>NW_027492132.1:0-719771 GCF_021521415.1 Bidens hawaiensis | reverse complement strand
AATTTGAATCCTTGGTATTAATGGTGGTGGTTTGACGTGGATGACGAAACAATAGAGTCGATCTACTGGTTGCAGAAACACGAATTGAAGAATGATTGAAATCGGTTTTGAAGAAGGTGAAAGAGGGTTTCACAAAAGGGTTAATTACCTTCAAATCGTTCCTCAAACCTAATGGAAAGAATCAAAAAAATATACACACACCAATTAACAAAATCTAATTAACGAATAAAAATCAACGCTACCGTGATTGTGAACACGAATAACGAAATAGAATCCGCAGAATCAATCGATGAGAGAAAGGTACGGTTTTTGGGATATTAGAAAGGGTAAAGGGTTAAAAGAGATTTTATGACCCGTAAGGGCTATTCGGGTTACATGTTACCTATCTATTACCCATGTAAATTGGCTAAATTAATGACAACTTCTCGTTCATATATCAAACAATCTGGTGGCTTCATAGGTGGTGAGAAGCGACACGTAAGATTTTATGGTAGACAATTATATAACTAATTAGATTAGATTATATTACGAATATTTTGGTTATTGTTTGAATATTTTTGTATTCTTTTTGTTTTTCATATATAGGTTTTTAGATTTTTTTAAAGAATTTCCAATTTTATTAAATATACAATGGTGACATGTTATATCTTATCTATCTATCTTAAAAATATATAAACGAAACCTTCATATTTTTTCTCCGGCCACCAGATTGTTTTATTTATAAATGGTGGTTTCTCATGCATATAACCCGAATTTATGGGTATGAGTCTCACCAAACCAGATAGCCATTAAACGGGTTATGACACTAATTATATTAAAAACTAGTTTTTAACCCGCGTGTCACGCGAGATTATTTAGGTATTTATTTTTAATCATTTTGTAATTATAGTTTTGTATTTAGTTGTTTTAATTTAATATATTCCACAACGGCAACAATGTGACATAGTTTTCTACACGAGTAACAAATTAATACACAACTAGGATTCGCAACCGCGCGGGTTTGTGTCTAGGTTTTATAACCTGCATTTACACATATTTGATTATAATGTAATTAGCCTCAAATTCGAGCTAAGTGTATGATGTTTGACACTCGACATAGAAACACAAATTGCAAAAGTAATATTGGATTTGCTTCATGTTCTTACATGTATCATTTTGCTTTAAAAAAGAGAGAATTGATTTCTATTAGTCTAACTATACAAACTAATGTAACTATGATAGGGAACCCTACCCACCACGTTGTGGCAGAACACAATTTTATATGAAAAGGTTTTGGGTACATACATACTAATGTCTAATAAGGTCACCAACAAACATCAATTCGAGAGTGCTTATATGATTCTTCTTGGTCAATTTGTGACATATCCTATCATATATGACATCTTTATCTCCTAATATGTAGTCCACCTGAAAAGAACAAAGATTTTTTATGACAACACAAATGTTAATAAAAAAACAAAATACACTTGTTTGTGTGGCTCATATGACTTATCATTATCATTTAAAAGATTCAACTCAACTCCTCTCATTTCAGTTCCAGTTAACATACGGTCATGTTTATATACTAATATTCAAAAAAAGGAAATCAAAAGTTTACCTATAGTGTCTTAACGAAGGGATTTAGCAAACACGAAGAGGGGTCTTCCAAGACCTTCTTTGTTGACGTCTTCACTCAGAAGTCTCAAAACCCTGCAACAAATAGATCACCACTACAATAGCCAACACTAATCCAAAGTAATAGAAATCCTTTTTTTTTTGTCATTATTTGTTATGTACATAAATTGTTTTGGGTCAAGACAACCACTTTCAACACGGAACGGGCTACCTTTTATCGATCACTTTAAAAACTTAAAAACAAAAATAAGTAAGTTAAATTAGTCAACCCATAAATTTGTAGTGTTGACACAAAGACAACCAATTTAGGTAAACGTGCTTGTGGTTTTCACCCGCAAGTGAACCGAACCCATTTAGACTTAGTATTATGTCAAAGAACAACAAACTTTTGTTTTCCATCTTATAATCATGTTGTGAATATATCATTAGAAGTTGAAAATCAAGATATACTTTCCCGTTATTAATGGTTAACGACTTAAGACTTTTTTTAGACTTACAAAAGAGCAAGGATTGCATTGATACTTAAAAGCCTAAGCAAGAGATGTTTGTAATTGGCAAACAGATTACAAATTAACAAACAAATTTTCTTACAGCCTAAAAACTGAGAATTTAAAATTCTAGAATGACCTTGTTCTTAGGGTATTTGATAGCCAGTGGCGGATCCAGGAATTTTTTTTGGGTGGTTCACTACTTTTATATGTTTCAATTTCACCGAGTCGGGTATATAAAATTCCGGGTCGGTTTGAGGTTCGGGTCGGTTCGATGGTTCGGGAAAAGTTCATTACATAATAAAAATACGATAAAATAATAAAAGAGACACCGTCATTAGAAATTAAAAAACACATAATATCAATACAATAGTCTTTATGAATTAAAAAAAATTCTTATAGTTATTCCCTACGAGTCTTCATCTTTTGAAATCGTTATTCACATAAGTTTATTTAGTGAAATAAATAAAAAATAAAGTTACAAATATCAAAACAAATTTTCACTCAGACAAATCGTCGAACAGGTGGAGGGCATCCCTGGATTCGGGAATCGTCATAAGAAGGACTGGGTTGGATCAATATGAATCGAATAACTAGAATACAACACTCTCTTTCAAAAAGATTTTCACAAAGCAAACTACTTTCAATAATCATTTCGAATGGATTAAATAAAATGAGTCATACAAGAAGCAAAAAAATACCTACAAGGAGCAGTGACTAGTGAGCAGGCAAAGGACACCAGTCTGCAGCGACGGACGACGGTGTGGACAACCGGGTTTAGTTTGGTCAATATCGGTTTTTGTTGGAATTGATTTTTATGGGGGCAAGGATTGGTTCAGGGGTTTGAAACCAGTTCGGTTTACTGTTTACGTGTGACTGATTCAATCAGAGGCGGAGGCGGTGTGCCGGAGTGGCTGAGCTGAGGGTGGAGTGGTGGACAGAGGCGCTGCAGCTGCTGAGCTGCTTTGCTTATGTTATAAAAAACACTAACAGGCTAACATCAGTTAGGGACTTAGGGTAACTTAGTAAAAAAAAAAAAAAAACTGTTAAAACGGGAATAGAACTTGCGACCTCCGAGTTACAAAACCCACAAACTACCAGCCGGGCATGCATTTTATATGTTTTTAAAATGGTTCCTGTATAATTTATAAGGTGGTTCCTTTATTATTTTCTATATATAAATACACTATAATTTCGAAACTCGGGTGGTTCCGCGGAACCACCTGTTACTACCGTAGATCCGCCCATGTTGATAGCATCACCTACCATGCGTTGATCAGCAATCTAATAGTATATATTACACCCTGCAATTATTTAAGATAAAATCTCTTCAAAAACAAAGATTAAATGTCAAACGGATAAAAGCATTGGCTATTAGTATATAAACTAAACTTATTAATATTTATATTAAGTATAGGGGTCTTATTGTAATTATTATAATTAGTAGGGTTAATATGTAATTATTTAGTCTATAAATAGGGAATGATGTCAGACAAAATAATCGATCATGCATTCAACGTATTCAGATATTCATCATCGAATGTTCAGTAATTTAATTCAAGAATCAGTTTGTGTATATCATCTTGTTCTTATTTATTTGTGAATTGTGTGATTTGTTCGCTAATTACCAACAGTGGCATCAGAGCCAAGAGTTTTAATCGATTTGGGTATTCTATTTGTGAACGTCCCAGTTTTTAATCGATCAATTGGGAATCTGTGTGATTAATTGAATCGATCAAGGGAAACAAAAGGAGGGTGCGATCAAACTGGTGTTTGTTCTAGAAACCGATCGATCAAACAATAGCCTATTTGAAATTGATTAAGAATTTGATCAATTGGGTTATTGATTTTTCCAAAAGAAATTGATTTGATAGGCCCTTTAACTGTAGATCATAAAGTAATTGATATCCAGAAACACAAAGAGTAAGCAATCTGATTGGCAATTAGTCAATTAATTGTTTGAATCAGAATTCGTTTTTTGTAATCAGGAATCAATCTGAGTTGTTTGCATAATCAATCTGGTTCTTGATCAGTTTGTGATTCTTGAAGGTTTTATACTTATTGTATATAAATTCAAGTACACAATCATATTGTATTGGTTGTTTAATCCGGTTACAGAATCAAGAGATTTTGTGGGATTGTTTAGAAACAACTCTATTTGGGACAATTCAGGCCCTACACAAAGTATTGTGTTTTTGGTTAAAAACGAGTTTGGTTCGTTTTGATTATTTAACGGTTGGTTTTTGTTTCACTTTACCCAATAAACCAGTATACCGTTTGTGTTTTGAATAGTCGGCTTAGGCAACGGATAAACCCGTGTACTGTTGTGGTTGAGACAAACAGTTGGTTTTGGCTTGCCTTGTTAAACCCGTGTACTATTCATCTCGGTTTTTAAGGAAAACAGTTGTTTTTTTTGTGTTTAGAATAGTCGGCTTAGGCAACGGATAAACCCGTGCACTGTTGTTGGTTGAGACAAACAGTTGGTTTTGGCTTGCCTTGTTAAACCCGTGTACTATTCTTGGTAGAAAACGGTTTGGTTTTGATTTACATTGTGATCGGAAAACCCGAGTACCGTTGTTGAAATAGTTGGTTTCAAAAAAAAAACCCGTTCACTATTTCTGGGATTAACAGTTGGTTTGTTTATAACCCGAAACTGTTTGGATTAAAGTTGACAACAATTTTTTTCTAAATTTGTAATAGTCAAGTTATCAAGATTGGGAAAAAGAAAACTCGTAAAATGGTCGAGTCCAAGGATAAAGAAGTTGTGACTTCAAAGGAAGGAGGGACATCAATGAGTTTTCAATGCCCTGTGCTAAACTCCAAAAATTACACCATTTGGGCTATAAAGATCAGATCGATCTTTAACGTCCATGGAATTTGGGAAGCTATCGAACCAAAAGAGGGCAACGAATTTGATGAGAAAAAGGATAATACTGCAATTGCATTACTATTCCAAGCGATTCCAGAAAACATGGTATGCAAATTGCTAATTTCACTTCGGCCATTTAAATTTGGGACGCATTAAAGGTTCGACATGTTGGAGTTGACAGAGTTAAAGAAGCGCGTTTAGAAACACTCAAGTCAGATTTTGAGTCTCTAAAAATGGGTGTTGACGAGTCGCTTGATGTGTATGCTGGGAAAATAAGTGAGATTGCATCACAAGCGAGAAATCTTGGGCATACCATGAATGACAAGAAACTGGTCCGAAAGTTACTCAGTTCCGTGCCAAAAAAATTCATACAGATTGTTGCTACGATCGAGCAGTTTGTGGATGTTGGTGCAATGCCATTCCAAGAAGCCGTTGGAAGGTTAAAGGCTTTCGAGGAACGCACCAATAAGAAAAACAAGGAGGTAGACATGCATGACAGACTTTGTTCACTAAAGAAGAAGGAAAAGAGAAAGTAAAGGAACAAAAGTGTGAACATTGCGGTCATGAAAATTCAAAGCAAGGAAACAAAGAAGGTGGTCGAGGCAAGTATAGGAAGACTTGGAAGAATAAACAAGGAAATCAAGGCCAACAGAAGAAGGATCACATAAAATGTTTCAAGTGTAATGAGCGTGGACATTTCAGGCATGAATGTCCAAATTGGAAAAGAATGCAGGAGGCAAACTTGATCCGGGATGAAGATGACGAACCAACGCTACTGTGATGGCAACCGGATCTTGAAGAAACGAAGACCTCACTTAAACTAAGTTTAGTTTAAGGGGGAGTATTAGTATATAAACTAAACTTATTAATATTTATATTAAGTATAGGGGTCTTATTGTAATTATTATAATTAGTAGGGTTAATATGTAATTATTTAGTCTATAAATAGGGAATGATGTCAGACAAAATAATCGATCATGTATTCAACGTATTCAGATATTCATCATCGAATGTTCAGTAATTTAATTCAAGAATCAGTTTGTGTATATCATCTTGTTCTTATTTATTTGTGAATTGTGTGATTTGTTCGCTGATTACCAACATTGGCTATATCAAATGATGATTACACATAATTGAATTGATTACCTGCTGTGTGATTGAGACCTGAAGATGCTATAAGCTTTACGGAGGGATCGGATCGATCGCAATACATTCACAATCATAGACGCCTCAATAGCCGACCACAACAGCGCCAACAAAAGGCAGCTATGAAACACCCAAAATTAGCACAAAAGCCCTCATCTACAACCACATAAAAAAGTCCAAGGTCCGCTACCACCATAAACCACCACCTTCATCGCTTAGGGCTCCAAACTGGAACCCGGCGACAGTAAAAATCAGTCTAAACTCCATTTTGCCAACAGTCACTTAAGTTATAGATACCTGAAATACCCTTGCAGCAACTGTTGAATACAATACTACTACGACATAACCCAAAATCAAGCAAAAACCATGTCCGTTATTAACCAAAAATAATATGCCACAATTTCCAAAAGTACCCTTATCACTAACTGAGATGAACCTGATCAGTTCACAGCGAGTTGGCCCATTTACAAACACTCCAAATATCAGCCTACTTCCGTACCAGAGCTGCCTCGTAATGAAAATATATATATTTCAAATCGTCCTTTCACTTCGATTATGACCCAGAGTGAAGACAACCAATTTGAGATTTCTAGATCAAGTGAAATTCAAATTCAGTGACTCGAAACATCAAACGCTAATAGATACCCAAATTAGTTTAGATGCCAAAAAAATCTGCATGTAAACTGTTCTCAGGTGAGCTTATAGTCATCATCATCGACTCAAGCCACCAAACCCAACAAAGTACGACTCAGCATCGCCACAGCTGCAACTGAGGTTGCCACGCCAAGTAGCGGGCCACCATCATTGCCGACTAAAAGAGAGAAAGAAACCGAATCTTTCCACGATATATAAGAGAGTATATGCCCACACGTTGTGGCGGGGATGTAGGACACGACATATAATAAACCTTGTTTTACGCATTAGAAGCTATATTTAATTCTAACCTTTAAAAGTCAATACATGATGGTACCCTTTCATGAAGCTTATCTTCTATAGTAATTAGTTTTTTTTTGCATATACTAACTGAGACAACAATGTACTGGATACGCGGCCAATTCAAGAACACTTGGGCCCGTTAAAATCTAACCTTACTTGTTAAGAAGTGTTACAACTCAATATGACCCATTAATGATTAATCCAATGTTGTTAAAACAATTCACACTTCAACCAAAAATCACTTTGTGTGCATTTCTTTCATGATGTAAAGATAAATATAGCAGAGACTTAGATACATCAGCAACAATCATAATCAGAGCACAGACAGGCGATAACATCACCCTGTTACTTCAGTCACAACCATAGACAACCGCCACCGCCGTCGCCTAGAGTTCCAAAACGGAACTCGGCAACAGTCACACCATTCCATCGCCTAGGGTTTATAAAATCGAACCCGGCAACAAAAGTATCGGAGCCATATGTAATAGACGAAACCGGAGTCACAAAAGTGGCACAACACCACCGTCATAAACCACCGGTGGCCGGTGATCTCTCACAATAGAGAGAAAACTATCGATAAAAACAAGAATCACAAATAGAATCGGTTACATAAAATTCATAAATTCATACCTCAGAGTGAAGAAATTGGTTAAACAAATAGAATCACAACCATAGTCAACCAAAAGTCGCCGGTCTCCGCCACGCCGTCGCCTAGGGTTCACCAAACGGAACCCGGCAACAACGAATCGAAGATGTCACTACGGCAAGAGGCGAAAGCATTATGGTGGTGGCTGTAGATCAACTGCAAGTGGAAAACATGAGGAGATTGCAGTACCAACGTTGATGCACGTGTAAAGAATAGATGATACGTGTAAGTTTAACAACATAGCATATGAAGGAAGTAGAGATACAACACAATCTGCCTAAGGTACAACCAGCAATGCTTTAGAAAGTTGTAAAACTAATATATATATATATATATATAAATATTCAATAATATCAATAATACAATTTGGCAATCAACTTATTATACATTGTTAACACAAAGTATTCCTAAAGTATAGGCTACAACAATTTTAAATATAGAATTAGTTATACAAGAATAAATCTGTTCTGATGCACTTTGGTAGTCAAACTTAGAACATTTTGAATCTATATTTCATTACATAAAAGATTGCATCTTGAACAGTAGTTACTTTAGTCTTCACAAACCAAACCATATTAATAATTGTTTGACCTCCAAAAGTCAAATTAATGCATCCCTTATATTCGAAAGACCAAATTGCGCCGGGGTATAAAAAAATAAACAAAATGAGCCGGGCTTT
Source organism: Bidens hawaiensis (assembly GCF_021521415.1). Classification (NCBI taxonomy): domain Eukaryota; kingdom Viridiplantae; phylum Streptophyta; class Magnoliopsida; order Asterales; family Asteraceae; genus Bidens; species Bidens hawaiensis. Next base: position 711,393 of record NW_027492132.1, on the reverse strand, counting down.
TTAAATCTGCACATAGATACAGGCATGTATAACAGTACAGTTCAATTGCCTATGGTTGCATAAAAGTTCAAATTTTAATTGCCAAATGTGTGTTGTCAAAATGCATATTGGTGTTCTATCTATAATTCCATTTTAAATAAAATATGCAAATGAAAGCTGAACAATATGTACAAATAACAAAGTGATAGAAATACAATTGATACATTGTCTTAATGGGCCAAACGCCTTTTCAATGTGTCATGCCTGTCCAAGGGTAATTTAGTAAATTACCTTAGCGACACCACTATTATTATATACATTTCATGTCTAGAATGGCTTATTTTGTTGCTACATTTTAAAATGTTGATCAACACTTGGCTTAATATTTGGGCGTATAGCAGCAGCAATCACTTGCATCCAAATCTACATTATTTATTTGGTCAACATTGATGTAGTTTGAAACACAATATCATGCATTTTGACCTTGAATAAACTTGTGAAACAAATTACTCTCAAGTTTTTTTAGGAAGACTGATAACCACAAAAAAGAAAAACTACGTTAAAGATTTGATTTTAAATTATATTTTGAATTTGAATATTCAAGTTGACATTTAGAATTAAAAGAAGACCATTAATGTATAAAATGTACATACTTTAAACAACTTAGGTGAAAGGTATCTTTACCAACTTAAAGAAGGATAACATAAACAACTTAGGTTAAAAGTATCTTTGTCAGTTTAAAGAACGCTAACATACCATAAATATATTGAACTTCTTATAAATTTACCTGAATGTTGTCTCCTTTAAGATTGCACCTTAACCACCTGAATGAATCAGAGCTCAATTATTATATATGTACATGACTATAAACTCATTTGACATGAGCGAAAAATTGGAATACCAATCTGATGTACAAAGATGGAAAAACATAACCAAGCCATAAATAAAACCGCTTGGATTAAATATGTTACATATAAATAATTATGCAAACAACTAACAAACATATTTGAAAGAGAGGAAGAATATTTAGAACTTTAACCCACAATGATAACACAAATTTCTCTTTAGCGTAGGTAATAGCACAAATTTCTCTTTGTATGAGGTGTCCCATATCGCTCCAATAATCAAAACTACAACCTCGTTTTCCGTTAAACCTGATTGGATGAATAACCGCTGGTCATAAACCATTCATATATGATAAACCATCACTTTATGTCATATCTCTGTTTGTTTACTGTTTCTTCTTGCTTTTCTTGTCCTTTTTTTTACTCTAAAGTCAGACATCATTTTCATTTAGCTTTGTCAACTCTCCCTATCGTATTAAGTAAATAATATATTCAATTAATCTGTTTAACTAAATCACTTCTGCCTAATATAAAGCTTTGGAGAAAATTTTAGTAGGTGCATAAAATAATATAAATAATGAATCATCATTAGCGACAGGTCACCCAAACGCACACTTCAAGTGTTATATTGGATATAGTCTAACAATAATATTTCAAATTTCAATGGTCAAACAACACTAGACAGCTATGGTAACTAGTAGTGTACCTACTGCCTAGTTAACTTTTGGCATGGAATTATTAAAAGCTATAAAAAAAGGTGAAGTATATGAATCTAAAAGGATAAACATCATCTTTAATTCAATTTCCAACTAATGAAGTGTGTCTACATGGAACACAAAAACAACACATTCATAACCGATGCTAAACAGAGTATCCTTTTTTATCTAGTTCTAAAAAACAGAACGCAGAAACTTCAAGCCTACATTTCTTCCCACACAAACTTCAAAATTACAATTCTTACACCACACAACCTGAAGAAACACTAAGTGACCCGGTACAGATTATAGATAATCTGGGGGTTAAGTAATGTTTCCCACGAATGAGGTCTAGCTGAGAAGGCTGTTCTTCAGGAGACCTGCAAAACAAACACCGTAAGCTCGTCACTGAGAAGGGGGGGGTTCCTCCTTGTGACCACCCTCCGGCGTGAGAATCAGACTAGGTTGCTCTGAATATAAGTGTATATTAAGAGATTGCTAGATAACTGGATAGCAGATGATCTTACCATTCCAAGATGTTGGAGTATTTATAGCCGAAGGTAGGTTTTCTAGAAGGTACAGCCGGCTGAATAGTATTCCTGTTCAACCAACAGTGGATTACGCACAGGCCATACTGGTTGGTGGGTAGGTTACGGCCAACAGTAACAAAGTCGGCTGCACTATTCCACCAACTGTAGACTATGCACGTCCCACTTACTGTGGATTGTACGCAGGCCATGCTGGTTGGTGAATAGGTTACGGCCAACAGTAACACTATTCCACCAACTGTAGGCTGCGCATGCTCCACAGTAAGGGTTGGTGAGTAGGCAGCGGCTAATAGTGACAAACAGTACTAAAGGGTGCTCCTCCTCGCACTGTTGTCGGTGAGCTGTCACCCTGTGATTGGCTCATGGGCTGTTCTGGTCAGATCGTCCGTCCTATCCATACCTTGGTAGGTATGGTACAAAAGATCTTTCAGAATCAGACTGGCTCATTTGGGCGGGATTGTTCCCGCCTTGCTCATTCCTTCACGTGACTGCTGAAGTAGCTAGTGTCTTGTGCGTGTAGCCCTGCTGTCTGCGGGTAGCCTTCCCTGATGGCTTGTATCCGCAACTGCGGGAACAGGCGGGGTACTTCACCATTGGGAGGCTTTCCCTGCGTGTACAACTTGCGTACTGCGCGTAAGATTCTATGAGCATGGTGGGTCCTGCGGGAGCAGATGGCCTTTGCGCAGACGTCCCTGTTCAAGGTGAGTCTTGCGGGACCAACTGGTCTCTGCTGGGACCTACCTCTTCAAGTCCCCCCAGTCCAATGTTCTTCTCACGAATGTTTAATAAAGTGAGGTGAACTTTTGGACTTTAAGCAAGGGGTTTTGAAAAGGGTTTAGTTTTAAGGTTCTCCGTGGGGATTCTTCCCGCGGGTTTCCTAATGTCACTTGCAAAAATTCCCGATTTTTTTTTTTGCTTGATCTTTGGGTATGATGCGGGTAGGTATGTAACCTTCTCGCAAGTCAGGAGCGTTGAGTCTCACTTGTGTGGATTCTCCTTGAGGTTTTAGTGGTTTTGAACATAGTGATCAATTATGTTTAAACCACCAATTCCATCCTGGAGCCTCAAACAATGTAGTTCTCGACGTTCCCGCTATGCGGGGATGTTATTTCCGTTTCCGCAAGCATTGCCCAGAAGATCCTTCTTGGTTTCAATTCCCTGCGGAGCGCTAGGTACGTGAAGGGTTTTGCCTGAACACTGTACCCACGCTCGTCTTACGGTTGCTTTACTTTCAAGGTGCCCCTGGCATCAATTCCCTGCGGGTGCTAGGTATGTGAAGGGTTTTGCCTTAACACTGCACCCGCACCCGTCTTATAGTTACTTTGTTGCCGGGGTATTCTTGGCTTCAATTCCCTGCGGGTGCAAGGTATGTGAAGGGTTTTGCCTTAACACTGTACCCGCGTCCGTCTTATGGTTACTTGGTTGCCAAGGTAAGGGGTGTTTTCCCGCTTACTTTTGAATCTTTTTGAATTTTGAAATTCAAAAGGTTGGTAAGGATAAGAACAATCCAAACATCTGAAACGTCGTGCGACAGTTTCTTCTGACTGTGTCAGGACGTGCAGGAAGTTATGGTGACGTGACAGAACATGGTCATTCCAGTCGCTTTTTCAGGCGCGTGGGCGTGTTTTTTTGGGCGCGTGGCCGCGAAGTTACTGGCACGTCCTTTCAACAGCTGTTGCCAGCTTGCTTTTTGCCACGTGTCATAGTTTCATTGCACTGTCGATTTCTCTCTCCTCCGCATTAAATTCACCGCATTAATTGCGATTACTATATAAAGGGGGAAGAGGGTTATTTGCAATTCACACTTTCACCTCTCTTCTTCTTCTTCTTAGTGATTTCCGGCAAATACTCCCCTTTTTCAGGCAAGCATTTTCCCGAAATCACTCTTCTTTCTGCAAAAATGTCTTCTCATGATGCTGAAGCTGTAGCCGACGATAGGAGTACTGCTGGCGAGTGCCAGTGTGCTCTACCTGTCGATCAGTACCAGTACATCGTCAGGAAGTTCATGCTCGAGTCTCTCGAGCCTGAGTTTCCTGAATCTCACCAGACTGTGTACGATGCCCCCAGTGGCAAGATCGGGGTATATGCTGCATTCTTTGTTTATGGAAACCTTAGGTTCCCATTGACAAAGTTTATGTACCGTGTCCTGGAGAGGCACGGGGTGCACCTGACCGAGGTGCATCCGATGGCGATTGCCAAGGTCCGGCACTTCGAGTGGGTGTGCCGGATTCTGGGTATTGAGCCCTACGTGGACCGCCTGATGACCTTCTATACTTGGAGGTGCGTCCAAGGGTGGTACACCCTGACAACCCGTATTAAGGGTTTAAAGATCTGCGTGACCGAGCGCAGTCTCCGAGCGTGGAAGCGGGAGTTCTTCTACATCTCTGCCCGTGCCATCCCCATTGCTATGAAGTTCAAGAAGGGTCAAGCGCTTCCGAGCCTTCACGCTTCCAGCTACCAGGAGGCGGAATGGTTCGCGAAGATATCCCGGGTCCAATCTCCGGTTTACCGGTTTGCGGAGTCCGGGATGGTGCTGCTGGGGATGAGCCGGGTATGGAAGGATGCGTCTCGGTTTCCTATCCTTCTCGAATACGGTTTGAACTCTATTCCTTATGGTATGTCTTGTCTTTCTTGCTGATATTAGTTTATTTTCTAACTGTTTCTTTTCTTTCAGAGGAGAATAATTTGGAGTCGCTCCTGTTCCCGCGGGAAGCTGACAGTCCCGTGCGGGTGGGCACTCGTGCTCTGGACGACAATGAGTTGCCCATCCTGGAGCAAACGGCGGATAGGTTTGTGGAGGTCTATCCGCCGGGCCAAGAGATCCTGAGCCACCGGCGGCCAGGTAAGGAGATATTCTATCCTGAACCCCTCAATGCTGTACCCGTTGCTGGAAATCCTTACATCCTGTCTTCTTCTGAGGAATCCGCAGATGGTCCTCCCCTTGTGCGGAAGAAGAAGACTGCTGCCGGCGTGAAGGGGAAGGAGAAGGCCTCCACAGCTGATCCAGTGGTTCTATCTGACACGGAGTCAGATAGTGAAGAGGTGGCGGGGAAGCCCGGTGGTGAGAAGACCACTGCTCCGGAGGCTACGACCGTTACCTCCGGAGAACCAACGAAGACGACGGTGACCGGTACCAAGAGGCCGGCTCCATCGGGTTCCTCCCCGCCCGTCCGTACGTTCAGGGTCAAGAAAACCCGTAAGTATAATCATAATGCCTTTGTAGATTTGTCACTTCATAATTTTCTTTTAACACTTTCTTTGTGCAGGCGTGGATGTTGACGCAATCCGGGGTGAAACGCAGGGGAGTACCTCCTCGCCAATGACGGTAGGCTCGGTCAGCCTTCCTGAGGCGTCGACCCAGTCGCCTGCGCCTGCATCCGCTGGTCCAGTTGCTCGTTCCGTCGAGCCAACTGTTCCGGCCGAGATGACGTCACCGCCGGCCGTGAGTGCGATTTTTACAGCATCCTTCACGGAACCGGCGGTTACTGCTGCTTTTAAGGAGGCGGCGACCGCGGCGGAGACCACGACGGCGACCACGGCGGCTGCCACCATGCCCGCGCCACCGGCACCGACAGCCGGACCCTCAGGTACGCGCAGGGCTTCCCGCCGATCTTTGCCACCTTCCCATCTGCCTGACCTGTTGGATGGATTTCCTTTAGGTTCAGGTGATGGGTTTGGCGGATATCGGCCTGTCATTGACCCTACAGGTGCGTAGGGTTCCTTTGTTTTTTCCCCTTTTTTTTTATCATCTTTTCCTTACTGTCTTTGTTTCTTTTGCAGTGTCGGATTCCAATGAAGTGTATGTTCCACGATGGAACATACGCCGAGGAACAACCCTTCGTACCCCTGTGGAGTGCGTGGACTGGGCTCGCCACGCTGCTCCTCATGGTGCGTTGGGGGAAGCCATGGCTAGCTACCAGGAGGGTAGGCTAACCAATGAGCTTCGGGTTCTCCAGGCCCGGATGCAGCCGCGCATCGAGCTGCTTTGTCGTGAAAACGACAAGTTGAAAGCAGCTTGCGCCAAAGACGTATCTGAAGCGCGTGCTCTCCGGGAGGAGAACCAACAGCTGGCGGCAGCTGCCGCCGCCAAGGAGAAGGCCTTCAAGGCCCTCGAGGTTGAAGTTCAGGCGCGACTCGAGGCCCGTTCCAAGGCTGCCCAAGCTGTGAATGAACAGCTTCGGTTGGCCAGGGAAACTGCGCGAAACGCAACCGAGAGGGCTGCCCAGGCTGAAGCCGTTGCTGAGCCTCTGCGTTTGGAGAATGAGGAGCTGAAAGGCAAATTAGAGGCTCTCCAACGCGCTCATGATGCCTTGGCAATGGAAGATGCCAAGAAACTCCAGGAAATCCTGGACCAGAGGGGGGTGCTTGACCAAACCGAGCGGAAGCTTAAGGGCGTCGAAGAGGCTGCCGCTAAGGAAGTTTTACTTGCCAACCTTAACAAGAGCGAAGCCGAACGCGCCCATACCGAAGCTCAAGCTGCCCTCCAATGGCTTCTTCGAGAAGCGTTGCCTCAGGTATGTTTAGATTTATCTTCACGCATTTCTTTTGTAAGAAAAGGTTCTAATACTTGTATTTTTTTCTTTGTAGGTTGTGCGTCGGGTCTTTTCAGAGACCTCCTACGATGATGCTATGACCGCAGCCCTCAACGCTTCTCATGATGATGGGGAAAAGGCCGGCTTCATGCTTGGTCTAGGGTTTGTTGAGAAAGGCGTCCCGCCTTCCAACTTCCCTTTGTTCGATGTGGATACCGAAGCCATTTACGACCAAGCATTGAACCAATACGCCGCCTTCCCGCATCCAGTGGTGGAAAAGGTGGATGAAGTAGCTGTTGCTGATGATGGGTTAGCTGTCCTCAAAGCTTTCCTCGAACCACCCCGTTCTTCTGACGGAGCGGGTCCTAGTGGAGGCGGCCTTGAAGCTTGACCCCGAAGATCCCTTTCCATTGCTTAGACTTGTATAGATTCTCTTCTAGGCGGGTAGTAACCCGGCCATTCTTGTAATATATTATTGAAATATAAATCTTTTTGCGTATAAGATTGTTATTTCCTTCTTTGGATTCCTTGCTTTATAAACTCATGACTTGCATACTTAGTTTAAGTTATCAATTTTCCAAGTGTTCTAGAATAAGTTAACCTCTTGGACGTGGTTGATGATGGGTTAAAGTTTCGCTTCCTCTTTCGTGATTGTGCGGGTAGAACCGTCACTTGCACTTGGTAGGATGGCTAAACTTTAACCTTTATCTGACCTGCGTGCAGGTTTTCCTCATTTCTAAGTATTTAGGATAAGTTAACCTTTGAACGTGGTTGATAGTGGGTTAAAGTTTCGCTTCCTCCTTCGTGATTGTGCGGATAGAACCGTCACTTGCACTTGGTAGGATGGCTAAACTTTAACCTTTATCTGACCTGCGTGCAGGTTTTCCTCATTTCTAAGTATTTAGGAAAAGTTAACCTTTGAACGTGGTTGATAGTGGGTTAAAGTTTCGCTTCCTCCTTCGTGATTGTGCGGATAGAACCGTCACTTGCACTTGGTAGGATGGCTAAACTTTACCCATACCTGACCTGCGTGTAGGGTTTCCTTTTTTCCTTGTATTTTTTTTTTTTTTTTTTTTAGGATAACCTTTGAACGTGGTAAATGATAGTTTAAAGTTTTGCTTCCTTATTTGTGATTGTGCGGATAAGACCGTCACTTGCACTTACAAGGATGGCTAAACTTTACATCATACCTGCGTGTAAGTTTCCCTTATTTTTAACGTTGTTTATGCGGGTTTTGCCGCCTTCCACACGTAACGACTTACTTCTCCCCCTTTGTGGTAAACACCGGCACTAGTAGGGAGTTCATAAGAATAAAGGTAAACACATTATGAAAGGAGAATCATTTCCATTAGAAGTGGCTCTTGGCCTTTCCTTTACAAGTTTTGGAATTGATCTACATATAACATTTGCGTAATTGAGCTCCATTCCATGTTCTTGGGATGGGAGTGCCATCGAGCCTTTCGAGCCGGTATGCGCCCTTTCCCAGAACTTGTTTGATAACATATGGCCCTTCCCAGACTGGGGCCAACTTTCCTGGGCGTTCTTGGTTCGAAGCCTCGTTGTTACGTAGTATGTAGTCTCCTTCCTTGAAGTTGCAGAGTTTTACCCGCGTGTTGTAGTACTTTTGCATTTGTCGTTTGTAATTCTCTTCACGCACTGCGGCTAAGTCTCTGCGTTCCTCGGTTAGCATAAGATCCAACCGTCTTTCCGCATCATTGTCTTCTGGCTGACTCAAGACCCTTGGTGAGGGTAGACCAATTTCGACCGGGACCATGGCTTCCGTGCCATAAGTGAGGCTGAACGGGGTTTCCCCCGTACTGGCCTTCTTCAGCGTTCTGTTTTCCCAAAGGACGTGCGGAAGCTCGTCCACCCAGCCGGATCTGTGTTTCAAAAGTCTTTTCTTGATGCCTTCGACGATGCTCTTGTTTGCTCTTTCCACCTCACCATTACCTTGCGGGTGTGCCACTGAGGTAAAGGTGTGGGTGATTTGAAGTTCTTTCAGCCACTGTTGTAGCTTCTTGTCAGCAAAGTTGGTGCCGTTATCGCTCACCAAATTCTGTGGAAGTCCAAAACGACAAATTATAAATTCCCAAATAAATTTTTTGATATGCTTTGCGGTTGTTTGGGCTAAAGGTTTTGCTTCTATCCACTTGGTGAAGTAGTCGATGGCTACCACTAGGAACTGAACATTTCCTGCTGCTGTAGGAAATGGGCCTGTCACATCGATGGCCCACTTCTGAAATGGCCACGAAGAAGTGACTGGAACCAGTTCGTTTTTTGGGCGATGCGTGTTAGGTGCGTAAAGCTGGCAAGACCTGCATTTTCTGATGTATGCCAGTGCATCCGTATGCATCCCCGGCCAAAAGTATCCCGCGTTGTTTAGCTTGGCTACAACAGCGCGGGGGCCTGCGTGTACCCCACAGATGCCTTCGTGTACTTCCCTTAGGAGGTAGTCGGCATCTTGGTTGTCTACGCATCTCAAGAGTGGGCCAAGAAAGTTACGTCTGTAAAGGATGTCATTGACGAGTTGATAATTCAGTGCTTTACAGCGTAGTTTTCTTGCCTGTGTTTTTGACTCTGGTAGTATTCCTGCTGCAAGGTAATTTATTATTGGTGTCATCCATGTTTCTGTATTGTTCTGGATGACACAAATTTCCTTGTGCGGGACTGATGGTGCTTCGAGGAGTTCAATGCGGATGTCCTTTCCCAAGTGGGTGAAGGCTAGTGATGCAAGCTTGCTTAACGCATCCGCAGATTTGTTTTCGCTGCGCTTGACGTGTATGACTTTACAATCACTAAAATCACGCATAAGGGTTTTTGCCTGGGCGAGGTACAGGGCCATGGTGTTATTCACAGCCGTGTATGTTCCATTTATTTGGTTGGCCACCAGCATGGAATCCACGTGGGCTTCTAAGTTTTTCACTCCCATCTTACGCGCAATTCTCAAACCGGCCAAGAATGCTTCATATTCGGCTTCGTTATTCGTACTTGGAAAGTCCAGCCGAATAGCGTAAGTATATTCTTGGCCTGCTGGGTTGGTTAATTTTAACCCTGCGCCTGAACCCTCGTTACTGGCTGCTCCATCAGTGTAGAGTCGCCAGACATCATTGACGTCCTGTGCTGGGGAGGGTTGAGCCTCCTCCTGGCACTCTTTTTCCCGCGAAACGGGGACTTCTGCAATAAAATCGGCCAAGACCTGGCCTTTTATGGCTGGTCTTGGCTTGTACTTAATTGCATATTCTCCCAATTCAATTGCCCATTTGGCTAGACGTCCCGATAATTCGGGTTTGCCTAGAACATTTGAGAGTTTGAAGTTGGTGAGAATGGTGATTGGGTGGCCCTGGAAATATCGTCTTAACCTGCGTGAAGCGTGTATAAGTGCTAAGACCAATTTTTCGAGGGTAGAGTACCGGGTTTCTACGTCTGTTAGTACACGACTAACATAATAGATTGGCATCTGGATGCCCTTTCGTTCTACTAGCAAGACTGCCCCGGTTGCTCTATCTGTTGCGGAAAGGTATAGGATTAACTCCTCTCCCGCTTGTGGTGCTGTAAGCGTTGGGAGTTCGATCAGGCGTGACCGAATCTCCTGAAAAGCTGCTTCCGCTTCTGGTGTCCAGCGGAAGTGCGTTTTCTTCAAGCAGTTTCTCAGTGTTGACACGAAAGGAAACGACTTATCCGCATGGTTTGCCAAGAAGCGATTAAGTGCGACTAGTCGCCCATTCAGTGTCTGAGCCTGTTTGATGGTGGTAGGTGATTCCATTTTAACAATGGCTTCGACCTTTTCAGGGTTCGCTCTAAAGCCATCTTTAGTAACAATGACTCCCAAGAATTTCCCTTCTTCCATCCCCAATGAACACTTGCTCGGGTTGAGCTTCATGTTTATCTTTCGGAGCGTGTTGAAAGTTTCTTCAATGTCTTTCAACATCGCCTCAGGCTCGAGGCTTTTGATGACCAAATCATCCATATAGACTTCCAAGTTTCTCCCGATTTGGGCATGAAACTCTTTGTCCATTAGTCGTTGGTACGTGGACCCTGCATTCTTAAGTCCGAATGGCATCATTTTATAACAAAATGTACCATCGGGCGTCCGAAATGCGGTTTTGTCCTGGTCATCAATGGCCATGTGGATTTGGTGGTACCCCTTATACGCATCCAAGAAGCATTTAAGGCGAAATGGCGCCAACGAATCCACTTTGAGATCAATTTCTGGTAACGGATAACAATCTTTGGGGCATGCTTTGTTCAAATCTTTGAAATCTATGAACATGCGCCATTGTTTGTCATTCTTCGGTACCATTACGGGATTTGCAACCCATGTTTGATATCTACTAACGCGTACGATGCCTGCGTCAAGGAGTTCCTTGACTTGGGTTCTACACGCGTTAGTTTGTTCAGGCCCCATTACCCTGCGCTTTTGTACGATTGGCGTAACAGCCGGATCGCATTTGAGCTTATGCTCCGCCTTACTTCGGGGTACACCAGTCATGTCAGCTGGTGTCCACGCAAAGATGTCAGCGTTTTTCTGCAGTAAGCGCTTGAGTAAGGTGCGGGTGGGACCAACAATTGTTGGTCCAATGGTAACGGCCTGGTCGGGGTATTTGCCATTGAAGGCCCATTTTTCCGGTTCAGTGACGGTTGGTTTAGCCTTCTTCGGTTTGGGTTTAGATGAGACAGATGCAATGCATACCTGGGGAATGCCAGAGATCATTGCTACACCCTCAGCTGTTGGCCATCCCATCATGCCGTGGACTGAAGATACCACGGCGTTGAATCTTGCCATCCCATCTCTTCCGAATAGGATGTCGTATGTGTGGTGTGGCTTTTTCATCACGACAAAATCCACGTCTTCTGTGCGTGAATGATTCCCATCAGTAAGAGTAACGGGGAAAGATAGGATACCCAGGGGTGTTTCTGTACTGCCATCAAACCCTTCCATTGAAGCGTAGACCGTTTCCAAGCGTTCCTTGTCTTCATCATCCAGCTTATCAAAGAACTGCCTGTACATCACTGTCGACGAAGCGCCGTTGTCAGCAAGAGTGCGGGAGGTGATGTAGTGCCCCAGCTGGCTTCTGATGACGATGGGGCCTTCTTTGCTGGGGCCTCCTGGCACTCGCGGGAAGCGCACCTCAGCTTCCTTCCACGCGCATGGTTCTATCACCCGTCTTTTTCTTCCTCTGACCTTGCCATGAACCATGTTGATGCTGATGTCGACGGGCTTTCGTCCGTTACCTCTGTACCGGTTGTCATTCCTTCCTCCCTTCCTGATCGATGCCACGAGATGTGCAAGCCTTCCATCCTTAACAAATGTTTCAATAATATCCTTCAAGGATGTGCACTCTTCAGTACCATGACCCTTTGTCCCGTGGAAATCACAGGATTTGCTTTGATCCGCATTAGGTTTCTGCCGGATCGATGGGGCTTTGGGCCATGGCAATTTTTCCGTGGCAAATATCTCCGTGACGCTCTTTGTGAGTGGCGTCCACCGGTGTTTTCGATTTGAAGGGTGTGTGTTGTCCCTTCCGCCAACAAGAGGGCGAGAGCTGGATGAGGTGTCAAAGTTTACCCTTGACTGCCAAATACCTAGCCTCCTCTTTTTGTTCTGCCGGGCGATCCGGACATTGTTCTCTCTTGTCCTCTGCGTGTAGAGGTGCGTACTCTGGGGAAGGTCCCTTCCCAGTTGCTTTTCCGTCTCGGCAAAGCGCTTTGCCGCCGTCATGATGGCATCCCATGTGGATGGCATGCCATCCTTACCCGTCAACGTGCGGATAAGTTCTGGGTATTTGGCGCCTTGGATGAAGGCGGCGCGAACCAGATCCTCACTTATGTTGCCGAGACTAAGCTTTTTGGAGTTGAAGCGAGTGATGAAGTCTAGTAAAGATTCATCCTCCTCTCTCACGCAGTTGAGGATCGTCCACTGCTCTTCAGTGTACTTCCTCTGTTGGCTGAAGTGCTGGCTGAACTTGTTCTGAAAGTCCGCCCAGTCATATATGTGGTGGATCGGTAAACGATCGAACCATGCCCTGGCTGCTCCAACCAGAGTCATCTGGAACATGTAGCACCACGTGGGTTCCGTCCAGTTGCTGACGGTAGCCCCCGCAATGAACCTGTTCAGATGGTCGTCTGGGTCGGATAGACCATCATAAGTGCCAATGTTTGACATTTGTTTGGCACTTCTCGGGGCGATTGCCTCCGCAATGTCTCTTGCGAATTTTGACCTTCCTGCATTTGTAGCAGTTGGTCTAAAGGTTTTGGAGAAGTCACGCGGGTTTCTCTCCGCGATTGGTTTAAAAGCTTCCCCAAAATTCCTTTTTGGTTGGACGTCCGTGTCCTTACGCTTCCCTTTCGCCTTATGGCGAGGGTTCGCGTCGGTATCAGACTCCAACTCGTCTTCTGAGTACTCGCAGTCACTGCTCATATTGAGGTGTTGGCGAGTACTGGTGAATTCGTCAGCCTGTTGAGCTGAACGCAAGCGTTCATCCAATTCGGCTTGGAATTCTCTTTGCCGTGCTTCGGCCCACGCCTTCACTTGATCTAGTGTTTGGCGAGGGACCTTCGTTCGTTTTTCCAGTTGGGTATCGGTGAACCCCAATGGAATATTTACTCCACTTGCCCCGGCTTGGGTAGTCGGGGTAGTGTTCGTAAGGATTGTATAACCGCCGGTGTTCCCCCCAGTTGCTGGGGTGGTTACCGGGGTTTCTTGGTCAGTTACAGGCCTTTGGACCGGAGTAACGTTAACCATTTCTTCAGAAATTGTGAAAACTAAAATAGTTCTAGCTTTTTCCCACAGATGGCGCCAATGAAGAAACACTAAGTGACCCGGTACAGATTATAGATAATCTGGGGGTTAAGTAATGTTTCCCACGAATGAGGTCTAGCTGAGAAGGCTGTTCTTCAGGAGACCTGCAAAACAAACACCGTAAGCTCGTCACTGAGAAGGGGGGGGGTTCCTCCTTGTGACCACCCTCCGGCGTGAGAATCAGACTAGGTTGCTCTGAATATAAGTGTATATTAAGAGATTGCTAGATAACTGGATAGCAGATGATCTTACCATTCCAAGATGTTGGAGTATTTATAGCCGAAGGTAGGTTTTCTAGAAGGTACAGCCGGCTGAATAGTATTCCTGTTCAACCAACAGTGGATTACGCACAGGCCATACTGGTTGGTGGGTAGGTTACGGCCAACAGTAACAAAGTCGGCTGCACTATTCCACCAACTGTAGACTATGCACGTCCCACTTACTGTGGATTGTACGCAGGCCATGCTGGTTGGTGAATAGGTTACGGCCAACAGTAACACTATTCCACCAACTGTAGGCTGCGCATGCTCCACAGTAAGGGTTGGTGAGTAGGCAGCGGCTAATAGTGACAAACAGTACTAAAGGGTGCTCCTCCTCGCACTGTTGTCGGTGAGCTGTCACCCTGTGATTGGCTCATGGGCTGTTCTGGTCAGATCGTCCGTCCTATCCATACCTTGGTAGGTATGGTACAAAAGATCTTTCAGAATCAGACTGGCTCATTTGGGCGGGATTGTTCCCGCCTTGCTCATTCCTTCACGTGACTGCTGAAGTAGCTAGTGTCTTGTGCGTGTAGCCCTGCTGTCTGCGGGTAGCCTTCCCTGATGGCTTGTATCCGCAACTGCGGGAACAGGCGGGGTACTTCACCATTGGGAGGCTTTCCCTGCGTGTACAGCTTGCGTACTGCGCGTAAGATTCTATGAGCATGGTGGGTCCTGCGGGAGCAGATGGCCTTTGCGCAGACGTCCCTGTTCAAGGTGAGTCTTGCGGGACCAACTGGTCTCTGCTGGGACCTACCTCTTCACAACCCCACACAAACTTCAAAACTACATCTCTTCCAGCACAAACTTTGACATCGGTCCTCCCTCCAGCGTAACAAAGGTCAAATCCATACTAGCCACGATGATAAAATCCTTATCACCGTCAATACCAATCTTCCAAACTTTCCTAAACACATCTTTCACAGAGGCCAAAACATCAGTGTAATTAATGTAATCACTGGGAATCACATGAATCACTAACAACCCATCATCACAAACCACCGACCTCATCATTCGCAAACAACCCAATGTTGACATTATAGATACAGGTGCACATAAACGATCCCCAACAAATTCCTTCAAATCAACAACAAGAACATCAAACCTACCATGATTATTGTTTTGAAAAACAGCAAGCCAACCGGTCACATTTGGCGGCGGGGCATGATACAGTTGGAGGATCATCATCGGATCCAACACATATGTCAACACAGGGGATGGGGATTTTGAGGTCCCAAAGCACCCTAGAATCATCTGATAAAATATCAAATCAACAACAATACAAACAACTTCAAGTGCTAAACTTGACACCACAGAAAGAATGTTGAGAAACGCGCCACCAACGGATCCAAAAGCCAACCCCTTTCTCTGTTTCGTTTCTTTTTGATTAAACAATGTTTCGACACCAAGGGTATGTTTGGCATGAAGCTTTTAGGAGCTTTTAGGAGCTACAAGCTTCAAACTTTTAAGAAAAAAGCTCATACTCAATTAAAAGCTCTGTTTGGTTCAAGGAGCTTGAAGCTTTTAGGTCAGGAGAAAAAGCTTAAAGCTTCTACTAGTAGCGTTTAGAAAGAGCTACAAGCTTTTAGTATGATAATTTACTTAAATAACCTTCCAAAATAAATACATTTACTATTATTGATTTTAGTTATGCCCATTTTAGTAATTTTATATGTTTTATTAAAAGCTCCAGCTACTCTGCCAAACATCTAAATATATCTAAAGAGCTACAGCTTCCAGCTACCAGCTACAGCTTCTAGCCACCAGCTTCCAGCTAATAGCTAACAACTTCCAGCTACAGCTACCAGCTAGTTTTGCCAAACATAACCCAAATCCCATCGCCAACCAGCTTGAATCCACCATATCTTTAGTATCCACCTCATGATTAACGTCTCTCTTATCATTCGTATCCACTGGAATGATATTACCATGGATATCAAACTGTATCAAACGAACCTCAGCATGGATGTGGTAAGCAGATTTAAGAAACCGCAATCTTCTCCTCCACTCCATTCTTCCACAAATAAACACAAGTTCTTCAGTTATTGCATAAGCACCCAGAGGATCCTTATTAGACTCATAAGTAGTGGTTCTTGACACCAAACCATCAAAATAGTTGATGAACTTTAGTTCTACACCGGATGGGATTAACGGTTTCAGCATTGAAGATACATACCTTTGCACAGAAGTTTTCTCTGCGTCGCTTTGTTCAGCTCGATTGTAACGGTAGCTGTTCAAGTTACTGGTGGTGTTACCAATTACAAATAATCTTGATATATTGAAATGTCTTTCAAGCAGCTGACGGTGACCCTCTTCGGTTGAGAAAACCCAGTCATGTTCTCTGTTTCTTGGTACAATTATCACAGCGACATTTGGGGGTTTATCATGAAGTGAATCAAGAACGGCAAGTCTTAATTGATCAGTATGGAGGATTCGAATGGTTTCAGTTTGATTTCAGATCTTGAAAACACTGTAGTTCAAAGGATTGAAGCGTTGGAAAATCTTGGATTGGATACCGATATCAATATCGACATCCATTTTCAAGGGAATTAAAATCAAGAGAAAATGAAAAAGTGTGAGAGAAAGGTTACAGTAAGGATAGAGAAAAGTTGCAGTAGACAGAGGATATTTTTTTGGATACCGATACTGACCGAATTTATGTCAACTCATCTCATAACGCTCGGGTTTTACCAACGCCCGAGTTTCAACGTTGAGGTTTGGCAGCTGCCCCGACGCAACACGCTGGGTAGAAAAACTATTTTGTTTTATAAATGATATCTTTGAGTTTGATTTTTCTTTTCTAAAATAAATTTATAAAGTTGTTTTGATTATCATAAACCTAAACTAGTAGACATCTTTGATTTGCTTAATGTAATTTAGTCAATTTTATTTCTTGTATGTACAGTTCATCCCAAAGACGCAATCGCCACCATCTAACTTGATTTCATGACCACAAAATAAAGACATTTATAAAAAGACCATTAAACATGCTAAACGGGTAAATATGACCCAACAAGACATGTCGATGCCTTATAAAACAATAGGATACGTTTAAAATACAAAGGGCCACAAAAATGAAAAATGTAAAAAACCAATCTAGTTCGTTGATCTTATATTTAAATGGTTGTGATTAATCTAAAAAAAATAATAATGAAAACGCATAAAAGGAATAACTCACATTTGTTGACTTTGTCTTCCACATGCAACTATGCAAGACAAACGTAATAATAATATTAAAAAAAGGTCGTGTTCAATGATTTCGGTATCAATGTGTCTATTTTATGTTAGTCTTGTAGTTGTCATCTTAGAATAAAATTACCCAAAAACCGACCCACCAACTCAGAGATGCTTTTCTAAGTTGAAATGTGTCTTAGACAAAGGTGTTCATGTATTATGCAATGTGTGAAATGTGAGATATGAGTTTGTCAAAAACGTGACACATAGACGTTAGGGATTTTCACATATCACATCAAATTGGGTATGCTATGATAGAGTGAAATGTGAAATATGATTGAGGTGAGGTGGAGTAAAATGATTGCACCTCCACCCTCACACCCTCGTTGTGCTGACGTGTGATGTCTTATTTGTTACTAGTTGCCATCGTAGCAAGGCCTTAGCACACTTTAGCGATTACCATAAAACATAGCCTAATATTAAAAATCGTGACACCTTACACGTGTCATATATATTATTTTTGACATTTCGCATTCGATGTTGCATGGTCTTGTGTGATCATAAAACTTCTATGTTGATTCCAAGGGCACACCTGCTTAAGGATTAGTTTTAGTAAGATTGTGTCTAGTTGAACGCTTTTACTAAATTCTAATTATTATTTCTTGTGAACTTTTTAGTTTTCTAATGGAGTGGTTTTGGACTTTTGGTACATGAATGCGTACACGTGAAAAGATGTATCATCAACAACTCAACATATAGGGGTGGGGTTGAGGAGTATGTAGATATTATATATATAAACGTATATACTTGCATAATTAGTTGTTTTGTTCACTTCAAAATAAGGTTGTGTTGAACATATTCTTAACATGCTATAACTAAAAATGTGAAAAAAAGGAAATCCAAACCAATACAAAACGTGTAAAAACACTGGTTTCGTAGAGAAGACAATTGGTAAGGAGACATGTTTAGGGTAGAATGGGTTGGCCGGGAACACCAATGCAACTGCCTCCATCATGCTAGATGTCAATTTGGGATCATTTTCAAGTTCACGAACCCATGCCGGATGATAGAAAAATAAGAAGACAGGGGGTTGATTTTCTTAGTTAGGAAAGTTGAGAGCTTAGATGATGGAGCTAAACACCACCCGCAAGTGATATGGGTTCGTTTGGATTCACACGAGTTTTGATGAGATGGCTACATCCTATTGGGTAATTTCATGAATTCAAAAGAGGTTCACATGTCCCTGTCCCCGTAAACAAAGAAATACAAAAATAAAGAAGATTTAAAAAAACATTACAACCTTTCAAATCAATTCAGATTAACTTCCTATATTTTTATGCTATTAAATTCCTTAAAACTTAAACCATCTTGTATATTATTAGAAAATACACACGTATAAATGATAAAACTCGATTCAGGAGGTGTATGATTATTTCGGAAGGAGATGATTCAATGTTGGCATGTTGGGTGTTTAATCGTTTTAACTTTTAACATTCGTCGGTTAGGTGCTTTTAGAAAAAAATAGGTTATGAATGAACTCACATCCTTAACATTGCTAAATGATTCAAAGACACGTCAGGCATGTTTAATCCATTTAAAGACTATCGTTGCTACCTCAACAATATTTTCTCTCCTTAATATCGCGTCCATGTGGTTCTTATTCTCCCATTCGGTTTCATTTTGATTTCTCATATATATCACCCTTCCCGTTTATATATATCTCATTTTATACATAACTTTGGTTTTCAATTAGTAAGTTAATCACACTTTTATCATTTAAACAAGTCAGAAATTACAAAACAAGATTGATATGCAACAAACATCACATGCACAATAAAACAATTAAGAATTAATATTTAACCTCAAATGGTAATTTTTTATTAACGGATCGATCCGATTGTACTTCATATTCCCATGAGAAAGGGACATATATTGTATTTACACATACATACAAATCCCCTACAACCGGGTGGGGCAAAATCTCAATTACTAATTATTAAATAAAACCAGTACGGCTTCGCACGACGTTCACCGCGAAAGCGACTTTCTTGACTCCGACAAAGACGAAGAAACCGACACCGAACCCAACCCTGATGCGCTCCCGGACCCAAAGAACAAATCCAAAAGCGCATGCCCCATATCATCAGGCGCGTACTTCACAACTCCCACATACTTTCTTTCTTTCCCCATCTCAACTCTCTTCGCATTGTAAAACTCCGTGTACGCAGGCAATAGCTTTCTCGCAACCGAAACTTTAATCTCATCCCGAAGCTTACCGTTCGGTATGACAACAGCCAACTGTTTCCTATGTGTCTCTTCAAACACACTATTTATTCTCTTGAAAGAATCTTTGACTTGGTCTCTGGTCAAACTATTAAAGCTTTTAGGTATGGCATCAATGACGTGGGGCGATAATGAGGTTAGGCATATGATATACTATGTTGGGTGTATGGTGTGCCAAGGCGTGCACAAACCGCAACATACTTTTTTTCTGGTGATTCTAACACATGTACAACCTTTTTCACTTGTTATATACTCAACAAAGTACATATTATGAGTGTATATACAAGCCTTTGAGAACGTGTAGTTAAGTTTATGTTGATTTATAGAGTTTTAGAAAGTAAAATGACTAAAACTACCAATTCAACAAAGTGTCAAGTCCAAAGGCTATTTTGTAATTTTTTAAAGTAGGTCATACGAATTGTATTATTGGTCATACGATTCGTATAAGGATCTGAGTAGATCTACGATTTCTGCCACCTCGTCTTGTGCGTGCCACTTTGTTCTTTGTCTTCACTACCTCTATATTCATCAAACGCACTTTCATTTCAGTTTCATGCCTCTCTTGAACCTTCATTTCACGTGTTTACCCTTACCAAGTTATTGAAAAACATGTTTCTATCTTCATCATGCTAATCTCTAAAGTTAACTTTCAAGTGCTCCATCTGCTTGAGAAGTTAAGAATCTTCACCTCGTGGGTAAAGATTCATTGGATGTTGGATCAAAGCCTTGAGTTGTTTGGATTCATTGTTTGGCGGTAAGATTCCTTTATAGACTTTGTGATACGTTTAGAAATCACGCGAGGGAGATGATGATTGATAAGCGACAAATTAGACTGAGGTTGTGGGAAGGAAGCTTGGAAGGATTGATGTGGCTGCAAAGACGTGGGAGTTGAGGTTTACAATGAAACCGTAACATGGAACTGTCAATTTCTTAATTGTGGTGAAACCACGTGTCCGTTAACATGAAGTGAAAATAAATAGGCAGGCTTATGTGGAGAAGACACCTGTTTAGAAAAACCTTGTTTTATTATAATAGTAAATTTCTTTCCTATTATTGTATCTTTCATTTTTCTATACACTGAAATCTCTTTGTTTGAGAAAAAGAATAAGAAATGAAAATCGATCCAAAGTTAGCTTCTCTTTCCCTCTTTTGGTTTTTTGTATGAATATGTTGTTTTCATGAGTTACGAAGGAGGTAACATGGCTAATATCATACGATTACAGGTATACATTATAACCTACGGATGATTTGGCAGATGAGTGCATATCATAGTTGGTTGTCAACAATCAATTGGTCTACTGACTGTTTAGGCTACCATATAGTATACGATCAAGTTGTTTTACTCTTATGTTAATTATATTAAACAACTTTTCACTAATGCATTATTTGATGAGCATTTCTCAGGTGCCCGTAGGGATGGATAGATGGAATAGTGTTTGCCCTTAAGGAAAGTTGACGCTGAACGAACGCCGACTCATAGACACTTAAACCTTCCAAAATGATTGTTTTTGTACTTAATGGTTTTTGTATAAGACTTTGAAAAGACATGTTTTAATGGTGTTATTTTGGTACTTGTATCTAGCCATCTAGGTGATATTTGATCGTGTTTTATATAAATCAATTTTTTTAATTTTAATAAGTCTTATAAGTTTTGCATTTGAAATTCATTGTGGCTTATAACTAACAAGTACCAATATAGTATAAAATGGCCATGCATTGGCTAGTATGTGGTGGGGTGTGACACTAGGGAAGAAGAATGTCAATGGTGAGCAACAATGACGAGATTGTTAAGAGGAACTGAACAGTGAGACGTGAAACGAACATAAGTGTGAAATAAATGAAGCAATTCAAGTTGGGTTTGACATATGGTTGGGTATTAGCACGAGTGTTAAATTTTGGTCTCAAACCGCTTCAACCAAAAATTATATTTCTCGAAATTGTTAAAGCCGAACTGAATTACATGAATTCTACTCCAATAAAATCTAATAACAAATAATTATCATTTAGTTTTCCTGTCAAAATCAAATTCTAAGTTAGCACCTGGCTCAGTTCTATACCACCTAAAGTCTATTCGGTTTCTACCAAAAATCATTCAAACCAAATAAACCAAATTAACCAACCAAAAACCAAACCGATAACATCCCTAGATAGTAGATATTGGACACAATGGTTAGACTAAAATTTAACATAAATTAATTTTTTAACTAAATATTAAAAAGTACAATACTCAAGCTCGCTTGACTCGAAGATGATACGTACCGGCTACCCACTTAGCTCTATCCACATCCATTTGATGCATGCATGCTTGCATAAACCAACCCACGTTCACTTTATTATTATTATTATTATTATTATTATTATTATTAATTCTAAGTTATTTGTTTCCCATGTTTTAGTAGTGGTAGTTAATTATTTGCATTAATTCCATGTTTTCTCCATTTCTAGGATGTTATGGTTGCATGATGTAAGCCTTTATAAAGGCTTTTGTTTTAGTTAATGAAAGTAGACAAAAATTGAAGTAAAATTTCCGACGTTCCTTTCTCTATATTTTATTAGAGTCTCACCCGCTTAAGGGTCCTATCAGAAGAACTCTGACTTCTTTGCAAATTTGCAACACTCGTCGAGCCCCCCCCCCCCCCCCCTATCCGTATAAGCCGGAGGGATTTAGTTCGCCCCAAATTATATAAAAAGGCCGGGCGGGAACTTTATATATTATTTTTATCGCCTCACTCCTGCCACACCGCCTATCAATCATCACTCCATACCCTCATTTCCTTCCACACAATCCATCATGGAAAGATACACATTCCAGTGGCTCCTATTGGCGAAAACCCTAAGCCAATTGCAAGGTAGACCAATTCAAATTCAAATTCAACTATCGCTTTTTAATTTAAAGGTAAAGTGAAGTTGTAGGAAGGATTAAAGTAATGTATTTTTCCAATAAGTTATTCTCTTAAAAATGTGATGATTACTAAGGATAACTATTTTTTAACATAGTTATCATTTTCTTTCCTCTAATTTATTTCCAACTCAAGAACACATCTAATTAAAAAAAAATATATTTTCCTTCCTTTCCCTTTCTTATTCTTCCCTCTCATTTCCTTTTCTTTCCTTGGTTAAAAAGCTCAAGAACAAGACGTAAATGAATTATTTTCGAACATCTTCATGCTAATGGGACAAAAGAAGTGTAACATAGCTGACAAAGTGCATAAATTATAACTTTGGGTATGATGGAGAATGAGACGTGAGTGCTCTTAAGATATTACTTTGGGTTAGAACCTAGTCGTCCCAAAGAATCTTAAGTTTTATGTATCTTTACAACACCTTAACAAATCTTGAAGTTGAATCCCACCGTTGTAAATGCCAGGTCGTTTTAAAAACATAATGGCTCTGCATTCAAATCTTAGATGCTTATAAGATTGTGTCACTATTGTTAGTCATTTTTTAATAACTTCAGAAGTGTAACATTTGTTCTCATGCATCACCTTTTGCACTTGGGCATACAAAATACGCATTAAATAAAGGCCCAGATCGAATTAGACACTAGAGAATGTTTGGCATAACTCACTAATTTTATTAATTAATAAAATAACTTTAAACTTGATAAATTCTCTCTTAACTCTTACATAAATTCTTAGGTGTTATATACATACTCGATTACAACTAGAGTAAAACGTAAACTCCTATTTATCTATTAAATAAAACTCTTCTCTATTTAATAAATAAAATAGATAATTATCTCTAATTAATTAATTTTTGGGAATAATGACTTTCTTGTGTGTTTGGCCACCCCATTCCCATACCTTGGTTATATTTACTTCTTTTGGTTTAAAACAGTAAAATTACAGATTTCAAGGGTTGCAACCATATGAAAGTCACCACCAAAGGGCTCTCGATTAATTTCCCATGATATTAAAAAAACAATAATGCGTCTGGTATTAAAGCAGTTAGCGCAGCTGTGGTATTTTAACGTTTTCATGCACTTACAGTGGCTTATATATATCAAACTAAAATTATGAGTAAGTTACACACATAGATCTTTCCGTCAATATATTATATGCCCTAAAAGGCATTAGGTTAATTTACCGTAGAATTTCAAAGACGGGTTAAATCCTTAAAAAGTGAAAAGATGCTGAAATTTTCATCTATGAGTACCTCGACCCAAATCAAGGTTTCACCACCTTTTCATGGCTTAAACCAAAAATATGCCATCAAATAAAACATAATACTATTATCTCTTTTATAATATTAAATTAGTTAGGTCAATCCATTATAAAGATCATAAATAAACTTGGGCATCACTCGCTCGTATTCTTTACATCTTTCAAACAAATAGTAAATATTTTAACTCAACATCTATGCTTAAGCCCCTTTTAACCGAAGATTCTCGCAAATGTCAATTCAGAACTAGATGTAATCGTACGTATCTAATAGAGTAATAGTAGTTGAAATAACAAACTACTTAGCAATGATAACAAAAGACAAGTAGAGTCACTCACCTAGGCTGCAGATACTTTTGAAGTCTTGATTTGAACCTCTCCAATCTTTGACATCCTAATATTCGACACAGGATTAAATTATCATAACTTATGATAATTTAAGGGTTTTTATACTTGAAATTACTTTGATTTATAAGATTGACCCGTCTAGCTACTGCACCATTGAATCACCATAACCCGTCTTAACTTGTAACACCCTAAATTTCAAAATCAACTTTAATATAAATAGCGGAAAATACGGTCCCAAAAATTTCATTTATATTTCTGAACAACCACAAATCAGTTCGAGTTTTAAATATCATATTAACAAACCATAAGCATTTCCTTTTAGTAGCAAAATGTAAAATTGCTTTCATCTTTAAATCCGTTAACAAATTATAGCTAAATATTTGTGATGTGTGTCCAGTTATCGTCCCGAGCACTTGATCAACATCCACCCTTTTATCCATGAACATTGCCTAGAACAAAACATCCCACAAGTTAGTATTATTGCATATAAGAATCATAGCAAAAAGAAGCAACAATGCTCTAATGTATCTTAGGGCATAATATTGATTCATCGCGGTAAAATTTGCTGACACGGCCGGCCTCAAAGGTAACACGGCCGGGTTGAGCTACTGTTTGCATTGTGAGATTTGGCAGATTGGTCACCCGGCCAGGTAAAGAATTGACCCGGGCGGGTTGATCTGCACACAAGGCCATTTTCAGATCAAAGCTAACCAATTAGCTTTTGATTCACTTGAAGCTAATTCAAACTCTATAACCAACACCAAAAACAAAACATGCTTATGAATCTTCATTAACCGTTTTAACGATTAAAATCCAATAGTTTATATAAGTTCAATAACTCAGATCGTCTTTAATTACCCGAAATACCCTTCTGTTCAAAAATGCTCACATCAATTATCTAATTAATTGTTTTCTCCCAACTAAATTACCCTGCAATTAAGTTCATGAAATTATCACATATACATATATGTATATGAAATTATCACAAAAACATATAAGTTACTTTTAAGTAGTTACTTACCTTAGTATGCTTTCAATCATTTTGAATACACCAACTCGTGCCCATTAGTGGCGCATATACAACGGGTTGACCTCAATCAATCACAAACTCCTCATTAGTATGTGTTCCCGTCCCAAACTAACAACACACTTCTCATTTCTACTCTATATCCATGTTTCATCATCTGTTTTATAAGAAGCACATTCTTTCATAACCAACTTTCTATTTCCTACACTAAAATCTTAAACATAATATTAAGTACGAGGTACTTACCAACCCATGATAAACCCACTTACACTTATAACGGGTCAAAAAGGTCCGCATCCACAAGTTAAAGCTATACAATTCAAATATACTAAAACCCGGATTTGCAATTTAGAGACGAGTATATTTAAGATAACTTAGCCCATTAAATGTAAGCTAAACTTACCTTTGCCCGAGGAGCTTGAGTACATTATGTCCATTTGAACAGTTGGCTTTCAAGCTTTCACGTACCTACCTTGAAGACAAGTCAACTTTCAAATAACTAGAATACACAATGTGGATGTTTAAATTACTCAACAATAGTGTCCTTTCATATAAAAATCCAACATACAAGATTCATCATTCCATATATAACCCGTTTGCACAACACTAACATAATATCATACTTGGAATGATTTCAATACTTCGAACACCTTAAATAGATGCAATATACCATTATTTATCAATATTCAAGTTTGACTCAAATGCGTACATCCATTCATCATTAAATAATATTTTACAAGACTTATTTTTTTTAGTAGCTCTATACTGCGCAGCTGCTGTAAACGGTTCATTTGACCTTCTTAACGATCATAATTTTCTTTGTTCTAAAATTAAGTAGAAACTAGACACATAGGGCTTTCCAGCTATATATAATACACCTCAAACGGAGTTACGGTTGATTTTATACATATTTTTGAAAAACAGACCCGCGTCATATTCGCTTCCAAACAGCTCTTTACTTTCTTTTGAGTGAGGCATTTTAACAAACAACTTATGTGCACCATTTTGTATCATTAGTTTTCCAAAATCCCCAACTTATCCATGAACCCTAAGATCACAAATAATCAAATTGTTTGGTTCTAACCACACATAATTCTACTACATGAAGTTTCTAAGCAAACAACATTAAAATTGTTCAAATTCCGTTCATGCCCACTCGTAGGTTCTAGGTAAATATAATGGAACTTAAACAAACAGATATACTTACAATGAACATATCATGTGATGTTATAAATCTAAAATCAACATCACAACTCATTCCATCTTCTTCAAAAGCATCCCCCTTCTCTCTTGTTTTCTCTTCGTCGCCCCGAAGCTCACACACGTACCCAATTTTGAACTTTCCTCCTTGCTTGACTAAAAATGTAGTCAAATACATACCCCCATTTTCTATATAACCCCTTTAACTTTGGTTATTTACATTTTAGCCTTTCCATATTGTTTTACATAAATATTTTCATCTTTATAAAAAGATTGATTTATTTAAATTTTGTTTTACATTAGAAGGGTTTAATTCTTTGCTAGGTTATATAGATTAACAAGGTAATAATCATGGTTATTATAATATATAAAATTGGGATGTACATAACTTGGTCTATTTCTTACTAAACATATAACCATCTCAACAATGATTCAATTTTATAAGAAGTATATTAAATACATTGACTTTTACATCACATAAGGTCTGTTTGAAACAACACATCCAGCTTAATCTTTTTCTTTGATAAAATCAAAAGTTGTCGATACATGTGTTGGATTATAAATTCTTA
Organism: Bidens hawaiensis; assembly: GCF_021521415.1. Classification (NCBI taxonomy): domain Eukaryota; kingdom Viridiplantae; phylum Streptophyta; class Magnoliopsida; order Asterales; family Asteraceae; genus Bidens; species Bidens hawaiensis. Next base: position 684,977 of record NW_027492132.1, on the reverse strand, counting down.
GTGTGGTTCATCCATGTAACCTCATCCCAGTTACCAACTCATCGAACTAACTCCCGATCCATAACATGCAATTAAACCCATGACTCAAAAGTTATATTGAATAAATTTAAATATAAATTAGAGTTTTTACACAAAAACCGTGTACCATAACCCCCAATTCGCAATCACAAAACATACAAATCTCGAATTTCACTATCAAATAGTTGAAAAATCACTTTCCGGGGCCTTAGAAACCAATATAGGATGATAGAATCAAACCTAGTTCTACTAATTTTGATCCTTCATGCTCGAAGCTGCAAGGGCCTACTGATCACAATTTATTTTATCTATTATTCAAGTAGGCGAATGAGACAAGGTAGGGATTGGTGTTGTCGATTTATAGTGAAGTTGAGCGAGGTTAGATTTAGGGTTTTTAGAATTGTGAACAGAGTGGATTCAAGGAGCAGAAGACTTTTTGCTAGGGTTTAGAGAATAAACGATGATTTGAACGAGTTATTTGATATCCGGGTTAAGAGGATCCGACAGTGAGACTGCGAATTTTATAAGGCTAAATCAATGAGAGTATATTCAGTAATCAAGCAATCTGGTGGCTTTAGAGAGGTGAGGGAGCGACGTGGGAGCGACCCGTAAGTTTTTATGGTAGACAATTATATAGATTGTTAGATTCATTAATATATAATAAATTAATTAAACCCAAACGTAAAAAACAACCCACTATCCAAACTCGAGCTTAACGGTTTCACTCTCAAACCAAACCGAACATTTTTTAATGATAACTGTGTTTTGTTTGGTGGAGTTATATGCCTCAAGTTTTGACCATTAAAAAAATGTTCGGTTCGGGGGTCAAAACTCCGGGTATATAACTTCACCAAACAAAACACACCTACAACTTAAAAAAAATAAATACACCATAAACCGTCTTCGTCTTCATCTTCATCTTCATCTTCATCATCATCATCAGTTCATCATCAGTTCATCACCCACTCATCCACAACAATGGCGGCAAAAACCCTACTACTCATAACCCTCATCACACTCATCTCCACAACCACCTCACTCTCCGACGACCAACCGACCGTCTACCAGATCCTCGAACAGTACGGTCTTCCCAGCGGCCTGTTACCCGACTCCGTCAAATCCTACACTCTTTCACCCGACGGAAGCTTCGTGGTCGAACTGGACCAGCCGTGTTACATCCAGTTTGATTATCTTGTGTATTATGATAGTAAGATTACCGGGACGCTGAGCTACGGGTCGATTACGGATCTGGATGGGATCCAAGTCAAGAGGTTCTTGTTTTGGTTTAGTGTTGATGAGATTAGAGTTGACTTGCCCAGCTCTGATAATATTTACTTTACTGTTGGGATTATTAATAAGAAGCTGGATATTGATCAGTTTGAGACGATTCATTCGTGTACGGATAACGCGCTTGCCGCGTGTGGTCAATCGTCGAAATCTATTTCTCAGGTATATATATTGCTTGTAAACATTGTATTTAGTTTTAAGATTAATTGTAATTGTAATTGTGATTAACCCCCAAATTTAGATTCCGTGCTTATATTTGTTAGGTGGATGAGATCGGGTACCAAAAATAACGAAAATAGCGAAACTGAATTGAATTGAACAAAACTATGTATGAAATAAAATATCATATTGAATGTTTTTGTTTGGTTCTGGTATTTTGGTACGGTACTCGCAATAGTATTGCTTTGTCGTTTTCTGATATTATTGATTGATCAAGAAACCATAATACCGAAACCAAAAGATACAAAATGTCCCAAAAATCGTATGAATTTGTAAAGAAAAACAAGAAAGGTAAGATTTTTAGGTATGCTTATTGAAAATATGAATTTGGTTTTGTTGAATAACTACCAGACTATACCTGTCCCTTACAGATACATTTTAATTTGTGTTATTAACAAAATTATATATATATATACATACAGATTTAAACATGTATATAAATGGTTAGGTTTACTGTTTTCTTCAAAGTTCCAAATTCTAACACAAACCAGATATTACAGATTGCCAAATTTTGAGTTGAAAACATCCACACTGCACATGTATTATTTTTGGTCATTTAGCAGTTTTGTTTATTCTGTTTATTCCTAGTTTTGTTTACTAATTGTGCTTGATGGTCTATTCATTGACGGAAGTTGTGTTTATTTTGTTGGTTTATAGATTCCGGTGACTTTTGACGAGGTTGAAATGCTGATCACTGAGTAGATGCAGGACCATGGAGTCATGCTGTAGACGGATAATAAGCTTTCTATATTTGTATCCTGTGTTTGAAGGTCAGACGACACTGGGTATTTGATCCCCGTTGAGCCTCTGTTCACGTGTAAAAACTTTCGGAATGTAATCTGTACTAAGAAGTGTATAATATTGTGTCTGTATCAACTTTCCACTATGAATGACTATGGTATCTATGTATTAGCAGCTCCTGAATGTGTTTAGTGTTGTGTGTTACTAATTATCTTAGACATGGCAATGGGACGGGATTACAAACTCGTGCTCCATACGCTGCTGGGTATGCGTTACACGTTATACATGTTGGAATGCACATTACCTAAAGTTAAAACTCATCTAAGAAGCAGACTTGAAATACCATAATCGCTCTAACATAACAATTTTATACTTTTAATAATTGCAAGTTTTAATTGCTTGAATATACACAATTTTATAGTTTTAATAATTTCAAGTTTTTGTTGCCTGAATATACTTTTTTTAACAATTTTATGGTTTTAATAATTTCAAGTTTTCTAGCAATTATTATTCTTAAGATCATATGAATAATTTGATTTTGATTTCGTTGAATAAGAATGAGAAGGTATCATTTAATATCACACACGACGGTCTCATACGAATTCTAGATGTTTCGGATTTCCTGTCGGATTCTGGTTGTTTTTAGTAGCTTCTTCAAGAAGAAACATCAATTTGATAATAATCCTTGTATGTTAAAGCTTATGTTTGTTAATCATATCATCATCATCATCATCATCATCATCATCATCATCGTACTCAGTATATCCCACCAATAGCTAAGCTATGGTAGGGTCTGAGGAGGGTAAGATGTAGACAGCCTTACCTCTACCCCATGGGTAATTATGTTTGTTAATCATAAAGAAACAATATTTTGACTAAAACCTTTGTATATATAAAGCTCATGTAAACTTAAATTTGATCAAGATTTAGACTATACTCCGGACTAGGTCTAAGTCATATAATATAATAAAATAATAACTAAGCGGAACTCCTATCTTACACGGTACTTGGAGTTAAATGCTTAAGCTTGAACGAGCAACGCTTCTACTGTATGTCGCGTACTGGGTCTTAAAACCATTGGAACTTCGGGGCTTAGGACTCGTTGCATGCTTCCCGATGTAGAGTAAAAGTGTGTTTTGTGTGTGAAAAATGAATAAGTCGTGCACCCCTTTTATAGGCTAATTTTCAATCCCAACGCATATTGCGATGGCTTATTTTAATCGCCATCGTGCAGCGCGATGACTCAGCGTCTTCGTATGCTGCCACGTGTTGACACGTGGTTGGACACGTGTCACACAACCAGGGAGGTTACGTCGCGTAACGCGATGACCCGAGGGTTGTGGCCGTCGTGTAGCGCGACACCGCTCAATTATTGGGTTTTGTGAGTCTTCATCACGTATCGTGATAGGCTTACGCTTAGTCCCTCGCGTAGCGCAGTGGGTTTGGAAAATAAAATTTTCATTTTTAGTCCATGAACTGTTATAACTTGACAAAATTGATTCGAAAATTTGGCGATGATACAACATATGGTAAATCTTGACAAGTAATAATTAGGAGAAATTACAACACTCTAAAACAGAAACTCACTTAAAATTGTAATATTATAAATAAAATTAAAAAGCTCACATTTTTAAATGCTTCAAAAAGTTTTACTTTGTCCAAAGTTGATCTATCGGGTAACTTGGATCCCCAGGTAGCAAGTTGCTTTTCCTCGGTAACACTTGTTAAGCCCAATCAAATCATAAGCAAAAGATATACAACATTTTGTTGGCGTTACCCGAGGAAAATAAACATGGACTTGTGACTTAATTTTTGATTGGCCGAATATATTAAAACTAAAATAGAAACCTTTTAGAGCATTCACATCCCCTTCCATATATTTTCTTTATAATTTAGCTAAAAAACATCATTTCATAAATTTATCTATCATTTTTCAAAATTCTTCTACATTCTATTTCCTATTCGTATCCATAAATTAATTCTTTATTATTTTTTTCTCTTTTGTCTTATTATATAGTAAATGGTGATTGAGAGATATTATATGGTATGGATAAAAAATGAGTCCCTATATTTAGGGATTTACTTTAGTTGTCATATAACTCATCCATATAATAGGAAATTGATTGGAAATGTGATTTTGATGGTTTTCTTAAAATTTACCCTAAATTATATGGGTTTGACAACTTTAGAGAATGGGTTAAGAATGTTGTTAGTCAATAGATAGGATCCCAAAAAAATTTACATATAAAAAGAAACTAAAAGAAGAAAACCAAGCCCAGACTAACGTAGGCGAGTACACTTACACCCTTGTGACTTAATAAGCGTAACTTACTAACTTAAGATCTACAGAATCTTCAAATATAAAAACCTAAGGACTTGCATATAATTGCACTTTAAGGGTATATATGTATTTCCAACACATAAGGTAGTATGTACAAAATACTACACAAACAAGAATCATAGTGATAAACCTCACATGCAACATTTCATAATTCAACAATCTATTCTTCTTTTCTTGTCAAAGACACCATTACTCAAATTGCAATTTACCATCAAATTTATCAACATTTTACCACCAGTTCTTTCCATTTAGAAACATTCACACGTATTATTTATAACCAGCAATTCTGTTATTAAGGAAAAAATGAATGTACAAATATCATACCAAAAGTTTTTAAAAAAAAAAGACTCAAAAGTCAAAGTGAGTGTTTTTTAAGTATTGTGTGTTACTAATCATCTTTGAAGATTAAATGAATAAAGATGACAATGGTACAGGAATTACAAGGTTCCATATCCGTCCCCAGTGCACCCTTTGTGGCGTCCGTTACCTGAAACTTGATGTTAAACTCATCTAAAAACCCGACTTTACACACTTTAGTTGCTCAATACACTTTTAACAATTCTATTATTTTGATTATTTCGAGTTTCTAGCAAAAATTAGCTTACTATTTATATATCTTAATATTATACAAGATATTTGATTTTGATTTGGGTGAATAGATTGAGAAGATATCATTTAAACCAGTCAAAAACTTTCAAACCGATCTCTTACCCGTTCCAAATGTTTCGATTTTCCCATCAGAAATCGGTTATTTTAGTAGCTTATATGGTTGTCTTAATCTACATTACCCAATCAAGAGGGTTAAAATCAGTTCCCAAAACAAAATTTAATTATGCAAGCCACAAATATCTCAAAAGAGGGCATAACAGCCACAAAAAGAGTTTAAAGATTCATGCTTTCTCACCATTGAGTTCTTACATTAAAATTTTGTACAAAACCTACCTCACCTCTGAACTTACCAATTACCATCATGCCGCCCATCTTAAGTTTCTTGATCCTGTGTTCTTATTCGAATCAATCTCCACGCCGAGTACCGAAAACAGATCCTTCAACAACCAACATCTCATCATGCTTGAAGCACTTGACAGTGCACAATGTGACTCTTGAGACTGTTCCGACCCGATAAACTCGACCATAAATTTGTAAACAATGTTTTGATCTGACCCTTTCCAGCAATATTCTCCCAGATCTGAGGGTTACTAGCCACTTCTTTATTCGGGCTCGATATATCCACCAAACTTATACTCAAATTATTTCTAATAATGCACAACCTCCCGTTTAACGAAACTAGAGCTGCAGCCTCCAATGCACGCGAGCTCCCCAAATGAACCTTGCTATCAATAAACCTCTTCCAAGAACCCGATTCCTCTTCATAAACCCTAATCTTGCATCCATCCCGACAATCCAAAGCATAAAGATGCCCGTTCATAGAAATACTCGGGTTCCTCCAACCACTAATCATTCCATTCGTTATCGACCCCCACATGTTCGTTTCTGGGCTATACGCTTCACTAAGAACCTCCCGGTGGGCCCCGAGCCCTTTCAAGAACCACTTCCCGTTATGAACCACCCCGATAAACGGCACCATAGCCGTGCTCATATCCGATATGAAGTTCCACCGATGCTTATTAGGGTCGTAAACTTCCGCAGACCGTAGCGTCCGGTGAATCCCCTCACATTCACCACCCGCCACATAAAGACAATTGTTAATCACACACGCGCCAAAAAAGTGTCGTTTTCGAAGCATATCGGGAGCTCGGTGCCATTTATTAGTTCTCGCGCTGTAGAAAATAACCCGTCTCATAGAACCCTTAAGCGGGTCTTTACCTCCAAACAAATACAAATGACACCCGCTTAAAACAGCACACCCGAACCCGACTGCATAACCGTACTCCACCGGGACAGGTGGCAGCGGTTGCCAAAGTTGGTAAACCGGGTCAAACGCATGCCATGAAATCCGCCCATCACGATCTCGTTTAAAAACATAAACCCATTCTTCCGCCATCCCGAGACTCTTCCTAAGGGAATAGAAGTAATTACCCGAGAGAAGCCGGAACCATCGTTTGCAGACTAACCGAAGCTTGTTTAGCTCGGCTCGTGGGACCCGGATTAGACATGCAATGGCTAGGTCGTCCGGGAGCCCAGATAGAAGAGGCGGCTGGACCCTGCTCCGTTCCCTACGCCCGCTCTTGGACTTGTGTGCACGCGGGTTGATATCGGGCTGGATGCATAGTTTTGACCCGGGGACAAATTTTCGGGCTCCTGCTACTGTTTTTAAACCCGCGTCGACTCTGCAGTAGCACGAAACCGACTCCACCTGAATTATTTATTTATCCAAGTTATTATTCAAATATGTTACCAGACAAATAGATCATTTCATAAATTCATTATAAATAATTAAAATTCACCATAAATATCCCAAAATTGATCAATAAAATCCACTGTTTTTGCAGGGTTGACTTACAGATTTGGTGAATTAACTTCATGAATAACATAATACAAAACTAACATTACAAAGAAAACACACAAACACACACACTAGGGCTCAACATACAATTTACCCCCAAATTCAACAATTTCAAAAACCCACAAAATTGAGTTGAAATTAACAAAAACCCACATCATAAATCAAGCATAATGTCAATATCTCTTAACAATTTCATCTGGGTATCCATGAAAACACAAAAACTGTAAGCAACAACTCACCAGTGGAGCTTGAAGAAGAAAACCCCTTTGTTGAACATTTGGAGAACGTTGAGGTTCAGCTAATTGAGCCATCAAACTCACAATTGTACCAATTTCATACACACAAATGAAATAATAAAAGATTTGGGACCAGGGTTTATGTTTATCTTAGATCAAGAAAAATGACAGACCGGCAGTCTTGAAATCTGATCCTGGGGTTACAATAATCGAGACAAAGACAAAAGATCAAACAAAACAAAACAAACCCTTGTGTAAGCAAACTGAAGCTGGAGATATGAAGCAAATTGAATCGATGAAGTGAGAATGAGAAATGAATCAATCAATCACATCTGGACCGGTGTTGAATTTGTTGTTAATTATGGTAGGTTATATAGCATTAAATTGAATAAAAATCTAATTTCTGAATTTGGGAATTAATAAATGATAAATAATATATATTTGATTTTGTAGTGATTGGGTAATGAACTCAAGACTTTAAAAGGGATTTAATTTAAAAATTACCTTGGTAGGTCAACGAAGTTTAGAGCTTTTTTTTAAGTCATTATTTTGTGATAATTTAATGACAATGATATAGAAATGTATTAACTATTGTTAGCATTGAGGTCATGATATTTGGATGTTGAAAGGGTCGTTTTGAGTTTATAGCCCTTTAGTTTTACGTTTATCATTACTTTTTATAAAAGATATTTTATGGTTAATCAGATTAAAAATGACGACCTCATAAATGACGACCTCATAGTTAATTTAAAGAAAAATATTTATATTAAACTAGAAGTTTTAAAAATTTAATTGTTTTCTAAGTAAAGAAAATAATAACAAAAAATTTTAGAAATAAAAGAGATTAAAATATTAAATATAAGCGGGGTGTATTTAGCTCATTTATGTGGTATTTGAGCGTAATTTTTTGTAAAACAACGGTATGACTATCTTATAAAAACCATTTTAAAAAAAGGGTCAACCTACATAATTAAGCCGGTGGCTGGCTTGATTCATGGTCTGGTCCATTTCTTTAAAACACTGAAACTAATTATAGTTTGAATTTTAGCTTCTAAAGAAAGTTTTATATATGTCGGGGTATGGTACTAAGAACCCTAATTTATTATGTTTTGAGCTTATTTTATTATATGGGCTAATACATTTGTTATTGGGCTGAGGGGTTTTGTGGAGGTAACCCTAACTGGGCTAGGCCCATTAGGGTACCATGATGGTGGCCATGAGGCTCCCTATATAAGGAGGTCTCCACCTCCTTATCAAGGGTTGGTAAAAATAGCTCAATAAGAGCCACCACCATATTTTTGTGTCTGTGAACAAGAGATCCTCTGGATTTCTTAGCGGTCACCTCCACACCCCCAAAAGTCACCGCAGATCACAGCAGCGGTCGGAGCAGAAGCAAGCAAGTCGTGGTTCGTTCATCTCGAAGTCCGTGGAAACATCGTCATGGGTCAGGTCAGATTCATTTCACGTTTCTACATTTGGCACCATCCGTGGGACGGCAATGAACCACACTTCGCTTCTCGTTTCGGCCCTCCGATCTGTCCATCAGCATCTCAGATCTACGGATCTGTTCATCAGATCTACGGATCTGTTCATCAAGATCTACAGATCTGTTCATCAAGATCTCAGATATACGGATCAATATTCCAGATCTGTTCATCAATATTCCAGATCTGTTCATCAATATCTCAGATCTGTTCATCAATATTCCAGATCTGTTCATCGATATCTCAGATCTACGGTTTCTTCTCTCAGATATGTTCTTCCGTAGATCTAAAAAATATTTCCAGATCTGGAAATACTATCAGATCTGTTGAAAGAAATACACAGGAAGAAATACCCGATATTTTGGGGAAAACCCTCATATCTGTGCTGAATCAGATCTGGGTTCGCTCAAACATTTGCATGCTCACGCATCGATGCTTACGCATCAAGCATGCTCAAGCATCAAGCATCCTCACGCATCGATGCTCAAGCGTCAAGCATGCTCAAGCATCAAGTATGCTCAAGCATCAAGCATGCTCAAACATCAAGCATCCTCACGCATCGATGCTCAAGCATCAAGCATGCTCAAACATCAAGCATGCTCAAACATCTAAGTATGCTCACGCATCGACGCTCAAACATCAAGCATGCTCGAGCATCAAGCATGCTCAAACATGCGCGCAGGCACCGAGCGCGCGAAAGGTCAACCCACAAGATACAAACCGAGGCTTAAAATCAAGATGTCATGAAGACAGCCAAAACCTATGCTCATGTCGCATAGCACATGCTCAAGCATCAAGCATGCTCAAACATTTGCATGCTCACGCATCGATGCTCACGCATCAAGCATGCTCAAGCATCAAGCATCCTCACGCATCGATGCTCAAGCATCAAGCATGCTCAAACATCTAAGTATGCTCACGCATCGATGCTCAAACATCAAGCATGCTCGAGCATCAAGCATGCTCAAACATCAAGCATGCTCAAACATCAAGTATGCTCACGCATCGATGCTCAAGCATCAAGCATGCTCACGCATCGATGCTCAAGCATCAAGCATGCTCAAGCCTCAAGTATGCTCACGCATCGATGCTCACGCATTATGCTCACGCATCGATGCTCAAGCGTCAAGCATGCTCACGCATCAAGCATGCTCAAGCATCAAGCATCCTCACGCATCGATGCTCAAGCATCAAGCATGCTCAAACATCAAGCATGCTCAAACATCTAAGTATGCTCACGCATCGACGCTCGAGCATCAAGCATGCTCAAACATGCGCGCAGGCACTGAGCGCGCGAAAGGTCAACCCACAAGATACAAACCGAGGCTTAAAATCAAGATGTCATGAAGACAGCCAAAACCTATGCTCATGGCGCATAGCACATGCTCAAGCATCAAGCATGCTCAAACATTTGCATGCTCACGCATCGATGCTCACGCATCAAGCATGCTCAAGCATCAAGCATCCTCACGCATCGATGCTCAAGCATCAAGCATGCTCAAACATCTAAGTATGCTCACGCATCGATGCTCAAACATCAAGCATGCTCGAGCATCAAGCATGCTCAAACATCAAGTATGCTCACGCATCACGCATGCTCACACATCACAGATGCTCACGCATTCAAAATCTCTAGATCATGCGCGCCACCGCGGATCAACTTCGGATTCCGCATGCGCGCTCCCGGCGATCACTCTTCGCCACAGCGGTTTGCATTCGCGCCACCGCATACATGTTTTTGCATACATGTTTCACACTTCCTTTTATTAATTTGAGCAATATGACAACATTATATTGACATCAAACTAAAAATAAAACGAAGTAAAACATACATGCGCGAGCTTCAAGCTCAAACGCGTTGACGAGTCTTAACTCTAAAACGTCAGGGCCTTAGCCCAAAAATATGAGCCTTAGCTCAAACTTAAAAGTTGGGAATCCTCATAAACCCACAGGCCTCGCGCCAAGGGTGGAATGCTCATAGACCCACAGGCCTCGCGCCAAGGGTGGAATGCTCATAGACCCACAGGCCTCGCGCCAAGGGTGGAATGCTCATAGACCCACAGGCCTCGCGCCAAGGGTGGAATGCTCATAGACCCACAGGCCTCGCGCCAAGGGTGGAATGCTCATAGACCCACAGGCCTCGCGCCAAGGGTGGAATGCTCCTAAACCCACAGGCCTCGCGCCAAGGGTGGAATACTCATAAACCCATATGGCTACGCGCCATACTAAAAGGTTCGGCCACGAGCCGCGTGTAACACCCCGACCAAAGGCGGATTATACATCGGGGCGCCACATATTGTTTCATTACTCGTGACACTATTGGTGTCAATATTTATTAATACACATTTTATCGCGCACGCGCAGCGGGGAAAATAAAGAACATAATCAACATAAATCAATATATTTACAAATCATAATATTCAAATAACATAAACTTGTCTTGTTACATTTTAAATCTAGGTCCAAAACAAAAGTAAACATCCTATGTGTCCCCAAGCTTCAAAACAGCTACTGCAACCCTGAACATGTGTTAAAATAAACGTCAAACACTTGCGTGTTGGTGAGAAATCAAGTTTAATAGATATTCATAGTTAATCATAGATAATCATAGATAACAACAGTAAATCTGCGCGCAACATATGTTAATCTGGTATCTAACAAGGGTGAAATCAGATTGTGACCAAGCCTTAGATTCATAGCTCATAGTTCAATCCGTACTCCCAATTGAGCACAAAAACAAGAAAACTGTGCAAGTGTAAACAAAAGAGAAAACATAAACGATAGGTTCTCCCGTGTCTACCAATGGATCCATGAGAACTTCGGAATAGGCCGAACAAAGCGGTTAATGATACACACATACAAATAACAGCCAAGTAAATATCCATAACACATGGGATACTGCGCGACTAAAACTTCATAAACAGTTTAAGACTCAGTTTTGTACGAACACATGAACATCCCAAAACATTAAAACAAAAAGGGATTAGATACGAGATTACTCACTTGATAAAGATGCGATGTAAGATAAAGCAAGAACCAACTTTAAACAAGCAAAGTTAACCTATAATTAAAGATTATGTTTCAACGATCGGTTTTAGGTCTAGGTAATAAGTTAGCATAATTAATAAGTAAATTATTATATATAATATATTACCGGAAAAGCAGGAAGAACAAGGAGGAAGACGGAGGCAAGAGAGGAGGCGGCAGGAGGACAACGGCAGAGAGCAAGAGGGAGGAAGAGATAATAAGTGTAGTGTGTGAAGTGTTAAGAAAATACTACTATTATTTATAGGCAAACCCTAGGGGACATAAACCCTAGAAAAGATCTCCAAAAGTAAAAGAAAAGATAACAGCAAAAAGATTCCAAAAGCAAGATCTCAAAAGATAACAAAAGATATCAAAAGCAAAAAGTAAAAGATTTCAAAAGATATGGCAGCAGGAAAAGAGGAAAAGCAAAAGGGGAAAGCTGTCAGGGAACAGTAAAAAGCATGGGCAGGGACAGAAAAAGGTACAGGTCAAGCATGGCAAAAGCAGATCCTCAAAAGATAATGTCAGTTACTTTATCTACCAACCAATGGGGTTGGTACGCATGCAGCGCCGAAAGCAACTATTCAGACATAAAGCAAAGCAGGTCAACAGCTCAAAAGATAAGACAACACAAAAGCAAACGGCTAGATTTAAACAAGGGTTCAGCGCGAGAAGGCTGTGTGCGCGAGCGCGAAGGCTGGCACAACAATCCTTAGCGCGCTGCGGGAAGAATCACAAATCCTTAGCGCACTGCGAGAACATAAATTCCTAGCGCGCCGCGGGAACTACAAATTCTCAGCGTGCTGCGTGAAGAACTAGAATTCTTAGCGCATCGCGGGAAGAACATACATTCTTAGCGCGCTGCGAGAAGAGTTCTCTTCACGCATTGCAGGAACAAGATGTCTTCACGCAGGCTTCCTTAGCGCGAGGAGCTGCAGACATCCTTAGGCGAGAAGAACCAAAGGACAAGCAAAGAAGAGGGTTCAAGGCTTAAGGGTTAAGCAGGAGGGCGGGACGGCGACAAGACAAAGAGGCGGGACGACAAGAAAGGAAGGCGGGACGGCGGAAAGAAAGGGGAAGAGAAAGAGGCGGGAATGAACAAATAAATATATTTAATTTACTCAGTTAAATTTACAAGGATTAATAATAAACTTTAAATCATAAAAAAAGAAACGGATCAGAGAAACGGGTACCTGGGTCGGGTCGGATTCGGGCAGTTGTCACAGTCTCCCCTACTTTAAGAAATTTCGTCCCGAAATTTAACTCGTAGTAGGTGGCGCAGAGAAAAGGTACGGGTACTTGATCTTCATCAGATCTTCCCTTTCCCAAGTGAACTCGGCTCCGCGCTTGGACTGCCAACGAACTTTAACAATAGGGATGCGACTGCGCTTGGTTTTCTTCACCTCGCGATCCATAATCTCCACGGGCTTCTCAACAAAATGCATAGATTCATCAACTTGAACTTCATCAAGAGGAATGTGAAGGTTCTCGTCAGCTAAACACTTCTTGAGATTGGATACATGGAAAGTTGGATGCACATTACTGAGCGCGGGCGGCAGGTCAAGTTTGTAGGCAACTTTTCCTATACGCGCGAGAATCTTGAATGGCCCAACATAACGAGGCGCAAGTTTACCTTTCTTCCCAAAGCGGACAACACCCTTCCAAGGCGACACTTTGAGGAGAACAAGATCACCAACTAGAAATTCGAGAGGCTTTCGCCTGCGATCAGCATAACTCTTCTGCCGGCTTCTGGCAGTCAGCAGACGATCACGGATCTTGGCGATTTTATCGGTTGTCTCTTGAACTAGTTCGGGTCCTGTGATTTGAACTTCACCCACTTCGTTCCAACAAATCGGTGAACGGCACTTTCGACCGTAAAGTGCTTCAAATGGGGCCATACCAATGCTAGAATGATAGCTGTTATTATAAGAAAACTCGATCAAAGGTAGGTGTGAATCCCAATTACCTCCAAAATCAAGAACACAAGATCGAAGCATATCTTCAAGGGTTTGAATGGTTCGCTCAGACTGACCGTCAGTCTGAGGATGATATGCCGTACTCATGTCCAAGCGAGTTCCTAGCGCAGATTGGAGAGATTTCCAAAAGCGAGATATAAAACGGCCATCGCGATCGGATATGATGCTCAAAGGAATACCATGGCGGCAGACAATTTCCTTGACATAAAGCTGCGCGAGATGCTCAACATGGTAGTTTTCACGAATGGGCAGAAAGTGAGCAGATTTAGTCAATCGATCCACTATTACCCAAATGCTATCATGTTTGTTTGCTGTCAAAGGTAACTTGGTAATAAAGTCCATCGCTATACCTTCCCATTTCCACGTAGGAATTTCTGGTTGTTCGAGCAAACCAGATGGGCGTTGGTGTTCAGCTTTAACTTTAGAACAAGTCAGGCACTTAGCTACGAACACAGCAATATCCTTTTTCATGCCAGGCCACCAATAAGTAATGCGCAAATCCTTGTACATCTTATCAGCGCCAGGATGAATAGAATATCGAGATTTGTGCGCTTCACTCAGGATATCAGCGCGAAGATTCTCATCACAAGGGATCCAGATGCGATTGAGATAGCAGAGAATTCCATTCAGATTAGGGACAAAGAGTGCTTCCGCGCCACACGCTAACTCGGCGCGAAGGTTACCATTACTGATGGATGCGCGCTGCGCGTCACGAATACGCGATTCAAGGTTGCTTTGAATCGGCGCGAAGTGAAGCTGGGTGCGCGGCAAGATACAGTTAAGTTGGCAGGGTTTTCGGCTGAGCGCATCGGCTACCACATTAGCCTTACCAGGATGATACCGGATCTCACAATCGTAATCGCTGATGAGTTCGTTCCATCGGCGTTGCCTCATGTTAAGTTCCTTTTGATCAAAGATATGCTGAAGGCTTTTATGGTCAGTGTAGAGGATACACTTAGTACCATAAAGGTAGTGTCTCCAGATCTTCAAGGCAAAAACAACTGCACCAAGCTCGAGGTCGTGAGTTGTATAATTCTTTTCATGAACCTTGAGTTGCCTTGATGCGTAAGCGATAACCTTGCCTCGTTGCATAAGAACACAACCGAGACCTTGGTTGGATGCATCGCAATACACGACAAAATCATCATTACCCTCAGGTAGCGCAAGAACAGGAGCTTCACACAACAAACGCTTGAGCGTCAGAAAGGCTTCTTCTTGCTTCGAGCCCCAAATATACGGTTTACCTTTGTGCGTTAGAGCTGTTAAAGGCAAAGCGATCTTTGAGAAGTTCGAAATGAAACGCCGGTAATAACCAGCTAAGCCCAGAAAGGAACGGATCTCAGAAGGAGAGGATGGCGTAATCCAGTTCTTGATTGCTTCAATCTTGGATGGGTCGACATGAATACCCATCTTGTTTACAACATGACCAAGAAACTGTACTTCATCAGACCAAAATTCACACTTGGAAAGCTTAGCATAGAGTTGCTCGGCTCTAAGCTTTTGCAATACCAACCGGAGATGTTGCTCATGCTCGGCCTTGGTCTTAGAATACACCAGAACATCATCGATAAACACGATCACGAATTTATCCAAGAAAGGCCTACACACCCGATTCATAAGATCCATGAAAACGGCGGGTGCGTTGGTTAAACCGAAGGACATGACCAAGAATTCAAAATGGCCATAACGAGTTCGAAAAGCAGTCTTCGGAACATCTTCATCGCGGATACGCAACTGATGATAACCAGAACGGAGATCGATCTTCGAGAAACAGGAGGCACCTTGGAGTTGATCAAAGAGGTCGTCAATACGCGGTAAGGGATACCGGTTCTTAATGGTGAGTTTGTTCAACTCGCGGTAATCAATACACATGCGAAACGATCCATCTTTCTTTTTAACGAACAACACCGGAGCACCCCAGGGCGAAGAGCTAGGGCGAATGAATCCTTTAGCAGTCAACTCTTGAAGTTGGCTGGCCAATTCTTGCATCTCAGCGGGTGCAAGACGATAAGGAGATTTAGCCACGGGGGAAGCACCAGGGACAAGATCAATACGGAACTCGACTTCACGAGCGGGAGGGATACCAGGAAGATCATCAGGAAAAACTTCAGGAAAATCACGCACAACAGGGATATCGCGAAGCTTCTTTCCTTCATCGGGTTTAACCACATGGGCTAGAAATGCAATACACTTCTTCCGCATGAGTCTTTGGGCTTCGGCGCAAGACATAAGTTTAAGACCACTGGAGGGTTTTTCGCCGTAGATATGAAGATCACCATTTTCTCGAGGTATGCGAATCAATTTCTTGGCGCAAATAACTTCGGCGCGATTCTTCGAGAGCCAGTCCATACCAATGATAACATCAAAGCTTCCAAGAGGCATAGGGATGAGGTCGATTAGAAAATCGTTTTCGTTAAGATTAAGCGTGCAATCTTTAATCACCGAGTTTATTAAAACAGTTTCACCATTAGCCAATTCAACTGAAAAATCTTCTTTTAAATCGCTGCGCGGTCGCGCAAGCTTCTGCTCAAACGCGCGAGAAATAAAACTTCGATCGGCGCCAGTATCAAAAAGCATAGATGCATAAAATCCATTAAGCAAAAATGTACCATTAACTACGTCGTTATTCGCTTGCGCTTGGTGCGCGGTTATGTTAAAAGCTCGGCCACGCGTCACTTGGTTCGAAATTTGGTTCACCGGATTCGCTTGAGTAATCTGAACTTGTAGCCTTGGGCATGCGTTCCGGAAATGACTTGGATCACCGCAGTTAAAGCACGATCTGGGTCGTGGGTTTTGGTAAGTTGGCTGTGGGTTCTGCGGGTGGGCTGGTGGTGTTGGCGCAATCGGATTGGAGGGAGGGGTTCTACAGTACTCAACGGAGTGACCTACGCGGCCACATCGGTTACATTGTCGACACGGGACTTGAGGTGGGTGATGAAGTCTACAGGTTGGGCAAAAGGGTTGGTTTCCTGTGTAAGGTTTCTTAGTTGGCGGGGCAGGAAGTGCTGGATTGGTTAAGGCATAGTTGTGGACTACAGGAGGTGCTGGGTAGGTTGACAGTGGGTTAGGCGCGTAAACTGGTTGATAAATTGGTTGCTGGACAATGGGCGGGTTGGTAAGCGCATAGGCTTGTCTGCGCCTACGTTTCTGGTTATGGTTTGAGGGTTCTGGTTTGGTTTCTGTTGGTTCAGGGACAGTCTTGGTGGGTTTGGTCTTCTCAGTTCCCCGCAGGAACAGGGTTCCTGCTCTGACATGGTTGTCGCTGAGCACAGCGGCCAACTCGATGGCGTCAGAGAGGGTAACTGGGTTTCTGGCCCATACAGAATCTTGAATTTCCATGGGGAGACCCCCAAGGAATTTCTCGATGGCTCGGCGGGAAGGGGTAACAAGGTGAGGGACCAGTAAGCTTAGCTCGTGGAAGCGCGTCGCGTACTCGCGCGCTTCACCGCTGTATTGCTTAAGATTCCAAAATTCCTCCTCCAGGCGCTTAACTTCGTTGGGAGGGCAGAATTCTCGCGTAAGAATTTCCTTGAATTCCTCCCATGTCATGCTAGAAGCAGCCTCTGCGCCACGCGCATGAGCTACTCCATTCCACCATGTAAGCGCTCTGGATTCCAGGACACTGGAAGCATATAGGGTTCGTCTGTCTGAGGGGCATTGGGTATGGAGGAAAGTGTTTTCAATCTTCTCAAGCCATTGGAGCATCACGGTGGCTCCTTCAAGACCTGTGAACTTCGGAGGGTTACCCGCATTAAAGGACTTAATGTTATAACTGGAGGTATTAGCATTGTTTTGGCTCAAAGCTTGGGCTATTGCGGCGGCCATTTCCTGGGAACGTTGCTGTCTACGCACGCGCGAGGCTTCTCTTCTCTGAAATCGGCGAGATAGCGGAGGCATTCTATAAAAGTTTTAATTTTAGTTAATATCTTGGTTTTTATCGCAAAGTTTAACTTTATAAAGCTTGGTTTCGCAGAGTTAGATACTATCAAAAGTTAAAGTAAAATAAATGATCCTAAATGCAGACTTTAATAAAGGTAACAAATTCGAATCAAGAATCGACAATTCACGTATCACCGTGACTTTCCGAGTTCTCAATTTAAAATAGCTAGTAAACGGGTGTTGGAGATTGACGATTCATGTATCACCATGACTTTCCAATCTTCAATATAAAATATACAAGAAAATGAGTATTGGAGGTTGACAATTCATGTATCACCATGACTTTTCAAGTCTCCAACCTCAGAACATAATCGTAAATGGAAATTGAAAATCAACTATTCATGTATCACCATGACTTTTCGGATTTTCAACCCCAACAAACGAATATGTAAGTAAAATCAATAAAATCGAAATTCAACAAAAATCGAAATATCGCGAAATAAAACATAAAATCATATACTGCGCAAGCGCGAGCATATTCATAAATAACGAGTAATTAACAATAAGCGCGCAAACATGAGATTTCTCTCATGCGCGAGAAGGGACTCTTAGGTATTCTAGGCCGTTACGTCTAACCACCTATCCTAAAGTCAACGAGCTCTGATACCAATCTGTAACACCCCGACCAAAGGCGGATTATACATCGGGGCGCCACATATTGTTTCATTACTCGTGACACTATTGGTGTCAATATTTATTAATACACATTTTATCGCGCACGCGCAGCGGGGAAAATAAAGAACATAATCAACATAAATCAATATATTTACAAATCATAATATTCAAATAACATAAACTTGTCTTGTTACATTTTAAATCTAGGTCCAAAACAAAAGTAAACATCCTATGTGTCCCCAAGCTTCAAAACAGCTACTGCAACCCTGAACATGTGTTAAAATAAACGTCAAACACTTGCGTGTTGGTGAGAAATCAAGTTTAATAGATATTCATAGTTAATCATAGATAATCATAGATAACAACAGTAAATCTGCGCGCAACATATGTTAATCTGGTATCTAACAAGGGTGAAATCAGATTGTGACCAAGCCTTAGATTCATAGCTCATAGTTCAATCCGTACTCCCAATTGAGCACAAAAACAAGAAAACTGTGCAAGTGTAAACAAAAGAGAAAACATAAACGATAGGTTCTCCCGTGTCTACCAATGGATCCATGAGAACTTCGGAATAGGCCGAACAAAGCGGTTAATGATACACACATACAAATAACAGCCAAGTAAATATCCATAACACATGGGATACTGCGCGACTAAAACTTCATAAACAGTTTAAGACTCAGTTTTGTACGAACACATGAACATCCCAAAACATTAAAACAAAAAGGGATTAGATACGAGATTACTCACTTGATAAAGATGCGATGTAAGATAAAGCAAGAACCAACTTTAAACAAGCAAAGTTAACCTATAATTAAAGATTATGTTTCAACGATCGGTTTTAGGTCTAGGTAATAAGTTAGCATAATTAATAAGTAAATTATTATATATAATATATTACCGGAAAAGCAGGAAGAACAAGGAGGAAGACGGAGGCAAGAGAGGAGGCGGCAGGAGGACAACGGCAGAGAGCAAGAGGGAGGAAGAGATAATAAGTGTAGTGTGTGAAGTGTTAAGAAAATACTACTATTATTTATAGGCAAACCCTAGGGGACATAAACCCTAGAAAAGATCTCCAAAAGTAAAAGAAAAGATAACAGCAAAAAGATTCCAAAAGCAAGATCTCAAAAGATAACAAAAGATATCAAAAGCAAAAAGTAAAAGATTTCAAAAGATATGGCAGCAGGAAAAGAGGAAAAGCAAAAGGGGAAAGCTGTCAGGGAACAGTAAAAAGCATGGGCAGGGACAGAAAAAGGTACAGGTCAAGCATGGCAAAAGCAGATCCTCAAAAGATAATGTCAGTTACTTTATCTACCAACCAATGGGGTTGGTACGCATGCAGCGCCGAAAGCAACTATTCAGACATAAAGCAAAGCAGGTCAACAGCTCAAAAGATAAGACAACACAAAAGCAAACGGCTAGATTTAAACAAGGGTTCAGCGCGAGAAGGCTGTGTGCGCGAGCGCGAAGGCTGGCACAACAATCCTTAGCGCGCTGCGGGAAGAATCACAAATCCTTAGCGCACTGCGAGAACATAAATTCCTAGCGCGCCGCGGGAACTACAAATTCTCAGCGTGCTGCGTGAAGAACTAGAATTCTTAGCGCATCGCGGGAAGAACATACATTCTTAGCGCGCTGCGAGAAGAGTTCTCTTCACGCATTGCAGGAACAAGATGTCTTCACGCAGGCTTCCTTAGCGCGAGGAGCTGCAGACATCCTTAGGCGAGAAGAACCAAAGGACAAGCAAAGAAGAGGGTTCAAGGCTTAAGGGTTAAGCAGGAGGGCGGGACGGCGACAAGACAAAGAGGCGGGACGACAAGAAAGGAAGGCGGGACGGCGGAAAGAAAGGGGAAGAGAAAGAGGCGGGAATGAACAAATAAATATATTTAATTTACTCAGTTAAATTTACAAGGATTAATAATAAACTTTAAATCATAAAAAAAGAAACGGATCAGAGAAACGGGTACCTGGGTCGGGTCGGATTCGGGCAGTTGTCACACCGCGCAAGCACCTGTGACATCATTATTATTATCTGGCCGTTTGTGCCTCCATTATTATTTTGAAGACAAGCCGGGATAGTCATCCTGCGCAGAAGAGGCCCTTGGCCAGTCATTATCATCATATTACAGCTCGTAAGCCGCCTTGCGCGCCAGCTTAATTATTCTACAAGCTCGTAAGCCGCCTTGCACGCCAGCTTAATTATTCTACAAGCTCGTAAGCCGCCTTGCGCGCCAGTTTAATTATTCTACAAGCTCGTAAGTCGCCTTGCGCGCCAGCTTCATTATTCTACAAGCCCGTAAGTCGCCTCGTGCGCCAGCTTCTTTATTGTTACAGCTCGTAAGTCGCAATACGCGCAGGCTCTCATTATTCTACAAGCTCGTAAGTCGCCTCACGCGCCAGCTTTATTATTTTACAGCTCGTAAGCCGCCTTGCGCGCTAGCTTCATTATTCTACAAGCTCGTAAGTCGCCTTGCGCGCCAGCTTCATTATTCTACAAGCTCGTAAGTCGCCTCGCGCGCCAGCTTCTTTATTATTACAGCTCGTAAGTCGCCATGCGCGCAGGCTTTCATTATTCTACAAGCTCGTAAGTCGCCTCACGCGCCAGCTTTATTATTCTACAGCTCGTAAGTCGCCTCACGCGCCAAGCTTTATTATTTTACAGCTCGTAAGCCGCCTCGCGCGCAAGCTTCGTTATTCTTCAGCTCGTAAGTCGCCGCGCGCGCCAGCTTTATTATTCTTAGCTCGTACGTCGCCGCACGCGCCAGCTTTATTACTCAGCTCGTAAGTCGCCTCGCGCGCAGGCTTTTATTATTCTCAGCTCGTAAGTCGCTTCGCGCGCAGGCTTTTGTTATTATTATAGCTCATAAGTCGCCTCGCGCGCAAGCTTTATTATCAGGCCCGCGCCACTATTATTATGATGCGTGCTATATCTTATTCATACTAGTGCACCATCATCATCATAAGGATCACAACATGTCACCATCATGGAGAAAACCTCCCAAAACTCAAAGACAAGGCCGAAGGAAAGGGAAGAAACCGCCTCACGATCTAGCACACCTTATAAAGTCCAGTGCTCCACCTAAACGCTTGCACGCCTAGGAGCAACACTGGACTTGGGGGGCTTGTCGGGGTATGGTACTAAGAACCCTAATTTATTATGTTTTGGGCTTATTTTATTATATGGGCTAATACATTTGTTATTGGGCTGAGGGGGTTTTGTGGAGGTAACCCTAACTGGGCTAGGCCCATTAGGGTACCATGATGGTGGCCATGAGGCTCCCTATATAAGGAGGTCTCCACCTCCTTATCAAGGGTTGGTAAAAATAGCTCAATAAGAGCCACCACCATATTTTTGTGTCTGTGAACAAGAGATCCTCTGGATTTCTTAGCGGTCACCTCCACACCCCCAAAAGTCACCGCAGATCACAGCAGCGGTCGGAGCAGAAGCAAGCAAGTCGTGGTTCGTTCATCTCGAAGTCCGTGGAAACATCGTCATGGGTCAGGTCAGATTCATTTCACGTTTCTACAATATATATTCTATAGAATATCCAAGATCACATGTATTTAAAAAAAATGTTTGAAATTCATGAGATACCCTTTTAGACGTTGTTTGGCAATTGTTGCTGAACCATTAATAAATCTAGTAAATAAAGAGGTAGCATCAAAATCATTTAAGGTGTTTCTGAACCCACTCATTAAGAAGCTTCATGAACTATTAAGAGATGTTTTTTTTAAATGAAACAAACACACTCTACCTATAACCGATTCATAAGTTGTCTCTTAATAAAATCATTAAGATGCTACCAAACAGCTCAGGCCATATGTCTTCGATATAATAATATTTTGTAAGCTATAAAATTTTCCTTTTAAAAAGATGTCATTTATACACCATAACAATAAACAGACTAAAATCAACAATCAGACCAAAATCAGTATGGGATCAAACTAAACCATGACTGAGATTATAAAGAAACTTAGGTTGATGATAGAAACTGAGATTCTAAAACAAGTATATAAAAATAATGGTTTTTGTGAAGGCACATATCATGATGCTACAACTTTTAAACAATGGTATAAGATGTCACATGGCGTGCTCCATAAATCGTTCACTTTGTAGTTTAGACATATATTTAAAATACGGGATGAAGACAATTTTTAACACACCGCACATGGGGAATTCGTCGATGAGGGGAAGGATTCGTGGTTAACGTAATCGCTTGAGAAAGGCGCCCTTTGGAGAGATGTTCTAAGGAAAGGATGAGACCGGGTGTTTTGGGTTGGCTAAGTTGGTTCTATTATTATTATTGTTTTTTAAAAAGTTTCATGTGAAATAGGTTTTTATTGAGTTCATGACTTATATCATGTACAAGGTAACGATGCAAGAATGTAATGATTTTTGTAGGGTTTGAGATAAATAAGTGTTTTAACGTATGTGTGAAAATCTGACATGTTAGCTAGCTAAACGAGTTTATTGGTGTTCTTAGGTCCTTGGGCTTGCGATGAGTCTAAGGATCAAGGGCTACAAGTTATGTGTTGGTTCGGATTTGGCCAGGTTAATCCGACTTTTAAAATATTTAACAAAAAGTTGAAATGATATTTTATAATAACTAGGAAAATACAATTTTAGTTCATAATCACGAACCTATAAAGTTAACTATTCTAATATAAGCCGTTCAAAAAAAAAACTATTCTAATATAAGGTCTAAACTCAATATGTGAATGATCTATGAGGGGAGGAAGAGATGTGTTGATTATTTTCCTCTTTTTTATTTGTTTTAATTTGACTTTTATCAATTATAGTGACTTATTCATTAAATTACTTACATTAAAAAAGGTTAATGACTTTGCATGATTAACTTAGCTTAAACAATTATGAAATTATCAATTATCTTATTGCTCATTTTATTTGTAATTAATATAGCATAAAATTAGTTGAAAACAATTAAACTTTCGGCGTCTCGCTTATGTATATGTTTTCTTTTATTATATACAACTTGAAATATAAATTTGAGTTTGTTCCATTTTTATGTTTTCTTTGTTTTTATAAATTTCAACTATAATTATGATCGGGGAGCGTTAAATAACCATGAGAGAGCGTAACAAACACTCGTATGTTCGTAGCTGGACTTGGGTCTTAGTAGTAGTGCAAGGAGCCAAGGAGAATATTTGTTCCGTCTTGAGATGGTTTGGGTGATCATGGTGTGTGATCTAGAGGTGTAAACATATTGAAACCATATATACAATATTCAAAGTAATATATACATGTGTTTATATAATTATCTTAATTCATTATTTTTACTTTCTTCGAATTACTGACGGAGGAATTTATTCAAACAAACTCTTAGCAAGAGGCTAAAGCCAAAACTTACGAGATACAAAAAGACCACTCCAAGTTAGGTAGGTTTTACTTGTTTTTTTTACCCGAAAAAGTGTGAACACTTAAATTTATTCAATAGTTTATGCGGTAAACAAGAGTAAAATTTAGCGTTTATGAATAATTTTTCATTTCTAACTTCCGTTATTGACTAACATGACGACAACACTATCTTAATTTTCTACTTAAAAAGTAGTTTAATATTAAATGTCTTTCGAAGTTAGGTTAAAACATGTTTTTCCTTGGATACAAAATCATTAATTAATAGGTGTAGGAAATGAGTGTCTTAGAAAAGGTCAAAAACCGTTGGTGGACTATATGTCAACAGCTACTTTGAGCCGGTCACAAGTCACAACTCCATTTGACATTATAGTCGTCTTATTTACAAGTTAGTAATTTACGATATTCATATTAAGAAAAGAAAAAATTGATAAAAGATTTAATGTGATGATGACATGTCATTTTCATTAGAGGGTATTTTAGCCATTCTTGTAATTTATGTTTCTTCGTTTTCATTAAACATTGCCGTCTAAAATGATAAGCATGGTCCCACATGTAATGTTAATAAATAATAATCTTCAATATGAAAGGTATGATTATTTCGTAGTTAAACCTCTTCAAGGAGTGGTATTTTAAAAAAATCATGAAAATTCCTTGATTTTAAGAACTTTTTCAGTTTTGGACCAGAACCCTTCATGAAACCTCAACCGAACGAGAAGCCTGCATAATCAAACTAAATTCATAACCAACGACGGCTCACTATTTTTCCAACTGGGGTTGTTTTTACCGTGCTCGAATGTTTCTTAATTCGACGTTTGAAATTTCTGTTATGGGATCGGTCGGGTTAGATGAGTAATGATAATTTGTTGTACAACCCGTAAATAAAATAAGAGTTACACTAAGGTTTTATTAGGTAATTATGACTATAAAAAGATAATCTAAAGTTCAATAACCAATTAGAGAAACTAAGATTTATATGGGAGATATGAGGGATGACACTGGCTTGCCAGGGTTCGAGTCCTGATCTCACCCGGTTTTACCGGCTCCTCGTTGTCGTGCCATACGGCGGGCGTGGGGGTCGGGTTTTATCCGGTGAATCCCTCAATAGGTGGACCGCTAGGGGCTCCGTCCGTCAGGACTAGTGGCCGACCCGGGCTACCTTTAGCCAAAGGGGGCCGCGTACGAAGTACCCGGCGTTACTTAGTTGGTTGTTCAGAAAAAAAAATAAAAAATATAAAATTAATTATCTAATTGAATTGATGCTATTTTTTTACCTTGATTAACAAACACATGTATACTTTTATATTTTAAATTAAAGTTAGCTAAATAATCCTGGTAGCCGGCCTTTACAAATCTTAGAGCCATCGTTTGAAAACTTCAAGGTTTGATCGAATAATCATACACAAAGACTTGTCATGGTAAAGAAGAAGATGAGAACATACACACTTGGAGAGCACTGTAAAGCGGAGAGTTGTATGTTGTGTTCAGAAAGGATGAATCACTCCCGGAAAGGTGTCTATCGAATCTCTCGGAATTGGTTGGACCATAGGTGGGATGATTTACTTCATGGGTGAAATCTTTGGTTTAAGTCAAGGATGGCCTGGCCAGTTACGCCAACGTATGCTACTTAGCTTTCTTCTTCTTCTTCTTCTTCTTCTTCTTCTTCTTCTTCTTCTTCTTTTTTTTTTTTGGGGGGGGGGGGTCGCTAAGTTGGTAGAGCTCCATCCTTGCCGTTAGGTCGTTGCGATTACGGGTAGGATGTTTAAAATTTGCGCATATGCATGTAAATTATGAGTTTTGACCATCAATATAGTCAACTCTTGGTTGTGTGCATCAGCTAGTAATCTTTATGATAACTTGACACCGGAATCCCACTACCAAGGTTCTAGAATTGTTACTATTATTCATTTAAAAACTCAAGTAGATGCTACAATATCTTAATTCACAATGGACTTGCTTCCATAACAAGCCATGAGTGGTGGTAGTTCTAAGAAATTTCATTGAAACACTTGGTCATATATGTGAAGTGAATCATTATATCAACCAAATAACAAACTTGTGTTGCTCAGTTAGCCATAAAATCGCTAGTAAGCAAGTTCTTTGTAACAAATGCCCCATGTTTGATTCTTGTTACCGATAATATTTTATCATAACAAAGGTCACACTGGTATTACAGAAGTTATGAGTTATATAATCACGTATTCACGGGTCTACTGGGTTTTCTGGTAACAAATTTATAGTTAACAAAAAATATATGCAGGCCATATAATTGAACACCACATCAAAAGTCAGTCAATTACATGAAATAAAAAATAAATTAATTTCTATAATTGCAATATATTACAAATGCTCATGTTATATACTATAAACTTACTGTTTTAGCTAGTAATAGACATTAGAAATCATTAAGAAATAGGAAAAAGTAAATACTTACATATAAAGATACTCTTTATGTTGTTTTCTAAACAATAATTAATTAAGAAAATGTAATAAAATAAGGGTGGTCAATGTTATGTTCCCTTGCTTTCGCTTTTTACATCTATAATATTTATATGACTACACCCTTCTTTTTACATATATTTTGTTTATTTATATGGCTACTCCAAAAAAGTGTACCCACTTTTTCTCAAGTATTCTATTCAGATTTCTTATTGGTGTTCTCACAAACCATCCTTTTTTTTTGTTAGTATTAGACGTTTCATGGGAGAGAGTTAGAGAGAGAACACTTTTACTACAAGTGTTTTAGGAAAAACATATATATACTTTTTCGAGAATACAGGTAATAAAATAAATTAAACATTTATCTAATACTAAAATTTTAAATTATAAGAAAACCGGTTGAAATGCAGACTATTCAACTCTTACGAAATTAAAAAAATTACAAATTAACTTTGGTTTATATATAAAAGTTACACAAGTGTAAGTCATGTGTATATTATATTTTCTACACATAGGTAGGTATGCAGTTAATTAAAAAAACATACACAAATTAGTTCGATGGTCTTTTATGTAAATAACATACACATTTGTAGTTAGAAGTGAAACTTTCACATGCGAACCATTATCACCTGATTTGATTTGTTCTCGCTAAAATTTGGTATTCGGCAATAAACTTTACCCTCCTTCCACCACACATGCATGCATATGTGTATACACATGTTTTAAATTTAAGTTAAATATTATAATGTATTCGTGCTTTAACAAAATGAGTTACAAAATCCGAACCGATAGTCACATAAATATGTTATAGTGTGTCATGTTTAATACAAAATGTGGAAGTATTTATACGGTTTTTACAATCATATACCTGAAAGCTGGTTATTATTTTTTGTTCCGACTTCCGATTAAGTAAATTAACTACGGGAAGAAGCCCAGCTAAACCCACTAGATTTATAGCAATTGGGCCTTGGTTTGATAAAAAAAAAAAGTAGTGTTGGTTTAATTAAAGGAATTATAAACGTATAGGTTTAGAAATGACATAGATGTAATTATTACAAACATAAATATAGTTAGTTTTTAAGATCATGTATGTTCCATTAAAACATGTCGAAGTGTATGACGAGCATAAATATTATGTGTTTTTTGACCTTTCTTGGTAACGCTAAAATTCTATTATGGTGCCTTGTTCATAAGTAGGTGGATCTTCCTCGTCGTCATCACTCAACAAATTAAATAGGATGCAGTGTTCATCGTTACAATCATATTAATACATATACATACATGCATTATACCATTTATTTATTACGTTTAAGCTCGCAACATTTTGACGGCCCTCGTACAAATGGTCATCGAGCTTAAAAGGGATCAAAGACTCAGTATCCTGTCTTGCAAACTCACAAGTCATATCGGTGTGTAAATTCCATCATCTTGAAGACTTGTGGATGCGTAAAACTTTATTTTTATTATTATTCTTTTAGAACGGCTGCGTAAAACTTTTATACTTGTGTATCCCATTAATGATACAAACTACGTTCAAGGAATTAGGCGACGATGACAAACGTTTTTGATATACAAACATACAGTTAGTTAACTAGAGTAAAGATTCAACAAAGGATTCATAAACCAAAAAGTTGGCCCACTAAAGAAAACTCACTGGGCCAGGTTCTTGGTGTATTATGTATGAGTTTGGTACATATGTATACAATGATTCGAGCCATTTTTACCACTCTGAGACCGAATAGTTCAAAGCTTGACTCGAATCGAAGTTTAACGAGTTTGAGTTCGAACTTGCGCCTAATTAGAGTTCAATCAGTGAATGAAACTTTAACCTGGGCTTCATATACATAGCTCGATTACGAGCCTATATATATTATAATATTTTGAGGACGCTAATCTTGAATTTTGGAGATAAATATCAAACGTGTTATAGATAATTCTTGGTGAATTACTTATTGAGTATTTTATATATAAATTAGAGATAATTACTAGTTTTAACTATAACGTTAATATAGGAATGTATTTATTTATTAAAATAGAGTTTGTGTTGGGTTAGGATTAGAATGAGTTTATTATAAATAGATGGTTAGGCTTATTTTATTTGTGCGCTTGGTTTTATAATACTCCATAAAAAAGAGTCGAACAAGTTGTTCAATCTCGTGTTTGTGTTTTCGATCAATGGCCATATTTCCAACATATTTTACAATACATTAATAATATAATTAGATAAACATTATATGATGAAAAAAATAACCAAATAATTAAACAATATATAATGATAAAAATAACTAAATAAACATTAAAAATTAAAAATAATATGGCATACAGATATAACATTTCAATAAAAATCTATAAGGCTTATAACATTAAATTTTTTGATTACCTAAAAATTTATAGAGATAACCTTAGGTAGGGTCCTGTAAACTTTGGATACAAATTCTTACCAAAATGAAAATTTTATAGAGACCACAAAGTCACAATCAACGCCCACAAATGAAAAAGGTGAAAACTTTACAGCAAATGCATATAATGAGCCAATGAAATGTATCACATGGTTACATTTACATAAAAAGAATCATGACCAGTTGCTCCCTCAACTTGGAGGACTTGAAATCAACAGAATTGGAACCAGACCACACATTTTGGAGCATAAAAGAGAAAGTTGACCAAAAAGTCGAGTTTTTTTTATCGAACACACGAGTCACATGGTTAGTTGGTTACATTAAGCAATCATCATTATTGCAGAATCACCAATTGCTCATCAACTTGGAAGCTTAAAACAGTTGGGATCAAACCACACATTATTAAAAAAACTTGACTAAAAAAGTCAATATCTTTACCTGCAGCAAGCCTAAAGGCTAAAATTATTAACAGAAAAACAAATTCCCATTAGCTTGGGAATTGGAATTAGAAAATGTGTTCAAGACTTCAAGTCAATACAATTGGAATCAATTAATCAAATTACAAAATTTAAACCAGAAAACTAAAGTTGACCAAAAAAGTCAAAAGTCTTCATTTTGCAAGAGACGGAAACAGAGACTACACAGTTAGGATTCTCTTATAAGTTTTAACACAAAATCTATGAGCATTTAAGAAAAACAAAGCTACTTTTAAACTATAAATCTAGAACTCTCATTGCCCTTTGTGAAACTATCCTATGCAGCAACCGGTTCTGCTGCGTCATCAACTTCTGGTGCTGAGGTGTCAGTGACTGGGACTGGGACAAGGTCAGGACTCGGTGATGGTTGTAACTGAGTGTAGTGAAACTCAATTTGAAGCCTTTGATGAAGCGGTGTTGAAGAAACTAAACCTTTTTTCATATCCGCTTGCAGTTCTCGTATCGGAATGGCTGCCAAAAAGCATTTTAGATACACCTTACATGATTCTTTTCCCTCACAGATAACCATCTCGTTTTCCCTCGAACCGTTGACCGGGTCAACGGCTTCTGAAGTTGACTTTCTGTTAGAATCATCAGAAGCGGGTTCAGAATCCAGAAGTTGATTAATTATTGTGTTTCGGTCGAACTTCAAGATATACGCTTGATTACACCCCTCATAAAGCCTCTCCCCTAAAGTATCAATAATATAATATGCGTCCGAGTCGACTTTCAACACAAAAAAGTGGTCATTCCAGCTCACTATGTAGACCCGTGGCTCTGACTCACGACTAATCTCATCCCACATAGTATCGAAAGACATTGCACCATGCAAAAAGTCAAAACTACCCTCTTGGATTTCGTCAGGGTGGAAAAACCCGATAAAAGATTTTTCAGGAACAACCAATAAAGGGCGTAAATTGGCTTCAAGAATGGTGTCAAGATCGAAATGTTTGTCGGGAAACTGGGCCCGGTAAACTTCATTTTCACAAAGGTTTCTCCATTCTAACGAGCCTTCGCTTATCAAAGAATCGAGTTGGGACTTAATCGGCATGTGATCGAGGTTATTTTGGAACCAATCGGCTATCACCGCAACTAAGACGGTGCATGCACTCTCACCAGCGGCTCGTTCAGACCGTTGATCTATTGAAGCAAAGAAAACTTGTGTTTTAAGCTTCATGTGCGAGTCACGGCTGATTATTTCTCTCTGCTCCCAATTTCCAACCGCAAAACTATCATCTCCAAATTCAGATATTAAACATTGGTTGTTTAACATACACCACTGTTCAAAGAAACAAGAACACATTAAAAAAATATTTTTTTTTTATTTTAAAAATGAAAACTACAAAACGGGTTTTTAGTTTTACGATTTTACCCCAAGAGATTGGTCGGAGCTGAGCTGGCGGCGGTCAAAGTCAATGTCATCACCACCTTCTTCGGCATATGCTTTCTTTAAAAGAGGCTCGCCTTTACTTTTTGGTGACCTTAAATTCAGTTTCCTTTTCTTCCAAGGAAAGATACCGCGTTTTGGATTAGGAATCACATACGGTTCAGAATCAGAAGCGTTTGAATCATCATTTTGAGAGCAACCGACATCAGACTTTCTGTTACTGTAATACACACTGTCCTCATTTAGAGATCCTGTGGCACAATTAGCATATGCCAATGTACCATAGCTAAATGATTTCCTGATAGTAGTTTCATCATCTTCTTTGACTTCATTTGACTCGCCTTCTTCAGATTCCTCAAGTGATTCGGAGTCCAAGGGGTATGAGGAATAATCGCCTTCGTCACTCCTGATTTCGTGATCATCCTCACCAGACGTTTTTCTTCCTCGCCTAATTGACTCTGTAAAGATTTTAACTTTTCTTAATCCAGCTTTCAGTGCAGAAAGCTCGTCTTTCTCTTCTGGTGAAGTTTCTGATATCTGACTCTGACTTTGACTTTCTGTCGGTTCTGCTGGTTCCTGTTCACCTCTCAACTCCATCAAACTAAGTTGTATCTGCAAAACCAATTTCACATCATCAACTCTTGAGATAAATAGATTGTATTGTTCAAGGATATTTTAGGTATTTTGTTTCTTAAAACATGTACCGACTCAAACATACAATTTTGACACGATGGGTGGAATAGTTCAGTAGATACACATTTGCCTTTCTGAAAAAGTTTCGGTCTTTAAAGAAATAAATGATGTGATTTTGTGGGACCTACATGCATATAACAAAAGCGGCTACAAGTTATGAAATGTTATGATTTGAGTTCACATACATGAAGAGAGGGGCGAGGTTCGGTCGGTCCAGATGATACGATGAGAGGAATGGTGAGGTCAAGATCTTTATCTTCAGCAGCAGAAACAAATTCTGCAAGATTCAAAGATGCTGTTCCAATTATAGGAATCTTGTTTTTCGGTCCTGGGCTTAATCCCTAGATTAAGAAAATATTAAAAACTATTAGCAAACAGTATCATAAATACTTGATATAGAGATTCTCAGCATCAGCTTCACTAAAAACCTCGAAAGGAAATAATTGGCATCACGTTTTAAAAGTGACTATCTGATTAATATTCTGCAGTTAGCTATGCAATGAATCAGTTTATTGAAAACTAATAATCTAGTTTAGTGAGAAGTTGGATCCTAAATACACCATACATTACAACGGCCGGATTTACTAATTTATATGATACGTATAATGCGACAAATTAACGGTACGAAATATGCGACAATCTAAATCTATGATCTGCGTCATCCGTATACGTTTCCACAAACGTCAAAACGTCACTAACACACCAATCATATCTTGAGCTAAACTAGGGCTTTCGTCATCTATCGCAAACTTATTTAAACAACTCCAATGACTTAGCACAATAACCTTAATAAAAATCAGTCAAATTAGCATAATCTTCATTCCTTCATTCTTAGCTGCATATCTTCTAGTCGAAGAACCAAAAAGGGTATAAAACTTATAGCAATCATATTAAAAACAACCCAAATGACACCCTAAATTTCATGTAAACATACAAAAAAATGCAATAGAAACAAATTTTCTCTAGCATCATATACAGGAACAATAAAACCCTAATCAAGGTAGATATAGTCATACAACATATGTATATCAGTATATGTATTTAATCAACATCATGACAAAAGGGGAAAATATCCAACTTTTAAAATTAAAAAAAAAAGTTCATAAATAAAAAAAAATTATAAAAAAACTTACATTGAAGACAGTAAAACCAATCTCCCAAGGATTAAAAACAACATTATTATTATTACTGTTGTCTTTATTTGCTACAGCAGAAAGTGTACAAACAGTTTGAAACTCTTCATCCCAATGAACGACACCGTTTGAGTCAACAACACCAACCCTTGCGTAATTCCTCTTAACTGTTCTTCTAAATGGACTCAAACTAATCTTGGGGCCTTTCCATCTAATCTCCACAACCCTATGATGATTATCATCCTGTGTGTCCGCATGCACAGGATCACAACACTCTCCTTCCATTGTTTTGACCACCAATTTGACCTTAAATTTCTTGGACAGAAGCGGTGGCCATGGCCTCCATTTGATCACATTCGCCACCATTGTAAATGGGTTTGGGTAAAGATTGGATTTTTATTAATGGGTTTGAAAAAAAGATTCAAGATTGAATGTGGGTTGTGTCCGGATTGAAGAAAGCTGGAATGGGTTGAGAGATGAATATGCCGTTAATGTAGAGAGAGAGAGTGAGTGAATTAAGGTCAAAGAAAACATAGACACGCGGAAATTAAAAGTGGTGTGGTTGAGTAAATGGGTGTGGTTGAGTTAATGATTTCCAGAAGCAAATGTTGTGTAATAAGATTACCATAACACTGGTTCAATGCCAGTATCTACGATTGATATCTTGTTTTAAAAAAATTTACTCGGTTATTGTTGTGAGTTTCAACGTTGTTAATAAATGAAAATAGGAATTTTAAATAGGGTTATACTAAGAAGACTCCACCCTCAAATCGGTATAGCAGTGTTTGTTTCATATTATATGTGTCGTCTGATGACACCTGGTTTTTTAGTGAGACGAAAATGGTTATCGTATCATATGACGTTGTCTTTGATCACATCGATTATTTATGTATTAGCCAAACATATCATATGGTCATACTATTTGTTGAACACCATATGTTATTGCCTCTCATTAAGGTTGGCCCTGGAGAGGGACGGGTGACTGTCCCGGGCAGGCTTGAAATTTTAATTTGTTTTTATATTATAGTTTCAAGATCAAATACAAATACTTTTTAACATGAAACAATGAAAACCAATTTTGTTATTGTTATTATTATTATTATGTTTGTTTTTGTGAGTGTTTATTGTTGTTTTTGTCCGTATTTGCTTTTTTCCGATTATGAGACGTTATAATTATTTATTAATTTATATTTTTTTTATTCTTAGGATTTTTTCTTTTGTTATTATTTTGATGTTGATTCTAATTCATTTGGTGTTATTATTAGTGTTTTTTCTTTGTTATTATAAATATTACTTATATAGTTAGTGTTGTTTCCTACAAACTATTTTTTTGATAAATTAATATTATTTCATATGTTCTCATGTTAAAACTATTTTGTACATGAACTCTCTTCTTATATATATAATATATATAAACGAAGACATAAAAATCCTACGTGTCGCGATATGGTCGCTCCCCCTTTTTTGGAGTCAGCAGATTTGCTTGATTTTTAAATGAAGGCTTCTTATGCATTTGACCCGAATTCATGGGTATGGGTCTTACCAAACCCATATATTCCCTAAACGGGTTATAACATCTTATTAAATTAAAAATTATTCTCACCAAATTATTGATGTAAAAATCCTATAAAATAGGATATAATAATTAATATCTTATTTATTTTTAAAAAGATATATATATAATATTTAAATTAAAAAACCAATTTGATAGTAAAAAAATAAACGCGTCTTGGGTCTCATCAAACCATAAGTATATTATTAACTTTCATAAATATTATTTATAATTAAAAAACTAATTTTATAGTAAAAAAAATAAATGGGTCTTGTGTCTCATCAAAACCATATAGCTTTTAAACCGGTTTCTAACATCTCATTTATTTGTGAAACAATTTATTATAAAACCATAAGTATATTATTAACTTTCATACAATAAAAAAATATAAATTCAAAAAATAAATAAATATTAAAACAAACAATATAAAACACCCCCGTAATACGGGGGATAAAAACTAGTTATACATATGTGTGTAATAAAAAAGTTTGTATTCTTAATGTTTAAACCAAATTACCTAATTCATTTAAAATCTTTTTTATATATAAAAAGAATCTCAACCTAAACTATAAGACCTTATACAAATTTAATTTTTTAAACCTAACCTTATTTTAAGGCTTAAATATTTTAATAATTTTTTAGGACGATCCCTCGTCTCTCATAGGACGCATATGATATTTTTGGTAACATATGGCTCATAATTTATTTATATTTTTTTGCATGTCATAGTCATACCATATTACCATGTATATGAGATGTCATTTTTCAGCCAAGCCCATTTAATGTTACCTAATAAGTCAACTCAAGCGGACACAAGCAAATTTACTTTTTATATTCTAGAAATCAAATTACTTATCTAGTTGTATAATTGTATTGATCTTTAAATAATTCTGGATTTAAGGCAGATTTTCATATATAAATTATATTTCGTTTTACACACCTTAAAATAGAGGAGATGTTTGAATTTTGAAATAATTTATTGTGTTAAATTAAATTTAAAATATTATGAAAACTTTAATAAAAAATATTTTTAGTTAATGTGGAATAGCCGACTTGTTAGGCTATGCGTAGTGGATGTGCTATAAATTGGGGCGAATTACGACACGTGGCGCCCAGTCAGCAAGGTGAGAATTTGTTTTTTTTTTTTGGGTAATGGTGTAGGGGCTACAAACTGGGCCCACATTATCTTTTTTTATTTTTTTTATAATTAAACTAAACAAATAAAAACTAAGAAAATTAAATAATAAAATAAAAATGTATTAAAATTAGAAAGAAATACAAAAAAATACATAACTAAAACTAAAAAAAATACTAATATCCATAATATTCGCGCATTTTTTCAATTCGCTGTCGTCCCAATAATGCGGCCTCTTCGTGTAACCCGACCGCTTTGAG
The DNA here is from genome assembly GCF_021521415.1 of Bidens hawaiensis. NCBI lineage: Eukaryota > Viridiplantae > Streptophyta > Magnoliopsida > Asterales > Asteraceae > Bidens > Bidens hawaiensis. Next base: position 649,779 of record NW_027492132.1, on the reverse strand, counting down.
GGATTCATATTCTTTACTCATTTCCCGCAATTTCATCATAGCGGCAATCTTTTCATGTTGTTTGTTGGTTTCTCTCATGGTATCGTTGAGTTCCTCGACAAAATTTTCGTGTTTTTTGATGATTTCTCTCATGGTAGCGGCGAGTTCCACGAGATTCGGTTGGTTCGGGTTGTTTCTAGGATTCATTTTGCTATATTTTTTGAAGAATTTGGGTATGAATTGTGTATGAAATGGAGAAAAATGTGTATGTTTATATTTATATATATATATATATATATAGAAGAGGGTTCAAATAAAAAACAATTGTTTTGTGAGAAGTGTGAGAGTGCTTTAAAAATAATTCAGACCACCTAAATAGGAAACTATACCATGCAAATAGGAAACTATATGATTTTTGGAAACTACTAATCTCAACCACTAGATCCAAGGGTCTAGATCTCTTCTTATGCTTCTCACAAAATTATTGTTTTTTACATTAACCCTACCTTATATATATATATATATATATATATATGATGAGTATCATTACAGAACTCTTAAATTATTTAAGAACTTGAATAAACCCTTAGTAACTAACATTTTTTACAAAACTTTTTGTATATTCATGTTATTTGAGTGTAGTTTTATCAGTTTTTATATCTATCTTTACGATTACAATTATAAATATTAGTTTTTACACATATCTAAATTTTTGTCTACACATATGTAAGTTTGTTATTACATAAATTTTACACATATGTAACTTGTGATTTACATATGTAATGAAAACTTTATTTTAGAAATATGATAAAACTACTCTCTAACAATAGTAATATATAAAAAAAATTTTAAAAAATAGTTGGTTGTTATAAGTTCTCAAAGTTCTTAAGTTTTTTGAAATTCTGTAATGAAACTAACCCATATATATATATATATATATATATATATATATATATATATATATATATATATATATATTGTTTTAATTAATTATTTTTTTTGATTTTATACCGTTGTCCAACGGTATTATTATTAAAATAATAATATTTCCCCCCCTTTCCGGCGACAAAAGCCTCCCGTCCCCGCCCCATTTCGCCCCAAAATCGCCCGGGGGTGGTGTTCCCCCCTAAATCGCCCCCGTCTCCCTCACTTGTCGCCCCCATTACACTTGTCACCACAAACGTTTACTACTCCTGATACTCTAGCTAAATATTAAATACTAGGTTATTAACCCGTGCACGACACGGGTGGAAATATAGAAATCGTCAACTAAAGACATATTTAAGATGATAAAAGTTTGTTTCATATGTTTATTAGGAGAATTATTTGATATAATTGCAATTCATATTACTATGTATACAAAGTATTTAAAAACATAATCTTACTAAAAAAGAAGATTCATAGTAAATTGTTTGGAAACATAATTTAAAACTTTAAAAATTACAAACATTTTCTTATAAACCATGTTTGTTGTCTTGTTTGTAACTTTATCTTGCTTATCCAAAATATGCATTTTAATACAATCTCTACTCTTCACTCTTGATAACACAAAATTGTAACATCCTAAAATTTCAAGTAATAATATTTATATTATTATAATAATCGGGTTTACTTGATTTGGTAAAGAAATAACAAAATAGTAAAGGGAAGATAAGTAGGCTAATTAAAGAGAATTAATCATGGACTAAAAAGGAAAGATGGGCCTTAGGTCTATGGGCTTAAGGGAGTATAAATACCCCTTAAACCCTAAATCTTTCCATTTCCATCCATCTTATTCTCTCAACACACCTTAAACACACAAACCCTTCCATTGTCGGCCGCAGGGAGAGAAAGAAGAACCGAGAGCGAAATCGAGCCTCTTGTTGATAGATCCTAGATATTTAAGCTAGATACACGATTCAAGTCCATAAACAAGCTAGTCGTGACCTTAGAAACATCAAAAGGTATGTTCTTTAGCCTTAAAGGTTACGTTTTTATGAACGTTTTGCTATGAAACTTGAAAATATAGTAGATTGGACCTAGATGTTCCACAAAAATACAAACTTGATGATTTAAATGGATGAAATGGACTCATAGGTATGAACGGTTCATAAAGGAACCCTAGATCTAGCCTAGAACGTTTTAAATGTATAAAGATTCGAGCTTTACGCCTAAAACGGGTTAGATCTATATGATAGTATAGTGACGGGGGTGCAACGAGTGTGAATAATAATGATAGGAGGTTAAAAGTTCATGGTTTGAACCTTAGATCAATAACTAAGCAAAGTAGAAATCATAAAAGTGGAATGAGGAGCTGGACAGGTGGTTTTCGGCCAACATGTGGTTTTCGGCCATGGTGTTCTCGGTCTGCATAGTTCTCGGCCATGTGGTTTTGGCCACGGCGTTCTCGGCCGAAAACATGGGTTTTCGGTCAAATTAAGGTTCTCGGTCAACCATGGGTTTTCTGCCAGGGTTCTCGGCTGGCCAGTCTGTGCATGGTTGGGCCTAAACCCAGTTGGGCCCAGATGCTATACTAAACAGTAGAGTGAACCAACATAAATGCTAAGCCCATACCCCATATAAAGCAAACTAGCCCATTATCTTAGGCTTAGCGAATAAGCCCAACTTAGAAAATAACTTAAAATATTAATGGAAAATGTGTTAAGGCAGTTAATGGAAATAAAATTTTTCCAAGCTGACCTGGCAGCTTAACCCCAGCCAGGGGCTCTGCCCCTTGGACCCCGCTAGGGGCGCTGCCCCCGGACCCCCGTTCGTTGTGGGTTATATAAAGATAGAAATACGATATGAGTAGAAATAGTTAATTGATACATGTACATATTATACAGTTAGCTGTGCACAGCTCAAGAAAGGGATTGCCATAAACGGTGAACGTAACCGACTTCAGGTGAGTTTCTACCCCCCATTTCCTTGTTATGTTTTCGGGGCTGTGTGCACACTTGATGTGATAGTTAATGCACTTAACTTAACTGGTAAGTGTATGCGTTATATGGTTTATATGTTATGTATGTATATCTCGTGAGTGAAAGCTTGTCGGTACGTGAACGATCTTTGGATATTGCACGTGCTAACATGGGAGGTATGTTTATGATAGATGAATGTGTATGATAGATATATGTACAATATATGAATATGTATTAATGATTAAAGAAAGTATGTATGTTATGGGTATGTAAAGATGGTATGTACGAAGATGAAGAAAGAGAGACCAGACCCTAATAATATCTGAGATATAAGGGACCAGACCCTAATAATATCTGAGATAGAGAAGTAAAAAGGGACCAGACCCTAATAAAATCTGAGATAGACAAGAAAGGGACCAGACCCTAATAATATCTGAGATAGACAAGAAAGGGACCAGACCCTAATAATATCTGAGATAGACAAAGGAAAGAGGGACCGGACCCTAATAATATCTAAGATAGAATGTACAGTAATTATATAGTATGAAAGTAATAAAGTATGAATGTATGTATGAAATTATGTAATGAAAGTAAGTTAGTAAAGTAACTATTATGTATCTTCGGATGCATAATTGAAGGTAAGTGTATGTATTATACGATACGTGATTAACTAGAACTCACTCAGCGTAGCTGACTTTTAGTATGCACGCAGGTGAGTAGAATGAGGCAGCTCGCTTGAGGGGACACGTGGCATTGAATAAGAGGCTGACATCGGAAGACTCAAGACGTTTAAGTTTAATGTTTTGTTTATTCTGAAAGACAAGATGTTGTTTTAAGACAAGTTATGGTTTGATTATGAAATGTTTACGAAAGTTTTTATATTCCGCATATGGTTTTTACTAACTCTGATATTTAGAAATGCGTTTATGAGTAAATCCAACACCAAAGTAGGGCTACCGATAACGGGGCCTTACAAAAATACAGTTGACCATAAGTAAAAACGGGCCTCTCACATATATTCCAACTCTTGCTAGAGATCTGCTTTGAGTTGTTACAATTATATCCGCTTATCTTTTGTGTCACCAATATCACCAACTTTAGAATCAAATTTAGAACTTAATTCTGAGTCGTTGCGTAAGAAAATGGTTATGTGTTAAAAATAATTTAATTAAATTACTCATAATTTAGATTATTCATAAAAAATATTAAAAATAATAAATGATGTTTTAAAGATCCACCTTGAGTCGTGACAATTATGATATAATACATAAATTCAGTTATTTCATATAATAATCTTTATTTATGACCTTTTTAATAAGTTTTTGATATATTTATGCGCTATTAATTTAAAGTGACAAACCAAAATTTGGTGTGATTTATTTTAAAAATAAAACATTCATAACGATATTATTGTATTACATTTTGTGTGTATAAAAATAATGTTCAGAAAAAAAAAATGTTGTCACGTATTTAAAATATAAATTTACAAAAACTAAGTTTTGGTTGTAAAAAAATAAATTACCTTAAAATAAAAGGAGAAATGTTCAACACGAGTTAGTAAATCAAATAATCGTTTACCACGCATGTGTAAAATATATAATATGTCATATATATATATATATATATGTTATACACTATAATGAATTGTAAAAAAATTCTAAACAAAATATAATTCTATATGAAATATTAGGTATTTATAAGAGTAAAATTACAAATTCAAACATCTTTATAACTTAAACATGAAACAAAAATTACATTAAGAAAAACATGCAAAATCTATTTAATTCATATGTTACATGCCCAAAATCATTGTAACATTAAGAAAAACGTTCGAAATATATGCTTTAATATGTTATAGGTTAGTGACATGTGTATTACACTGGAAAAAATTATATAAAAAAACATCAATTATAAATATATGTTAATATATTGAAATATTGTAAATTTTGTATTTATATGAACGAATAATTTTATATAAATGTTATGTTTTTGAAATGTATCCAAAAAATGAAATGCGTAGAAAGCCATGCCTAATAATTATAATATTATGAAACTATTTCATTTACTAAACTACTCACTAAACTTTCTTTAAAAATGATCAAATAAGAATGCAAGCATTGTTATGATCTTTAAATTCTTATTGTTTTAACCTATCACATTTAAATACAATCGCAGAAAATAATATAAAGAAAGTCAATTAAATGTTTATGAATCCACTTGTTGACCCTGTTACTATGAAAAGAAAAAATCAGCTACAAAGTAAAAAAATAAAATTAGAAATAAAATATATATATATGTGTCAAATTTTGAGAAATTTTAAAATGACTTAATAATTTATTTATTTATTTTTTTTTTCTAGAAAGTATTAAAATCCCATGACAATAATATTACATAAGGCGTTTATTAACGTATTAAAAGACGATGACTCAAATATTGATATTGATATATAATTAAGGAAATCATTGTTGTTAGTCAATTTAATTATTAAATGTTTGACATAATCATATTAATTATACGTATATATACCTATAAAGAACTACATAATTATGGTAATAATTTGAATAACTGTAAGAATGTTTAAAAGTTTCAATATAACTTGTTGCTCATTCAAAAAATAACTACAATATAATAAAATTTTATAAGACGTAAAAACAAAATATAAATAATAACGCGATAGTAGCCAAGTTACAAACTCCACATATTGGCTCAAGACACAAATCTGTTAGCTATACAGTTTGAGAAAATCCTAACTAAATAATTTACATATAATTACAAAATTTAAAATCAAATCGGTTATTTATAAAACTTTCACAAATTATGAAAACGTTTTTGATTTTTGAAACATTAAAATGGGGGGTTTATTTTAGACATTAGTTTTGACATTTATGAATGATTAAAGAAATGATCAAATATAAAAAATGAAAACTTTTATAAGATTGAAGATATGGAAACTTTTATGAGATTGAAGATATGGAAACCTTTAAAGGTTTGTTTTAAGAGTGGTCAAATTCTAAATTTAAAATGTGTTTAAATTTGTTATAAATAATAAGAATAAAGTAAGTGCATTATAAAAAAAAGATAAAATAAATAGATGTACATTTTATTATAAAGGAATTTTTAATTTAACTTTTGTTTTAGATACAATCAATGGCTTTTTAGTTAGATATGTTAAATCAAAACAATAAAGTTGTATTCTACTAATATTACTAAATAATTTAGACATAATTGCAAAATTTAAAATTAAATTGGTTAATTAGAAAACTTTTAAAAATTATGGAAATGTTTTTTTTTTTACTTTTGAAACATTAAAATGAGGGGTTTATTTTAGACATTAATTTTGATATTTAGGGATAATTAAATAATAGTGAAATAACAAAAATGAAAATCTTGATAAGATTGAAGAGTATGGAAACCTTTAAAGGTTTGTTGCAAAATTGGTCAAATTTCGTATTTAAAATGAGTTTAAATTTGTTATGAATATTAAGAATAAATTAAGGATATTATATAAAAAAATAAATAGAAGTTGGTAATAAACCGTAAACAAGTTATGCAAAAAGAAAAAAAAATAAAATGAACACACACGTAAACAATTGATAGAAGTTTCAAAAGAAGATTCACACGTGCTAACAATTAAAATAAAGATTGATCATATAAAAATGATTTAATTTACATAAACTGTGTAACCTACATAAATACATAAATAATCGTAACTTAATATCCATGTTGTACAAAAGCAAAGCCATTGTTCCAGCAAATACTTCTTCTAGGCAATTCGCTATTTTCAAGTTGGGCCGCTATAAGCTGAAATGAATCAAATTAAATTAATGTTACATAATATATTATTCCGGCTAAAATAAAAATAAAAACATATATTTTAGCTTAGTAAGAATTACCAATGGCGGATAGATGCAATTAGAGAAATTTTAATCACAACCTAATAAACCATTCATTGTATAGAAGATAAAGCAGTTAGAAAACTTCAACATGTTCATTGGATCTTGGAGTTTGATGTAAAACCTAAAACCTATCCGGGTTTTGAATTGTCCTTCAACCGCCAAAGTTTCAAAATTCGCATCTTTAGGATACACTCACTGTTAAGAACATCCAATTGGTTCAACATGGTGATGTTTGTTGGCTCCATCTTGCTAGCGATGAAAAATAAAAAAAATCATTTAGGAGCAGTATCACTTTAAAGCCAAAAAATGAATACAAAAATGGACGATATAGACACAACACAAATAAAAACCTTAGACACAAAGATAATCGTTTTTGCTAAAGATGGTTTGATGGTGTAAGAATTACTCTATGAAAGTTAGGTATTTATAGGGATTGAATTATGTGAAACTTGATTATAGAAGGAAGGTATACAGGGAATTGATTATAAACCAAAAATTAGGGAAATTCAAAAAATTTCAAAAAACTTTAAGTAACAACGAAAGATAGGGAATTAGGATTAATGTATTTTCAAATTTTGAATTTACTAAAATGTAATGTTCCAAAATTAGATTATTATAAATGTAATATTATTTAATTTAAATGTTGACCATATTTAAACATACGAAAATAAACCGTATATGTAATGTTCCAAAATTAGATTATTATAAATGTTTTATCACTTCATCAATTATAACACCGTATATTTAATTTATAAAATAACAATGTCTATAATATATAAAATTATAATAAATTCTGATATAATGAACTACTGAATCATATGATTGAAATTTATAAAAACACTCAACATAATATAATTAATCAACATTTAATTAATTATGTAATTAATATAAGGTGTGAAAAAATAAGTTACTATTTTTTATTTATTTATTAACATTAACACAATTTTAATACAATTGAACATTAATTATCTAATCCAATATAATCAATTAGTTTAAAATAAGACCCATATATTTAAATAAATAATTGATAAATTTAGAATCATTCAATAGGTCAGCTTTTGTATTTATAGTAAATGTTACGGATAGTTAGTCAAATCCTTAATCAATTGAGCCATTAATGATTTAAATATTGTAATTGATATTTATATAATTGATTCCAATTTTATATTAATGTACAATTTATTGGTTCTAATTTTATATTTATGTAAAATTTATGTTAAATAATAATTAATTAACCGACTGACTGATACAAATGTTAACCGTTGGATTATACTAAAGTTAAATCCACAATCTCTCTATATTGAATCCTATTGATGAAATATCAATTAATTGTCTAAATTATATATTATATATTCATTAAAAAACATTAAACCTGCTGGAAAGAAACAAAGCTTGTGAATGAAATCAATAAAAAATAATAAAATAAAATTAGTTTTAAAACATAATTATAGTTATAGTATACATAATAAAGAAATCGTAATTAATTATTAATTATAATTATTAAGTTGAAACATAATTATAAAAGATTCAAAATTCAAAATTAAACATTAATTGAAAGATGAAAGAAAATATTATAAGAAAATTAATGAATCTTATTTAAACTTATTATTGATTTATTTTATTAAGATGAAAATCAATTAATTATCTAAATTATATATTATATAATAATTAAAAAACATTAAACCTGCCGGGAAGAAACAAAGCTTGTGAATAAAATCAATCAAAAATAATAAAATAAAATTAGTTATAAAACATAATTATAGTTATAGTATACATAATAAAAAAATCATAATTAATTATTAATTATAATTATTAAGTTGAAACATAAACATAATTATAAAAGATTCAAAATTTAAAATTCAAAATTCAAAATTAAATTAAAGATGAAAGATAATACTTTAAGAGAATTAATGAATCTTATTTAAATTTATTATTGAATTATTTTATTAAAATGAAAATTAGAAAAGCCATTGATATATATGGAAAGTATAATCAACAACCAATAGGAAGGGGGAAATGGACTTAAAGCCTATTGCTTTAATAGTATAGTTAGATCTATATCGAATAAAATATTATCATCATGTTTTATACGTAGTTAGATGAAGGCTATCTCAAAATTGGTGAACGCATGGGAGGTATCCACGGGATAATAAAAAATTAATAGGTTTGTGAACAACTTCTTGTGTTAAAGCCTTAAAGGGTACTGAATGTAACACATAATTCTTTAATAGGCATGTGCAAATTATTTTTTTTTCTTTTTTTGAATTTTTGAAAAATGTAATATTACTAAGCATTTGCCAAAAAGAGCACCAAAAAAAAATGTTGAATATTTCTCACAACGCTGTCCAAATAAGAATTATTCGTACGAAAATATTACATATATAGATAGTTGACTACTTGATTATATACATTAACACAGATTAAAATTTTAAAGAGCGTGAAAAACTTTTAGAAAGTGAAACTTGTATCATAAAAGCAGTGCATTGTTGTATAGACCGACGTTTGAGTTATGCAACGATGTTGTATAACTCAACGTTAGGTTATACAACATTGTAAAGATGACGCTTGAGTTAAACACAACTTATATATATGTTTTTCAGTGCAATGTTGTATGCACAAGTTTATCATCTTTAATTCTTTATAACATTTTTTTAACACTATGGTAACTGTGTACTTGAATTAAAAATACAAATACTCTCTTTTACTGTATACAATTTTATTAAAATAAAAAAATTATATAAAAGTTCATTAAGTTAAAAAATATAGAAATAAATAAAGAGCAATAAATGTGTATATTCCCTCTATTCCAACCCATATACACTCATAGTATGTATATGTTATGTGAGTTGCAAATTTTGATGATTCTTTCACTGAAATTGTTGTATAGTAAAGAACATAACCTATGCAAACATATTTTAATATTATTCATGAATACGACATTTCATCGTCGTTATTTATGCTCCAAACATGTTATACACCGACACCGCTGCATTTAATGTTGAAGAAACGTGGATCTACTCACTGGTAGCAGATCTACTTTTCTCGGGTGTGATTATACTATTTCACCGATGGTTCTTCTGGATCAGTGTTCTTCCACCTACAAAATGAACAGCGCCGTTACTTACCCCTCAGAAAGGGACAGAGGGGTCCTCTTTGGGGTAACCCTCCGGCGTGAGAATAAGTATGTGTAGGAGAAGATAATAATGTGAGAGTAAGGGAATTGGGAGAGTATTGCTTAATAGCTGAATACTGTATGTTACTCTGTATGATTGTGTGATTGAATATGCTTCAATGTGAATCAATGTGTCTGTAACTGTCAATGATTGAGTCTGAATGTGTCCATCAAAGTGGAGTTGATGCTGTATTTATAGTGCTAGGGTTTCCACTGATTAGGCTCAACCTCGTTGGCCTCCTCCAATCGCACTGCGCCACGTGTCCTCTGGGACACCTGGCGCTTTCTCGTTGGTTGTAATCACGTGGTAGCACATGTGTCATGCTGAGTTGTCGACCTTTCATTTGGCAGCTGTCAACATCAGCATATTCTTATTCCTTAAAAAGATGCCTTCTGGAAGGTTGTCTGACGTGCACAATCAAGGTTGCCCTAATCCTGATTTGGATAAGGACGAGGTCGATTATGTGCATGTGTGATATGCGCCCATCCTGAGGATGCGCGAGGTCTTCTCTTTATTCTCACGCGCAGATATTTCATGCGCAGATGTGATATGCACGAGCATGTGATATGCGCCGCGCGCTGGTGCGCTGCGCGCATATGTGATGCGCGAGCATATGTGTGCCTGGGCAGATGTGATATGCACGAGCATGTGATATGCGCCGCGCGCATATGTGATGCGCGAGCATATGTGTGCCTGGGCATATGATGCCTGAGCATGTTTTGTATGCGCCATGCGCATAGGTTTTGGCTTTGTGCCTTCATAATGTGTTTATCTTGTGGGTTGACCCGCCTTGCTCGGTGTTGAGGCGGGTACATACCTCTTCAAGCCCCCCCAGTCTAATGTGTGTCTTATCTCGCGCGAGCGCGGTAAGATAGATATTAGACTTACTGATTTGGTCTTTTAAAGGGGTTTTGTCGTTTTCTTGGTTGTTTTCATCGTTGCGCGAAGTTCTATCCATTTGGTTGAAACGAAGGATCCAAACACGTGGTTGGTTGGTGGTGACGTGCGCCGTAAACGTGTCAGACGTTTCGTGTGCTCGAGGTGCTACAGTTGCCTTTCATGTCCCCTCGCACAGCTGTCTGGAACACGTGTCGCGCTCGCATTGGTTTGCACCTGCGAGTGGGGGCGCGTCTCTGTTCCGTGGCAGGTCGGTTACATTTTTATGTCCCCTCAACAGTGTTAGGGAAACGTGCCGCGCTCTCGTTGGCTTGCACCTGCGAGTGGGGGCGCGTGAAATCCGATCAGTTACCACTTTTCTCTCTCCTGGGCCTATAAAAGCAGGCCCTTAGGAAAAAATTTTTATCTTCATCTTCATTGTTGCTAATTTTCGAATTTCTGCCTTTCATATTCTGATTTGAGTGTTTTGATTGTTTTGAATCCTCGATTATCTGCTGCTGCAGTTGTATGTCTGATAGTTCAGATTCCTCTAACCCCTCCATCACCTCTATTGCCTCCCGAAGACGCCGTGTGAAATCTGTGGTGATGTCGACATTGAAGCAGAAGGGCAAGGGGAAGAGGGTTGTTGAGACCACATCGGAGGAAGTAGGGAAGACCAAGGCCCCGAAAAGGTGGAATGAAATCCCCTGCAAATTGAGGCAGGCCGATCTGGACAGCCTCATCTCGTCACAGGGCTTTCCCGCCCTGTTTGGCTGCATGTTGCCTGGGGCCGGGCAAACGGCGGCGGACCCGCCTCCCGGCTATATTTCGCTGTACACCCATTTTTTCACCCACTGCAACCTTCGTCTTCCGATGACAAGGTTTGTAGGCGCGGTGTTACGGTTTTTCGGGATTCATATATCCCAAGTCCATCCGTTTGGACTTGTGCGCATGACTCATTTCGAGTTCATGTGCAAATCACAGCGCGAGGAGCCCACCCCTCGGCGCTTTCAATTTTTTTACAAGCCCAAGATCCAAGATTCTTGGATCTCCTTTATTCCTCGCAGTCAGAAGGTTAAGTGCTCCACTGTTTCATTCAAGAGCCTTCATGACTGGTCTGAGAGGTTCTTCTACATTAGGGCTGGTGTGATACCCATCCGTATGACCATGCGCTCCATCTCTTCTGCGCCTGCGGATGTGGGTGTCCTCAAGAACCCAACTGGCGCCTGGGTTAAGAAGCTGTCCACTGAACCATCCCCCGCCAAGAGCATTCGTGAGGAGGCGCTGGTGGGGGTTGGTATGAGCAAGAGGTGGGCGGACAGCTCGCTTGAGCCCGTTATCCAAGTCGACGGGTTGTGTAAGTTTATTTCATTGCTTTTTTTTTTCTTTTTCTGCGCGAACATAATTCTTTTTGCTGATATCACTTGACTTGTTTTTGCGCAGTCACCAAGGATTATATCCACGCCGCTTATGATGATCAAGTGGAGGGTGGCTCCGTCGCGCTTGGCGCTGGGGAGGTTGGTTTCCCAGATCGCTTCGATGACATGTTCATCCCTGTGGATCTGGAATTTGATTTTGATAGCGACGCGCCTGGTAAGCCTTCGCATTTATGCTTATTCCTTTAGAATACCAAAATTTATTAACAGTTCTGTTGATTGTATTTTGCAGATGTGCTCGAAAACTACGAGCTGGAGCTCGCGGAAGAGGAGGAGGAGGAAGAGGAGGCGCCCCCCCTACTAAAGCGCAAAGCTAAGGGGAAAGCCGGTGCAGGGGGCAGTAAGAGACAGAAGAAAGACGACACCCCTGTCGCTCATCCCCATGCTCAAACGAAGGGACCTGCGGAAACCGAGGTGTTTACCACCAAGGTTTCTTTAGCTTCCCTGCCTGTGAAAGTGGGCAGACCTCCTGTCCACTTGAGGTATGGTGGCGTCATCTCCTCCGTTCGCGCGGCTGAAGAGAGAAGCAGTGCCGCGCATGCGACAGGTATACTTTGTTTATCTTCATCTGATTGAATTATTATTAAACCTTTGCTCCTTTGAATGTTTGCAGGACCGGCGACAGTTGCAGATCAGCCGCAGGCGCCACAAGGTGCTGAGGCTGCGCCGGGGTCTGCTTCGAAGTCCCCCGTTCTACCCTCTGAGAAGGGTAGAATGAACTTTATGGCGATGTTCGCCGCGCGAACAGAATTGCGCCAAGGTATGTTTTGCACATTTGTCTTCTGAACTTTTTCTTTTGGATCCAGTCATAAACCAATTTTCCTTGTTGATTTGTTCATAGGAGTTGTAGCTGGCGTACAAGTTGCTGGCGACACTCCTGGCGCCGCTGGTTCTGGTCCTGCTCCTGCTAGTGCTGAGTCTCCCCTTATTGGGATTACAAAGGAGCAGGAAACCGTATTTCGCGCCGAAATGGCGGCGTCGAGACCTCCCTCGCCTCCTCCTACACACAGCCCTCCCCGCGATACTGGTTTGGAGCCCTCCAGGTCGCAGGAGAAGAGGCCTATTGAAGAAGATGAGGAGGCTGAGGGGGCCCAAGCTGAGGACTCCTTGGGAGACCGCGCCAGCCCTGCGATGCCACAAGACTTCGCAGATCTACTTCTGGTGGGGTTGGCGCTGACTTTTCTGCTTCATCCCCGCAGGTATGTTTTAATTTGTTGCTCCGCTGCGCGTACCTCCATATAAGTATGTTTTATGACTTAGAACATTTCTTGTGTTTTGCAGGAAGGTGACCACGTTTACCGCCCGAGATGGAATATTAATGAAGACAGTTCCTTCCAATCCATGGGCGTATGCGAGGACTTCTGGGCTCATGCCGTGCCTCCTACTGAAAGGAGGTATCAGGAGGAGCGCACCCGCGCTGACTTGCTCAACGATCACATTTTCGCTGGGTCAGCTTTCTTTGCTGCCTCCCAAGAGCTTCATCGCGATTATATTAAAGTACGCGATGCTCTTGTGGCAGCCCAGCAAGAGGCTAAGGTGGCTGCCTGGAACCTTTCTGATGCTCGCGCACGAGCTGAGAAACTCCAGGCGGAGCTCAGCGAAAATAGAGCAAGTGCCAACACCGCCTTTATTAAGCGCGGGCATGAGCTCCAGGCTGCGCGGGAGAAGCAGCAGGTGGCGGAGGCCGAAGTTGCCAAGTACGCGCGGAGAGTGCGTGTCTTGGAACAGCAGGCTGAGGCGCGTGACCAAGCTATCGTCCAGAGTATCACTGAGAAATCATCACTGGAGAGTGAGGTCGCGCGCCTGAAGAAGGAGTTGGCGGCCGCGCAGGCCGATAGAGATGAGGCCTTGGCGACGGCAGCGGCCAGCCAGGAAGCACTTGATGCTGCGCAGGCGGAGAAAGAAAAAATATTGGCGGCAGCAGCGTCTGATAAAGAGGAGCTAAAAAAGACCAAGGAAACTGTTGAGTTATTAAACTCACAGGTTCCTGCCCTCGAGACGTCTGTTGCTGGCCTCGCGCAGGATCGCCAATGGCTGGTGTCACAGGGCATGACTCGTTGCGCTTTGGCGATGAAATATTCCGCCGAGTTTCAGGCCCTTGTGATGGACTGCAATGCTGCCGCTCGCTTGGTGGGTCGAGCTGAAGGGTTTACGGATGGGTACGAATATGGTATGTTGAAGAAGAATCCATCCGAGTACCCTTACAAGAGCGACGCGGCCTGCGCGGACATGGCCGCTGTGGGGGAGAAGTATATGAGTACTCCCATCCCCATCCTTGTTCAGGTACCTTGACCTTAATGAGTTTTTCTTGATTAATTTTCCAAGTGTTTTGTACTCAATACTTTTCTATTGATTTGCAGATTGCTGCGCTTGCTGACCAGCCCGACCTCAGCGCGCTAAAGAAGTTGCTCGATGAATGCGAGGGGGCTGGTGGCGATGATGGTGGCGCGGGGGATGTTGCCCCTGCCAGCGGTTATGGCGCGGCGAAAGAATCTGCTCCTGACACCGTCGTGATAGAAGACTCCAATGAGGAGGAAGAACTTGACTATGGTCAGTTTGGAGATGAAGATGAGCAGGCTGCGGCAGATGCCGATGGCGATGATGAGGATGATGAAGAGGCTAATGTCAACGTGGAGACTTGAGAAGCCCTTCATGTTTTTATTTTTATTTGTAATTTGTAACTCATCATACTTGTAAATTTCAACGCAATGGAATGAAATTTGTTTTCCCTTTTTCACATCTTGCGCATTTCCATTCATCTCTTCATGTTTGCTTGTATAGATATTAGATATGCTTGCACGTTAAAATAAGAACAAGGTTGTAAGGAAATTATTCACTTAACCATAGTCCTATTTTGTAAGTGGTTTCGCAGTATCTTGTTTATGCTGACACGCGCGATGACTTTTCACTATTCCTTTTTTGCGCCTCGTTGTCGCGCGTTTTTTATATGGAAGTATGAGTTTTAGCCATTAAATGTCAGCATGTGTTACCCAGATATCCACTATGATTCCGCGCGCGACCTCGACCTGAGACCTTAACAACTATGATATGGCATGTACTTTGCCTTAGTTGTGTTTAAGGATTTTTATGATCAGGCTGCGCGGGGTGTAAGATGGATGTTTGTGAGTGTTTTGAGCTAAGGCTCTTTGTTTTGGGCTAAGGCCCTGACGTTTTTAGAGTTAAGACTCATTAACGTGTTTGAGCTAAGGCTCGTAGGTTTGGGCTAAGGCCCTGACGTTTTAGAGTTAAGACTCGTTAACGCGTTTGAGCTAAGGCTCGCGCATGTATGTTTTACTTCGTTTTATTTCGTTTTTGAAGTCAATATAGTGTTGTCATATTGCTCCAAATTAATAAAGGAAGTGTGAAACATGTATGCAAAGGTAATAGAACAAATATTGAAAGATAGCGCGAATCATCATTCATGATGGCTTAAAAGCCTTGATTACATATTTGAACTTTTACATGAAGCATTTTCTAAGTTGTGCCGCGTTCCACGCGCGCGGTATCTTTTTTCCATTCAAATCTTTTAAAGTGAACGCGCCTTTCCCCAAATCTTCTGAAATTTGATAAGGTCCCTCCCAATTGGGGGACATTTTTCCTGGGGGTATTGCGCGGCTAGCTTCATTGTTTCGAAGGACAAAATCATTTTTCTTGAAGTGGCACTCTTTAACGCGCTGATTATAATATTTTTCCAGCTTTTTCTTGTATCTGGCTTCATTGATGATAGCCGCTTCTCTGCGCCCTTCAAGCAAGTTAAGGTCCAATCTTCTTTCGCGCTCGTTATCAGTCTTGCTCATCATGAGTACCCTATGGGATGGGCATCCAATTTCTGCTGGGATCATAGCCTCTGTCCCATAGGTTAGGCTGAACGGGGATTCGCCATTGCTAGTTTTGCTTAATGTCCTGTGCGCCCACAGGACATTAGGTAACTCTTCGACCCAAGAATGGGATTCTCCCTCCAACCTTTTCTTCAGCCCATTTAACAAACTTTGATTCGCGCGCTCCACTTGGCCATTCCCCTGAGGGTGGTAGACCGAAGTGAAGATTTGGTTGATGTGCAATTCTTTGAGCCAGCTGGATATCTTCCTGTCAGTGAATTGTTTGCCATTGTCGCTCACAATTTCCATAGGAAGGCCAAAACGGCAAATGATGTGGCTCCAGATAAATTGCTTCATCGCCTCAGCTGTGATTTTTGCTAGTGGCTTGGCCTCAACCCATTTTGTGAAATAGTCTATCGCCACTACCAAAAATTTCACTCGCCCTTGCGCTTGCGGCAGGGGCCCCACAATATCAATGGCCCATTTGTGGAAAGACCATGCAGAGGTCACCGGAATAAAGTTGTTCTTTGGCCGCATGGTGTTTGGCGCGTAGCTCTGACATGCCTTGCATTTTTGTATTTCTTTTAGCGCATCCAAGTACATGCCTGGCCAATAGTAGCCCGAGCTCATTGCCTTGGCAACCACCATGCGCGGGCCAGCGTGTATGCCGCAGATTCCTTCGTGAATCTCCCTAATCACATAGCTTGCTTCTTCAGCATCCAGGCATTTCATGAGCGGTCCAAGATAAGAGCGTCGATATAATGTACCATCAAGTAGTTCATAGTTCTGCGCCTTGTGTCTTATCTTTCTCGCCTGTGCGCGATCGTCCGGTAACGTCCCCTCCTTCAGGAATTCCATTATTGGAGTTATCCAGGATGAAGGGGTTGTATGAATTACAAGGACCGATTGCGTTTGCACTGACGGGTTGCTCATCACTTCCACCCTGACATCTTTGCCAAAGTGATCAAAATTAGTTGATGCCATCTTACTCAACGCGTCAGCGGACTTGTTTTCGCTGCGCGAGATGTGTATGATTTTGAAGAAGTCAAACTGCTCAACGAGCTTTTTTGCCTGCTCTAGATATAGAGGCATGGTGTTCTCCTTGGCATCATAAAGGCCATTGACCTGTGCAGCTACCAAGTAAGAATCAACATGTGCCTCTAGCCTTTTAACTCCAAACGTGCGCGCAATGCGCAGACCAGCCAGCAGGGCTTCATACTCAGCCTCATTGTTGGTACTCTTGAAGTCCAACCTAATAGCATAAGTATATTCATGATTATCAGGGTCCACCAGTTTGAGGCCTGCGCCGGACCCTTCGCTGTTGGAGGCTCCATCAGTGAATAGCCTCCAAACATCTTCTTCATCATTTGCTCGCGGAGGGTCTACCTCGCGCTGAGCTTCTTCAATCTTTCCCTCTGGGATTTCCGTGATGAAATCCGCCAAAACTTGACCCTTTATTGCTGGACGGGGCTTATAAGTGATCGTGTGTTCACCCAATTCCAGCGCCCACTTTGTCAGCCTTCCGGAGAGCGCGGGGCGTCGCAAGACTTGCTGGATGTTGTAACCTGTCAGAACTTCAATCGGATGACCATTGAAGTATCTGTGAAGCTTGCGCGACGCGTGTGTTAGTGACAAAACTAACTTTTCCATGATGGAATAGCGCGTCTCAGGGTCTGTCAGCACCCGACTCACATAGTATATTGGCGTTTGGATCCCCTTGCGATCCACCAATAATACTGCGCCGATGGCGCGGTCTCCAGCTGACAAGTACAATGTAAGGGTTTCGCCAGGAAGTGGAGCTGTGAGCGCGGGCAGCTTTATGAGACATTCTTTTATCTCACTGAAAGCTTGCTCAGCCTCAGGCGTCCACTTGAATTGGCTCTTCTTCAAGCAGTTCCTCAAAGTCTTAACGAATGGAGTAGATTTGCTGGCGTGGTTCGCTAGGAACCTGTTGATTGACACCAATCTACCATTCAGCTTCTGAACCTCTTTCATGGTGGATGGTGAAGGCATGTCAAGGATGGCTTCCACCTTTTCAGGGTTCACCTTGAAACCATCCTTAGTAACCATTACACCAAGAAATTTCCCCTCTTCCGCGCCGAAAGTACATTTGCTCGGGTTGAGCTTCATGTTAACTTCCGTTAGGCGCTGAAGAGTTTCCTCGATGTCTTTGAGCATTTGTCTCTCCTCCCTGCTCTTGATCACTAAATCATCAACGTAGACTTCTAGATTTCTTCCGATTTGTTCACTGAAAACCGAATCCATAAGTCTCTGATAGGTTGCGCCCGCATTCTTTAAACCAAAGGGCATTTTTGTGTAACAAAAAACACCCTTGTCGGTTCTGAAGGCAGTCTTGTCTTCGTCCTGTGGTGCCATTTGAATCTGGTGATAGCCCTTGTAGGCATCCAGGAAACATTTGAGCTTGAATGGCGCCACGGAGTCCACCTTTGCGTCGATGTTTGGGAGGGGGTAACAGTCTTTCGGACATGCTTTGTTGAGGTCCTTGAAGTCAATACACATCCTCCATGACCCGTTGCTTTTCTTTACCATCACAGGATTGGCTACCCACGTCTGGTATCGGATCGGGCGGATGATGTTTGCGCGCAACAGGTCCTCCACTTGCTCATTCATGGCCTTCGCCTTTTCATCCCCCATGATTCTCTTTTTCTGAGCAATTGGCTCCACCGACTTGAACGTGTTAAGAGAATGTTGCGCCAAGTCTCGCGGGACCCCCGTCATATCGGAGTGTTGCCACGCGAAAACCGACGTGTATTTTGTGAGCAACTTTTTCATTCTCAATCTCGTTTCGTCTGAAATGGTAGCGCCAATTGTGACCGTTTGCTCTGGGAATTTTGGGTTTAAAATCCACTTCTCTGGCGCATTGTCCGCCATTGGAAGTTTCATTCTCCCTTCCCGCGGCGTACTTGTCACTGCGCACAAATGATCGCGGTAAACAAATGTTACGCCTGTTGGTGTAGGGAACCCCAATGCGCCGTGCGCTGGCGACGGTACAGCATTAAATTGGGCAATCGTTCCCCTACCCAGGATCATATTGTGGCATGACGTGGTGGGCAAGACCAAGAAGTTGACAACTTCGGCTCGCTTGTGCTCATCATCCCCCATAGTTAGTTCAAACTGAATCTGGCCTAGGGGATGGATGATTTCATTTGAAACACCACAGATTGGTGCGTTCACAATTTCGAGCCGCGCTTGGTCTGCCGGGTCTAACTTTCTGAAACATTGCTCATACATAATGTCAGATTCGCTTCCAGTGTCCACCAGGACCTTTCACACTTCGTAATGAGCAATGTGTGTGGTGATGACGAGAGGACTGCTTATTGAAGGGCCTCCCCTGATTCTTGGGAAGATGACTTGCTGCTCGCGCCAATCTCCGTGGATTTGCGCGCTTCTCTTTTTTGACGTCTGCCCTTGTCGTCCCCCCTCAGCCACACAGATTCTTTTGTATTTCTTGCTGGCAGAGGCTCTTTCCGGTTGCTCCTCTTCTATTCTTTGGTTTTTCACCAAGTGAGCCAGCCTGCCTGATTTTACATCCTTCTCGATCGCATCCTTTAAATGATGGCATGCGTCGGTGTTGTGGCCCGGGGACCTGTGAAATTCACAATATTTGCCACTGTTTTGCGGTCCCTTGTAGTGTAGTTGCTTGGGGGGCTTGAATTGAACATTCTCAGTACTTAACACCTGTGAAGGTGTTTTAGTGAGGGGAGTCCATATTCTTGGCAGAGGTCTGCTAGGATCTCTGCCGCCCTCCCTCTTGTCACCATCCCCGCGATTACGAACATCTTTTTGGGGCTGGGGTGAGCTTGGTTGCGCTTGCTTTTCTGCGGAAGAAAAACTTGTTGGCTGCAACCTGGACCATACAGAGTTCTGTTTGGCCCTCTTCTCTTTGCTGCGCGGTGATTCAGCCTGATGCGCTCTTTCTCTTGCCCTATCTTGGGCAATCTGTTTTTCATTTCTCGCGAAAACTCGCGATGCCTCCATTAACTTGGCCCACGTGGTGGGCATGCCATCTTTGCTTACGAGAGCTCGTCGTAATTGATCACTGCGCGCGCCTTGTATAAAGGCCACGCGCAGGAGCTGCTCAGTTATACCCCCGATTGCCAGGGACTCCTGATTGAAACGAGTGATGTAATCTTCAATCGTTTCATCATTCCTGCGTACGCAGTGCATGATGTCATCAGGATCGCGCGTGTGCCTGCGCTGCTGTACGAAGTGGGCTTGGAACTTTTCTAATAGTTCCTCGAACCCATCAATTTGCCCAGTCGGCAAGCTCTCGAACCATACCCGCGCTGCGCCTGTGAGGCAGCGAGCAAACATATGACACCATGTTGGCATCGTCCAGCTCTCTAGGTTTCCCGTGTTATAGAAACCTTGCAAAAAGTCATCTGGATCTGTTGTGCCATCATATTTGCCCAGACCACTTGGCATCTTGGTCTTGTGCTGGATGGGAGCCTGCGCGATGCGCGCAGTAAACTTTGAGTGTTTTACCAAGATGGCTGGTCTGTAGGGTGTGGTTACGTCCACTTGCCCTCTGACCGGTGGGCTGTATGGCATGTGCAGATCCAGATCTGCTCTGGCTCCAGGCGCCATGTTCACAGGCGCGCGGAGCTGTGAGCCTCCTGCATGAGTATCCCGCGTCTTCCTCATGCTATGCACTTCTTCATCACTGAACTCAGTGTGTGCAGTGTGAACAGAATGTCCTTCTTCCGGCGCGCGCGGCCTCTTTGTAGTCTGCTTATCAAACGCTTGCCTTTGTGTTTGGTCGGCTAGCTTCTTCTGTTTGACCATTTCGTTGTACTTTTCCATCAGACGCCGCTGCTCGTTTATGAGCCATTCATTCGGATCATTTGTTTCTTCTTCTGGACCCATTGGTCCTTTCAGTTTCGCGCCGGCCATATTTTGTAACGCGAGATCGTCTGGAGGAGTTTCAGTCTGGCCGTGAGGGGTTGTGACGAAGGGACGGTTGCCGGTGGTACGCGTAGAATCACGCGGAACTCTCAGAACCTGCTGTCCGTCGTTAACACCCTCACGTTCAATATCCTCCAGAGCTTGATCAACGTTACGAATGCCAGAAACCATGGTGATTGATTTTTTTTTTATGTAGATCTGATGAGATCTGATTGCCGATGTAACAGTGGATGGCGCCAATGAAGAAACGTGGATCTTCTCACTAAAAGCAGATCTACTTTCCTCGGGTGTGATTATACTATTTCACCGATGGTTCTTCTGGATCAGTGTTCTTCCACTCTACAAAATGAACAGCGCCGTTACTTACCCCTCAGAAAGGGACAGAGGGGTCCTCTTTGGGGTAACCCTCCGGCGTGAGAATAAGTATGTGTAGGAGAAGATAATAATGTGAGAGTAAGGGAATTGGGAGAGTATTGCTTAATAGCTGAATACTGTATGTTACTCTGTATGATTGTGTGATTGAATATGCTTCAATGTGAATCAATGTGTCTGTAACTGTCAATGATTGAGTATGAATGTGTCCATCAAAGTGGAGTTGATGCTGTATTTATAGTGCTAGGGTTTCCACTGATTAGGCTCAACCTCGTTGGCCTCCTCCAATCGCACTGCGCCACGTGTCCTCTGGGACACCTGGCGCTTTCTCGTTGGTTGTAATCACGTGGTAGCACATGTGTCATGCTGAGTTGTCGACCTTTCATTTGGCAGCTGTCAACATCAGCATATTCTTATTCCTTAAAAAGATGCCTTCTGGAAGGTTGTCTGACGTGCACAATCAAGGTTGCCCTAATCCTGATTTGGATAAGGACGAGGTCGATTATGTGCATGTGTGATATGCGCCCATCCTGAGGATGCGCGAGGTCTTCTCTTTATTCTCACGCGCAGATATTTCATGCGCAGGTGTGATATGCACGAGCATGTGATATGCGCCGCGCGCTGGTGCGCCGCGCGCATATGTGATGCGCGAGCATATGTGTGCCTGGGCAGATGTGATATGCACGAGCATGTGATATGCGCCGCGCGCATATGTGATGCGCGAGCATATGTGTGCCTGGGCATATGATGCCTGAGCATGTTTTGTATGCGCCATGCGCATAGGTTTTGGCTTTGTGCCTTCATAATGTGTTTATCTTGTGGGTTGACCCGCCTTGCTCGGTGTTGAGGCGGGTACATACCTCTTCAAATGTCATGCAGAGATTTTCTAAAATTGCCAATTCGTATATGTACGTGTCGTTTACGTATTTTGAGAATAAATTGAAAATATAAATTATTGGACAAAAAGCGTTTATATATTAAGTTAATAAATGGCAAAATGTGATGAGTCAGAGTTATTTTTTATGAACACACAATATATTACATCTTAAGGTTATAAGAAATGTTTCGTTTAATATTATCATGTTTTGGACATATTAAATGTGAATAGAAAATGAAGTTAAAGTTGATGAATGCAAGAGTTTGTATATTTTCGTGTGTTTAGAAATGAAAGCAAGAGCACCAAATAGATTTTTATAAGTATTTACTATTATCATAATTTTGTCATGGAATTTTACATAATTTAGCTATGTACTTATATAGTATTTATATCTTGTAATATCATGCTATGAATATCAGATTATATGTTATGATGTGGAAAATGGAAATAGGTATCCTGTCACGTTGGTCTAGTGCGACATTGACCCCCCCCCTTTTTCAGTCGTCATGTCACGAAAGGCGTGGCTAGTGGACATAACGAAAGATGGCTCCCTTGTTTTATGTAACGAAAGATGAAAATGGGTACCCGGTCACATTGGTCTAGGGTACCTTGCCACCTTGGTCCAGTGCGGCGTTAAAAGAACGTGCGGATCATTTACACGAGCATATCCCTTATATTACAAGACTGATAATATATCAATAACACAGTTGCATCCACCGAAGAATGTTCGTTTATATATAACAATTTTGACAAAATTAAGTTAACACTTTTCTTTTACTCGCAAGATCCCATTTTCTTCTAAGAACAGATTGAGCTAGATTATGTTTTCCCTCTCGGTTTAATCCATAAAATACATCGCGAAAATTAACCGTACTTGGAGCAAATCCTGCACTTAACATCTCAGACAGAAGTTGCATACCTTCTTCAGACTTACCTTCCTTACATAAACAAGAAATAAACATAGAATAAGTCTTGAAATCTGGCAATGGTCCTTCACTTTTCATCTTATGAAAAACATTCCAAGCATCATTAATCTTCCCGTTACTCACATAACCACGAATTAACGATGAATATGTAACGATTGTGGGCTCACACCAGTCTTCTTTCATCTTCTCAAAAACCTCTAAAGCTTTAGATATTTCTTTTTCTTTGAAGAAATAAACTATTAGAGATGTATAAACATGAACTGTTGGAAAGATGCCGACTTGTTTCATTGATTCTATCTTCTCCAATGCATCTTGTAACCGCCTTTTCCTAAGTAGCACGTGTATTAAGCTTCCATAAATGTACCCGCTGAGGGTATTTTGGTCTTTTACATTAACACCGTTTATCATCACCAAAGCTTCTTCTACATTACCTGCTCGACAGAGAGCCCTAATACACAACGAGTAAGCTAAAGGAGTCGAGAATCCAAGTGTACATAAAACTTTGACACATTTTCTAGCTTCCGACACGTTATTAACTTCGCATAAACATTCAAGATACGTTTCTATTAACTTTTTATCGGGTACAAATCCAGCTTGAATCATCTTGGTGAACACATCGATTGCTTCATTTACCTTTCTACCCTTCTTCCCACAAAGGGAAATGATCAAATATTTATATGTACTATTATTTGGATTCAAATGTCTATCTTTCATTTCTTTGAACATTTTGAGAGCAATTTCGGTCAAACCTATCCGGCCATATTGCAAAATCATAATAGTCAAAGTGTCTGATGAAACCGACAAATCTTTTCTAACTATTTCATTAAACAAGCTTCTCATATGCTTAAAATCCTTCCCTTTTCCAGCAATTTTCATAGCCAGGTTATACGTCTCTGCAGTGTGTCTGTAATCATCTTTCTTACCCACCCATGTGAAAAACTGCAATGCTGCTCCGCCATGTAGACTACATTTTCTCAGTACCTCCACAACTAAATCTGGTGTGATATAAAGATCACATTTTTGTAAAGATTCCTCTTTTGAGCACCAAGGCATTGAGGACGACACAATATCACAAACTTTGTGAAGATCATGGTCAGTAAAAGACTTAACAGGAGCACATGTTACTACAGAATCAAGGGTGGTTTCGTCTTTTGGCTGTCCCTGGACCGAGCTTGAATCAAGGGTGGTTTCGTCTCTGTTACTGCTCGTACTTTGGATCTTTTTTACTTCTTGTATCTTCCCAAACTCTCTTTTTTTACCCAAATGAGTTACAATCCAGTTGAATATATTATCTGTTATAACTAACTTCAAACTTTTCATATGATTCAAAACATTAATGGCTTCATCATACATGAAAATCATACATAACTCCTTGATGAAAACCATATAACATTTACTAGTCAGCTTCATTCCTTTCTTCTCTATATACTTTACAAGTTCCCATGCTTCAGAAACACGGTTTTGTTGAACATAACCAGAAATTACAGCAGCTATTGCCACACTGTCTAACTCGAGTCCTGTTTCCAGCATCATATTATAAACATCAAACCCCTTTTCAAAATCATTGTTTCTAAAAAGGTGTTGCATTAGTTCCGTGTAAGCAGAGACTGTAACCACTTGTCCACAATCTTTCAACTTGTGAAACAATTCAAGTGCTTTGGAGATTTCGTTTCTTCTCAAGTACCCGTTGATTACAATTTCATAGATCTTGTTGTCAACGACATCTTTTCTCTTTAATATTTCAACAATCTCTAAAGCATCAGTGATCCGACCCGCACGACACATTCCTTTCACCAACATCTCAAAATGTTCAGCCTCCATTGCAATATCTTTGTTCTTCATATCCTTTATGACTTCTAACGCTTCTGTTATTCTACTTGAAACGCAAAAGCTCTTAAGCATACACGTGTAAACTTCTTGTTCAGGGATTTGGGAAATCTTTATCATGTCATTAGTAATCAAGCGGACAGCATTAGTGTCTCCATAATGTGCTAAACAATGTAACAACAGTTTGTATAAAGCTTTATCCGGTTCCATTTGTTTCGACACCATCTCCTTGTAAAATTCCATCGCAATATCGGCTTTTTTATTATTACAAAGTGCACGCAGCATTGCTTTATAAACCGCCAAATCAGGTTCAAAGCCAGACTTTTTCATGTCTTCAAATAGCAACAAGACTTTCCCAATAACATTCAACTTCCCGTACTGAGAAATAAGAATAGTCCATGTCTTAATATCTTTCTTACACTAGTTATTTTCCATTTCATTAACTAATCTTTCAACTTCTTCAAATTTTCTAGATTCTCCAAGTATATACATCATCGTATTGTACGTTGCAGTCGTGACAAATGATCTATTTTTAAGCTTTACCCAATTAAAGAACCATAAAGCCAAATCAGGCACTTTAAAACACCTCTTCAAAACCTTATCAACTACATCGGAATCAAACTCGACACGCATTTCTTCCAACCGTCTCCCAATCGACGCCTCACTCTCTCCGCTCCTTAAAATCTGTGTAACCTTATGCACTACAAGACTCACATCCTTTTCCGAAACACGGGTTGTTCCGATTTCCAAATCTTGGTTCATACAGGCATTTTCACAAACACCTTGTGTGCATTCCAAAGAATCTCTCAAATCATCACTCCCTGAGTTTATTATTGGAAACCCTTTATTGGTATCCACTTTGAAGTCATGGGTTCCTATAATTTCAGTGATTTCATCAAAAAGATTTGCAAATTCTTGCTTTTGTTTCCCATTTTTTATATGGTCTTGTTGGGTGTTATTCCGATATGGGTTAGTGATGATTGAATAATAGCTTAAAGATAGTAGATTTGTGATATGAATGGGTAATAGATTAGCACTCGAGTATATTGATCGGAATCTACATAAGCATTTCATACTGGTGATGTGATGAAGTGATCAGCTTTGGGTTCAAATTTATGGATTTTTATTCTTTAGTTCTTTACTGATTGATATTCAAGATGCACTTTTCATTTATCCTGATTGGCCCCACTTAATATTTTCTCTCTTTTTTTAAACAACTTACTATTTTTTTTATTAAAATCCTCCACATATAAAAAAAAAAGAAAAATTGGATTTAAATAATCTCACCTTTAATGAATTGGCCAATAATAATCCCACATTCGGTATTTCCCGCTATCCAATTTTCCTTTAAAAAATGATATTTGTTCTTTAATATTATAGAAATACGAATTATGTTTTATTTTTTTAAGTTAAAATCGGCCCAAGTTCATCGTTTAGATGCGATTCCGGCTAGATGTGATTCCGGATGAGCTTAAACGTCTTTGATCGATTCTTAGTAACTAGACGGAGTTAAAGAAACTTGTCCCGACGAATACATTGTAGCTACTCGGTCTTCTAAACCTACTTTTACAACATTGGGTACATGTACCGGTACTGAACATGTATGGGTATGGGTATTCGGGAAAAACAATCTCATCCCTCAAGGGTTGTGACCTTTACAGATTTTTTTTTCCCACGTGGCAACCAACTTTTTTTTGAATAGTTATTTTTTTCTCCACCTTATTTTATCTTTATATCTCAAATAAGACTAGAACACACAACCATTTGACTGAAAATAACAAACATTTGTCATTAAACCAAGCTAATGATTGTACATGGCAAACAACCTACCAAAAAGATCACTATAGTGGACAGTCTAAAAGCATTAATAACAAGCTTCATATCCCAAGTTTGGAGTTAGGTGACATCACATGGACAAAGGGGTGACAAACTTCATTGTTGGAATCAAGTTTGTGGGGTGAAAAAAATTATCGTTTCGACCACTCTAACGAATTAGCTTTAGACTTATATATAAATATAAACTATACATAACCACAAAGCTTTATTACTATCCAAAATATCTTTGATCTTCTTTAACTTCAAAAGCCTATTGTAGATGCTCTAAGACTCTTTGTAGTGGGGCGCTTCCCACACCTAAAGAGCCGGAGAACACCGCCCTTGGGGAGCTTTCTACAAAGCTCCGGATAGAAGGAAAAAGGTTATTTTTGATTGGTGGGTGGTTTAGTTGTTGTATTATTTTTAAATAATAATAATAATAATGAGGAATGTAAAACAAATATTTGTGGCTCATTTCTATTTGGTAACAACCAAAATACTCGAAGAATGAGGATCCTTTCTAATTGGTAACACCAACATACTCGGATAATGATGCCCCATGGTACTTGCACAAGGCTAAGTAGTTAGGGGTGCATACTTATTGCGTTCCAACAACATAAAAATAAACACTCGTGCACATAATCAAATTGAGGCATAAACAACGATCGAGCAAATATTCGTACAACACATAATGTTGAATTGTGGATTTGATAATGAGATCATAAAAACAAGTAAGTTCGAATATGGTATGCATGCCACCCCCAAAAGTATAAAAGCGTAAAAAGAGGGAGTGTGATTACTCGCATGAAATAAATAGCTTGAAGGGTTGTTTGTGATACACCGGGATAATAAGTTCAACGAGTGAGGTCTAGGTTAAAAGGGTTTCGGTTTAGAAGATGGTCTTGAACAACTTTAAAGTAAAATAAAATGACAAGTTAAATAATTAATCAAAGTTTGAGGTTTAAAAATGTAAATACTTGAGAAATTAAAGTAACGGTTTTTGAAAAGTAAGTTTGCTCGAAATCAGGTCTCGGTATTCTACTCATTAGTTTTACTTAACCGTGTTTAAGTAAATATGTGGGGATTGGTTTAATGCAATGGTGCACGACCCCTTGTTAGATATACTAAAACGGGATTTTAACGAGTGTTCGATTTAGTCGGTTCGGGTCTTGATTTATTGTTAAACCCGGACCCGACATTTCCAAAGTGATACATGTCATGAAATAACTCAATAAAATTAAAAGAAACTTAACCAAGTGTGTTGTTATATTAGGAAGAACCTCTACGTCTGTTAAGCGAGTGTTTGGCTTTGTCGGTCCAAACTTGTTATAAGATCAAGTTGGATCCGACATACCAAGTATTTTTGATAAAACAATTAAAATTAGTTTCATAATATAGTTTTAAAGAAAAATGAGATTCGGTGGCCCAAAAAACATTTAGTGTGTCTTAAGCGGATGAACCCGGTTTAGTTCGGTCTTGGTTCGGTCCTTGACTCGGTATAAGTCCGAGGATGATTGTCACATACCCAATACCATAGAACTTATTAAAATGAACTTAGAAATTATAATACATAAATCTTACTTGTAACATATTAGTAAATTATTTTAAATATAAAGCATTTAAACAAGAGTTTGGTTTTTGGTTCGGCTCTTGACTCGGAATGAAATCGAAAATAATTTTTTTTTTCTTTACAAACATGTTATGATGTAAGTAATCGAGAGTGTTCTAGAAGAATGTGAGAGAATAATTAATTAGGGCCGAAAAGAGGTTCTCCAGTTTCTCTAATTTAGCCACTGATGGTGGGAAATATCGTCCACAACATTATAGTGTCCTAGCCCAATCATGTGGACTTTGTTTGTCTAGTCTAATAGACTGATACATAACATGATAAAAAACGATTACTTTGGTAGGCACATGCTCCAATTCCTTATCTTTAACGATGAAAAATTTGTGTCCACACAATTGTGGTAGGCTTTTATCTTATTAAAAGACAAAAACCCTTCGAACTTAAAACAAAATAAAATTCTCAAACGTACTGGTTGAGCTAGCTAGAAGCAAAAATGCCCTCTGATCGGCAACTACAAGTTTTAGAAAAATGCGGTATCTCACCACCACCCAACACCGTCGGCGAAAGATCAGTGGCGCTTACGCTCTTTGACACCGTATGGATCCTTTTCCATCCAATTCACCAGCTTTTATTTTACGATTTCCCTCACCCCAAATCCCATTTCGTCGAAACAATTATTCCGAAACTCAAACACTCGTTGTCCATAACTCTTCAACACTTCTTCCCATTCGCGGGTAACTTACTCTTCTTTCCAAATGATTCAGACGTTCCTAGAAAACCCGAAATCCGTTACGTAGAAGGCGATTCACTCGCCTTTACGTTCGCAGAATGCGATCTTGATTACAACGATCTCAAACAAAACCATCCACGCGAATGCAACAAGTTTTTCCCACTTGTACCTTTACTAGAAACACCGTTTAAACAAAATGGTGGTGTGAAAATCCCGGTTTTTTCGATACAGGTGACGATATTTCCCAACAAAGGGTTTACGATCGGGCTCACGAATCATCACTCGAGTATGGCGATACGTTATCTGTTAATGCAAGCAAAGACTCCCCGGAAGACCTTGAGATTGGTTTGTGCCTTTGCCCTAAACAAATGGACACGTTTATTTCTATATCCAAAAATGAACTAGAAAGCATACTTTCACATAACCTATAATTTTTAATGTATAACTGTTTTACTTGTTTGTAGTTAACATGTAGTAGAGTAATAAGAGGTTTGTGACAAGGTCTACTTTATTTAATAAATTATTTGTTTTTGTTTACTTGCATTAGGGTAATAAGAGGTTTGTGACAAGGTCTACTTTATGTAATAAATTTATTTGTTTTTTAACTAAGTGTGACATCTCATTAACATTTTGTACATTAAGACAAACAGACACGCTTAGGGGGGGTTTTTTTGGGTGAGCTTCTAATTTTTTATTTTTTTTGTTATTTGTTTGTTGAAAAACAAAATGTGTTTGGTAAAACTCTTCCTAAAGCTTTAAAATGAAGCTTTTAAAAAGTGGTACTTGTTTTCAAAAAACAAATAAGCAAAAAAGCAAATATAAAAGCTCACTCACATGCACGTCATGTGATGAGTTGGCTTTCAAATAATTTTAACTAGTAGATTCTTCGTGCGTTGCGCCGTGATTGTCTGACGTATGCAACTTATTTACCGGTTTACTCAAGTTATAGATTTGCAATTAAACCGGGTATGAGGTTGAAGATATCACTTAAAATAAACACGCTACTAAGGTTGTTCTCTATGGTGGGGGCATCGAAGCCCCTTCACAGTGCCATGTAATCGTCACATAAGAAACAGGGCTTCGAAGCTCTTCTCCATAACGCCCTGTTGTGGTTTAAAGCCCCTTGGGCACCCCATTATATATATACTAATTTTTATTCCCCGGGGTTGTTTTACATTATTCGTTTATAATATTTATATATTTTTGGGATTTTAATTTTATTTATAGTACTGAAATTAATAATATACTTAGTGTTTGATGATGAAATAGTTTCACAACTAAATGAGATATTATAACCCGGTTTATAAGCTATTTGGGTTTGTTGAGACCCATGATACGCTTATTTATTTATTTTACTATAATTTTTATAATTATAAATAATATATATATATTAAAGAAATAAGATATTAATTTTTAGTATATGCCTATTTTATAGGACTTTCGTAACAAA
This sequence comes from Bidens hawaiensis, assembly GCF_021521415.1. Taxonomy (NCBI): domain Eukaryota; kingdom Viridiplantae; phylum Streptophyta; class Magnoliopsida; order Asterales; family Asteraceae; genus Bidens; species Bidens hawaiensis. Next base: position 619,211 of record NW_027492132.1, on the reverse strand, counting down.
TATTTGGTGAAATTAATTTTTAATTTGATGAGATGTTATAACTGTTTAAGGAATATCTGGGTTTGGTGAGACCCATACCCGTGAATTCGGGTCAAATGCATGAGAATTCTCTATTTACAAAAAATGCAATCTGATGGCTTGAGAGAATGTAGGAAGCAACCATAGAGCTTTTAAAGGTTTTGTTTATATATATCATAGATAGATATGTATGTGTGTGTGAGAGATGGAGAGAGAGAACGGTGCCGGTCGTTCCAAGGTCGCCCTCCTTCCGCACGCCACATGACCGCGCCCATTTGCGGCGTTCCGCGTCCCTAACATGCCCCCGTGCGCGCCCATAACGTGGAGTCTAAAAGAGCAAAGGCGCATGCTTTCAGGAGTAAAAATTGTAGTTTTTCACTTTAGTTTTCCTTGATGAATGATGTACTTGTATAGTGGGCTTCCAATCTCAACAAGCAATCAGTAGCCACAACAACGTTGTTTTTAATAGCAACAATCTAAAACTCTAAGGACTAAACATGAAAATATTAGAAGTATACTGTAGCAGTTAGTTTTCCTGTTATAATAACTAGGTTGTTCCCCGGCGCGTTGCACCGGGCGCGTTCGGCAGTGGTTACACCCGGGTGTCGTTTCTGTAAGTTGACGCGTATTCTGTTGGTATCGGTAACGTTCTTTACGGTATCAAAGCTAAACCATAGAAATACTTCCGCAAACTAACGTATTTAAAATAAATTAAAAAGCGAAACACCACATCACCTTAATATTTCATTGCTTGATTTAGTATGGAATCTATAAATACAAAAATCTATTTCAATTTAAAAAAAACACAAAAAAATGGCTTCTAGAATGCTCGAACTCAGGACTTGCAAGTTGCAACAACAAAACAATACCACAACAACAACTACCTTTTTTTTTACTTTTATTTTTTTCAAGTGAAAAAAAAAACAGCTCAAAGAGGCTCGAAGTCGGGACCTAGAAGATGCAACAACACAACAAAACCACCACATCAGCTTCTACTTTTGAGAGCTAAGTTAGTTTCAAATGATTAAATCAATGTTTTAAAAACCGGTTCAAACCGGCCAGTTGAACCGGTTAAACCGGATTTCGCACAACATGCCGATATATTGATCACGGTATTTTTGGCCCGTTCACTCAAACATCGTACCGGTGGTTTTTTCTAATATACCGGTTTTATGTCTGAGATTATTTTGATATTTGCGGCCCATATTTTTTAAATTACTTTTAACCCAACAATTTAACATTCAAACGAGTAAACTTTAGTATTATTTATTTAAAATTAAGTGCTTTTTTATTATTTTTTTAATTTTGATTATTTTTTGTTATGAAATCATTTACTTTTAGGTTATTTTTAGAGTTGAAATTGCATTTATAGGACATTATAAGGGTAACTACTTAACCGGTTGAACCTATTGGTATAACCCGGTTCAACCAGTTGTACCATTTTTTAGCTTGATCCGGTACGAGTAAAAACCCGGTTTTTAAAAAAATGGATTAATAACAAAAACAAATTCGAAATATTAAAAAAAAGAAACTTAGTGACCGCCACATGACAACCATTGATTGGACCTCCCATTATGGTACTGTAGCTTTAGGTTTTACTTTATTATAATAATAATAATAATAATAATAATAATAACTAATATATTTTTCACTAAAGTCCTCAACATATAATTTTTTTTTGAAAAGCTAGTAAATTAAATTTGTATGTTAGACACTAAAAATATCTAAATTACACGAACTTCTGATCATTTTATAAATAACAACTTGCAAATATTTATCAAGCCACAAGACAAGACTATCAAGACATATTACTATATTAGTAAAAAGGTGCATTTGGGGACCGGTGGTGTGGCTGGCAACAAAAATGCAAGTGGAGCAAGTCAGGTGGTCCACAATCCACGCACACTTGGTTTGACCTGATACAAAGACGTGGTCTAACACGGGTTGGTTAACCGGAGCAACGGGATTAGTGGGGCCCTTTGACATCATATGAATTATTTAATTTATTTTTCGTTATAATATTCACATTGTTAAAAAACAAGCGTCGTTTGTTAACCTAAGTTTATTATTAGTAACAAAACTGGAAGTTGAATTTAATATAAGTTAGATTGTTAACAAGGGTGAGATTATTAAAATCCAGTTTCCTAAATAATAAAGCTAAGATTAATTAATACATGAATGAGAAAAAAACAGGGAGGGAGTAAAGTCCGTAAAATGAACATTACATGTTAGTATAGTAACATACAATATATTTTGACCCGGTCTTTCTTCTTTAATTAATAAAAGCAAATCATGGCTATTTGTTTGTTCTATTTTATGTATGCTCGATCATGATGATTATTAATATGCTTCATTTTCTTAGAATAATGGAGACGACAATTCACGGGAGACATAAGTTTGCATCAGGATATTTTATTAGTCACATGCCAGATAACATGGTTACAAATATTCTAGATCGATTGTCATTATAAGATGCAGTGAGGACTGATGTCTTATAAAAAACATGGAGGTTTAATTGGACTATGCTTAGCCAACTCATATTTGATGACTACTTCTTTTGTATCTATCAAAAACAAAAGCTAAAAATACTACTCAAGTGAGAGTTATAACTAGCATGCTTCATCTTCATCTTAGAGGAACCATTACAAAGTGTGTCCTCCGAGTAGACAACGAATTGGGTGTTGAAAATGATAATGATATCCGTTATTGGATTTTGTTCTTGTCCATAAATGTAATTAAGGACCTCACTCTTGAGCATTATAATGAAACGCCATATAAGTTGCCTACCCATCTTTCTCTTGTTTAGAGTTGAAATATTTGAAATTTGATACTTGTTGCTTCCATCCTCCTCCGCCTAATTTTCATGGTTTTCCAAATCTATTGACCTTAGATTTGTATTCACTATTTGAAGAAAGCAGTGTCTTTTGGGAGTTCATTACCAAGTGTCCCTTACTTGAGGTTTTGAAAGTGACTTATGATTACTCTTTAGGCAAAATAAAAGTAGCCGAGATTGCAAAACTTGAAAATCTCAAAATACTATCTTTATATTTTTGTGATCTTGACACTATGAATAATTTGTGTACAACCTTTAAGCTTCTCGGTTCTCTTCAAAAACTTCAAGAGCTTAAGTTGGATTTTATAGGTAGCAAGGTAGTTAATGCGAAGTTGTGTCTTTGAAGTTTACTTTACACAAACATAAGTCTCATATTTTTCTAAATATGATAACTAGTAAGTAAATAGTATTTGATATATTCTAATAACATCTTTTTGTGGTTGACGGAAAGTGGTGCTAAACATAGGTTCTCTACTGCGTTTCCCAATCTCAAGGCTCTTAAGTTATCAAGAATGTGTTTAGACGTTGGTTTGGAATTATCATGTGCTTTTGAATTGTTTAGAAGTTGCCCGAATTTGCAGACTCTTGAAATCACAACAAATAGCCGGGTATGTATCATAGTACTGCCCGTCTCATGAATTCATATATAGTTTTGTATCTGAATACTGGTGATTCTTTCAGTAGACTACAATACAACGGAGCAGCTGCAGCTAAGAAGTGTGATGTTTGAATATTGGAAAGGTTCAAAGAATGAAGTATGTTTGTTAAAGTATATACTCGCATGCTCGCTTTTCTTAAAAAAAATTGTTATTCATCCCCGCTCGCTCAATATGATTACGTCGGATGAAAGGTTGAAGTTTGCTAGTAAGTTGATGAAGCTGCATTGAGCTTCCCCTGTAGTTGATATCAATACATCCTAATTTTAGTTGTGTTAAACCTGCCTTTAATATCCTGCATAGTTGTATGAATATGTGGCCTTATTGTCCTTGAATTAATTAAGGTGACTTTTTGTTTCTTACTTTGGAATGCAAGATTAATAATTTAAAACTCATGTTGGGTCTAGTGATGATTGAACAATAGCTTAAAGATTGTAGATTTGGGACATGAATGGGTAATAGATTAGCACTCGAGTATATCGATCGGAATCTACATAAGCATTTCATACCGGTAATAAACCGATCAGCTTTGGGTTCATATATATGGATCTTTTATTTTATTCTTAGTTCTTAACTGATATTCAAGCTGCACCCCTCAAGTTTCATTTATCTGATTAGCCTCAGCTAATAATAATAACTGATGTGGTGAAAACAGTCAATTAAATATTAACTAAATTAAACAAGTAATAAAAACTAGACCTAAGACTCAACTAAACAAAACACCGGCAAGTGAACCGGTCAATTGTACTAAAGCTAAGTAAGTCCGGAATATCGAACCCACAGGACTCTATAAATTACGTTAATTAACTAATTAGACTCGACTTACGACACAACTATTTATTATTAATGTTTTAAGGGGGTTTTTAAAACTAATATTAAACTAAGAAAACAAATAAGCAAGTAAACGAGAAACAAACAACCAAACACAAGATCGGAACCAAATAGAGAAGGAATCTACTAGGGATGGCAAAAATCCCCGAATCCGACGGGGAAACCCGAAAACCGGCTTATTTCGGGTCGGGTCGGGTTTTGTTTTTTCGGTTTCGGGTCGGGTTTCGGAGATTGTTTCGGGGATTGTTTCGGGTTCGGGTTCGGGTTCGGGTTTGGGTACCCCCGCCCCGACCCGCCCCGATATAATATATATAAATATAAATAAAAATAATATATATATACATATATTAAAAACCTAAACCTAACAATCTCAAATCTAAACCTAACAATCGTGAATCGCCGTCCACTGTCTCAGTACCTAAACCACCAATCCACCGTGCACCACCAATCCACCACCAATCCACCGCCAATCCACCACCAGTGCACCAGTGCACCACCAATCGGCAGTCCGCAGCACCAGTGCACCACCAATCGGCAGTCCGCAGCACCAGTGCACCACTCAATCTGCAGCACCAGTGCACCACCAATCGGCAGTCCGCAGCACCATCAATCTGCAGCACCAGTGCGCCACCGCCATTCCGCCCCCGATTCACTCAATCGCCGTCTGCACCACCATCACCATCCACTCAATCGCCCCGTCTGCACCACCGGACCACCCTCCTCCTCCTCGTTCTCATCCTACCACTCTACCAGGCTACCACCTGTAATGTAAGATCCCTAATTCTCTTATCGGTTTCGGGTTTTCGGGTTTTCGGGTTCGGGGACGGGGCGGGTCGGGGGGGTACAAAAAACCAAACGGGGAATCCCCGAATTAAACCCGACGGGTAATGGGGCGGGTACGGGGATGGTTTTTGGTTTCGGGTTCGGGTTCGGGTTAAGCAAAACCCGCCCCAAACCCGCCCCGTTGCCATTCCTAGAATCTACCTAGGTAAGAATCCCATGCATCAACAATCATCAAGCAATGGATAATTAACATGATTATGGAAACTGATTTCTAAACGTATTCATCTAACAAACCCTAAAGGACCCTTGACTGAATCAAACGAAATCCCAAAGATAATTATTAGATTATTAAGCAATCATTTATATTGATTTCCGCAAAGTCATCAAATAGGGTTAATTAATAGTATCTTAGGCAAGCAATCTTACGAAAAACTAAACCCTAGATAACTTGATAAGCTAAACATGACATCATGAACATGGATCAACACAATAAACAAGAATATTGTCACTAACTATCCTAGCATGCAATTGACCAAGACACATGAACAACTCCTCACCTTACAGCTATTGGAATTTAGCAAAACATTCAAAATCCTAATTAACAATTAATAAGCTTCTATGATCTAACGGGCCCATTTAATCACAAAAATCAAAACACCAAGTAATGATTAAACATAAACCCTAAATCTAAAGAACACAATCAAAAGATAAAAGATCTATGTAGAGCAATAGTTAATAATCAACCAAGATAATAAATACTTATACGCATCATGAAAACAAAACCAAGTCTTTACTATTAATATAACGAAATCCATAATCAAAACATACGTCCAAAGCAAGAATCATGCATCAAACATGTTCATCAAACCTAGGTAGACATGAAGTCTAGCCTAGCATAGTTATAATCAAAGAACTAAACCAAAGAACAAAAGGAAACATCATGAAAGATAATGAACAAGAACAAAGATAAAGAACGAAAGAACCCGTCTTAAACGATCCTTGAACACCCGTATGAAAGCTCGATGATCTCCCTTGATTCCTAGCTCCAAAAACACCTTCAACTTGGCTCTAACCTCTCCAAAATCGGCTGGAATAATTGTGTCTTTGGCTAGGGACATAATGATGTTTATATAAGCGAATACCGGGCTTGGGCTTGCAAAAACGCGCAGACCAGTAGGCCTAGGCGCCGCGCGGCCCCACCCTGGGCATTTGCCTTCGCGCGCAGCGGCTTGCTTTTTTTTGCTGACCAGAAGGCCTAGGCGCCCCGCGACCGCCTTGGCCCTTTGCCTTCGCGGGGCGCGGCGCCCATATGAGTAGCCTACGAATTTTTGCTTGTTATTTGTTATTAAATCATCTTAGATCTCTTTCTTGAACATAAAGCAACGTTAAGAACCTTCTAGATCATCTTTTCCTTGACTTTCAAACCACCATCTACATGAAAACAAATCGAAACGCTAAGTGGAATAATCATGTAGTTATTAACGAACAAAACGAACTCAAACTTCGCATGAAAAGATAGAAAGAATTAAGGCTTAACATTCAAGACACCAAACGATATAAAACATGTAAATATATGAAATACTTGACTCAAAACCTAAATTAATAAAAGATAAACCAAAACACGAACTAAAACGAACTCAAAATATTAAATAAACATAACTTTACAAGGGATCCAAGATGTATAAATAGACGTATATCAATAACCTTATCTTATCTTACTTAGGGCTGACATACCGTGTATACACGTACACAATAAGACACGAACACGATAATACACGAACATGAAATACGTATACCTGTACACGACACGGAAACTTATCGTGTACCTGTATCCCAAATACGAACATGAACTTGTTACTACTTGGTATACACGATAAAACACGATGAAAGCTATTTTAAAATACATATTTGACAACATGTTTAGTGAAACAAAAGCCGGAAAGTGAATGTTCGTGAGTAGTAAGTGGTGACAGATAAGAAACAGAGATCGAGAATGCTTTAGGAATTTAGGGTTTTGGATAACTTATAATTATATATATAATTAATTATAAAATCTAACCAGGTACTTAACTTGTACTTAACATGTAAACATGTATTTTACCTGTTTAGACACAAAAATTAACAGGTAAATCCGTGTCTACTTGTTTACTACATGAAACATGTTAAGGTCTTGCATGTTACTTGTAAAAGTTGTGTAAGTATGTGTCGTGTATTCGTGTCTCGTGTATAAATTGTCAGCCCTAATCTTACTATACGAATAGATAAAAATAATGATGCTTTGTTTTTCTAAACACATCCAACTTTAGCATAAAATTCATGTTAATCTTCTAATCTCTCTTCTTCTTATTCCATGTTATTCATGGGTCATAGGTGAATACGTTTTGACCAATGAGTTACAACATTTCAATATCATTCAAATTATTATTCACACATTAATTACCATTTACAAAAATTTAATATCTAAAATATAATTACGCTCAATTTTTACATTACTTTTTATTAAAGAAATCAACATTTATATAACAATAATGACTCGTGAATTCAGTCTGAATTATGTAAAGCTTGTAACTTCATATATATATATATATATATATAGGGGTGGGTTAACGTACAATAAGGGCTTATCGTACATTAGGTACGCGGCATTCCAGAACGTTTGATTAAAAAACGCGCGGTGGCAATTTCGTAAATAACCCAACAGTAGTTCGCGATCAAAATTCGTCGATTACAAATCAACTCTGATCCAAATTCGGAACTTGTCGCTCAATCTATTCCAATTTCTAAACTCTAATCACAACTTTCAGTATGAAATCTCAAAAGTCAAAAACCAAAATTGAAATAGAATGTCACTGAACATTAAAAATCTTCAAATTGATAAAAAATTGATGATTTAATCAATCGAATTGATGTGTAAGAGGCTTTAGAATCATCAATCGATTATGAAAATACAGATTAACACACTTAATTGAGCTATGATTAGGTTCATGTTTAAACGTTTTACTCAAAGTTTATACGGTTTGACCAAAATAAACACCAAAATGATAATTTTAATCAATCGAATTGATGTGTAGAAGTATTTAGAATCATCAATTGATTATGGGATTGCAGAAATAACGCACTCAATCGAGCCTTATTAGGGTTCAAAATGTTATGTTTAAACGTTCTGAAACAAAACTGAAGACCTATAAACGTTCTGATACGTTCAATGAAGTTCTGGGTGTTAAAAAAATGAACATCTTTAAACGTTCTAATACTTTCAATGAAATTCCGGGTGTTCAAAAATCATGAACATCTTCAAACGTTCTAAGAAGTTCTGGGTGTTCAAAAAAGTTTAGAATTTCTGAACTTCTAAACAGAACTTCTAAACTAACAAAAAAAAATAAAAATTAAACACCTGAAGTTCAGAACTTCTAAACTAACAAATGTTAAATGTTGTGTTTTTTCAAATGTTAAACCTTTAAACGTTTAGGCAAAAAAGTTTAAACGTTCAGGCAAGAGAGTTTAAACGTTCAGGCATATCCCACTAAAAATTGAAAAAATTAATCGACCGAATCTTCAAATTGATGATTAATTAGATCAATTTAAAGGTTAATTGATGAATTAGGTTCATCAATTTCAATTTCAATTTTATCAAAATATTAACAAACCTGTGAACAAATAATAGACGACGATGTATGATGATTGTGGATGGTGGCTTCGACAATGGACAAAATCGTTGTACGATGAAGATTGCTGAATGGTGACGATGAATGTGAACGGAATCGATGAGAGCAGTGGATCAGATTTGACGAAAATTACAAAACTGCCATCGCGTTAAATTGAAGATCGACGGGTATACGAGTCGCGTACGTATTGTATGATAAACCATTATTGTATTGGATCCTTTATCTATATATATATATATAAAGTTTTAATTATGATATTTAATTTAAATTTGTAATTAATGTGATAATTTAATTTTGAATATTTAATTTAATTTTCTAAAACATAATCATTCTTAAAAACTATTAAACATTAAAATCATGATTAATTATACCTAAAAAAATTAAGTCTTGCGATGTTTTTTGATGAAAAATTATAAATTCGAGTTTTTTTGGTTTTTTGTAAACCGTCAATTCCGGTTTTCTTTATTTCATCAACATTTATCATATAATCAATTTCATCAAAAGAAATAGGATCATATAAAAATTATTTTTTATCGCAGTATTGAACTCATTTACATGTACCAAATCATTTTATGTGCTTCTATTTTTATGATTTATTATTGGGAAAATTGGATATTAATAATCTAAACTATCAACTATTGGCCAATAATAATCCCAACTACAATATAACCGGTAATAATCCCAACTATCAGTTTTGTTATCAATAACAATCCCAGTTAAATAAAACAGTTAACTCCGTTAATTATTGATGACATGGTGCGTGACGTGGTGATTACTTGGCGGGTGAGGTGTACCTTTTCATTTTATATTAAATCTTAAATATACAGTTCAAATTATGATATCCTCTCAAAGAAAATTAAGCTAGTTCGTTTCTACAGCCAGCTTTTCTAATCGTTCTGTATCTTTCAATCATCTCAAAGAAAATTAGCCCGGTAATTTGTATTTATATTTTTCAACCCGTCCAGAATTTTCAGGCTCGACCCAGTTTGAACAATAACCACCTTGTTTAACAGTCACATGCCACGTCATGCGCCATGTCATCAATAATTAACGGAGTTAACTGTTTTATTTAACTGGGATTGTTATTGGTAACAAAACTGATAGTTGGGATTATTATTGGCCAATAGTTGATAGTTGGGATTATTAATATCCAATTTTCCTTATTATTGTTGTGAATCCGTTTGAACTCGGTTTCACTGCTTCTTCGAACTCATTGCAATATTGAACTCATAGAAATATTTAATTTGGTTTTAGGTTTTCCATATAAATGTGAATTTGAGATTATATACTTCTTACTATATGTACTATATATTTATTTTTTTAGTTTTATTTTTGTGTCTTTATTTCAAGCAATAGATAATTTATTTTTTTTATTTGACAAATCTCGTGTAATAAATGAGCTCAAAAGCTAGTAACTTAATATAAATTTAACTAAGATCCTCAACATGTGATTTTTAAAAAAATCTAGTAAATTAATTTTGTATGTTAAAGACACTAAATATATATAAATTGCACGTACTTCCGATCATTTTTTAAATAACGACTTGCTAATTTTTAGCAAGCCACGCGACATATTAGTACGAAGGTGCAGTTGAGGACTTGTAGTGTGTTTGGCGACAAAAATGCAAGTGGAGCAAGTTAGGTGGTGCAATCCATGTAGGGATGAGCAAAATCGGTACTGGTACCGGTACCGAATTGGTACCAAGTTTTGAGTTTCGGTACCGGTACGGTACGGGACGGGACCGGTATTTCTTGAATTTTTACCTTCAATCCCGGTATCGGTACCGAATTGAATATTTCTGTACCCGTACCAAGAATTCGCAATTTTCGAGAACGGGATTTCGAGACCGGGACCGGTTAATACCGGTACGGTCCCAAGCTCGTCCCTAAATCCATGCACCCTTGGTTTGATCCAATGCAAAGGTGTGGTCTAACACTGGTTGGTGCGAATCTAGGTGGTTAGCTGGAGCAACGAGATTGGTGGGGCCCTTTGACTTCATATGAATTATTTAATTATTTTTCGTTATATTATACATCACATCATTAACAAAGGGAAACGTAGTTAACATTTTATTAACCTAAGTTTATTATTTGTAACAAAACTGAAAATTGATTAACATAAGTTAGATCGTTAATATTGATGTTATTTGAAGAAACACTAAGGGACCCCGGCAGATTACGGATAATCTTAGGGTTAAGTAGATGTTTCCCACGAGGGTTTGGTCCGGCAAAGATGGTTATTCTTCTAGACCTGCAAAACAGATACCGTGAGCTCGTCACTGAGAAGGGGGGGGGGGTTCCTCCTTGTGACCACCCTCCGGCGTGAGAATCAGACTAGATTGCTCTGAATATAAGTGTATATTAAGAGAAATAACTAGAGAAGATAAGATAATATGAGATGATGATACCGTTCCAAGGTGTTGGAGTATTTATAGCCGAAGGTAGGTTTCCAAGCAGGTATGGCCAGCTGTATAATATTCTTTTTCCACCAACTACGGGCTACGTACGTGCCACGATGGGAGTTGGTGGGTAGGCAGCGGCTGATAGTGACATTTTGTACTGGAGCGTGCTCCTCCTCGTACTATTGTCGATGAGCTGTCACCCTGTGATTGGTTCATGGGCTGCTTTGGTCAGATCTTGTCTATTTTGTCCATACCTTGGCAGGTATAGTACAAAAGATCTTCCAGAAGCGTACGGACTGGCTCTTTTGGGCGGGAATATTCCCCCCTTGCTCACTCTTTCCTCAGGTGACATTGCTGAAGTATTAAGAGTCAGTGCCTTACGCGTGTAGCCTTACTGTTAGTGCGGGTAGCCTTCCTTCTTGGCTTGTACCCACAGCTGCGGGAACAGGTAGGGTACTGTACCAAGGGAGGTTTTCCTGCGGGAACAGCTGGCTTACTGCGTGTAAGGTCTTCATCTCTGAGCATGGTGGGTCCTGCGGATCCCGTTGGTCTTCGCGCAGACGTCCCTCTACAAGGTGAGTCTTGTGGGTCCAACAGGGCTTTGCTGGGACCTACCTCTTCAAGTCCCCCCAGTTCATTGTTCATCTCATGAATTGTTAATGAGGTGTACTTTTGGACTTTAAGCAAGGAGTTTTAAAGAGGGGTTTTTGTTTTTTAAGGTTTTCCGTGGGGATTCTTCCCGCAGTTTTCCTAATGTCACTTGCAGAAATTCCCGACTTTTCTGCTTGATCTTTGGTTATGATGCGGGTAGGTGTTTAACCTCTTCGCAAGTCGGGAGCGTTGAGTTTCACTTGTATAGATTCTTCACGAGGTTTTGGTAGTTTTGGACATAGTGATCAGTTATGTTAAACCACCAATTCCACCTTGAAGCTTCAAACAATCTAGTTCTCAACGTTCCCGCCATGCGGAGGTGTTATTTCTCTTTCCGCAAGCATGGCCCATAAGATCCTTCTTGGGTTCAATTCCCTGCAAATGCTGAATATGTGAAGGGTTTCGCCTTGACACTGTACCCGCACTTGTCTTACGGTTCCTTGTTTTCCAAGGTATCTTGGCTTCAATTCCCTGCCAGTGCAAAGTATGTGAAGGGTTTCGCCTTGACACTGTACCCGCACTTGTCTTATGGTTTCTTGTTTTCCAAGGTAAGGGGGTATATTCCCTCTTATTTTTTGAATCTTTTTGAATCTTTGAAATTCGGAGAGTTGGTGAAAGGATAAGGACAGTCCAAACGGCTGAAGGGACGTTGGCGTCTTCTGACGGTTTCAGGACGTGCAGGAAGTTATGGCGACGTGACAGTATATGGTCATTCCAGACGCTTTTTCAGGCGCGTGGGCGCGAGTTTTATGGCACGCGTCCTTTTGACAGCTGTTGCCAGCTTGCTTTTTCCACGTGTCACCGTTTCATTGCACCTGCGCTTTCTCTCTCTTCCGCATTAAATTCATCGCATTCATTGCGATGAGTATATAAAGGGGGGAGATGGTGCATCTCAATTCATACCTTCACTTCACTCTTCTTCTTCTAAGCAATTTCCGGCGAATACTCTTAACTTCTCCGTCGAGCATTCTCCTGAAATCGTTCTCTTAACCCTTACACCATGTCTTCTTCTACTCATGATCCTGAGGTTAACGTCGAGGAATCTGACGTTTTCCTCGAGAACCCGACGTCTGCTTCCGATAAGGACGATAAGAGTACTGCTGGCGAGTGCCAGTGTACTCTTTCTGTCGATCTATACCACTATATCGTCAAGAAGTTCATGCTCGATCCTTACGAGCCTGAGTTTCCGGAACCCCACTAGACGGTGTATGATGCCCCTAAGGGCAAGATCGGGGTTTATGCCTCATTCTTCATATATGGGAATCTCAGATTCCCATTAACGAAGTTCGTATACCGTGTTCTGGAGAAACACGGTGTACACTTGACGGAGGTGCACCCGATGGCGATCGCTAAGGTTCGCCATTTTGAATGGGTGTGCCACATTCTGGGTATCGAGCCCCGCGTCGACCGCCTGATGACCTTCTACTCCTGGAGGTGCATCCAGGGCTGGTATACCTTGGTCACTCGGATCAAGGGTTTGAAGATCTGCGCTACCGAGCGCAGTCTTCGGTCTTGGAAGCGGGAGTTTTTCTACATCTCCGCTCGCGTCGTTCCCATTGCGATGACGTTCAAGAATGGGAGGGCACTCCCTAACCTTCACGCCTCCAACTACCAGGAGACGGAATGGTTTACCAAGATCTCCCAGATCCAGACTCCGGTTTACCGCTTTGCGGAGTCTGGGATGGCGATGCTTGGGATGAGCCGGGTATGGAAAGATGCCGGTTCTGGGACGCCGCAAGTACCTATCATCCTCGAATACGGTTTGAATTCTACTCCCTACGGTATGCTCCGTCTTTTGTGCTGATTTAGGGTTTTTCTTCTAACTGTTTCTTTCTTTTTATTTTCAGAGGGAAACAACTTACAATCGCTTCTGCAACCGCGGGAGACTGGTGGTCCCGCTCGACTGGGTACTCGTGATCTCGACGAGAACGAGTTGCCCATTTTGGAGCAAACGACGGATAGGTTCGTGGAGGTCTACCCGCCGGGCCACGAGATTTTGAGCGCCACGCGGCCAGGTAAGGGATTCTTTAACCCTCGCCCTCTTCATGCTCAAACCTCTGCTGGAGTTCCTCTAATTTTGTCATCTTCTGATGAGGAATCCGCAGATGGTCCTTTCTTCGTGAGGAAGAAGAAAGCTGCCGGTGTAAAGGGCAAGGCGAAGGTTACCTCCGTCGTCGACCTGGGAAATCAGTCTGATTCTGAGACTGAAAGCGAGGAGGCGGCGGGGGACCTTGGTGGTGGGGAGACCATTGTCTCGGAGGCTGGGACGGCTGTCACCTCCGAGCAGCCAAGCGTTGTGCCGGTGATTGGCGCCATCGGGTTCGTCTCCGCCCGTCAGAACTTTCAAGATAAAGAAAACCGTAAGTATATTCTGTTTACCTATTCCGCATTTCTTTCTGCCATTGTTTTTAATATTTTGTTCATGCAGGAGTGGATGCAACCGCATTCCAGAGTGGTGCGGGAAGATTCAGTTCTGGACCCACGACGGTAGGTTTGGTCAACCTATCCGAGGCGATGACCCAGGCGGTTGCGCCTGTTTCCAGTGTTGGTTCAGTTGCTCATCCCGTTGAGTCAACTGTTCCAATTGTGACGTCATCTCCGCCGGCTGTCAGTGCCATCTTCATTGCATCCTTCACCGAGCCGGGGGTGATTTTTTCTGCGGGCTCCTCCGCAGCGGCGGCCACGGTTGTGAGTTCACCTCCAGTGAGTTCACCTCCGATGGTCTCTACCGCGGCGGCTTTTACCATGCATCCTCCGGCATCGGCGACTACCTCGTCCATGGCCGGTTCATCAGGTATGTTCAGGGTTGGGGCTTCTAGCCAATCTTTGCCTCCTTCCCATCTCCCTGACCTCTTGGATGGATATCCCTTAGGTTCGGGCGATGGGTTTGGCGGCTACCGGCCTGTTGTCGACCCTACAGGTGCGTGGGGTTATTTTGGCCTATTATCTATTTTTATCATTTTTTCCTAACTGTTTTTTTTTTGTTTTTGCAGTTTCGGATTCCAATGAGGTGTATGTTCCACGGTGGAACATCCGCCGGGGAACAACCCTTCGAACAGCTGTGGACTGCGTCGAATGGGCGCGCCATGCCGCCCCAAGCAGTGCGTTGGGGGAGGCAATGGCTAGCTACCAGGAGGGTAGGCTAACCAATGAGCTCCGAATTCTCCTTGCTCGGATGCAGCCGCGCGTCGAGTTGCTTTGTCGTGAAAACGACAAGTTAAAGACGGCGCGTAGCCTGGAAGTGGCTCAGGCGCGAGCATTGCGGGAGGAGAATAGGAGGCTTGCTGCTACTGCTGCAGAGAAGGAGAAGACCTTCAAGGACCTTGAGATCGAGGTTCAGGCCAGGCATGAGGCCCGTTCCAAGGCTACCCAAGCTGTTAACGAACAGCTTAGGTTGGCCAAGGAAACTGCGCGAAACGCGACCGAGAGGGCCACCAAAGCTGAAGCCGTTGCTGAGCCTTTGCGCACTGAGAACGAAGAGCTTAAAGCCAAATTAAAAAAGCTCCAGCAGGCTCATGATGCTTTGGCCTTAGAAGATGCCAAGAAGCTCCAAGAGCTCCTGGATCAGAAGGGTATGCTTGACCGCACTGAGCGTAAGCTGAAGGGCGTTGAAGAGGCTGCTGCTAGGGATGTGTTGCTTGCCAACCTTAACAAAAATGAAGCCGAACGCGCCCGTGATCAAGCTCAAGCTGCCCTCCAGGAAGCTCTGATCACCAAGGAATGGCTTTTACGAGAAGCGTTGTCGCAGGTATGCGTAGTTCCATAATTTCTTTACGCTTTTCTTCATACTTAGAAAAGTTTTTGATACATATATTTTTATTTTGTAGGTTGTGCATCGGATTTTCACGAACACATCATATGACGATGCTATGAGTGCAGCCCTCAACGCTTCTCATGAGGATGGGGAGAAAGCTGGTTTTCTGCTTGGTCTAGGATTTGCTGAGAAGGGCATTCCGCCTTCCAACTTTCCTTTGCATGATGTAGACACTGAAGTTGCCTACGATCAAGCCGTGAACCAATACGCGGCCTTCCCGCATCCGGTGGTGGAGAAGGTGAACGAGATTGCTGCTGCTGATGACGGGCTAGCTATTCTCAAGGCTTTCCTTGAACCGCCACAGCCAACTGATGGTGCGGGTTCAAGTGGGTTTGGAGGGAGTGGTCCTGAAGTTTGAACCTTGAGATCCCTTCCCACCATTAGGATAGATTTATATTTTTGTAGGCGGGTAGATACCCAACTATTCTTGTAATGTTTGAATTTTTATGGAATATAAATGTTTTGTTAATGCCTTGCCTTGTAAACCTTATATGTTTTGCTCATGCATATTTTAGTTTAACTTAGCAACTTTCTAAGTGTTTTGGATAAGTTAACCTGTCAACGTGGTAGATAATAAGTTCAAGTTTTGCTTCCTCTATCATGATTGTGCGGTTAAGACCGTCACTTTCACTTAGTAGGATGGTCAAACTTTACCTATATCTGACCTGCGTGAAGGTTTTCCTCATCTTTTCCTTAGAAATTTTTACCGTTTTTATGTTTATGCGGGTTTTGCCGCCTTCCACACGCAACGACTTACTTCTTTCCACACTTATTTATGCGGTAAATACCGGCATATCAGTGTGGAAAGTTCATAAGTATAAAGGTAAGGCTATCAACACAATGTGATAAAGGAGAATAATTTCCACTAGAAGTGGCTCTAGGCCTTTTCTTTACAAGTTTGTAATTGATCTACATGTAACATTTGCGTAATTGAGCTCCATTCCATGTTCTTGGGATGGGGGTGCCATCGAGCCTTTCGAGCCGGTATGCGCCCTTTCCCAAAACTTCTTTGATAATATATGGCTCTTCCCAGACCGGGGCCAGCTTTCCTGGGTGTTCTTGGTTCGAAGCCTCGTTGTTACGCAGTATGTAGTCTCCGACATTGAAGTTGCAGAGTTTTACCCGCGTGTTGTAGTACTTTTGCATTTGTCGCTTGTAGTTCTCTTCACGCGATGCGGCTAAGTCTCTGCGTTCTTCGGCTAGCATAAGGTCTAACCGTCTTTCCGCACCATTGTCTTCTGGTTGAGTCAAGACCCTTGGTGAGGGTAGACCAATTTCGACCTGGACTATGGCTTCAGTGCTATAGGTGAGGCTGAACTGGGTTTCTCCCGTACTTGCCTTTTTTAGCGTTCTGTTTGCCCAAAGGACGTGTGGAACTTCGTCCACCCAGCCGGATCTATGTTCCAAGAGTCTTTTCTTTATGCCGTCGACGATGCTCTTATTTGCTCTTTCCACCTCACCATTACCCTGTGGGTGTGCCACTGAGGTAAAGGTGTGGGTGATTTGAAGTTCTTCCAGCCACTTTTGTAGCTTCTTGTCAGCAAAGTTGGTGCCGTTATCGCTCACCAAATTCTGTGGAAGTCCAAAACGACAAATAATAAATTCCCAAATAAATTTTTTGATATATTTTGCGGTTGTTTGGGCTAAGGGTTTTGCTTCTATCCACTTGGTGAAGTAATCGATAGCTACCACTAGGAACTGAACGTTCCCTGCTGCTGTGGGAAATGGGCCTGTCACATCGATGGCCCATTTCTGAAATGGCCATGAAGAAGTGACTGGAACAAGTTCATTTTTCGGGCGATGCGTGTTGGGTGCGTAGAGCTGGCAGGACCTACATTTTCTGATGTATGACAGCGCATCCGTATGCATCCCGGCCAAAAGTATCCCGCGTTGTTTAGCTTAGCTACAACTGCGCGTGGACCTGCGTGTACTCCACAGATGCCTTCGTGTACTTCCCTTAGGAGGTAATCAGCATCTTGGTCGTCCACGCATCTTAGGAGTGGACCAAGAAAATTATGCCTGTAAAGTATGTCATCAACGAGTTGATAGTTCAGTGCTTTACAGCGTATCTTTCTTGCCTGTGCTTTTGACTCTGGTAGTATACCCGCCGCAAGGTAATTTATGATTGGTGTCATCCACGTTTCCATACCGGTTTGGATGACACAAATTTCCTTGTGCGGGACTGACGGTGTTCCAAGGAGTTCAACGCGGATGTCCTTTCCCAAGTGGGTGAACGCTAACGATGCAAGCTTGCTTAACGCATCCGCAGATTTGTTTTCGCTACGCTTGATGTGCATGACTTTGCAATCGTTGAAATCACGCATAAGGGTTTTTGCTTGTGCGAGGTACAGGGCCATTGTGTCGTTAACGGCCGTGTACGTCCCGTTTATCTGGTTGGCTAATAACATGGAATCCACGTGGGCTTCCAGGTTTTTCACCCCCATCTTCCGCGCAATTCTCAACCCGGCCAGGAATGCTTCGTACTCCGCTTCGTTATTCGTACTTGGAAAATCCAGTCGAATAGCGTAAGTGTACTCTTGGCCTGCTGGGTTGGTTAGTTTCAACCCTGCGCCTGAACCCTCGTTGTTGGCTGCTCCATCAGTGTAGAGTCGCCAGACATCATCAATGTCCTGTGCTGCAGAGGGTTGAGCCTCTTCCTGACACTCTTTCTCCCGCGAAGCGGGGACTTCTGCAATAAAGTCGGCCAAGACCTGGCCTTTTATGGCTGGTCTTGGCTTGTACTTTATCGCATATTCTCCCAATTCTATTGCCCATTTGGCTAGGCATCCTGACAACTCGGGTTTGCCTAGAACGTTTGCAAGTTTGAAGTTGGTGAGAACGGTGATTGGGTGACCTTGGAAATACCGTCTTAGCCTGCGTGAAGCCTGTACGAGCGCTAAGACTAATTTTTCCAAAGTAGAGTACCGGGTTTCTACGTCTGTTAAGACGCGGCTAACATAGTAGATGGGCATCTGGATGCCTTTTCGTTCTACTAGCAGGACTGCCCCGGTTGCTCTATCTGTGGTGGAGAGGTATAGGATTAACTCCTCCCCCGCTTCTGGTGCTGTGAGCGTTGGGGGTTCGATCAAGCGTGACCGAATCTCTTGAAAAGCTGCTTCCGCTTCTGGTGTCCAGCGGAAGTGCGTTCTCTTTAAACAGTTTCTCAATGTTGACACGAATGGGAACGACCTATCCGCATGATTCGCCAAAAAGCGGTTAAGTGCGACTAGTCGTCCATTCAGTGTCTGAGCTTGTTTGATGGTAGTAGGTGATTCCATTTTGCTAATGGCTTCGACCTTTTCAGGGTTCGCTCTGAAGCCATCTTTGGTAATGATGACTCCTAAGAACTTCCCTTCTTCCATTCCAAAAGAACACTTGCTCGAGTTGAGCTTCATGTTTATCTTTCTGAGCGTGTTGAAAGTTTCCTCGATGTCTTTCAACATCGCTTCTGGCTCAAGGCTTTTGATGACCAGGTCATCCATGTAAACTTCCAAGTTCCTCCCAATTTGGGCATGAAACTCTTTGTCCATCAGGCGTTGGTATGTGGACCCGGCATTCTTAAGTCCGAATGGCATCATTTGATAACAAAACGTGCCATCGGGCGTCCGAAATGCGGTTTTGTCCTGATCGTCAACGACCATGTGGATTTGATGGTATCCCTTATACGCATCAAGGAAGCATTTAAGGCGAAACGGTGCTAACGAATCTACCTTAAGGTCAATTTCGGGTAACGGGTAACAATCTTTGGGGCATGCTTTGTTTAGGTCTTTGAAATCTATGCACATGCGCCATTGTTTGTTAGATTTCGGTACCATGACGGATTTGCAACTCATGTTTGATATTTACTAACGCGTACGATGCCTGCGTCAAGGAGTTTCTTGACTTGGGTTCTACACGCGTTAGCCTGTTCCGCTCCCATTACTCGACGCTTTTGTATGACCGGCGTAAAAGTCGGGTCACACTTGAGCTTATGCTCTGCCTTACTTCGAGGTACACCAGTCATGTCAGCTGGTGTCCACGCGAAGATGTCAGCGTTTTTCTGCAGTAAGCGTTTGAGTGAGGTGCGTGTGGGATCGGTGATTGTTGGACCAATGGTAACAGCCTGGTCAGGGTATTTGCCATTGAAGGCCCATTCTTCTGGTTCGGTAATGGTTGGTTTAGCCATCTTTGGTTTGGGTTTATGTAACATCCCGAAATTTCTAAAGTAGTATTTAATATATTATTTTGTCGGGTGAAATAAACGAGTTAGTGGAACGATAATAATAATAGCAAAATATGAAGACTTAGTAGGATAATTAGATGGGATTAGATATGGACCAAAAGGAAATATGGGCCTTCGGTCCATGGGCTTAAGGGAGTATAAATACCCCCTTAAACCCCAATCCTTTCCATTCCATCCATTTATCCATCCTAATCTCTACACACTCCAAAACACACACGACCCGAACCAAGATCCAAAGGCAAGGACCCGAGCTCGTTGGTGCTAGATCGTCGTGATGAACCAAAGCAACAAGACCAGCTCGTGTTCGTAGTTCGACTCATTTACGGTACGTTTATATCGAGAACATGTTCGTTTAGGTTTGGATTAGTATAGAAATGATAGATCGGTGTTTGTATGGTAAAAACGAATCCTACAAAGCTAAACTTACTGAAAATGGTTAAGATTTGATGGGTTAATCGATTGATAAAAGAACCCGTAACCTATATGCCTAAATCGCACCCCTTAAACATCGATGTTAGGCCGATTTGATGGTTGGGGTTTGTAGGCGCTGGTCAGACGATTCCGTGGATACCTAAATCGAGTTATTTGGTTAAGAAACGAAGATGATTAAGGACGAACAGTAGCTGCAGCCGACAACTTCGCCTGCAAGCTAAGTTCGCCTGATGAACTCGCCTGCAAAGCTAAGTTCGCATGATGACAACTTCGCCTAAAAGCTAAGTTCGCCTGATGACAACTTCGCCTAAAAGCTAAGTTCGCCTGATGACAACTTCGCCTAAAAGCTAAGTTCGCCTGATGACAACTTCGCCTAAAGCTAAGTTCGCCTAAGGTTTAACTTCGCCTAAAGCTAAGTTCGCCTAAGGTTTAACTTCGCCTAGAGTCAAGTTCGATTAG
The DNA here is from genome assembly GCF_021521415.1 of Bidens hawaiensis. NCBI lineage: Eukaryota > Viridiplantae > Streptophyta > Magnoliopsida > Asterales > Asteraceae > Bidens > Bidens hawaiensis. Next base: position 598,445 of record NW_027492132.1, on the reverse strand, counting down.
AAAATAAATTAAAACGATAAGTAAAGGTAATCTAATACTAGGCCACCAGATTAAATCAGGCGAGTATTGATACGTGTAACTTATACAGTCAGCCGAGCTCAGTTAAAGAAGGGATTTACAACTATCGGAGGAAGAAGCAGAGTTCAGGTGAGTTTCTAGCCCCATTTCCTTGTTATGTTTTCGGGGTTGTGTGCATACTCGATGTGAAGTGTGAATACACTTACTTTAAGTGGTAAGTGTATGCTATAGATGTTATACGAGGTATATATTTTATAATGCTTGTCGGTACGTGAACGATCTTCGGATATTGCACGTATCGCCAAGGATAGTAAATTCCAAGTGGTTGATAGTGTGTATGAATGTTATGATGTGACTTGTTTATTATGTAAATACTGAACTGATATGAAGTGTGATATAGGCAGGTAGAGGTAGAGTGTGTTAGAAGTGGCAAGAGTCTAGTAAGGGTGTTAGTGGCATAACGTGAGCGCGTGATAGGGAAAGCCTGTACGTGCCATCGTTATTATGTGTGTATGATTGTTGATGTGACTTGCTTATTATGTAAATGATATGAAGCGTGTTGTAGACAAGTAGAGGTAGAGCGTGTTAGAAGTGGCAAGAGTCTAGTAAGAGTGTTAGTGGCATAACGATAGTACGTGGTAGGGTAAGCCTATACGTGCCTTTGTTATTAAAGTGGCAAAGTGGCATAACGTATTACGTTATTAAAGTGGCAAAGTGGCATAACGTTATACGTTATTAAAGTGGCAAAGTGGCATAACGTTTTACGTTATTAAAAGTGGCAAAGTGGCATAACGTTATACGTTATTAAAGTGGCAAGGTGGCAAAGTGGTAGGCGTAAATAAGAGGCTAAGTGGTAATGTGAGCAGGTAAGATAGTGGATTATGTGTCTTCGGATACGTATATGATGTATGTAGTGGTTGTATGATAAGTTGCTTGATTAACTAGAACTCACTCAGCGTAGCTGACTTTTAGTATGCACGCAGGTGATCAGACCAAAGAACTAGCATGAGGATGGCACATGGCATGGATTGAACGGCTGGCATCTTAAGATGGAAGAAAAGATGTTTTAAATATAATGATTTGTTTTATAGTATAAGAGAAGAGATTGAATGTTTTGTAACGAATGCTTCAAGTAAACGTTTCCGCGAAAGTTTTAATTAACTCTGATTGCAAGAACTGTGTTTATGAGTAAATCCGACGCTAAAGTAGGGCTACCGGTTTGGGGCCTTACAGTTTAGATGAGACAGATGCGATGCATACCTGGGGAATACCGGTGATCATCGCTACACCCTCAGCTGTTGGCCACCCCATCATGCCGTGGACTGAAGACACCACGACATTGAATCTTGCCATCCCATCTCTCCCGAAGAGAATGTCGTATGTGTGGTGTGGCTTCCTCATTACGACGAAGTCCACGTCTTCTGTGCGGGAGTGTTTCCCGTCCGTGAGAGTGACGGGGAAAGATAGGATACCCAGGGGGTGTTTGTGCTGCCATCGAACCCTTCCATCGAGGCGTAGACCGTTTCCAGGCGTTCTTTGTCCTCGTCGTCTAGCTTGTCGAAGAACTGCCTGTACATGACCGTTGATGAAGCGCCGTTATCAGCAAGAGTGCGGGAAGTGATGTAGTGCCCCGGCTGGCTTTTGATGACTATAGGGCCTTCTTTGTTGGGCCCTCCTGGCACTCGCGGGAAGCGCACTTCAGCTTCCTTCAACGCACATGGTTCTGTCGTTCGTCGTTTTCTTCCTCTGACGTTGCCATGAACCATGTGGATGCTGATGTTGACGGGCTTTCGTCCGTTGCCCTTGTACCGATTATCATTCCTCCCTCCGTTCTTGATTGATGCCATGAGGTGTGTAAGTTTTCCATCTTTGACGAATGTTTCGACAATATCCTTCAAAGATGTACACTCCTCGGTGGTGTGGCCCTTTGTCCCGTGGAAGTCACAGGATTTGCTCTGATCAGCGTTATGGCGCTGTCGGATCGTTGGAGCTTTTGGCCATGGGAGTTTCTCGGTGGCAAATATCTCTGTGACGCTTTTGGTGAGTGGCGTCCATCTAGGGTTCCGGTTTGATGAGTGCGTGTTATCCCTTCCGCCTAATAGAGGGCGAGAGCTGGATGAGGTGTCAAAGTTTACCCTTGACTGCCAAATACCAAGCTTCCTCTTTTTGTTTTGTCGGGCGGTGCGGACATTATTCTCTCTGGTCCTTTGCGTGTAGAGGTTTGTACTCTGGGGAAGATTCCTACCCAGTTGCTTCTCCGTTTCGGCAAAGCGTTTAGCTGCCGTCATGATGGCATCCCATGTGGATGGCATGCCATCTTTACCCGTCAATGTGCGGATAAGCTGTGGGTATTCGGCGCCCTGGATTAAAGTGGCGCGGACGAGATCTTCACTTATGGTGCCCAGACTCAGCTTCTTTGAGTTGAAGCGAGTGATGAAGTCTAGCAAAGATTCATCCTCCTCTCTAACGCAGTTGAGGATCGTCCACTGCTCGTCAGTATATTTTCTCTGTTGACTGAAGTGCTGGCTGAACTTGTGCTGGAAGTGTAACACCCCGACCAAAGGCGGATTATACATCGGGGCGCCACATATTGTTTCATTACTCGTGACACTATTGGGTGTCAATATTTAATAAATACATTCATTCGCGCACGCACAAGGTAGACAGAAGATAACATAAAGTAACATAATTCAATATATTATAAGGCAAAATATTCGAACAACAATAACTTGTCTTGATACATTTTAATCTAGGTCCAAAAGCAAAAAAACGTCCTACGTGTCCACAAGCTCCAAATGTAGCTACAGCAAACCTGAACATGTGTTAAAATAAAACGTCAAACACTTGCGTGTTGGTGAGAAATCAAGTTTAATAGTTAATACATAGATAACAATAACTCTGCGCGCAACACATGTATGTCTGGTGTTTAACAAGGGTGCAATCAGATTGTGATCAAGCCTAAATAGATCATAGCTCATAGTTCATAGTTCAATCCGTGCTCCCAAATGAGCACAAAAACGAGAAAACATCTGTGCAAGTGTAAACAAAGAAAACCGTAAACGATAGGTCTCCCGTGTTCATCTAATAGATCCATGAAAACTTCGGAATAGGCCGAACAAAGCGGTTAATGATACACACATACAATTAAACAGCCAAGTAAACGTCCTCAACACATGGGATACTGCGCGACTAAGTTTCATAAACAAGTTTGACTCTAAGTTTGTACGAACACATGAACATCCCAAAATATTAAAAATAAAAAGGAATTATGTACGAGATTACTCACTTGATAAACGATGCGGTGTAAGATAAAGCAAGAACCAACTTTAACAAGCACAAGTTAACCTATAATTAAAGATTATTGCTTTAACGATTTGTTTTAAGTCTTGATTATAAGTTAGCATAATTAATAAGTAAATTATTATATATAATATATATTACCGGAAAAGCAGGGCAGAACAGGGAGGAAGACGGAGGCAGAGAGGAGGACGTCAGAGAGCAAGGAGCAAGAGAGAAAAGGAGAAATTAAGTGTTTGGGTGTGATGTGTTAGGAAAAAAAATATTATTATTTATAGAGAAACCCTAGGGAACACAATCCCTAGAAAAAGGGGAAAAGATCTCAAAAAGCAAAAGATTCCAAAAGCAAAAGATATCAAAAGATATGGCAGCTGCAGGGGGCAAGATAAAGCTGACAGGGAACAGTAACAGGCATGGGCGGTTCAGATAAAGGTACTGGTCAAGCATGGAAAAAGCAGATCTCCAAAAGATAATGTCAGTCACTTTTTCTGCCAACCAATGGGGTTGGTACGCATGCTGCGCCGAAAGTAACTTTTCAGACATAAGATAGGTCAGGTCAACATCACAGAAGATAAGACAACATAAAAGCAAACGGCTAGATTAAACAGGAGAAAAGACTCAAGGGTTAAACGAGAGAAGGCATCGAGCGCGAAGGCAAAAGTGCGCGAGCGCGAAGGCAGACAGAACCAACCTTAACGCGTCGCGGGAAGAATTATATTTCTAAGCGCGCCGCGGGAAGAACTTCAATTCTAAGCGCGTCGCGGGAAGAACTTCAATTCTAAGCGCGTCGCGAGAAGAACTATATTCCTTAGCGCGTCGCGGGAAGAACAGTATCCATAGCGCGCCGCGGGAACAGTTCGTCTCGCGTATCGCAGTAACAGGTGGTCTTCACGCAGGCTTCCTTGTAAAGAGTCTGGCGCGAGGAGCTGCGCAGACAACCTTAGGCGGGAAGGAACAAAGGACAGAGGTTCAAGGCTTAAGGGCGGGACGGCGACAAGAGGGAAAAGAAGGCGGAAAGAGAGAAAGAGGCGGGAAGGAAAATATATATTATTACTAAAAGTAAAATATAAGTAAAAATAAATATTAAATCATAAAAGAAAGAGATCGGATCAGAGAAACGGGTACCTGGGTCGGGTCGGATCGGGTCAGATGTCACAGTCTCCCCTACTTTAAGAAATTTCGTCCCGAAATTTATCTCGAAGTAGGTTGCGCAGAGAACAGGTGCGGGTACTTGATCTTCATTTGATCTTCCATTTCCCATGTAAACTCGGCTCCGCGCTTGGACTCCCATCGAACTTTAACAATAGGGATACGACTGCGCTTGGTTTGCTTTACCTCGCGATCCAAAATCTCAACAGGCTTCTCAACGAAATGCATGGATTCATCAACTTGAACTTCATCAAGTGGAATGTGAAGGTTCTCGTCAGCTAAACATTTCTTGAGATTGGATACATGGAACGTTGGATGCACATTACTGAGCGCGGGCGGTAGGTCAAGTCTGTAGGCAACTTTTCCTACACGCGCGAGAATCTTGAATGGACCAACATAACGAGGAGCAAGCTTACCCTTCTTCCCAAAGCGGACAACACCTTTCCAAGGCGACACTTTGAGGAGAACAAGATCACCAACTTGAAATTCGAGAGGCTTTCGCCTACGATCTGCGTAACTCTTCTGTCGGCTTCTGGCAGTCAGCAGATGATCACGGATCTTGGCGATTTTATCGGTTGTCTCTTGAACAAGTTCGGGTCCTGTGATTTGAGCTTCACCCACTTCGCTCCAACAAATCGGGGAGCGGCACTTACGACCGTAAAGTGCTTCAAATGGGGCCATACCGATACTGGAATGATAGCTGTTATTATAAGAGAACTCGATCAAAGGCAGGTGCGAATCCCAATTACCTCCAAAATCAAGAACACTAGATCGGAGCATATCCTCAAGAGTTTGAATAGTTCGCTCAGACTGTCCGTCAGTCTGAGGATGATATGCCGTACTCATGTCCAAGCGAGTTCCTAACGCAGATTGGAGAGATTTCCAAAAGCGGGATATAAAACGGCCATCGCGATCAGATATGATGCTCAAAGGAGTGCCATGGCGGCAGACAATTTCCTTGACATAAAGCTGCGCGAGTTGCTCAACACGGTAATTTTCACGAATGGGCAGGAAGTGAGCAGACTTAGTCAAACGATCCACTATTACCCAAATGCTATCATGTTTGCTTGCTGTCAAAGGTAACTTGGTAATAAAGTCCATCGCTACACATTCCCATTTCCATGTAGGAATCTCTGGTTGTTCGAGCAAACCAGATGGGCGTTGGTGTTCAGCTTTTACTTTAGAACAAGTCAGGCATTTAGCTACGAACACAGCAATATCCTTCTTCATACCGGGCCACCAATAAGTAATGCGCAAATCCTTGTACATCTTATCAGCGCCAGGATGAACGGAATATCGAGATTTGTGCGCTTCACTCAGGATATCAGCGCGAAGATTCTCGTCAAAGGGAATCCAGATGCGATTGAGATAGCAGAGAATTCTACTCAGATTAGGGACAAAGTGTGCTTCCGCGCCACACGCTAACTCGGCGCGAAGGTTACCATTACTGATGGATGCGCACTGCGCGTCACGAATACGCGATTCAAGGTTGCTTTGAATCGGCGCGAAGTGAAGCTGCGTGCGCGGCAAAATACAGTTAAGCTGGCAGGGTTTTCGGCTGAGCGCATCGGCTACCACATTAGCCTTACCAGGATGATACCGGATCTCATAATCGTAATCACTGATGAGTTCGTTCCATCGGCGTTGTCTCATGTTAAGTTCCTTCTGATCAAAGATATGCTGAAGGCTTTTATGGTCAGTGTAGAGGATACACTTAGTACCATAGAGGTAGTGTCTCCAGATCTTCAAGGCAAATACAACTGCACCAAGTTCGAGATCGTGAGTTGTATAATTCTTTTCATGAATCTTGAGTTGCCTTGATGCGTAAGCGATAACCTTGCCTCGTTGCATAAGAACACAACCGAGACCTTGGTTGGATGCATCGCAATACACGACAAAATCATCATTACCCTCAGGTAGCGCAAGAACAGGAGCTTCACACAACAAACGCTTGAGTGCCAGAAAGGCTTCTTCTTGCTTTGAGCCCCAAGTATACGGTTTACCTTTGTGCGTTAGAGCTGTTAAAGGCAAAGCGATCTTTGAGAAGTTCGAAATGAAGCGCCGGTAATAACCAGCTAAGCCCAGAAAGGAACGGATCTCGGTAGGAGTAGATGGCGTAATCCAGTTCTTGATTGCTTCAATTTTGGATGGGTCGACGTGGATACCCATCTTGTTTACAACATGACCAAGAAACTGTACTTCATCAGACCAAAATTCACACTTGGAGAGCTTGGCAAAGAGCTGCTCGGTTTGAAGCTTTTGCAATACCAATCGGAGATGTTGCTCATGCTCAGCCTTGGTCTTAGAATAAATCAGAACGTCATCGATAAACACAATCACGAATTTATCCAAGAAAGGCCTACACACCCGATTCATTAGATCCATGAAAACGGCGGGTGCGTTGGTTAAACCGAAGGACATGACCAAGAATTCAAAATGGCCATAACGAGTTCGAAAAGCAGTCTTCGGAACATCTTCATCGCGGATGCGCAACTGGTGATAGCCAGAGCGGAGATCGATCTTGGAGAAACAAGAGGCACCTTGGAGTTGATCAAAGAGGTCGTCAATACGCGGTAAGGGATACCGGTTCTTAATGGTGAGTTTGTTCAACTCGCGGTAATCAATACACATGCGAAACGATCCATCTTTCTTTTTAACGAACAACACCGGAGCACCCCAGGGCGAAGAGCTAGGGCGAATGAATCCTTTAGCTGTCAACTCTTGAAGTTGACTTGCCAATTCTTGCATTTCAGCGGGTGCAAGACGATAAGGAGATTTAGCTACGGGGGAAGCACCAGGGACAAGATCAACACGAAACTCGACTTCACGAGAGGGAGGGATACCAGGAAGATCATCAGGAAAAACTTCAGGGAAATCACGCACAACAGGGATATCGCGAAGCTTCTTCTCTTCAGCAGGTTTAACCACATGGGCTAGAAATGCAACACACTTCTTCCGCATAAGCCTTTGGGCTTCGGCGCAAGACATAAGCTTAAGACCGCGGGAGGGTTTTTCGCCGTAGATATGAAGATCACCATTTTCTCGAGGTATGCGAATCATCTTCTTGGCGCAAATAACTTCGGCGCGATTCTTCGAAAGCCAGTCCATACCAATGATAATATCAAAACTTCCAAGAGGCATGGGGATGAGGTCGATTAGAAAATCATTTTCATTAAGGTTAAGCGTACAATCCTTGATCACAGAGTTTATTAAAATAGTTTCACCGTTAGCCAATTCAACTGAAAAATCTTCTTTTAAGTTATCGCGCGGTCGCGCAAGCTTCTGCTCAAAGGCGCGAGAGATAAAACTTCGATCGGCGCCAGTATCAAAAAGTATAGAAGCATAATTTCCGTTAAGTAAAAATGTACCATTAACTACGTCATTATTCGCTTGCGCTTGGTGCGCGGTTATATTAAAAGCTCGTCCACGCGTCACTTGGTTTGAAGTCTGGTTCACCGGATTCGCTTGTGTGATTTGCACTTGTAGTCTCGGGCACGCGTTCCGGAAATGACTGGGATCACCGCAGTTATAGCACGACCTGGGTCGTGGGTTTTGGTACGTTGGTTGTGGGTTCTGCGGGTAGACTGGTGGTGTTGGTGCAATTGGGTTGGCGGGAGGGACTCTACAATATTCGGCAGAGTGGCCAACGCGGCCACAACGGTTACATTGTCGACACGGGGTTTGGGTTGGGTGAGTCTACAGGTTGGGCAAAAGGGTTGATTTCCTGTGTAAGGTTTCTTAGGTGGCGGGGCAGGGAGTGCTGGATTGGTTAAGGCATAGTTGTGGACTACAGGAGGTGTTGGGTAGGTTGACAGTGGGGTAGGCGCGTAAACTGGAGGTTGGTAGATGGGTTGCTGGACAATGGGCGGGTTGGTAAGCGCATAGGCCTTGCGCCTGCGCTTGAGGTTGTTACGGTTTGAGGGTTATGGTTTGGTTTCTGTTGGTTCAGGGGCAGTTTTGGTGGGTTTGGTCTTCTCAGCTCCCCGCAGGAACAAGGTTCCTGCTCTGACATGGTTGTCGCTGAGCACAGCGGCCAACTCAATAGAGTCAGGGAGGGTTACTGGGTTTCTGGCCCATACAGAATCTTGAATTTCCATGGGGAGACCCCCAAGGAATTTCTCGATTGCTCGGCGTGAAGGGGTAACAAGGTGAGGGACCAGTAAGCTTAGCTCGTGGAAGCGCGTCGCGTACTCGCGCGCTTCTCCACTGTATTGCTTCAGGTTCCAAAATTCTTCCTCCAGGCGCTTTACTTCGTTGGGAGGGCAGAATTCTCGCGTTAAGAGATCCTTAAATTCCTCCCAGAGCATGCTGGTAGCAGCTTCTGCGCCACGCGCATGGGCTACTCCATTCCACCATGTAAGCGCTCTGGATTCCAGGACACTGGAAGCATATAGGGTTCGTCTGTCATGAGGGCATTGGGTATGGAGGAAAGTGTTTTCAATTTTCTCAAGCCACTGAAGCATCACGGTGGCTCCTTCAAGACCTGTGAACTTTGGAGGGTTACCTGCGTTAAAGGATTTAATGTTGTAACTGGAGGTGTTGGTATTGTTTTGGCTCAAAGCTTGGGCTATTGCGGTGGCCATTTCCTGGGAACGTTGCAGCGATCGCCTGCGCGCGGCTTCTTTCTTCCTAAGATGGCGAGCTGATAGTGGAGGCATTCTATAAAAGTTTTAATTTTAGTTAATATCTTGGTTTATCGCAAAGTATAACTTTATAAAGCTTGGTTTCGCAGAGTTAGGTACTATCAAAAGTTAAAGTAAAATAAATGACTTTAAATGCAGACTTAATAAAGGTAACAAATCCGAATCGAGAATCGACAATTCATGTATCACCATGACCTTCCAAATTCTCAATTTAAAATGTACGAGCAAACGGGTATTGGAGATTGACGATTCATGTATCACCATGACTTTTCAATCCTCAATATAAAATATACAAGAAAATGAGTATTGGAGGTTGACAATTCATGTATCACCATGACTTTTCAAGTCTCCAACCTCAGAACATAATCGTAATTGAAAATTGAAAATCAACTATTCATGTATCACCATGACTTTTCGGATTTTCAATTCCAACAAACGAATATGTAAGTAAAATCAATAAAAATCGAAATATCGCGGAATAAAACATAAAATCATATACTGCGTAGGCGCGAGCATATTCATAAATAACGAGTAATTAACAATAAGCGCGCAAACATGAGATTTCTCTCATGCGCGAGAAGAGACTCATAGGTATTCTAGGCCGTTACGTCTAACCACCTATCCTAAAGTCAACGAGCTCTGATACCAATCTGTAACACCCCGACCAAAGGCGGATTATACATCGGGGCGCCACATATTGTTTCATTACTCGTGACACTATTGGGTGTCAATATTTAATAAATACATTCATTCGCGCACGCACAAGGTAGACAGAAGATAACATAAAGTAACATAATTCAATATATTATAAGGCAAAATATTCGAACAACAATAACTTGTCTTGATACATTTTAATCTAGGTCCAAAAGCAAAAAAACGTCCTACGTGTCCACAAGCTCCAAATGTAGCTACAGCAAACCTGAACATGTGTTAAAATAAAACGTCAAACACTTGCGTGTTGGTGAGAAATCAAGTTTAATAGTTAATACATAGATAACAATAACTCTGCGCGCAACACGTGTATGTCTGGTGTTTAACAAGGGTGCAATCAGATTGTGATCAAGCCTAAATAGATCATAGCTCATAGTTCATAGTTCAATCCGTGCTCCCAAATGAGCACAAAAACGAGAAAACATCTGTGCAAGTGTAAACAAAGAAAACCGTAAACGATAGGTCTCCCGTGTTCATCTAATGGATCCATGAAAACTTCGGAATAGGCCGAACAAAGCGGTTAATGATACACACATACAATTAAACAGCCAAGTAAACGTCCTCAACACATGGGATACTGCGCGACTAAGTTTCATAAACAAGTTTGACTCTAAGTTTGTACGAACACATGAACATCCCAAAATATTAAAAATAAAAAGGAATTAGGTACGAGATTACTCACTTGATAAACGATGCGGTGTAAGATAAAGCAAGAACCAACTTTAACAAGCACAAGTTAACCTATAATTAAAGATTATTGCTTTAACGATTTGTTTTAAGTCTTGATTATAAGTTAGCATAATTAATAAGTAAATTATTATATATAATATATATTACCGGAAAAGCAGGGCAGAACAGGGAGGAAGACGGAGGCAGAGAGGAGGACGTCAGAGAGCAAGGAGCAAGAGAGAAAAGGAGAAATTAAGTGTTTGGGTGTGATGTGTTAGGAAAAAAAATATTATTATTTATAGAGAAACCCTAGGGAACACAATCCCTAGAAAAAGGGGAAAAGATCTCAAAAAGCAAAAGATTCCAAAAGCAAAAGATATCAAAAGATATGGCAGCTGCAGGGGGCAAGATAAAGCTGACAGGGAACAGTAACAGGCATGGGCGGTTCAGATAAAGGTACTGGTCAAGCATGGAAAAAGCAGATCTCCAAAAGATAATGTCAGTCACTTTTTCTGCCAACCAATGGGGTTGGTACGCATGCTGCGCCGAAAGTAACTTTTCAGACATAAGATAGGTCAGGTCAACATCACAGAAGATAAGACAACATAAAAGCAAACGGCTAGATTAAACAGGAGAAAAGACTCAAGGGTTAAACGAGAGAAGGCATCGAGCGCGAAGGCAAAAGTGCGCGAGCGCGAAGGCAGACAGAACCAACCTTAACGCGTCGCGGGAAGAATTATATTTCTAAGCGCGCCGCGGGAAGAACTTCAATTCTAAGCGCGTCGCGGGAAGAACTTCAATTCTAAGCGCGTCGCGAGAAGAACTATATTCCTTAGCGCGTCGCGGGAAGAACAGTATCCATAGCGCGCCGCGGGAACAGTTCGTCTCGCGTATCGCAGTAACAGGTGGTCTTCACGCAGGCTTCTTGTAAAGAGTCTGGCGCGAGGAGCTGCGCAGACAACCTTAGGCGGGAAGGAACAAAGGACAGAGGTTCAAGGCTTAAGGGCGGGACGGCGACAAGAGGGAAAAGAAGGCGGAAAGAGAGAAAGAGGCGGGAAGGAAAATATATATTATTACTAAAAGTAAAATATAAGTAAAAATAAATATTAAATCATAAAAGAAAGAGATCGGATCAGAGAAACGGGTACCTGGGTCGGGTCGGATCGGGTCAGATGTCACAGTCTCCCCTACTTTAAGAAATTTCGTCCCGAAATTTATCTCGAAGTAGGTTGCGCAGAGAACAGGTGCGGGTACTTGATCTTCATTTGATCTTCCATTTCCCATGTAAACTCGGCTCCGCGCTTGGACTCCCATCGAACTTTAACAATAGGGATACGACTGCGCTTGGTTTGCTTTACCTCGCGATCCAAAATCTCAACAGGCTTCTCAACGAAATGCATGGATTCATCAACTTGAACTTCATCAAGTGGAATGTGAAGGTTCTCGTCAGCTAAACATTTCTTGAGATTGGATACATGGAACGTTGGATGCACATTACTGAGCGCGGGCGGTAGGTCAAGTCTGTAGGCAACTTTTCCTACACGCGCGAGAATCTTGAATGGACCAACATAACGAGGAGCAAGCTTACCCTTCTTCCCAAAGCGGACAACACCTTTCCAAGGCGACACTTTGAGGAGAACAAGATCACCAACTTGAAATTCGAGAGGCTTTCGCCTACGATCTGCGTAACTCTTCTGTCGGCTTCTGGCAGTCAGCAGATGATCACGGATCTTGGCGATTTTATCGGTTGTCTCTTGAACAAGTTCGGGTCCTGTGATTTGAGCTTCACCCACTTCGCTCCAACAAATCGGGGAGCGGCACTTACGACCGTAAAGTGCTTCAAATGGGGCCATACCGATACTGGAATGATAGCTGTTATTATAAGAGAACTCGATCAAAGGCAGGTGCGAATCCCAATTACCTCCAAAATCAAGAACACTAGATCGGAGCATATCCTCAAGAGTTTGAATAGTTCGCTCAGACTGTCCGTCAGTCTGAGGATGATATGCCGTACTCATGTCCAAGCGAGTTCCTAACGCAGATTGGAGAGATTTCCAAAAGCGGGATATAAAACGGCCATCGCGATCAGATATGATGCTCAAAGGAGTGCCATGGCGGCAGACAATTTCCTTGACATAAAGCTGCGCGAGTTGCTCAACACGGTAATTTTCACGAATGGGCAGGAAGTGAGCAGACTTAGTCAAACGATCCACTATTACCCAAATGCTATCATGTTTGCTTGCTGTCAAAGGTAACTTGGTAATAAAGTCCATCGCTACACATTCCCATTTCCATGTAGGAATCTCTGGTTGTTCGAGCAAACCAGATGGGCGTTGGTGTTCAGCTTTTACTTTAGAACAAGTCAGGCATTTAGCTACGAACACAGCAATATCCTTCTTCATACCGGGCCACCAATAAGTAATGCGCAAATCCTTGTACATCTTATCAGCGCCAGGATGAACGGAATATCGAGATTTGTGCGCTTCACTCAGGATATCAGCGCGAAGATTCTCGTCAAAGGGAATCCAGATGCGATTGAGATAGCAGAGAATTCTACTCAGATTAGGGACAAAGTGTGCTTCCGCGCCACACGCTAACTCGGCGCGAAGGTTACCATTACTGATGGATGCGCACTGCGCGTCACGAATATGCGATTCAAGGTTGCTTTGAATCGGCGCGAAGTGAAGCTGCGTGCGCGGCAAAATACAGTTAAGCTGGCAGGGTTTTCGGCTGAGCGCATCGGCTACCACATTAGCCTTACCAGGATGATACCGGATCTCACAATCGTAATCACTGATGAGTTCGTTCCATCGGCGTTGTCTCATGTTAAGTTCCTTCTGATCAAAGATATGCTGAAGGCTTTTATGGTCAGTGTAGAGGATACACTTAGTACCATAGAGGTAGTGTCTCCAGATCTTCAAGGCAAATACAACTGCACCAAGTTCGAGATCGTGAGTTGTATAATTCTTTTCATGAATCTTGAGTTGCCTTGATGCGTAAGCGATAACCTTGCCTCGTTGCATAAGAACACAACCGAGACCTTGGTTGGATGCATCGCAATACACGACAAAATCATCATTACCCTCAGGTAGCGCAAGAACAGGAGCTTCACACAACAAACGCTTGAGTGCCAGAAAGGCTTCTTCTTGCTTTGAGCCCCAAGTATACGGTTTACCTTTGTGCGTTAGAGCTGTTAAAGGCAAAGCGATCTTTGAGAAGTTCGAAATGAAGCGCCGGTAATAACCAGCTAAGCCCAGAAAGGAACGGATCTCGGTAGGAGTAGATGGCGTAATCCAGTTCTTGATTGCTTCAATTTTGGATGGGTCGACGTGGATACCCATCTTGTTTACAACATGACCAAGAAACTGTACTTCATCAGACCAAAATTCACACTTGGAGAGCTTGGCAAAGAGCTGCTCGGTTTGAAGCTTTTGCAATACCAATCGGAGATGTTGCTCATGCTCAGCCTTGGTCTTAGAATAAATCAGAACGTCATCGATAAACACAATCACGAATTTATCCAAGAAAGGCCTACACACCCGATTTATTAGATCCATGAAAACGGCGGGTGCGTTGGTTAAACCGAAGGACATGACCAAGAATTCAAAATGGCCATAACGAGTTCGAAAAGCAGTCTTCGGAACATCTTCATCGCGGATGCGCAACTGGTGATAGCCAGAGCGGAGATCGATCTTGGAGAAACAAGAGGCACCTTGGAGTTGATCAAAGAGGTCGTCAATACGCGGTAAGGGATACCGGTTCTTAATGGTGAGTTTGTTCAACTCGCGGTAATCAATACACATGCGAAACGATCCATCTTTCTTTTTAACGAACAACACCGGAGCACCCCAGGGCGAAGAGCTAGGGCGAATGAATCCTTTAGCTGTCAACTCTTGAAGTTGACTTGCCAATTCTTGCATTTCAGCGGGTGCAAGACGATAAGGAGATTTAGCTACGGGGGAAGCACCAGGGACAAGATCAACACGAAACTCGACTTCACGAGAGGGAGGGATACCAGGAAGATCATCAGGAAAAACTTCAGGGAAATCACGCACAACAGGGATATCGCGAAGCTTCTTCTCTTCAGCAGGTTTAACCACATGGGCTAGAAATGCAACACACTTCTTCCGCATAAGCCTTTGGGCTTCGGCGCAAGACATAAGCTTAAGACCGCGGGAGGGTTTTTCGCCGTAGATATGAAGATCACCATTTTCTCGAGGTATGCGAATCATCTTCTTGGCGCAAATAACTTCGGCGCGATTCTTCGAAAGCCAGTCCATACCAATGATAATATCAAAACTTCCAAGAAGCATGGGGATGAGGTCGATTAGAAAATCATTTTCATTAAGGTTAAGCGTACAATCCTTGATCACAGAGTTTATTAAAATAGTTTCACCGTTAGCCAATTCAACTGAAAAATCTTCTTTTAAGTTATCGCGCGGTCGCGCAAGCTTCTGCTCAAAGGCGCGAGAGATAAAACTTCAATCGGCGCCAGTATCAAAAAGTATAGAAGCATAATTTCCGTTAAGTAAAAATGTACCATTAACTACGTCATTATTCGCTTGCGCTTGGTGCGCGGTTATATTAAAAGCTCGTCCACGCGTCACTTGGTTTGAAGTCTGGTTCACCGGATTCGCTTGTGTGATTTGCACTTGTAGTCTCGGGCACGCGTTCCGGAAATGACTGGGATCACCGCAGTTATAGCACGACCTGGGTCGTGGGTTTTGGTACGTTGGTTGTGGGTTCTGCGGGTAGACTGGTGGTGTTGGTGCAATTGGGTTGGCGGGAGGGACTCTACAATATTCGGCAGAGTGGCCAACGCGGCCACAACGGTTACATTGTCGACACGGGGTTTGGGTTGGGTGAGTCTACAGGTTGGGCAAAAGGGTTGATTTCCTGTGTAAGGTTTCTTAGGTGGCGGGGCAGGGAGTGCTGGATTGGTTAAGGCATAGTTGTGGACTACAGGAGGTGTTGGGTAGGTTGACAGTGGGGTAGGCGCGTAAACTGGAGGTTGGTAGATGGGTTGCTGGACAATGGGCGGGTTGGTAAGCGCATAGGCCTTGCGCCTGCGCTTGAGGTTGTTACGGTTTGAGGGTTCTGGCTTGGTTTCTGTTGGTTCAGGGGCAGTTTTGGTGGGTTTGGTCTTCTCAGCTCCCCGCAGGAACAAGGTTCCTGCTCTGACATGGTTGTCGCTGAGCACAGCGGCCAACTCAATAGAGTCAGGGAGGGTTACTGGGTTTCTGGCCCATACAGAATCTTGAATTTCCATGGGGAGACCCCCAAGGAATTTCTCGATTGCTCGGCGTGAAGGGGTAACAAGGTGAGGGACCAGTAAGCTTAGCTCGTGGAAGCGCGTCGCGTACTCGCGCGCTTCTCCACTGTATTGCTTCAGGTTCCAAAATTCTTCCTCCAGGCGCTTTACTTCGTTGGGAGGGCAGAATTCTCGCGTTAAGAGATCCTTAAATTCCTCCCAGAGCATGCTGGTAGCAGCTTCTGCGCCACGCGCATGGGCTACTCCATTCCACCATGTAAGCGCTCTGGATTCCAGGATACTGGAAGCATATAGGGTTCGTCTGTCATGAGGGCATTGGGTATGGAGGAAAGTGTTTTCAATTTTCTCAAGCCACTGAAGCATCACGGTGGCTCCTTCAAGACCTGTGAACTTTGGAGGGTTACCTGCGTTAAAGGATTTAATGTTGTAACTGGAGGTGTTGGTATTGTTTTGGCTCAAAGCTTGGGCTATTGCGGTGGCCATTTCCTGGGAACGTTGCAGCGATCGCCTGCGCGCGGCTTCTTTCTTCCTAAGATGGCGAGCTGATAGTGGAGGCATTCTATAAAAGTTTTAATTTTAGTTAATATCTTGGTTTATCGCAAAGTATAACTTTATAAAGCTTGGTTTCGCAGAGTTAGGTACTATCAAAAGTTAAAGTAAAATAAATGACTTTAAATGCAGACTTAATAAAGGTAACAAATCCGAATCGAGAATCGACAATTCATGTATCACCATGACCTTCCAAATTCTCAATTTAAAATGTACGAGCAAACGGGTATTGGAGATTGACGATTCATGTATCACCATGACTTTTCAATCCTCAATATAAAATATACAAGAAAATGAGTATTGGAGGTTGACAATTCATGTATCACCATGACTTTTCAAGTCTCCAACCTCAGAACATAATCGTAATTGAAAATTGAAAATCAACTATTCATGTATCACCATGACTTTTCGGATTTTCAATTCCAACAAACGAATATGTAAGTAAAATCAATAAAAATCGAAATATCGCGGAATAAAACATAAAATCATATACTGCGTAGGCGCGAGCATATTCATAAATAACGAGTAATTAACAATAAGCGCGCAAACATGAGATTTCTCTCATGCGCGAGAAGGGACTCATAGGTATTCTAGGCCGTTACGTCTAACCACCTATCCTAAAGTCAACGAGCTCTGATACCAATCTGTAACACCCCGACCAAAGGCGGATTATACATCGGGGCGCCACATATTGTTTCATTACTCGTGACACTATTGGGTGTCAATATTTAATAAATACATTCATTCGCGCACGCACAAGGTAGACAGAAGATAACATAAAGTAACATAATTCAATATATTATAAGGCAAAATATTCGAACAACAATAACTTGTCTTGATACATTTTAATCTAGGTCCAAAAGCAAAAAAACGTCCTACGTGTCCACAAGCTCCAAATGTAGCTACAGCAAACCTGAACATGTGTTAAAATAAAACGTCAAACACTTGCGTGTTGGTGAGAAATCAAGTTTAATAGTTAATACATAGATAACAATAACTCTGCGCGCAACACGTGTATGTCTGGTGTTTAACAAGGGTGCAATCAGATTGTGATCAAGCCTAAATAGATCATAGCTCATAGTTCATAGTTCAATCCGTGCTCCCAAATGAGCACAAAAACGAGAAAACATCTGTGCAAGTGTAAACAAAGAAAACCGTAAACGATAGGTCTCCCGTGTTCATCTAATGGATCCATGAAAACTTCGGAATAGGCCGAACAAAGCGGTTAATGATACACACATACAATTAAACAGCCAAGTAAACGTCCTCAACACATGGGATACTGCGCGACTAAGTTTCATAAACAAGTTTGACTCTAAGTTTGTACGAACACATGAACATCCCAAAATATTAAAAATAAAAAGGAATTAGGTACGAGATTACTCACTTGATAAACGATGCGGTGTAAGATAAAGCAAGAACCAACTTTAACAAGCACAAGTTAACCTATAATTAAAGATTATTGCTTTAACGATTTGTTTTAAGTCTTGATTATAAGTTAGCATAATTAATAAGTAAATTATTATATATAATATATATTACCGGAAAAGCAGGGCAGAACAGGGAGGAAGACGGAGGCAGAGAGGAGGACGTCAAAGAGCAAGGAGCAAGAGAGAAAAGGAGAAATTAAGTGTTTGGGTGTGATGTGTTAGGAAAAAAAATATTATTATTTATAGAGAAACCCTAGGGAACACAATCCCTAGAAAAAGGGGAAAAGATCTCAAAAAGCAAAAGATTCCAAAAGCAAAAGATATCAAAAGATATGGCAGCTGCAGGGGGCAAGATAAAGCTGACAGGGAACAGTAACAGGCATGGGCGGTTCAGATAAAGGTACTGGTCAAGCATGGAAAAAGCAGATCTCCAAAAGATAATGTCAGTCACTTTTTCTGCCAACCAATGGGGTTGGTACGCATGCTGCGCCGAAAGTAACTTTTCAGACATAAGATAGGTCAGGTCAACATCACAGAAGATAAGACAACATAAAAGCAAACGGCTAGATTAAACAGGAGAAAAGACTCAAGGGTTAAACGAGAGAAGGCATCGAGCGCGAAGGCAAAAGTGCGCGAGCGCGAAGGCAGACAGAACCAACCTTAACGCGTCGCGGGAAGAATTATATTTCTAAGCGCGCCGCGGGAAGAACTTCAATTCTAAGCGCGTCGCGGGAAGAACTTCAATTCTAAGCGCGTCGCGAGAAGAACTATATTCCTTAGCGCGTCGCGGGAAGAACAGTATCCATAGCGCGCCGCGGGAACAGTTCGTCTCGCGTATCGCAGTAACAGGTGGTCTTCACGCAGGCTTCCTTGTAAAGAGTCTGGCGCGAGGAGCTGCGCAGACAACCTTAGGCGGGAAGGAACAAAGGACAGAGGTTCAAGGCTTAAGGGCGGGACGGCGACAAGAGGGAAAAGAAGGCGGAAAGAGAGAAAGAGGCGGGAAGGAAAATATATATTATTACTAAAAGTAAAATATAAGTAAAAATAAATATTAAATCATAAAAGAAAGAGATCGGATCAGAGAAACGGGTACCTGGGTCGGGTCGGATCGGGTCAGATGTCACAGGAAGTCCGCCCAATCATAGATGTGGTGGACCGGTAGACGATCAAACCACGCCCTGGCCGCTCCGACCAGCGTCATCTGGAACATATAACACCACGTGGGTTCCGTCCAGTTGCTGACGGTTGCCCCCGCTATGAATCTGTTCAAGTGATCGTCTGGGTCGGATATGCCATCATAAGTGCTGATGTTGGACATCTGTTTGGCACTCTTCGGGGCGATTGCTTCCGCAATGTCCCTTGCAAACTTGGACGTTCCCGCATTTGCAACAGTTGGCCTGAAAGTTTTGGAGAAGTCACGTGGGTTTCC
Organism: Bidens hawaiensis; assembly: GCF_021521415.1. NCBI lineage: Eukaryota > Viridiplantae > Streptophyta > Magnoliopsida > Asterales > Asteraceae > Bidens > Bidens hawaiensis. Next base: position 579,278 of record NW_027492132.1, on the reverse strand, counting down.
CCCCGCGTTCCTTGGTTTAAAGGTTTCTCCAAAATTTCTTCTCGGCTGGAAGTCCGTTTCTTTACGCTTCCCTTTCGCCCTATGATGAGGGTTTTCGTCAATGTCGGACTCCTCCCAATCATCGTCCAAGTACTCGCAATTGTTGGTGCATAAATGTCAGTAGTTCATAGTCTAGTGTCTGTAATCGAGTCTGTAATGTTATTTATGTTTTTGTTTAAGCGAAGTTGTTAACAAGTTCGCCTAGGCGAACTTGTTGAACAAGCGAAGTCATGGACAACTTCGCCTGAACATATCAGGCGAAGTTGTCGTGTATTTATATACAAGCTTACGGCTTGGTTTATAGTTAGTTGGTTAATCGTGAAGTTAGTCGTTTGAGTTAATCGAGAGTCTGTATCAGTGATTCATATCACGTGAGTTCGGTTATTAATATATAACGTGTTTCGGTTTGTTCGTGTGTGTTTGTTTGATTTGCTTTCTACGCTCGTAACGATCTACGCAGGGATTCCGCACCTGAGTAGACCGGGATATCTCGTGTGATCCGTCCAGGGAACCTACAATTGGTATCAGAGCGTTTGCTCGATTGTGTGGTTCGGGATATTCACGCGGGTGTAGAAATCGTCCCGTTTCGACTATTCGCGGGACGTGTTTTCTGTGTTTTTGATCATTCTTACCTCCTACCATCGTGTTCAAGCCTTTACACCGTCAAAAACCTCGTTAAAATCCGATTTACAGATCTGCAGAAACTTCGTGTTCATCAGGCGAAGTTGCCGTCACTGTTCGTAGGGTTTCGGCGAAGATATAAGGTTAAGCGAAGTTATCCACAACTTCGCCTACCTTCTCAAGTTCGCCTATCTCAAGCGAAGTTCTCTACAACTTCGCCTACCTCTTAAGTTCGCTTACCTCAAGCGAAGTTAAGAATCAGCGAAGTTAATCAGCAGTGTTATCAGCGAAGTTCTTCAGCGAAGTTCTCTACAACTTCGCCTACTTCAAGCGAAGTTATCCGTAACTTCGCCTACAGTACTTTAATAAAAAAAAAAAAAATTTCTTAATTTTTCAGGTTTCTTACTTTTCGGGAAAGATGTCGTCGATCAACATCTCTGAGTTAGTGAAGATGGAAGTTGAAGCAGGGTCAGCTACCAAGGCCCCAAGATTGCTGAAGGGAACCGATTTCGTTGCATGGAAGGATCGGTTCATACAATACGTCAAATACCAGGATGCGAAGATGTGGGTATGCATCCAGGATGGTTATATTCCACCAGTCATGGAGTATGAAGGTCGTGATCAAATTAAAAAGTATAGTAAAATGGAAAAAGAAGAGAAAAAGATGTATGAAGCCGAGAGCAAGGCTCATGCTGCTATTACTATGGCTCTTCCTCAAGAGATCCTTCATACGTTCAGAAAGTATACATCAGCAAGAGAGCTTTGGGAAGCTCTTGAGAACAGATTTGAAGGGAATGTAGGAATCCGTGCTTCAAAGATAAAATTGCTCAAAACCCAGTTCTCAGTCTTCAAGTATTTGAAGAATGAATCCTTAGATGATATTATCACTCGATATTACCATCTGATGACTGAATTGAGCAACTATTCCATTTCCTACCGAGAAGAAGAAATAGTTGAGAAGCTTCTAGATGCTCTCCCACCAAAATGGGAGATGTACACTGTGCTGATGAGGGAAGACAAGGACTTTCCCACATATGATCTTGAAACGGCAGTCAACAAGCTCAGAACCTTTGAGCTTAACATGGTCAGAAAAGAGACACCTATGGATCAGGTTCAAGATCCAGGTATGTATGGAGCTAAAGTCAACACTAGCTCAGGATCGAAGACTGAATCTGCTGCCTACTACACAAAAGAGAGTCGGGCCCCAACTCATCACATGAGGGGCATGTGTCAGTTAACACAAATGGGGATGTTTGCTATGTAGCAGCTGGATCAAGTGGTTCTCAACCCCAGGTAAGCAAGAGTAGTTGCTCTCCAAGTTCTCCCAGCAACAACTACTCCAAGATGCCTATAAGTGTCAAGTCTGCTGAAGAGAAGTTTGGTCTCTATGCTTCTTTCATTGCTTCCTATGAGAACTACATTCAAGGGAAGATTGTTGATCCAGCTATGTTGGATGAAGATTACGATCAGATTGATGCTGACGATATGGAAGAAATGGATTTACAATGGCAAATGGCCATGATCGTGAGAAGAGTAAAAAGGTTTATGAGAAAGACGGGAAGGAAGTTTGTCGGTGGAAAGCCGGGGTTTGACAAGGCAAAGGTGAGATGCTACAATTGTCAACAAAACGGTCACTTTGCAAAAGAATGCAGGAATGAGCGTGTGGAACGAAGTCAGGGTAGGTCTCCACAGCAAAGTGAGGGTAGAAAATATTATAGTGCCATGATGTCTAGAGAAGATGGTGAATACAACTGGAACCTGCTTTCTAAAGAAACTTTTGAGCAGGCAAATTTGGCAAAGGTAGAAACTGAAGAAAGTGAGAAGGTTACCGGAGAGGAAAAAGCTCTTATGGCAGATGTTAATGACCAGCTCTCCGAGGTATGTTCTAAACCAACTTGTTCAAAATGTGAGAACTTGTCTGAGCAACTAGCAACCATAACCGATCAGTATGTTAGGTTGGATGCTGAATTTAAAACCTTAAAAGAAGATCATCACTTTATTAAATCAAGAGAAAATAATTATAAAATTAAAATAAAAGCTTGTGAAAAAGATGTTAAAAGTCTAAAAACAAAACTTGCTGAAAAAATTGAAGTGATTGATTTAAGTTATGAAGTTTTGGAAGAAAAGACCAAACTAATTGCTGAGAGAGAAAAACAGATTGCTGACCACCAGGTGAAAGTGGTGGAACTGAATCGAAAACTGGAGCAGTTCAGAAATTCTTCTGCTATTCTTGATCACCTTGTTAGTGATCAAGGTTCCTCTGCTAAGAGAGGAGGAATCGGTTATCATGAGGTTCCACCACCGTATAATCACAATTACACTTTTAACCCTAGTGTTCAGAAATCTGTTGATTTTGAGGTTGCTCAGACAGTGCCAATTAAAGTAACTGTTAAAGAACCAAATGTTAGTAGAGGCGAAACAAGTTCGCCTGTTTCAAGTGTTGAAATTTCTGACCAAAGTCCAGTCTCGTCAGATTCGGATAAGTCATCCGAGTCTGGTAAGGCAAAAGAGGAGGTTGTGTTACCCAAGAGTGGAGAAAAAGATAAAACAAATAAAAGGAGTACTCCACTAAACCCGTACGTCCCACCATATGTGAGACGAACGGGCAGTAATATATCCTCGACATCTAAAACACCGGTTGATAAAAAAGTTGAGCATAGGTGTTGTTTTAGATGTAATAAATTAGGACATCTTGTTGCAAATTGCCCTCTGAAGCAGCGATTCAGAGGTGTAAGGCCTACTAAAGCTGAGAATAAGCTTAATAGTAATTTTCGTGCTGATAAAAATGAAAACCACTTAAAATTCAAAAATGTGACTAATTCAGGTTTTCATAGAAACAAATCTCAGTTTTACACTGCTAATAACCAAACCACAAGTTATAATTCTTTCAATTCACAAAGGTTTGGTTGGCCTCACAATCAATCTTCAAGGAGGTTTCCTAATAGGACTTACAGGAATTTTCGAGATACTAACTTTGGAAAGCCAAAGTTTGGGATGTATAGATCCAAGACCAATTGGTCTTGGGTCCCTAAATTCTAATCTTTTGCTTTATTGTGCAGGAACAGTTGAACAGGGCTGCCAATAATCTTTGGGTTGTAGATAGCGGCTGTTCCCGGCACATGACGGGTAACAAATACTTGTTACACGATTTGAAACCTGTTCAAGGAGGGAGAGTTAGCTTTGCCGGTGAAAGTGGTGGCAAGATTACTGGAATGGGAACGGTGTCAAACGGAAAGATGACTTTGGAGAAGGTTAACTTTGTAGAAGAATTGAAGCACAATCTGCTGAGTGTGTCGCAGATCTGTGATAAGGAGTACACCGTTCATTTCACAAAGAATGAGGCGATTGTGTTGAAACCTGGTTTTCAGATACCAGAGGAGTGGATTTTGATGAAGGCTCCACGTGAAAGAAATACATATATTATGGATTTGAGATCAACTGAAATGGCCACGGCAGAATCATGCCTTATGACAAAAGCGAGTGAAACAGAGTCCGAATTGTGGCATAGGAGAATGGGGCACATTCATCTTCGGAAGATGAACCACATTGTCAGGAATGGACTTGTGCTGGGCGTTCCCTTGAAGAATTTCAATTTTGGAGATAAATGTATTGCGTGCAAGAAGGGAAAGCAGCACAAGAAATCCCATCTCACCAAGAAAGTCAATTCAATTGCCAGTACTCTGGAGTTGCTTCACATGGATCTCTTCGGTCCCGTGAATGCAAAAAGTCTAGGAGGAACTTCTTATTGCTTGGTGATCACTGATGACTACTCACGATATTCGTGGGTGTATTTCCTGAAATCAAAAGACGAAACGGCTCAGATGGTGAAGAATTTGATTACCAAAGTTGAGAACGTTATGGATAAAAGGGTTAAGTTCATCAGGAGTGACAATGGAACGGAGTTCAAGAATTTTGAGATGGAGATCTTCTGCCTTCAGAGAGGGATTGAACACCAATACAGCGCTCCGTATACACCGCAACAGAATGGAGTGGCTGAAAGGAAGAATAGAACATTAATTGAAGGAGCCAGAACTATGCTGGCTGATTCGAAGCTTCCTGTGGTGTTTTGGGCTGAAGCTGTTGCTACAGCCTGTTATGTTCTGAATAGAGTCTTAACTGTTAAAAGACTTGGTAAAACGTGTTATGAGCTTATGCATGGGAGAAAGCCCAACTTGAGTGGTCTTGAACCATTCGGGTCCCCTTGTTCGATTTTGAAGACAAATTCTAAATTTGGTGAAGTAGCCGATGAAGGAATCTTAGTCGGTTATGTTGTTGGGACTCCCAACAGACGTGTCTTCAATACATCGACCAGCAAGGTTGAGGTGGTGTGTAACACCGATATCACAAGTTACCAACCGCCAAAACCAAGCAACGGACCTGCTGAGTTTTTCGACTATGTTAAACTTTTTAAGTCTTTTAACATACCGTATTTGGATATTGCTGAAGAAGAAGAGAGAGTTGCTATGAAGATGATCCTTGATGAGGAAGAAAACCTATTGCAAAGACAGCTGATCGATAAATGTCAACCTTCCTCATCAAATGCTGTCGATACCCCTACTGCCTCGACTGAAGAAGAATTTTTCAATCCATTTCACTCTCAGCATGAAACAAACATTGACGAGCTCTCTTCTAACTTGGAAGACAATTTGCATGTCGGTTCTGTTCCGACCACGAGAATTCATAAAGATCACCCTTTGGAGAATGTGATTGGTGATGTGTCCTCCGGTGTACAAACAAGACGTAGCTTGAATGAGCACACCTGTGTTTACACAAGCATCAAGGAGACAGGGATAATCAACGAATGCTTGTACACCTGCTTTATCAGCCAGATTGAACCGAAGAATTATCAAATGGCTCTCAAGGACAGCTCGTGGGTCGAAGCTATGCAAGAAGAGTTGGCTCAATTCAAGAAAATGGAAGTTTGGACTTTGGTTGAAAAACCGAAGCATGTGCATGCGATAGGCACAAAATGGGTGTTTAAGTGCAAGAGAGATGAGAAAGGGATTATCATAAGAAACAAGGCGAGGCTAGTTGTGAAAGGATTTAATCAACAGGAGGGGATTGATTATAATGAAGTGTTCGCTCCTGTCGCAAGGTTGGAAGCCATTAGATTGTTTTTGGCGTTCGTTGCTTATAAGAAGATGAAGGTATTTCAGTTGGATGTGAAGAGTGCGTTTCTGAATGGGAAAGTTGATGAGGTAGTGTATGTTGAGCAACCTACGGGTTTTCCTGACCCAGACTTTCCTGATCACGTGTACAAGTTAAGCAAGGCATTGTATGGACTACATTAGGCACCTCGTGCCTGGTATTCAACTTTATCATATTACTTGCTTGAAAATGGTTTTGAAAGATGGAAGATTGATAGCACGTTGTTCGTTAAGAGAGAAGGAAGCGACTTCCTGCTGGTGCAAGTCTACGTGGATGACATTATCTTTGCTGCATCTAAAGTCTCCATGTGTCAGGAGTTTGAGGACGTCATGAAGAAAAGGTTTGAAATGAGTGCTATGGGTGAACTAACTTTCTTTTTAGGATTGCAGGTTGATCAGAAGAAGGATGGGATGTTCATTCATCAGACCAAGTATGTCCATGATGTGCTCAAACGCTTCAAGATGGAGGACAGCACTCCATTCGACACTCCAATCTGCGTCAATCACAAATTGTGTGCTGAGTCAGACGGTGATGCAGATGTGGACCCAACTCAGTATCGGGCTATTATAGGTTCTTTAATGTACTTAACTGCTTCTAGGCCTGATATAATGTTTGCTGTTTGTCTTTGTGCTCGTTTTCAGGCAAACCCAAAGGAATCTCACATGAAGGGTGTGAAGAGGATCTTGCGGTATCTCAAGGGCAAACCGAAGCTGGGGTTGTGGTACCCGAGAGGAGGAGATTTGGAGCTAGTCGCTTACACAGATTCTGATTATGGAGGGTGCAATCAGAGTCGGAAGTCAACAACTGGAGGATGTCAGTTTCTTGGTGGCAGATTGGTGTCGTGGCAATGCAAGAAGCAGACTTCAGTCGCAATTTCAACCTGTGAAGCAGAATACATGGCAGCATCCAACTGCTGCTCCCAGGTTCTTTGGATTCAACAACAGTTGCGCGACTATGGTCTGAATTTCTTACTTACACCTATTTGCATTGATAACACAGCTGCTATCTCAGTAACTAACAATCCCGTGAAGCATAGTAAAACTAAACATATTGACATACGTCATCATTTTATACGGGATTGTGCTGAGAAGAAACTGATTGTGCTTGAAAAGGTGGATACGCTTGATAATTTCGCTGATCTTTATACTAAAGCGTTTGACAAAACGAGATTTCAAAACCTTATTGAGTTGAATGGGATGATCAATCCCGAGTAACCATGTTTTTCAAGTTATATTAAAAAAAAAAAAAAATCACTATCGCTTAAAAGTATGTCGGTTACCACAGTTTGAAGGACATGTCTTAGGATATGTTTGGTCCTCATTTTCTACTTGTAGAATTTGAGGATAGCCATTAACCAGATGACTGAAAGTGACCGGGGCGGTTTATGATGAGTTTTCATTCTTTCGTTTAAAATTAGTCGATCATACTTAGTTAGAAGGACACATACTTGTATGTGGTCGGTCCAGCTGATCCATTGGATCTTCGGGATAGCCGTTTACCTGAAGACTTTGTTTTGGTCGGGGCGATTAATGTTAAAATTTTTAGGGAAATGAAATTATTTTTCAAGTCTACTACTTCGTAAGAAGTTCGTTAGCTATGTTTAACAGAAAATTGATCCAACCTTGGAAAATGATATATATACTGATTCTGTGTGCTTAACTAGTGAAGTTATTAGGCTTAAAAGGCTTTAGGACAGTCATTGTATGTCATGGTAACTTTTTATGGTGCGTAAAAGTAGATGTGATACAAACTAAAACTACTTGATTTTACGTGGAAACTCCTTACGAGTTTGCATGTCTTCATATATATCTTTCCGAATGATAGGCAGAAAAGCGATTACCCAGTCATACACGAGCCCGTAAGTGTTCTGATTCCCGTGAAGATAGCGTTTCAAGAAACTGCAGTGATCCAGATTCGGGACTTGCAGTTGGTTACTACTCTGAAGACTATGTAAATGTTTATCATAAAAAAAAAAAAAAAAAAAAAAAAACTTATGAGTTATTGAAACATTTTAGAGTTCAACATATCAAGACTTCTTAATTCTGGAGTAAGAAAGAGAACGGGAAGGAGATGAAGAGTAATTACAAATTTAATCAGACACTAAGGGTCGAAGTCAATTCGGGGTGACTTGGGGAAAGCCAAATACGCTTTGAGAATAGATAGGAGGCATCATAATCTCTGAGTTGTTGCCCACTTAATTTTTGAGCTTAATTGAACTTAACTCGTATCACAGAAACGATGAAAACCATCTTAAGTTATTTACCTGCTTACAACCTGTCTCTATATGTCATAATACAGCTAAACACGGATCTATGTGACAGTCACGTAGTTAGTATGATTCCTGTTCGGATCGTTTCTAAAACGTAGTAGTCCCTATCGAGACTGAAATTTGATCCCTTGTACTTTAATTTTTTAAAAGTTTTTTTCGTACTTAGGTAGTTTATGATTTTATAACTGGTTACTTGGACTTGATCGTGTTATTTAATTCTTAAAGGGAAGTTTTAAAAGTTAATTGCAAAATGTTCAAATTATAAGGGTTGATTTTGTAAATATAGGCGATGTTGTTAAACAGGCGAACTTGTGAATAACTTCGCCTAGGCGAAGTTAACCATAACTTCGCCTGTATAACTTCGCCCCTATATAAGGATTTTCAAAGGTCATCAGTTCATTATTTGAATTATCAGCGAACTTATCCTCGATTCACACAGCGAACTTATCTCCGATTTTCATCCGATTATCTTTTTTTTCCGATTTCAATCAGTATTCAAGGTGTGTTTGGGTTCTATATCTTATACTCGATGTTCGATGTTGTTAATCCTAGGTTGTTTCGACACCCGGTTAACGACCTCGGACGTTCGAAACCTATACCCGATTTCAAAACTTGTTTTACGTGTTCATGAGCAAACTGATCGTCCGGTCTGCCTTAATACCATGTGTTTTAGTCTCCTAAATCGTCAAAATTGGCCGAAACACCGGATTTTCGATGTTTGTATCGATCTCACTGTCGCCGATTCAGATTCAGGCGAACTTAAGGTTTAGGCGAAGTTATCCGTAACTTCGCCTGAGTCTAAACTTCGCCTGAGGCGATGTTGTGGTGAGGCGAAGTTATCATTAACTTCGCCTGGAACTTTTTAAATTTGTTAATTTTAGACGAACTTAAAGATGAAGCGAAGTTGTTCCCAACTTCGCCCCAACTTTAACTTCGCCTATACAGAAGTTATCACAACTTCGCTCATGGTAATAAGCGAACTTGTGTTAAACCTTAACGTATATCTAACTTAGTTCGTTTGTTGCAGATATGGCTGCAGTAGCAGGTGCCGGAGGTGCTGGAGGTGATGACGGAGATAATCAGAGACAATTCTTCCCGGGTCACAACATGTTCATCACTTTAGACCCGGAAACGAGCGGAGTTGAAGACTACCGTGAGATCATTACATTCCTCATTCGCTCGAGGATATTCCACGCTATCACGACGACTCTGCCGATATCCTTACCCAATATCGAGGATTTCTGGCAGACTGTGGAGTACGATTGCCGCGTTGAGCCCCCGGTTATGCGAGCAACCGTCAACAACCAAGAAGTTCAGTTCTCGTCTGAACAAATACGGGTGGCTTTACGGTTCGGTGAGGAGACTAGGGATGACCCTACGGAGTTTGTGGCTCCGTTTCGTGATGGAGCATTCCTACGGATGGGATATTCTGGTCCATTGGGCGATACCCAGAGACGGAAAGGGTTCCTGCTCGATCAGTAGCGCTTCCTCATGCACGTCATGATTGTGTGTATGTCTGGGAGGAAGGCGGGTACTGACGGAATGGGTGCGACCATGCAGTCTGCAATGACTGCTCTGACTTATAACAAACGTTATAGCTTTAGTCAGATGGTCTTTTACGAGATCGACAGACAGAGGAGGGCAATGGCTCGTGAGCCGTTCATAATGTATCCAAGATTCATCCAGATGATCTTGAACCATGTGGCTCCAACTTTGCCTCAACGACGCCCAATACGATACGTGGAGAGTGTGAGCAAACGTATCTTTGCTCAATGTCGTACTTCGAGTGCGAGGAGCAAGCCTGAACGTCGTCCAAGGCATACTCCACTCTTTGGGTTCTTAATAAACCCGGGGTATGTGCCAGCTCGGGGGGATGAGTTCAGAGACCCTCAACCACAACAGGCAGGAGCAACTCGAGATGTACCTACTGTGCCTGTGGTGTCGGCTGAGGAGGATGTAGACCTTGATGCTGCATTTGGCGGCCAAGGATTCTTCGACATGGACCGTTTTGATCCACAAGAAGAGGTGCAGGTCTCTGCTGCACAGGTTAGGGATTTGCGTGTTACTAGAGCAGCTACGACGGTGGCTGACTCAGATCTTGATGACGTTATGGATGAGGCGAGGAGGATGTTGGTGACTAGAGAGAGGACGTTAGGGAAGAGAAAGAGAACGGTGGATGATAGTGAGTCAGAAGAAGAAAAAGAGGATATTCACAAGCTGATTAGACGATCAAGACGTGAGAGGACAGGTGCAGGTATGGGAGCTGGAGAGACTTCAAGGGTTGTACGTTTCGCTCCATCCGCACTGTCAGGTATGTCGATTGTTCCTACTTCTGTACAGGTTACAAGCGTTGCGGATGTTCCCGTGGTGGCTACATCAGCTGTCGGCATCCCATCCATCACACTACAGACGACGACTCCGGAGATTGTGTCGTTACCACCTCCAACGCTTACTCCTTCAGAGGTGGTGGCACGATTTGTAGAGTCTACCGTCGTTGCAACTGCAGGGTTGTCGGTCACGATACCACCTGCGGTTACGTCCACAACTGCTTCTGATGTCCCGGTTACATTCGAGATCCCTGCTGAGTATACTCAAGATACATCTAACATGAGGTTTGATTTCGATGCAACCCTCTCAGACTCGGAGAGAATAGCTGCACTTGAACGGGTCGTGGCAGAGCAATCAAGGATAAACTTTATCCAGACCCAGGCTATTCAGCGCCTTGTAGCAGAGAATCAACTACAGTCGTCCCTCCTGGTTGAACATGGGCGAATTATAGATGCTATGAAGGAGTTCTTGGCATCTCAGGGGGAGACAGGCTGTAGAGGCGACGAGTTAAGGACAAAGAAGAGAAATGACAGAGACGATGATCCCAATGCACCGAAAGGTGCAGGTGGTGAGTTGCCAAGAACTACTCAAGCTCTTGGGACTTTCACAGCTCAGAGGGAGTCTGCAGGTGCAGTTGGTGGTGATGAGGTGGTGACGGTTGATGATGATGATGATGTGATCGATGCGTTGAAAGAATTGGATGATGATATGCTAGAGGATGATGTGATGTTTGATGATGATGTGCTGCCTATTGAGGAGATTGAGAAGATTGGAGCACAGATTGTGATTGAAGATGAGATTGAAGAAGGTGAAATAATTGAAGAAAATGTTGAACACGAGATCCCAGATGTTGAGAAAGCCGATATGGGTACTGAGATGGAAAATGATGAGACTGAGTGGGAGGAGCAGCCTAGGTGGAAGGAAGGTTGTGCTCATTGGTTTATTAAAACTAAGAAGCCTGCTGTTCCAACCATGTTCAAGAAGAGTTATAATATCAAAGGCTATGCTGAGTCGAAGAAAGGAATTATTTGTTGGATATATGATGAACAGATAAAGTTGCTTGTGGTGAAACGTTTTGATGGGATTCAGTATTTTAAAAGAACGTTGAGATCTCTCAATACATTGCCGGAATGTGAGGTGAAGGATTTGGCTAGATTGGGGCTGATCAATAGAAGCGACGACAACATGGCAAGGGTTATTGGGAAGATCGTGTGGAAAGAAAGCATAAAAGAGAAGAAGTTTGAGTTATTAAAGCCACGGAAGGGAAAGCTGGTGGAAGATAAAGAAAGGGGAATGAGAGCAGATGGCAAGCCATGGATGGTAATGAAGTACAAACTGATTCGATGCATTAAGGAGGTTCCAATGAAGATTATGCCTCAAGATGTGTTGAAGAATCTTAAATGGTGGTATGTTGATTGCCAGACTGCTGAAGCCGTGATGGAAGACGAAGACGAACAAGAAGTGCTGAGGGTGTATGATCCGATGCATCTTGTTAACTTATCGAAAGCTGATCTGCAAGTGTTGAATGAAAAGAAGATATTCTATATTCCTGCTTGGAAAGACGAAGCAAGGAAGTATCAGCGAGTAGTCACGGTATGTGTTAGAGAATGAGTGCATGCGTGAAGATTACAAGACAAGTGCTTAAAGATCAAGATATGAAGCTACTGCCAAGGGGGAGTCTGTTGGTGCATAAATGTCAGTAGTTCATAGTCTAGTGTCTGTAATCGAGTCTGTAATGTTATTTATGTTTTTGTTTAAGCGAAGTTGTTAACAAGTTCGCCTAGGCGAACTTGTTGAACAAGCGAAGTTATGGACAACTTCGCCTGAACATATCAGGCGAAGTTGTTGTGTATTTATATACAAGCTTACGGCTTGGTTTATAGTTAGTTGGTTAATCGTGAAGTTAGTCGTTTGAGTTAATCGAGAGTCTGTATCAGTGATTCATATCACGTGAGTTCGGTTATTAATATATAACGTGTTTCGGTTTGTTCGTGTGTGTTTGTTTGATTTGCTTTCTACGCTCGTAACGATCTACGCAGGGATTCCGCACCTGAGTAGACCGGGATATCTCGTGTGATCCGTCCAGGGAACCTACAGCAATCATTGCTCATGTTGAGCTGTTGTCGAGTGCTTCCGAATTCGTCATTAGCCTGTTGGAGTGAACGTAAACGTTCATCCAACTCAGCTTGGAATTCTTTCTGACGTGCTTCCGCCCACGCTTTAACTTGATCAAGTGTTTGGCGAAGGAGCCTCGTCTGTTGTTTCTCCAACTGGGTATCAATGAATCCCTGGGAAGGATTGTTTACTGCACTTGCCCCGGCTTGGGTAACCGTGGTAGTGTTCGTAAAAATTGTGTACTCGCCGGTGTTCCCCCCAGTAGCTGGAGTTGTGGTTACCGGAGTTTTTTGGTCACTCGTTGGCCTTGGCATCGGAGTAACCTTAACCATCTTTCCTGGCTGGGGTTGTGGTTACCGGAATTAGTTCTAGCTTTTATGCACGGATGGCGCCAATGAAGAAACACTAAGGGACCCCGGCAGATTACGGATAATCTTAGGGTTAAGTAGATGTTTCCCACGAGGGTTAGGTCCGGCAAAGATGGTTATTCTTCTAGACCTGCAAAACAGACACCGTGAGCTCGTCACTGAGAAGGGGGGGTTCCTCCTTGTGACCACCCTCCGGCGTGAGAATCAGACTAGATTGCTCTGAATATAAGTGTATATTAAGAGAAATAGCTAGAGAAGATAAGATAATATGAGATGATGATACCGTTCCAAGGTGTTGGAGTATTTATAGCCGAAGGTAGGTTTCCAAGCAGGTACGGCCAGCTGTATAATATTCCTTTTCCACCAACTACGGGCTACGTACGTGCCACGATGGGAGTTGGTGGGTAGGCAGCGGCTGATAGTGACATTTTGTACTAGAGCGTGCTCCTCCTCGTACTATTGTCGGTGAGTTGTCACCCTATGATTGGTTCATGGGCTGCTTTGGTCAGATCTTGTCTATTTTGTCCATACCTTGGCAGGTATAGTACAAAAGATCTTCCAGAAGCGTACGGACTGGCTCTTTTGGGCGGGAATATTCCCGCCTTGCTCACTCTTTCCTCAGGTGACATTGCTGAAGTATTAAGAGTTAGTGCCTTACGCGTGTAGCCTTACTGTTAGTGCGGGTAGCCTTCCTTCTTGGCTTGTACCCACAGCTGCGGGAACAGGTAGGGTACTGTACCAAGGGAGGTTTTCCTGCGGGAACAGCTGGCTTACTGCGTGTAAGGTCTTCATCTCTGAGCATGGTGGGTCATGCGGATCCAGTTGGTCTTCGCACAGACGTCCCTCTACAAGGTGAGTCTTGTGGGTCCAACTGGACTTTGCTGGGACCTACCTCTTCATTATTAAAATCCAGTTTCTCGCATAGCAAAGATAAAGATTAGTTGATAAACGAAATGAGAAAATAAATAATGGGAGTGAAATCCATGAAACAAACATTACGACCGCATTCGTTTAATATAATTTGTGAGAATTCAAATGAATTGAATTAAAATCTCATGATATGATGTGTTCGTTTCGTTGTAATTAAAATCTTAATTACATTTTGATGTGTTTGGTTCAAATAATTGTAATTCAATTCTTTCAAATAAAGGAGTTTCAAATCATTTCAAAATATGGAGGAATTTAAGTAAATTCATTGGATTTTTTTCTAAAGTAGTTTTTTTAACGAGGACAACGAATTAAACATTCTAGTTTTTTTTTTACTTTTTTATTTTTGATTTATATTTTGGTTATGAATTTATTACTTTTTATTTTAGAATATTCTTTTAAAGGGTTTTCGATTTTATAAAAAAACATAATTACAGAAATTGTCTTTTATGTTAACCCAAAATTTCACTCGTGGTCTTTTATCTTCTAAATTGATGTTTAATGTCCTTTACGTTTCAGAAGCTTACATTGTTTGTTCTTTTGGCCTACCCCGCTAAAAATCTTCGTTAAGTTGTGTCACGTGGGGGCATAACCTTTCAAACCACCTTCGTTCAATAATTTATAACAAAAAAGAATTACGGTTATACCCCCACGTGAGCAGCACGTGACACAACTTAACGAAAATTTTTAACGGGGATATGCCTAAAGGACAAACGTTGTAAGATTCCACGTAAAGGATAATAAACATCAATTTACAACATAAAAAATCACGAATAAAATTTGGGGTAAACATAAATGATAATTTATGTAATTTTTTCTAATAAAACCCATAATAGAAAATTCAAAAGAAAAGTAAAAAAAAAAAAAACCTAAAGCAAAACCAATTACATTCCATACGCGCCCTACATGTTAGTATAGTACGCCATAATTCATTCCGCCGGAGCCAGTTGGAATGACTCGCCGGCGACGGTTTCCAAGGTTAGACTTAGAATCATGGCTTGCTTGCTTATCTATCTGTAGTGTAGACATGCCGTTAATTGATTTCTGAAGCAAAAGTTAAACGATGATTATGTGTTGTAGTTTTACATTCAAAGGGTTCATCATATATGTTATTCGATACATACATGTGCTTCTAATTTGTTAGCTTTGATTTGATAACAATTATTATATTATATATATATATATATATATACAGAATGGGTAGAGATACAATAATGTCTTAACGTACGATAGGTACGTGAGACGCTCAAAGGCAAAAGTACTAAAACGCTCAACCAAACCCTAAAACGCTCAGCCAAAAACCTAAAACGCTCAAAAACGGTTTTCGTGAAAAAAAGTGAAAAATTGATTGATTAACCATCCAAAACTGTTTTTTTCGGTGAACCAATGGTTAATTGGATATGTATTGACGATTCCGAGATGTTTGGATGTGATTTCATGGATCGATTTCGTGAAAAAATGGATTCACGTACCTATTGTACGTTAAGATATTATTGTATTGAATCTTTTCCTATACATTGTAATGTTACTCATTGTAATGGAATTTTAATCTCTTTCTATAGTTATGTAGCATACAGTATATTTTGACCTTTTAATTAATATGATGAAATCATGGTTTTTTGTTCGTTCTATTCTATATTTCTATGTATGCTCGATCATGATGATTATTAATATGCTTCATTTTCTTAGAATAATGGAGACGCCGAGACGTAAGTTTGCACCGGGAGGAGATTTTATTAGCCACATGCCAGATAACGTGGTAACAAATATTCTGGATCGATTGCCATTACAAGACGCAGTGAGGACTGACATCTTATCAAAAACATGGAGGTTTAAGTGGACTATGCTTAGCCAACTCGTATTTGATGACAACTTCTTTGAGTGTTTATTAAAAACAAAAGCTAAAAATACTCAAGCCAGAGTTATAATTAGCAGGCTTCTTCTTCATCTTAGAGGATCCATTACAAAGTTTGTCCTCCGAGTAGATGACGAATTGAGTGTTGAAGATGATGATATCAGTCATTGGATTTTGTTCTTGTCTAGAAAAGGAATTAAGGAGTTCATTCTTGAGCATTATTATGAAACACCATATAAGTTGCCTACCCATCTTTTCTCTTGTTTAGACTTGACACATTTGGAACTCGATACTTGTTGCTTCCGTCCTCCTCCGACTAATTTTCATGGTTTTCCAAATCTATTGAGCTTAGATTTGCATTCACTATCTGAAGAAAGGAGTAATGTCTTTTGGGAGTTCATTACCAAGTGTCCCTTACTTGAGAGTTTGAAACTGACTGTTGATCTTTCTTCAGACAAAATAAAAGTAGCCGAGATTGCAAAACTTGAAAATCTCAAAATACTATCTTTATATTATTGTCATCTTGACACTATGAATAATTTTTGTACAACCTTTGAGCTTCTCGGTTCTCTTCCAAAACTTCAAGAGCTTAGGTTGGATTTTATGGGTGGCAAGGTAATTAATGTGAAGTTGAAGTCGTTGAAGTTTACTTTGCAAAAACATAAGTCTCGTATTTTTCTAAATCTGATAACTAATAAGTAATAGTATTTGATATAAGCTAATAACTCTTTTGTAGTTGACGGAAGGTGGTGCTAAACATAGGTTTTCTACTGCATTTCCCAGTCTCAAGGCTCTTAAGTTATCAAGAATGTGTTTAGACGTTGGTTTGGAATTATCATGTGCTATTGAGTTGATTAGGAGCTGCCCGAATCTGCAGACTCTTGAAATCACAACAAATAGCCAGGTATGAATCATGTTGCCCGCCTTATAATATATATATATATATATATATATATAGTTTTGTATCTGAATACTGGTGATTCTTTCAGTATACTAGCCCGCCTCAACCGGTAGACTACCATACAACGGAGCAGCTGCAGCTAAGAAGTGTGATGTTTGAATATTGGAAAGGTTCAGAGAATGACGTATGTTTGTTAAAGTATATACTTGCATGCTCGCCTTTCTTAAAAAAGAGTGTTATTCGTCCCTACGCACTCATTATGATTGCGTCGGATGAAAGGTTGAAGTTTACTAGTAAGTTGATGAAGCTGCATCGAGCTTCCCCTGTAGTTGATATCAATATATCCTAATTTTAGTTGTTTTAAAACTGCCTTTAATTCCTGCATATTTGTTTGAATATATGGCCTTATTGTCCTTGAATTAACTAAGGTTACATTTTGTTTCTTACTTTGGAATGCAAGATTAATAATTTTAAACTCATGTTGGGTACTTATGATATTACAATCTTGGAATGCAGAACTTGTATAAGTTTGTTATTTAAGTGGTAAAAGCCTAGAGGCTGTGAAATTTTTGAGTAGGGTTCAACGCGTCGTACACGGAACCTCTTCAGCTTTTAGGTCCCAAAACTTCGTTTTTAGCAGGATTGGCTTTGCTATTCAAAAGGGGGTTGCGGCTTAGCTTGTTGCCCGTTTGCCTGCCACTCTATTGTAATCGTTTTTATAGTAAATTATAATGAAATAGAGTTATCTAACTGAAACTTGTTTTAAATTCTGGTTTTGAACTTATCGGTTATTAGTCAAGGTTTTAACATTCTGCGTAGCTTAGTGCCACTATCCACACACTCGCAAAACATGTTTGATGTAGTCTTTCCTTTACCGTCATAGTCATCCGTAGGCGAACGTTATCATTTGCATATTTAAATTTCACACACTTGATCTGGTTTGGATGTTTTCACTTGATGTTCCTTATGCTCATGGATATAGTTAGAATTACGGGTTCGATCAACATGGAATTTTAGGCTTGGTTATTCGGTCGACTGCGTATGCTTAATCAGGGAACAAGTGGCTATTATAAGCAGAAATCTCCTTGTAAATATCTAAGAGTTTCGATGTAACGAAATCTTTTAAATCCGGTTGTGAGTGGCTATTATAAGCGGAAATCTTTGACTAATATTACAGTGAGTTTGTTGCAATGATGTACAAGATATTCATCCATCTATTGTCTTAAATTCTAGGTACAACCATTTACACATGAAGTACAACTTAATATGCACAAGAAATACTAATAATTAGTTACCATGGGGGCCGGTATAGATGTTAAATTCATTACATAAAACACATGTTCATCTGCACATGTAAAAGAACACATGCATTGATTTGTTTTGGTTCTTGTACCATTGTTTAAAGACAACATGTGCATGTTGTTTCTCTTCTGTTTCTTTATCTTGGAGACTTAGACTACTCACTAGTGGGGGGCTGGGGGTATAGAGTTTTGCTCATAATAAATTTCTTCATGGGATACCCTTCCCCATGACCCATGTTGACTACATGCATGAACTATCTTATCTTATAAATACAAAAAATGACAACATGCATAGCATAGGATCCATATTCCAAAAATCATAATCATTAATCATTTACAAATATGTATATACACACATACCATTTTACAGCCTATATGGGCCAGTCACAATCACCTGAACTTTTTAATTGTTGAAATGTTATCTTAAAACAGCTTCCAAAATAAACTAATATGAATTATTTTGTTCTTTCAATTGAATCCTCTAAAAAGATCACAAATTCAATGTACAACCAAACAAACAAATAGAAAATAATTGTTTGAAATCTAATGTGCACATGCATGTGTATCAAGTACAAACAAATATACTTGGAGTCTAATTAACTTCAAACATGCTCTCTAAACTAAAATTACATGTACATTAGTTGTTTTGTGGCCTAGCTAGACCAAAGTGTTGGATAAGACAATGAATTTCTTTACATCTATTTCCATGAATTTATCAAAATATAATTTAGTATCGAATTCTCAAAACATCTTTGGTTCCGTACACAATATATTACCATAATTCAAATTGCATAAAGCACAAGTAAATATGCTATGCCTATGCTGTTTCTTTTAAAATGGAAAGTTATGAACTAATAATCCATTGTTTATGTTATCTAGTGATATCAATAAAGTTTAAAGCTTGTGTACCTTTAAGCCACCAAAAGAATGATACATATCTTTTAGTTATACCACTTATCTTTTGAACTATATAACACAATATTTAATTTCATAAGAATCACAATTTTGGATGACTAATTTACCCTTTGACATGAGCTGGCAGCACATGGGTATACACTATACACCATCTATACACACACCAGCTAATAATTTGAATGATCATGAATCAATGAACCAAGATTTCTCAAGGGCATATTAGTAACATTGACCAAGTCATGCTTGTACCATGCACACTCATGTTTCACGTGTTGTAAATCACTGTACAAATACTTGTACTACAAGCATTAAAATGTGTGCCAATAGTTAAACACACACTTATCAGCCAATCACTACAAGGGCATATCAGTCATTGCATATTCAGTTTACCCCTACCCCATCATTTTCATACATGATCTGCTCACACCCCACTGAAATCTTCTTCACACACTCATCAAGACTCAATTTTTATTAGCAAGATTTGAATTTGAAGGCCAAATCTTTGTTTGTTCTTGAAGCACAAGTCAAACCCACAGAACTTTGAATCAAAAAAGGTAATCTTGGTGTGTTTTGTTCTAATATTTTTTGCATTTTTCATTTAAATGTGGGTTTACTCTGTTTTGCTCTGTTTCTGATCTTGAATTGGGTTAAACTTGTATTTTTCTAGTGATTTTAGTATAAATTGTTGTAAGTTTAGCATGAAAGTAAGTGTTGCACATGTTTGTTTGTCTAGGGTGAAAATGACAAAGGTAACATTAAAATTTCTTGAATATGTGGGTTTATAAGGTTTAAAGCCATAAATTCAGTAAATAATTTATCTGGATTTTGTTGGCCCTGACAGAACAAACAATTAGATCAACAAACGAACATCAAATTTGTTGGGGGTGGGGGGGGGGGGGGTGGGTTCCAGGCCTGGCTCTGAGAATGCGAAAAAAAATTTTGGCCAAAGGCGAAATTTTTTTTAGGCCTTTAATAAAAGGAACATTTTTTTGGGTTTAAACAATTTAATTCCAAATGGGCTTACTTTATTATGATTTGAGTTGCGTAAAATTTTTTGTATAAAAATAAGCTTAAAAATGTCTCAAAATTAGAACCCACAACCTTTTGGTTAGATGTCATACCCACTACCACAAGACCAAGCTACTGGTCATGTAATTGTGTTGAAACATTGAATATACATATATTTTTTCATAAAAGTAGATATAATTTTTTTTAAATAAAAAATTTCGGGCCTAGCGGGGTGTCGGGCCTGTGGCCGTTGACTACCCCGCCATACCCCATAGCCGACTCGGGTGGGTGGGGGGGGGACGCCCACGACTCTTTTCTTATAATCAAACGAACTTGAATATTTTATTTTTTTATTTTTTTGGGGTGATTTGTAAGTTTGTTTAAGTTCGTTTGATTATAAGAAAAGAGTCGCGGAAGTTGTCCCCCCCATATCTCGTATTCGCTTGTTGATCTAATTGTTTGTTTCGTCTGGGCTAACAAGTTTTGTTAATCTGTGTTCAATTTTTGCGGGCTTTAAATTTTATGATCCGTGAATATGGCTAGCAAATTGATCTTGAATATGCGTTTTTTATGACCAAAATCGAACAGAAATGGAAACTGGAAATGGAGTTCATGTAGAAGTTGAAAATGGTGTTGTGGATCAAGAAAACTCAAATGAAGTTGAACCATCAAAACTGGAAGTGAGTGAATCTTGTGAGGATGTTAATGGGACTAAAATCCCAAATTCGGTTGAGGTAAGTAGCAATGGGGTTGCTAGTAATGAGGTTGTTACTAAAGAGGATGCTTCAAAGAACAAAAAGAAGTCCAAAGACAGTGTAGCGGTTAGTCTATTGGCCCGTAAGCCTAAATCCCATATAACTCAAAGTTTATCTTTCCCTGCTAAACCACGAGCCCATGATTCCATGAGGACTAGCATGGACGGGCACCCTGTGAAGGGTCGGCCCGCATTGTCAAATGCAAATGCTATGAATCCTGCTAATAGAAGAGCTTCCACTGGTATGAAAACAAAGGAGTCGGGTCCAAATGTGCGTGCGTCAAGGGTAATTCCGTAAATTCCTTTTCTTGGTAGCTTTTAGTTTGTTATGTTATTTATATTTATTATGTTTTCTTGTTTGTTTTAGCCAAGGAAGTCAACTGGAAATGAAGATGGTCCTCCTTCTGCAGACAGCTTGTATGTTCATTTCAAGAATTTGACCTTTTTTTAACAAAAATATCTTGTTGCTAAAGTAATATTGTTTCTTTTTATAAATTTTCAAGAATTTGACTTTTTCATGAATCTATCTTCATGATTAGAAGTGTTGCCTCTAGTGGGCAGCATAAGAACAGTGTGGTGGGATTTTCTTCTAGGCTGGAAGAACGGGCTGAAAAGCGAAAAGAGGTCATTATCCGACCATCTATATGTTTATATCTTTCGTTTCTTTTTAACATAATGCGTATGTCAGTAGTTAATTATGTTTATTTTGTGTGCTCTAGTTCTTTTCAAAGATAGAGGAAAAGATCCATGCAAAAGAAGCTGAGAAAACCAATTTGCAAGAAAAGTCAAAGGTTTTAGCTTGTGAAATCTTTAGCTTATGACATAATATGTAGAATTTAAACACTTAAATCATGCGATAAAGATCGGTTTTGAAATGCAGGAAAGCCAAGAAGCAGAGATAAAACAGTTGAGAAAGAGCTTGATGTTTAAAGCCGCACCGATGCCAAAATTTTACAAGGAACCCCCTCCAAAAGTGGATTTGAAGAAGGTATATAACTATTTAATATTTATAACATCCTGTATTTATATTTCATGCTTGCATCATATATCGCACTTTTGCGCTAAACATTTGTTACATCAATATGTATATCTGCCAAGATTTAATCTTTATGCTGTCTCTGCTTATTTTTTATCATATCTATGTGTAGTGAATACTTACTGATCTAAATATATTTGGGTTATCGATTTTTAATACTCGAGTATACAGATACCTACAACACGCCCAAAATCTCCCAAGCTTGGCAGGAACAAGAGCAATGTGGCTGCAACCAGCAATGGGACCGCGGTTAGCCCACGTGTCACTAGAAACAAGACCGTAGTGAACACAACAAATGGTGATAAAGAGACTGCTATTCCCAAAAAACCGATAAGAAAATCTTTACCTAAAACTCCATCCTCTAAAACTGAAGTCAAACCTGAAAAGTCAAAGGAAAAGGTGGTTCAAGAAGAAGAGAAAGCATGCAATGAACCATCCCATGAAATCCCATCTCCAAATCCTATTGAGGTTGAAGGTTAAAATGTTAAATTGCGCGGTAATTTGTTTAATATCTGTATCTATTAAGAGTTCTTTTTTATGTTTTTGAAGTTGTTAAGTTTTCGGTGTTGTGAATAGCGACTGTATGTTATTGTCACATGTTCAAAGATCTTCTGGTTTATAACTTTATATGATGCTTGTATGAATTGTTTTATCTCCTTAAAATCCTGAGTTGTATAATTTGCAAAAATCTGTTTTGTTCTCATGGGATTGAAAAATGCATTATTTTCCATATGTTATATAATGTTTTCATTTCATCCAATATTTAGTGATATCTATAAGATAATGGTTGGTAGTATTTGCAAAACTTGGTGGTGAGGCAGTAGGTGGAGAAGACGTGGTTGGGTTTTCGAGTTTTTTGATGGTGGTGGATGGGAAAAGAGGGTAACATAAGCAGCCGAAAACCCAAAGTTTGTCGGATGATGGTTTTCGCTAAGAAAGGAGGTTAGTCGGAGTGGCAAAGTTTAGGAGTTCGCTTGGTAGGTTGCCATTTGAAGGACATGTTGCAAAAAATTGTGAAACTGAGGAGTGAGCAAAAATGGTGTGAATGATTGTCGATGGAACGCATTTTACGTTTAGTTTTTGAGAGGATGTGTGAGGGCAAGAAAAATGAGACACCATTCCATGTTTGCAAAATTATTGAATGAATTGTTTACATATTCCTTATCATTATCACATTGAAAACATTTAATGGCGCGATTAAATCGGGTTTTAATATGATTGTGAAAGTGAAGAAAAATAAGAAAGCATATGATTTGTTAGCTAGAGGTAATGTCAAATGTTATAGCATAATAAATAAGTAGCATAAGTAGAATCAACAAATGACAATTTAATATATTTATAAAAACATATTATTGACGATGTTTGAATTTTCAACCTTTTAATAACTTTATAATCTCTCATCTTATTCATTCTAGTTAATCATGGGTTATACATCAAAACCATTTTGACAGTAGGGTTATATAAAAGTTAAGAAATTAAAAGAAAAATATTGATTGAATATCAAACAAGTAGAAAATATCTAACAACAATCTTTTTTCAGGGTTGATTTGTTCATTCGATGCCCATTTTTTTCCATAGACACTATATATTGTATTATCTAGCGTAACTAGCAAACGTGGTCTAAAATTGTTAATGTTGGATGACGATGAGAATCATTGTGATAAAACAACAAATGTTGTATATAAAGAGATTTTTTTCAAATTTATAAATTTGTGATTCGATCATTCGTATTGTTTGTAAAATATATTTCATTTATTTTTTACTTTTAATTTTGATTTTTTATTTCAAACAACGAACCTTATTTATATTTATCAGGTGTAATACACAGCCACACGAGGTTCAAAAGCTAGTTAGTTTATATAATAACTATTACACTACTAGAAAACATATCAATTTTCTACAAATATTTTCTACAAAATTCCTACGACAAGTAATTCCAACAGATTTTAAACGAATTTCCATAAAAAAAAGTAAGCTCTAGTTTTCCTACAACTTGCAACAGAATGGTAACAATAAAATTTTAATTGGAAAATTGTTGCTAACTTTCCAAAAAAAAATATTTATCAAATATTTCTTTTGTTTTTTATGCCTGTATAAACTAACCCTAAATGAAAAATAAACCAGAAAATAGTTATTGTAGGTAGAAAGTTTGCAACGATGTATGTTTGTATCAATTTTGTAAGAAAAGTTGTTAGAAAACGATTGAAAACAATATTCAAGCATGTGTCTTTCTAACACCACATTTTGTTGGAAAATTGTTGAAAAGTTGTTTTTTCAACAGATTTCCTACGAAATCAATCGTAGAAAATTATCTAGCAGTGTTATAATGATGCAGAAGAGACCATAAGAAAACCTATAGTAGTGTAAAAATATAAATAGTTTTCTTGATAAAAAATAGTTTAAAAAATTTAAAAAACTCTCATTAATAAAAAATAGTTTTCTTGGTTTTATAGGATCTTTGTTTGTCTTAATCCTTTTCCTTATAGAAAACTCTCAAGCATGTTTCTTTCTAACACCACATTTTGTTAGAAAATTGTTAGAAAGTTGTTTTTTTAACAGATTTCCTACGAAATCAATCGTAGAAAATTATCTAGCAGTGTTATAATGATGCAGAAGAGACCATAAGAAAACCTATAGTAGTGTAAAAATATAAATACATACACATGTATTTAAATATATACCAAAAAAGCCCTTATATTAATATTAGTATTAATATTAATAAACCAATTCTAGAAAACTCTCATTAATAAAAAATAGTTTTCTTGGTTTTATAGGATCTTTGTTTGTCTTAATCCTTTCCCTTATAGATTATTAGTCATTTAGAACATAACAAACAGCAATATATTTAAAAAAAACACACACACGCATAATAGATGAATAAATTGTTTTAGCAATCAACCAAATTTTAAAAGACCACAACTGAAAGTGGAGCAGATATAAAAATATTTCAAGCCTACTTTGTAATTTGTAAGGTATTGTTTACATTAATTCAATTTGGGGAAAGGATAAAATATGGAAAAAAAGATGCTAAAAATGAAGTAACAAAGAAAACGAAAAATTTTATAAAATAAACAAATAAATTCCCGGTTGGTGATGTTCATCAATCATAAACCTAACAAATTATACATTTAACCAAATGTATCATGCAACATCTCAACAAATTAAATACTAGTTATATTTCTAGACCCTTCATCCCAGAATTTTCCTATGCAACAAAATACATGGATCTTTTAAAAATATAATAAAAGTTGAATGAATAATTTTCATGTCTCTTGTTGTCTTCTTTCTTTTTGAACTTTTATATCACAAATATGTTCAGATCAATCAATTTTTTGGAATTTAAATTCGGTAAACCCACTTTTATTCAAAATAGTTGTCCAAATGTCGTGTATATACGTAATTTGGTGCTAGTAGCGGATATAAACTACTTCAAAAAACTAATCTTTTAAATGATAACCAATGTTCAAGTCATTGATTGCGCATTATCTTTTATTTGAGGTATCTTCTCTTGATTTAGTTGTGTACTTGTATATAGGGGCATACATCATACATAGCAATAAAGCTAAGTGTATAAATGATATTTAGTAAATATGCATACGTAGATGAGTTTTTTTAGCGTTGAGTCTGAGTTCGAGCCCAATCCTAATCTTGAGCTCAAGCTGAAGTTGATTTGTCTTAATTGACTTGTTCATTAAGTGACTCTATTATTGGCAAGTGCTTGAATAGTTTTCTACATTTACTAGCTAAAGTTAAAGTGATCTTATGATTTAGCAATTATCATAGCAATATGTTTTTATTTTTCGGAAAACCGAAGAAAATAAAGACGATATAAATGATTTAAAAAGCGCAAAGGAAGTAAATCTCAATTTTTACTTTTTTATTTTTGTATTTTTTTTGTCGGTCAGCTGAAAATACTTTTAATGTTGAAAAATTTAATTAAGAATTTAAGATGGTTGTGATGTCTTTTTCTTGATTAGATATAACTTTGATTGTAGAATATTTAAAATATAAATTGACTTCAGTTTTAAATAAATAATGAAAGGACAAGCGTACTAGTTTCCAACATTAATGTTTTCTATTGAACAAAAATTAAAAGAAAAAAAGTCCAATTTACTTATTATTTTTTATTAATGTATTCTTGATATTTCATCGTTTTACGATTACCAACATATACTTCATTTTATTTCAACACACTTACTAATTAAAAGTGCCTTTAATCACTAAGTAAACTATATTATTATATTGTAATGTTTTTTTTTATTATACTTATACATACTTATTGTATAATCATATATTTGTTATATAAAAAGTTATAATATTAATATAAATAATATGTCCGTTTAGACTCACGAGTCACGGGCATAGCACAACTCAATATGTGAAGTTGATGTTAAAGCTCTTTATTAAACGAACTGTGATTTAAGCTCAAGCCGCTTAACCATTACACGTTTCAAATTTTTAGCAAGACGATCTTGTGTCACGACATGTTTCAAGCTTTTAGCAAGAAATTTTAAAAATAACTAATAAAGGCGTAATAATTCTATTACGGGTTTCAATAATTCATACCACCGACACCTAATTTATTTATGGTCCAACTAAATTCAATACTATTTCTTTATTATATAAACTCTACAAACAAAAGTATTGTTAATATTACTGGTAATGTCCACCTAACCAAAAAGAAATCTTTTTTAATTTCTCTTTATAAAATATATTAATCTTTCTAGACTTTAGAATAAAGAGTGCCATTACAAATGTTTAATATAAAAAAAAATCAAACTCAAATCTTCCTTATGGAAAATAATTGTGCCGCAAGATTTTGCAGGTTTGGGCAAATACAATTTCTGCAAAAATCAAACATATCTAGTATAGAGGTATGGTACCAAAAAAACTTAAATACCTTTAAATACCACCCGCGGGTCACAGAGAGACATCTAATAGGCCACCCGCGGGACATATGGATCACCCGCATATCACGGTAGAGGAGGAACGTCCTCATAACATGCGCGGAAGCATCCTGGCACCCTCAAAAGTCTTCTGCAGGACAGGATGCATGTCCGCCTAAACAACCGGAAGACAATGTCAGTAGGCCAGCTGTCACTAAACAACTACTCTCTAGAAGAAGGTTCACGATTCCTACTTGGGGAATACGTGACATATCAACCAATGAATAAAGGACACCTGGCTAGGTTGTTATAACCGTGCACATGGCCAGGGTGTGATCCGTCCTATCATTGGGAGACGCGTGTCCAGGTTGTTATACCCATGCACATGGGACGTATAGCTCAACCTATCTTAAGAGGACACGCGTCCAGACGGTTATCAGATATCTTCTAGAAGAGGACATCTGGCTCAATCACCTTCCTACATCCTTCGGCTATAAGTACCTTGTCAAACGGTATGAGGTATTCATCCACTCATCTACATTCTGACTACACTTAGTCTATTTTCTTCAGTACTTTCTCCTCTACGAAGATTACTGATTCTCACGCCGTAGGGTGGTTACAGGAAGACCCCCCCCCCTCTTGTCCTTCCTGTGACGAGACTCACGGTGTCTGTTTTGCAGGTTCCGGTCACTGGACTTCAGGAAGTCATACTCATATCGTGTCAGTAATTACCGTATCTTACCCTGTTGATTCATTGGATCCAATACCCATACCCAGGGATTGGATCCGTGTTTCTTCATCTACATAAAAGAAAAAATCACCTTTTTTTTTACTAATTACAATATTTTTACAACACCATTAACAAATAAAATTGTGAAAATTATTGTAAAAAAATAATAAAATAAGAAAGTTTGTTTTGTTTTGTTTGTTCTCATGTGAGGGGATCTGATTCTTTGGGAAAACTTGCTTCAATGCCAAACTGCACCATTCGTTTCCCTTTATGTCCTATTTTGATTTCCACACAGTTTTCCTAAAAAATAAACTGCCAATTTAAATAATATTTAATTAATCAAATAATTCCTTTTTAACTGCCACCTTTATACTAAACAAATAAATAAATACCCACCTTTTTTTTTTGCATAACAATATATATTTATGTATATGTATATATCAATTACAACTTGTAAAACTTCCGAATGCTCCAGCAATCGAACATGCCACTTCCAATAATTTCCCTGCATTTACCAAAAACATGTTATTATTGCCTAATTCAAGAATAAATAAATGTGCATTTGGTATTCATGCTTTTATTTTTGGACTAATATGAAAAAACATCCATTAGACTTTATAAAACATGCTTAAAAATCAAGACGTTTTTAGACAAAGAGTTAACTACACTCAAAAGTGGGCATAAAGATTCTACCATTAATAGTTGTGTATCTTGTGCTTTAAAAGTTGTACTTTTAAGTAAAGAAGGAAAATGACCAAAACGTCCCTTCGACAAGCCAATTCTCGTAAGGCCCACCTAAAACTCGCTGGCCCGATCGCATTTTAATCATTACTTGACGTGATATTTAACCTACCAGCATTTGTCATGTGTCCAAAAAATCTCGTTGGAAGCGAAAATTAAAAAGATACGGTGGGAAGCCAAAATAAATCTCGTCGGAAACCTAAAAATAAATAAATATCATTGGACCCCAAAATAAATCCCGTCGGAAGCCAAAATAATCTCTTTGGACGCCTAAAACGCCTAAATAATAATGTGGTCTTTGATGGTTTTTTAATTTAAAAAACTAGCGACCCGGCAATTTTATAACGCATGACATAATCTGATAGGTTAAAAATCTCGTCAATTAATGATTAAAAAGCGATCAGGTAGACACATTTTACGGTGAACATTTTGAAAATTAGCCAATCAAATGAACATTTCGTCGACGTCATTCAACGCTCAAATACGAACATTTCGGTCATTATCCCCTTAAAAAGGTTATGCCTTGTGTTATCACAATCGTACTACCAAAAGGGGTGGAGGAATAATGGTATGTGAGCGATGTGACCCAGCCCCCCTCCCTAAAGTTATATCGTGTACCACCATCACCGGAAAATATCACCCCAGTTCTGGTGTATCGGTAAGAATTCACCGACTGACAAATGTTTGGATTAAATACAAATTAAATTAGTTTGTTAACTGTGAGAATTAAGTCGTGTAATTATATATACAACATTGTATAATAAACTACAATGTAATTACATAATTACACTACTTGATTCTCGTTAAAAACAAAAAAAACTAACCTCGTCTTTGCTTAGCAACGACCTTAACCGCGGCCGTGGTCGAAACCTTACTCGCCGGTTTCTCCGTCGTCTCCTCCACCGGAAACAAAACCCCATCAATCCCTTGAACCGATATCCTCCCATCGGTATAAATATCCGGGTCAAACAAATAAGCCGACCCATCACCCGACCCGAACTTAACCGACCCATCAGCCTCCTCCGCCACCACCTTATGCGGCAACCTTAACGTATCATACTTCACCTTCCCAAACCGCCGTACAGAATTATACATACTCTCTTCCGTCTGATACTCCGGTATCAAATGATAGTACATTATCTGCTCCGGTGCACCCGGGTCACTCAACTGATCAGTCGTCAGTTTAGCCATCGCCTCATCATTTGGCGCCAACACCGTCAAAACATAACCCTCCGACACTAGTCTACCCATCTCCGTCGCTAATGACGTCAGGTTCACCAATATATCCGCTAATTCATTATACCCACCGTAATGTAATAAAGTATGAATAAAATCTTTAACCTGACTCTCGCCGTCGAAGTGATGACGTGGCCCTCCCGGTCCGGGTGCCGGAGCCGGAGCTAAAGATGGACCCGGAGCCATTGCGTCGTAGATTGGGAGAACCGGTGGTGAACCGGGTTTAACCTGAACCGGTTTTTTCAACCGGTGGGTTCTCGGATCCACCACCGGAGCACCTTCCGGTAAGACAGCGGATATCGAAGTCAAACTTCTTCTCCGGTTAAACTCCTCTTGTACGGACCGTGGGATTAACAATCTTTCGATCCCGTGGATCAACCCGTCGGGTCGGGTTATGTCGTCGGGTCGGGTCAGTTTTGATATACCGGATATTGTTTTCACACCGGAAGTGGTTTCTAACGGAAGATGGTTTTCGACCTCTTCGGTGCATAGTGTTTTGTGTTGACCCGACCATTGGTTTGACCCGACCCGGGATGGGATGATGTGGAAGAGTAGTAACTTTTGTAGTGACTTGAGGTTACCGGGTTCAAGTAAAAACCGTTTGAATTCGGGATCCATTTGTTTCTCCAAGGCTTCATTGTCGGGTGCGAGTATTGTGATGTTGTGACGTGACACTGCTTGTTCTAAGGTTTGTAATAATAAGGCTTTTTCAACGAGTTCGGATAACTCGGTGTAGTGTGAGTCGAGTAGTGCCACGAGGACCGAGTTGGAGTTGATCTGAGTTTGACTCGGCAATGCGGTTGTAGTAACAAGGATTGTGAAGAGTACGAGGTTGAATGCTGCATCATAGTTCATAGAACACATGATGCGTGCTCTATGGTTTGTGACAAAATATGTTTTGGTTTCTCTCTCTAGAAATGATATTTGGGGGGTGATTTACAGGTGGTGGAAGGAAATGGAACGTAATGATACGGCAAGAGGTGATGTCGTTTAATGAGTTAGGAAGTAGACACAGGCTGGAGGTGGGGACCACGTGAGTGGAAGAAAGTAAGAAGAGTATTGTGGTTCGGTTTATACTCTATACGGCTTGTCGGCTTGGCTTAGAAGGTGATATTTTGTTTTGAGGAAATGGGTTGCATTAAATGTAACGTTCTAAGAATAAACAGGACACATGTTCCATGACTAATAAATCAAAATTAAGAATTTAATGACTTGTTAAGAACTTGATTATATTGATTAGTTTATGATTGTTGATTTTGTATTTATAATTACAAAATCAATAATATTGGTTTGTCTGACAAATTTGATTCCATAAATTATTAGTTTATGAAATACGGAGTAAAACATTTTCATAGGCAATAGTTGTATTTAAGTAGAAACTCATAACTTATATCTCAAGCTTGAGCTAAACAAAGGTTCGCTTCATTTATTTCTTTTAATCTACCTATTCTAATAAAGTAAAATAATTATAGACACGTGTTAGTTTGTGGATAATCCTTATAATTTTTTCCCTCTAAAACTAATATATGTCATAAATTCATATTAGTCACTTTCTGGTGGAAATCTTGTATTAATAATAATCAGAAATATAAAGAAATAAGAATAAACGACACGGTAAATCGGGCTTGTGTTTAACACAATTCCCTTAAACAGATTCTCGGTCTGTTCCCAGGGTACTCCGGTTCAAAACAGAATCGGTGCTCTGCCGGACTCGGACACTTGCCTGAAACGAAATCGAAACAATATTGCAGTAGTAGAGAGGAAGAAGACGAAGTGTGTTCGTATGGTGTTGGTCTCTTGACTAAAGAATGGTCATCTTATTTACAACCAATGTCATAAACATATAATCAATTCAGAGTTTATGACCATTAATGGTACGGGCTCGGGTTTTCGGAGTTGCATTCGTGTCCGCGGGACGTGCGGGCATGCACGAGTTCGATGGATTTCTAGTCCAGAAACCTAAATTTGCACCACCCCTGCGCGCGCGTAGAACTTGTGGTAAAACATGTCACAAAGAATTCAAATGGGTGTAAGGATTCCACCTTATAAACCATTCAGCATTTTGTTCCCAAACCGATGTGGGACAAACCTTTACCACTTCCATCACTTCCTTCATTCACACACTTAAAACTTCCAACACTTTCCTTTTACACTATTTATATTATATATATAATATGATTAAATTATTAATTTTTCTTTAAACTCTATTTATATTATATCTATTCACTTTTATAAAAATAAATATTTACATATTATACTACTATACATTGTTAGAATATATTTCACATATACTTGGTGAAATCCAAAAATCAACAAAAAGTTGTGTTTGTTAAATACTAAAAAGAATATAATTTAAATGTTATCATTAACTTATTATCCTATGTATATTATTAAGGGTGGCAAACCCAACCCAAATGGATTGTTTTAGGTCAAGATGGATAAATTTTAAAAGTAAAATGAGTTAGGATGGATCATAAAAATTCTTCAAATGGGTCAGGATGGGTTGGAAATATACAAGTAACTTTCACTTATAGGTTAAAATGGGTCAAAACAAAATATTCAAGTTATCCAAAATTTATCTAATTCAAAATACCCAAACTATCACATGTGAAACAAAACTCATCCGAAACCCAAAAAATGATCAAAACAAAACAAAAGAACAAAAACCAAACTGAACCGAAATAGAAAAACGACCACAACGAAACAAAAAAAAAACGGAATGAAACCGAAAAACTGACCAAAACGAAGCAAAAAAGTGAAATGCAAATGAAAAGCTAACCAAAACTAAACAAAAACACCGAATCGACCAAACTGAAACAAAACTGAATCGAAATAAAAAAACAAACAAAACGAAACAAAAAAGCTGATATGAAACCGAAAAGTTGGCCAAAACGAAACAAAAAAAAGCGAAATGCAAATAAAGCTGACCAAAACAAAACAAAAACACCGAACCGAACAAACCGAAACGAAACTGAACTGAAATAGAAAAATGACCAAAACGAAACAAAAATACCAAAATGAAACTGAACCGAAATAGAAAAACAACCAAAACAAAAAAAACGAAATGAAACTGAAAAGCTAACCAAAACGAAAAAAAAACGAAATGCAACTGAAAAGCTGACCAAAACTAAACAAAAACACTGAACCGACCAAAACAAAACAAAAAACCGAAACGAAACTGAAAAACTGACAAAAAGGAAATATAAAAAAACTAAATGCAATTTAAAAACCGGGATCAAAATGAATCAAAAACACCGAACTGACCAAAACGAAACAAAAAAACTGAAAAGAAACTCAACCGAAATAGAAAAACGACTAAAACGATACAAAAAAACCGATATGACACCGAAAAACTGACCAAAACGAAACAAAGAAAAGCGAAATGCAATCAAAAAGCTTACCAAAATGAAACAAAAAAACTGAAACGTAACCGACCAAAATAAAACAAAGTGAATCGAAACGAAACAAAAAAAAAACGAAATGAAACCGATAAAACTGACTAAAACAAAACAACACTGAAACCGAAAAAACCGAGAAATCGAAACCGAAATCATTGAAACCGAGCAAATACCGAAACCGACCGAAATGGAAAAAAAAAAACAAAACCGAACCGAAAAATACC
Organism: Bidens hawaiensis; assembly: GCF_021521415.1. Classification (NCBI taxonomy): domain Eukaryota; kingdom Viridiplantae; phylum Streptophyta; class Magnoliopsida; order Asterales; family Asteraceae; genus Bidens; species Bidens hawaiensis. The sequence continues at coordinate 546,478 of NW_027492132.1, read as the reverse complement.
CCGAAAAACTCGAACCTGTAACGGTACAAAACATTTTTTTAATAAACAAGGATGACGGGGGAAACATTTTAGTTATTTTACATTTTGTGTTTTTTATTTATATTTTGAGTTATTATTTTTTTAATAGTTTTTTTGAATATTTTTTTGAGTTGTTTTTAAAACTCTTTGTATGTGGTTCAAGATGGGTTAGCTTTACCCATCTTGACCCATATCCATCCTAACCCTCTATTTTAAAAATCCATCCTGACCACGTACTCATCCTGACCCATACCCATCTTGACCCATCACCCAAATCCAACCCAACCCAACCCACTCACATTGCCACCTCTATATATTATTGAAGATTGTAAATAAAAAAAACAAAAAAAAACTCTAATATGCTTTCAGTTTACGAAGTGATTTTTTTAATCATTAAATTATAAATATATGTTTAAAAGTTGATTCATTTTTTAAAAATAAATTCATTTATCTATTGGTCTTTTTGTACATTGTCATATAATATTATAAATTATAAATATATGATTTAAATCTATCCATTTATTTTTTCAGTTAATTTAGTAAACTATACATATATGTGTTAAATTATAAGGATAATATATAACAATAATCACTTTCAAATATAATAAAGTTTATCATATTTAGTTTCTTGAGTTTTTTTTATCAAGGATTGCTTCGGGGTTTTTTGTGAAACTTAAATACTACTTTTACGTGTTAAAAGTTGGTAAATAGATTGCTTGGTACACATTAACCACATTTGGCTCAAATTTGTTATAAGCAAAAACGGAGTAATCTAAATATTTTTAAAAATTTGAGAATGCAAACAGATTTATCGTCAAATGTGTCACGGGTTTAAAGTTTTGACTTGAAAATGTAAAACAAATGAAAGTTAGAATTTTAAATGTGACTGGGTTTCAGATTTATTTTTAAGGAATTTTTGAAAATAGTCAAATGATTCGGGATTTTACACATTTAATATTTTTCTATTACTATTAAAATTTAAGAAAAAATGATAAACACTTCCGACATGCCAAGTTCAGGGCTATCAATGCTTCTAACTTTTATCAATATAAACATTTTTGTCAGCATTGACTTTCCTTGAATGCTGATCAGATGTTGTATGTGAAACATGTCGTACAAATTATGTTTAAGTGATGCAAACATTTACAAAATTGAACGAGTTAACATGTTATTTTATTTTTGTCAATTGACAATGTCGAGAAGCCCTCAAACTTATCAAAATATGTTTCATGGTGTAGCTTAAAACTATTGCTATATGAGAAGTATTCTCCGAAATTGGTTCATAACCAAATTTATTTCAGTTATAAATATATGATACTGGGAATAAATTTTAATAGATGGAGTGTTCTTGATTTGTTTTTGCACGTGCATTATTTTTTTATTTATTTCATTTTTTTGAAAAAAAAATCGTTTTGTGATATAAATAAATTCAATTTGTGTATAATGATACAAGCATAGATGTAATACATTTTTCTGTATACATTATGCAATGCTTTATTTGTAACTTAATTATTTAGATCAACCCGTGTGTTACACGGGCTTTAAAACTAGTTGTATTATATTCTAATTTCTTACATTAATAATTTTATACATATATTTATACTTTATAGTTATAGTTTCTGTATATAGTCTTGTTTATACATGTGTAATTATTATTATTATTATCATAATTTTGTAATCTAGCTAATTTATTAAACAAGTTTATTTTTAAACTTGAGTTTGTGTTTATTATAAAGACCAGTTAATAAATTTAAAAATTGTTATGAGCTTAAGTCAATGCCAAACAGTTAACTCGGTTATAACCGTAAACAAAATTTGTATATAAAAGGGCTTGTTACATATAGTATGTTCAATAAAATATTCAGAAATTAAAAGAAAAACGTACATGTATTCGTAGCACATTAATACCGTCTTGATTTGACTTATTATAGCACTAGACGGGTGCCCGCGCGATGCGACGGGGAAAAAAATCATAGTAATTATGTTCGTTTGAAACTTTGAAAACATTTGAACCAATCATCATTTTTGGTCAGCCGGTTTCTAAATGTTCAAACCATAGCAAACAGTTTGGTTTGTGGTTTATACAGAAATTTGGCCATATAAAACCGGACTGGACGGTAAACTTATTATTAAGGCTCAATGCATGAAACCAAGACCATTAGTAACGATTTAGTTTAAAGTTTCTACGGTTCAATTTCGGTTCTCAATAACAAATAAGCGAACCAACGGTTTAACTTAGAAACCGTTAAAACCGAATTGTGAACGCCCATACGTAATATGTTAATTTTTTTATTTGAAAAATTATACCAATACCATACCCAAATTAAAGACAATAAAATGCTCATTTTTATGACGTAATTTTTTATAAAAAATATTAACGTATGAAAAAGTTATGGCCGTTGTAAAATCGTTGATGGGAAGTTATTTACAATTAAAATTAAAATGAATGTATAGGTAAAGATAAATGTCCAAAGTAGTAACTATTTCTTATATTTACAAAAGTTGATTATAGTTGAGGGGGCAATGTTTTAACTATTTCAATACATAATTTGTAGTGGACAAATTTGTCCCTCTCTTACATGCTATATAAGGTGTACTTTAAGCTTTAAAAGTTATATTTACTTAAAAATGGGTGTCTTAATTTGCCCTTGTTCGATGTATTATATATAGTATAGATAATCAACTTAAAAATGTATTTACTCCACCCTTTTTATAGTGTATCGTGCTATCTTTAAAAATATAGAGTTCCACTATTAAAATAATTTCTAGAATTTATTGAATTTAATTAAGAAATCAAAGGAGGAAATTGCATAGTGAATTAGGTGTAATTACCTAAAAGATCTATAAACCATAAAGTAGTAAACCGAGTGATGTTTGTATAATAAAAAGAGAGGGGTTAAGTAGAAGTGAGTAAGAGTAGGAAAATAATTTGCTAACTCTTTACAGTTAATTCTTCACCAAACCCTGTCAAAACTACATCACTTAATAATTCACTAAATAATGAACATATATATTGGCAATGCATTGTTTCTCGTTGATAAACGTTTTGTGCATTTAATAAAATCATTGTAAACTGGCATGCGAGTCATGATACTTTATTTATTTTATCAAAATTGTCTAATTGGAACTTGAAATTCGATTAAGATAGTGGTGTATCACTAACATGTTGGTTGACATTCATGTTTTTCATAACCCCCGACAAATCGATGGATTGGTTAAAACGGGTTCATGTCAGAGCGAATTGATTAACATACGACGAGTCAAAACAGGTTCGGATTAATATGGATTCAAAAAAATTACTTCGGGCTATGACTAATATGGACATGTGTTGAATTGAGTCATAACATGTTTCATGCGATATATTTAAATGACGGCTAGCTACAAGGGGAGATGTGGTCTCTGTCTATGTGGTTGCAGTGAAGACGTCGACAACGGTGTTGGCAGCAGTTGCGTCCACGATGAAGGTGACAATACTGATGATGATGGTATATATGATAGGGGACTGGGGAGGACGTCGTGATAGTATCGATGACCAAAGTGAAAGTCTTCGCTCCTTTGACCCTCTTTAAGTGAACTTAAAGAGAGTGAAATAACACTCTTTAAAGTTTTACCAGCCACTTGATCAAGTTCCATTATTAACATCTATGGTCTCTAGACTTTATTCAAAAACTACATATATATTCCAAAGTTGTTAACTAAGGGTCTCATAAGTACTTCATACACTTGCAAATGTCTCGTTAACATTGAAACATGCATGTCGTACATAAAAAATATAACAATTAATGAAAAATAAAACCCTTCTGCATATTGTAATATTTTATATAATATACTAAAAATAGAATGTTATATCAAGCATATTTCGCACTTCGCATTGATGGGAAGTGTCAAGTGTGTGTAAATAACTAAATAAGTACAGAAGTTACAAATATACTATGAAGGATGATCTACACCATTATCATGTTTATGATAATATCTTAAACGTTAGATCCAAATCTTAACTTTCCCTGTAGTGGAGATCTCACACGTATTAATTGGTCTACCACATTTTAATATAGGAATTTTGGATTTTAATAATTCCTATTAAATTGTATTGGTCGTTAATAATTCCTATTCGTTTTATCGTCACTGGCGGTCCCAAATTCAAAAAAGTTGGCCACCAATGGTCTCCCGTTAAAAATGACTTAACGGCGTTATAGTTTTTTCAGAATTTCGAACCAATGTTTTAGGGCTTTTTATCGTTAGGAGGATACGAGTCGATTGATGTAAATCTTAGCTCGAAACAGTGATCCAAACGACTTGATTTTGGTTAACTGTAAGTTCAAGCACTCGAATTGAAGCATTGTTTCGTCATTTTGAAGCACTATTTCAAACTAATTTTTACACCAATCGACTCGTATCCTCTTAACGATCAAAAACCCTAAAAAATTGGTTTGAAATTCAGAAAAAACTATAACGCCGTTAAGTCATTTTTAACGGGGGACCATTGGGGGCCAACTTTTTTGAATTTGGGACCGCCAGTGGTGATAACACGAATAAGGATTATTATCGGCCAATACCATTTAATAGGGATTATTAAAATCCAATATTCCTTTAATATATTATGTAATCAGTTATTTAATTCGTATTTTTTTAAATAGTTTACAGGCCTGACTCATTTAGGAACATTATCATATCAAAAGAGGCCACCACCACTGTTGAGGAATCCTTCAAGTAAGGTTTTAAACATGAGACCTTAAGATCGCAAGTCTTAACCATCACTCTCAAGCATTACACCAAAATGTCAATGATGATCAATACATATTAATATATACCAATGGAATATAAGTAAACTCATTTAATATTAGTTAATTTTGAGGATGTGTATAAAAGTAAAAGCAACGTAAGACCCATGTAGCAGGTGAAAAAATAAAAATAAAAATTGTGTGAGTAATTAGTTTAGCAATCCTTATCCTTCAACTGCTTTGACGTTGTATTCTTTACCTTTGTGCAAAGCAAACCGTCCTTCACTTTCTTTCCTACTTTCTTATTCTTATTTTACATGGTATCGAGTAATCACTAAGTCACACACTTCTTCATATAACATATTCATTTCATTTCCTTTTATTATAGTTTCTAGACTCTAATTAACTTATAATGCACATAATCTATCGAAAAAGATCGTGCACTTGTATAAAATATGGTCTATGTGGGATGGTTACTTACAAACGACTAAAAATGTGAACTTGTGGGCTAACATTAGCATATTTGAAACACGTGTCATATCTTGATTGGTCCGGATTTAGTTTTTACAATTATATTGCCCAAAAAGTAGCGGCTAAGACTTAGCACTTTAGCCGGCTTTGTTGGACTTAATTGGATCGAGCAACACGAACAACACTGATATTTTGTGAGAACTCCTCACGACTCTTTCAATATTATTAAGAACAAAAACCACACAAAATACAATAACCCTGAACCATCTATTTATACTAAAACCTTAACTTACTCACCAAGAAACCTAATTAGACTCAAACTAGGAAACTAAATAAATTAATAATAATAACCAAAACTTATTCCTAATTTAATAAACTAAACCGACTCAAGTTCAAACTCTTTAAACTTTAAACCTTTATCAAGATTAATTCTTCATTCACCCTCTTAATCTTGATATGAACTCGTTACTCTTCAAAATAGTGTTGGATCCAAATCTTCACGAACCAAATTAGTAGCTTCTTCTTTCGGTTATGGTCCGGGGCACTCATATGCAAAATGACCATACTTAAGACAATTATAGCATCTGATATGAGCTTTACCTCGACCCGTACCTTTCTCCTTTTGATTTTCACTGGGTTGGAATCGACCTCCTCTACCTCGTCCAACGCCACGTCCTCTACCTCGGCCACGCCCATGGTCACTTTTCCCTCGTCCACGACATTCACAAACATCCTCTTCATTCTTCGAATTTTCCTGTCCATCAGTTTTAGTTAGCAACAACTTACTTTGACCGCTATCACCCGTCTCATCTTGCTCTCTGATTCGTTCCTCATAGGCCTTCAACCTGCCCATTGCTTCTTCGAATGGCATGGTGTCAAGATCTGAATTTTGTTCAATAGAAGCAACAATCTGAAGATATTTCTTTGGCGCTGAATCTAACAGCTTTCGCACTAACACTTCATCTTCGAGATTTGAACCAATACTAGTATATCTTGATACAAATCCGGCTAACTTTCCGGCAAAGTTTTCAATTGTATCTGTCTCCTTCATTCGGAGTTGCTCAAATTCTCTTCTTAAACTTGCTAAACGTGCCCTTTATACCCTGTCAGCACCAAGAAACCTTACACGTAAAGCTTCCCATATGTCTTTCACACTTCGGTTCCTAGCAACTTGAAGAAGTATATCCTCTGGTAAAGCTTGATAGAGAATCACCTTTGCAATCTTGTTCTTCTTTTCATCAACGGCTCCACCGGTTACCGGCTTAATTGTCTCCCACAACCCTTGTGCATCCAAAATTGACTCCATAAGAATTGTCCAAGTGTTGTAGTTTGTTGTTGTCAACCTTGGTACTTGAAACGAGGTGTTGTTGTTTTCTCGAACCGGGACATTCCCTGCATTGTTTGCATTATCACCCATTCTTTCTTCAGATCTTCTTAACGTCACACAAATCGTCCTCTTTGATCGCTCACAGTGAATCACACAGATTTACGCTACTTCTTCTTTCAACGAATCACACAAATTAACGTTGTGTCTTCTTCTTTCAACGAATCACACAGATTGACGTTGATTTTTCTTCTCGATCATTCACACAGATACGACCGTCTTTGTCTTCTTGATCGTTCACACAGATACGATCGTCTTCTTCACTTTTTGATTGCTACACTATTGAAATCTATCTTCTCAGGTGGGTTCGATCTTATTCCTTGTTTCTCTCGTCTTAGGTTCGGTTGCCTAACTCTTCTGCTTCTTGATCACTTTCTTATTATTTTTCCTTGCTGCTCTATCTTGTTTATTCTTACTGTTGTTGATCGACCAGGTATAGTTCTTTTTCTTCGATCAGTAGGTCGGTGGAAATATTGTTGTTGAACGTAACAACTTAATTCTTTACAAGAATTAATTTTACTCTTTTATGCATAACGAATTAATTCCTTGAACTTCTTAAAATTGATACCCCACCACTAATATATTTCTTTGCTTCAATATTGATTCCACCTACATGTAATATATTACAACTCACATCCAAAACACTATGGTGACCTGCTACTGTGTTTTTTTTCTCGATCAAAAGCAGCCGACCACTCTTTTGCGTCTCTGGTTTTCAATCCACCAACTCCAACTTTAGCTCTGGTATCAATTGTTGGACTTAATTGGATCGAGCAACACGAACAACACCGATATTTTGTAAGAACTCCTCACGACTCTTTCAATATTATTAAGAACAAAAACCACACAAAATACAATAACCCCAAACCATCTATTTATACTAAAACCTTAACTTACTCACCAAGAAACCTAATTAGACTCAAACTAGGAAACTAAATAAATTAATAATAATAACCAAAACTTATTTCTAATTTAATAAACTAAACCGACTCAAATTCAAACTCTTTAAACTTTAAACCTTTATCAAGATTAATTCTTCATGCTTGTCTCTCGTGACACAATATGGTTATTTCAGAAAAGAACATATAGAAAAGAAATATGTTATGAGTCAAAGTTATTTATGAGAAAAAAGGATCCAACACGTTCGTGTTTGGTAATTTTATTAAGTTTACCTTATTATTATTATTTTTTTTCTTTTAACAAATCACTTACATTCAACACTAATAATTTACACAATTTCTAAGGCTTGAACTCAAACCTCCTGTAAAAAAAATCACATGTTCTTATCATTTATCAAGTGGGTTAGTCTCACGTATCCTTTTTATGGTCAATTATTCAATTATTTTTGTATAACATGCAGTGGCGGATCAAGAAAATTTTATTACAGGGGTCGGGAATTTTTATGGTCAGTACTAATACAACTGTCGGGTCGAATCGGGTTGGGTCGAACCGGGTCGAGTCGGTTCATATATATATATATATAAAGATTACCAAACAAAATATTAGATAACAAATATATTAAAGTTGTTCTCTACGAGTTTTCATTTTTTGAAATCTAACTATTACATCATCTACTTTAACATTGACAAGCACGTCTTTCTCAATGTAACAAATACAATTGTCGCTTAAATTTTCATCACCCATTCGATTACGCAAATCGAACTTCACATACTTCATCGCCGAAAATGATCTTTCAACGGTTGCGGTTGTGACAGGTAATACGAGAGCTAAACCATTCAAGTTTGAACCAATGCAAAGGAATGGTGTTTCTTTATTTGAACCATCAATTGAACAAGACTTGCTAAACCATTCAAGTTTTTAAATCGTTTATCTCCTTTCAAATTATCGATGTATGTCGCGAGTTCAATCGGGAGTCTTCTTTTATCACTTTCATCAAAATCATATGGGTACAACTCGACTAGTCGTAATAGTTTTGGAATAGAAAATGCCCGAAAATTATCACAAGGAGTCAAACAACTCAACGAAACAAGTAAGTCGGATGTTAACCCAAATTCCCCAAAATTTTTTTACATAGTAGTTTAAATATCATAAACCTAAAAATCTAAAAGCCAAACTAAATTAGACATAAATTAAATGTATTATGCTGTACCTGGAAGGCTGGAAACAATTTTAGTGACGTGAGGGTTGTTGCATGTTGGAAACTTGGAAACAATTTGTGTGACATCTGCCCAATCCGACCCGACCCAGGTACCCGTTTTCGAATCCGATTCTTATTATGATTTTGATTTTAATCTTTGTAAATTTAACATTAAATAAATTATATATATATATTCTTATATTACTTACTAATAATAATAATTTCTTTTCCGCCGACCCGTCCCTTTCTTCCTTTCTCTCTCTTGTCGCCGTCCCGCCTCTTTTCTCTCTTGTCGCCGTCCCGCCTCTTTCTCTCTCTTGTCGCCGTCCCGCCTCTTTTTCTCTCTTGTCGCTGTCCCGCCCCTTTGCTTAACCCTTGAGCCTGAACCCCTTTTTCTCTTAACTCTTTGCTTGTCCTTTGGTTCTTCCCGCCTAAGGATGTCTGTGCAGCTCCACGCGCCAGACTCCTTACAAGGAAGCCTGCGTGAAGACCAGTTGTTCCTGCGATACGCGAGGCGAACTGTCCCCGCGACGCGCAAAGGATTGTAGTTCTTCCCGCGGCGCGCTAAGAATGGTGGTTCTTCCCGCGGCGCGCTAAGAATGGTGGTTCTTCCCGCGGCGCGCTAAGAATGGACGTTCTTCCCGCGGCGCGCTAAGGATTATAGTTCTTCCCGCGGCGCGCTAAGAATTGTAGTTCTTCCCGCGACGCGCTAAGGATTATAGTTCTTCTCGCGGCGCGCTAAGAATTGTTTCTCTGTCTGCCTTCGCCCTCGCGCGCAGCGCTCGAGTCTTCTCGCGCTAGACCTTAAGTCTTTTCTTCTGTTTAGGTCAGCCTGTATTCTTTTGAGATATCTTATCTTTTGAATGAGCGCTCTAGGTCAGTCCGACATCTGTCCGAAAAGCCACTTTCGGCGCAGCATGCGCACCAATCCTATTGGTTGACAGAAAAAGTGACTGACATTATCTTTTGAAATCTTCTTTTGCATGTCTTGAACAGTGTTTTATCTGACACCTCCCATGCTTTGACCTGTAACCTGTCAGCTTTTCCCCATCCCCTGCAGCTGCCGGCATATCTTTTGATATCTTTTGCTTTTGTTTTCTTGTGCTTTTGAATATCTTTTGCTTGATTTGATAAGATCTTTTCCTCCTTTTAAGGAATTGTGTTCCCCTAAGGTTTTCCTATAAATTAAACTATTCTCTTTTAACACTACACACACTACACTTAAACACTCTAAATCTTTCTCCCTTTGCTCTCTGCCGAAGATCCTCAGCTCTTCTCTTTGCCTCCGTCTTCTCTTCTGTTCTGCCCGGAATCTCGGTAAATATAAATATATATATTTTGTTTTAATTTGTTTAACTAACAAAAATCGATACTTACTGCATATATTCAAGACATAAAAACCAATCGTTAAACCAATAACCTCTTATTTATAGGTTAACTTGTGCTTGTTTAAAAGTTGGTTCTTGCATTATCTTTCAACACACCTTTTTCAGGTGAGTAATCTCGTACTTAATCCCCTTTTATTTTTAACGTTTTGGGATGTTCATGTGTTCGTACAACTTGAGTCTTAAACTTGTTTATGAACTTTATGTGCGCAAAACCCCATGTGTTATGGACGTTTACTTGGCTGTTTATTTGTATGTGTGACTCATTAACCGCTTTGACGGCCTATTCCGAAGTTTTCATGGATCCATTAGATGAACACGGGAGACCTATCGTTTACGGTTTTCTTGTTTTGTTACACATGCACGTATGTTTTCTTGCTTTTGTGGTCAATTGGGAGCACGGATTGAACTATGAGCTATGATCTAAGGCTTGATCACAATCTGATTACACCCTATGTTAAACCCCAGTTATGCACATGTTGCGCGCAGTGTTTATTATTATTTATATCTATTAAACTTGATTTCTCACCGACACGCAAGTGTTGACGTTTTATTTTAACACATGTTCAGGTTTGCTGTAGCTGCTTTTGGGAATCTCAAGGACACGTAGGATGTTTTCTTTTTGTTTGGACCTAGATTAAAATGTAACAAGACAAATTATGTTTTTTGAATATTTTAAGTTATGATATGATTTATGTTACCTTTCGATTCATGTTCTGCGCGTGCGCAATGAAATGTATTTATTAAATATTGACACCCAAATAGTGTCGCGAGTAATGAAACAATACGTGGCGCCCCGATGTATAATCCGCCATCGGTCGGGGTGTTACAATTTGTAATGCGGTAGTGGACGTGATATTGTGTGAGAAGATAATGTGCCAGGGTGAGTGACTGAGTGCGTCGTACCCCTAGTCGGAATTTCCGATTCCTTCGAGTGGTGAGATGAAAGGACGAAGTGAGGCAGCAAAGGCGGTCAAAAAAATAAATTTTAGAAGTTAGAATGAGATTTTGGGTTTTGGGCTAAAAGTTGAGTAGGGTTTGAATTAGGTTTTGGGCTTAAAAATTGGATATTGGACTAATGGACTTGTTAATATTAAAGTCAAATTTAATAGGAAAAATTGTTTATATAACGTTTATATAATTATATTTATAAAATAGTCATTGTATTTTTTGTTAGGGTTATTCTCAAAATCTCATGGGGGTTATCTCGAAATTATACAGGGTACGACTTTAAAGTTTTACAAGGGTCGGTGCCACAATTGTATAGGGATCGGTCGGAAATTTTTCGGTATATTAACACTAAAATTTTTTTTCACAGGGGACGAGGACACCCCTCACTTATGAGTGGCTACGCCCCTGATAACATGTAGTATCTTATAACTTATAATATTTTATTGTTTTCTTTAATAAATTTGGTTCAAAGTAATAGCGCTACAAGACAAAAAGCACGTGTAATTAACCTTAAACTAGAAAACTAATTTTAAAAATAAAAATTAATAATAAGTATTAGTATAATGCAATCAAACAGCGGCGGATTCACGAAGCTTCGGAGTTTTGCAGAATGACGGTTGGCTTTAAGCCAAGCCACATAAGCCGAGAAAGGAACCAGCTCGCTTAGCTGGAAGGCAGACTGTCATTGTCGTGATATTTGTTTTATTCTTTTTTGTATGTTTTTCATTTGGGTTCCTTAAAAGGTTTAATTTTATTTTGATTTACGTCAACCTTTTGTTTCCGATCAATCACAGGAATTTATGGGTCAGGTTGGGTGGGTTTTGGTCACCGTGTCAAAACGAATTCGGATCATAACAGGTTAGGGTTAGAATGAGTTGATTCAAAAGGATGAGTTATTTTGGTTCAAATTGAAATGGGTCAAGTTAAGTGTTAAAGAAAATGAGGTATATATATGAAAATGAACTGGATAACTGAAATTAAAGTATATACATGGAAAAGAAAATATAGAAACTAGACAACTTTTTTGTGTACAAGTTCTTTTTGGAATGGGCCGCATTTATTTTGTTTTTGTGTCCAAGTATAAACAAAAAAGAACAGAACTTATGTTGGACTGTATATTCGAAATATTTTGATGATGTAAAACATAAAGTAAATATGTAAAATAATTGAGTTCCTGAGTGCGTTGTGTGATTATCGAGATAATTTTGTTGAACGAACGACAACATATATATATATATCTGAAGATGATTATTCGTATAATTTTCTCTTAATTTTTTTTTTCATATTATCATGATAGATTATAGACAACAAAAACCGATATTACAATCAAACTTCGGTTATAAACTTGATGGAATAGAAGTGAGCTAGCAAATTAAACCATATATTGAATTGCATAAAAAAAATGTTCTTAATGTTGGACATAACATCTTATCGCCTCCTTTGATCACATCTCGCCTATGTCGTTGCTTGTAAAATGTGATTTCTGGATCAATGCAGGTTCCAAAATCAGGCATGAGACCTAGGGCCCATCCCTAAGAATCCTCAAAAATCTAGGGGCGGGCGAGGTGAGCAACAAAAAAGAAAAAGAGGGGTGGGGGAGGAGGTTCTTAAACTATATAGTTTTTAAAATAATAATAAAAAAAACTTTGGGCCCTTGGCCGGTCACCCATTTTGCGCCTCCTCCGAGCTAGCTTGATGAGACCGAAACAATGTAACACATAAAAATATGAAAAAAAAAACACTATGAATGGTTGATGGTTGGGAGTGCATTTTGCGTAAATAACGAAAGATATGGAATCCAAGAAAACGGGACAGCTCTCCGGCTAGGGAAATCAATTGTCAGCACACATTACATCTAAGTATAACTATAGTGTAACACTTTTGAAGCCAATATTTGATTATTTAGTGTTTAACTAACAATAATCATTAATTAAAACCAAAAAAGAAAATCATATATAAATATATTGATGCAGATATCAGCAAAGAAAGGAAATGGTTGCTTCTCAAGTTGGGATCTAAACAAGTGACTGATACTGAAGAGGTATGTACCCGCCTCAACACTGAGCAAGGCGGGTCAACCCACAAGATATAGACAAGAGGCTTGAAATCAAGACATTATGAAGGCACAAAGCCAAAACCTACGCGCATGGCGCATATCACATATGCTCACGCATATCACATATGCTCATGCATCACATGCTCAGGCATCATATGCCCAGGCACCACACATGCTCAGGCATCATATGCCCAGGCACCACAGATGCCCAGGCATCACAGGCATCACATATGCTCACGCATCACATATGCTCACGCATATCACATATGCGCGTGGCGCATCAGCGCGCGGCGCATATCACATGCTCGTGCATATCACATCTGCGCATGAAACATCTGCGCGTGAGAATAAAGAGAAGACCTCGCGCATCCTCAGGATTGGCGCATATCACACATACACATAATCAACCTCGTCCTTATCCAAATCAGGATTAGGGCAACCTTGATTGTGCACGCCAGACAACCTTCCAGAAGGTATCTTTTTAAGGAATAAGAATATGCTGATGTTGACAGCCACCAATGAAAGGTGGACAACTCAGCAAAACCTATGTGCCACCACGTGGTTATAACCAATGAAAAAGCACCAGGTGTCCCAAAGGACACGTGGAGCAAAGCTACTGGAAGAGGCCAACAAAGCCCTAATTGGGTCTGAGCCCAATCATTGGAAACCCTAGCACTATAAATACAGCATCAACTCCACAAGGAGAACACATCATAACACACAATCACATCCAATATCATCTGATAACATACAATCACAGAGTATTCAGCTATTAAGCAATACACTCCAAATTCCTTACTCTCACATATTATTATCTTCTCCCACAAATACTTATTCTCACACCGGAGGGTTACCCCAAAGAGGACCCCTCTGTCCCTTTCTGAGGGGTAAGTTTACGGTGCTGTTCATTTTGTAGGTGGAAGAACCCAGATCCATCAGATCCAAGAGAAACCATCGGTGAAATAGCATAATCACACCCGAGGAAAGTAGATCGTCTACCAGTGAGTCGATCCACGTTTCTTCATTGGCGCCATCCACTGTTAAAAAACGGCAACAAGATCTCATCAGATCTCTAAACAAAAAAACCAAATTTTCACCATGGTTTCTGGCGTTCGTAACGTTGATCAAGTTCTGGAGGATATTGAACGTGAGGATGTTAATGAGGGACAACAGTTTCTGAGGGCGCCGCGTGATTCTACGCGCGCCACCAGTAACCGTCCTTTCATCACAACTCCTCATGGCCAGACTGAAACTCCTCCAGACGATCTTACGTTACAAAATCTTGCCGGCTCGAAGCAAAAAGGACCAATGGGTCCAGAAGATGAAACTAATGACCCCAAAGAATGGCTCATAAACGAGCAACGACGCCTAATGGACAAGTACAATGAGATGGTCAAACACAAAAAGACAGCCGACTTAACAAAAAGGCTAGCGTTTGACAAGCAAAACGTTCATGGGACAAAAAGGGCGCGCGCGCCGGAAGATGGTCATTCCGTTCACACTGCACACACTGAGTTCAGTGATGAAGAAGTGCACAGCATGAGGAAGACGCGAGATACTCATGCAGGAGGCTCACAGCTCCACGCGCACGTAAACATGGCGCCTGGCGCCAGAGCAGATCTGGATCTGCACGCGCCATACAGCCCACCAGTAAGAGGGCAAGTGGACGTAACCACACCATACAGGCCAGCCATCTTGGTGAAACATTCAAAGTTCACTGAGCGCATAGCGAAGGCCCCTATTCAGCACAAAACCAAGATGCCAAGTGGTTTGGGCAAATATGACGGCACAACAGATCCAGACGATTTCTTACAAGGGTTTTACAACACAGGAAACCTAGAAAGCTGGACGATGCCAACATGGTGTCACATGTTTGCTCGCTGCCTCACGGGCGCGGCGCGTGTCTGGTTCGAGAGCTTGCCGACTGGGCAAATCGATGAGTTCGAGGAGCTATTGGAAAAGTTCCAAGCCCACTTCGTACAGCAGCGCAGACACACGCGCGACCCTGATGACATAGAGCACTGCGTGCGCAGGAATGATGAAACGATTGAAGACTACATAACTCGTTTCAATCAGGAGTCTCTGGCAATCGGAGGTATCACTGAGCAACTCTTGCGCGTGGCCTTTATACAAGGCGCGCGCAGTGATCAACTCCGCCGAGCTCTCGTAAGCAGAGATGGCATGCCAACCACTTAGGCCAAACTAATGGAAGCATCGCGAGTCTTCGCGAGAAATGAAAAACAAATTGCCCAAGATAGGGCAAGAGAAAGAGCGCATCAAGCTGAGTCACCGCGCAGCAACGAGAAAAGGGGCAAACAGAACTCTGTATGGTCCAGGTTGCAATCAACCAGTTTTTCTTCCGCAGAAAAACAGGCGCAACCAAGCTCACCCCAGCCCCAAAAAGACGTTCGTAATCGCGGGGAGGGTGACAAGAGGGAAGGCGGCAGAGATCCTAACAGACCTCTGCCAAGAATATGGACTCCCCTCACTAAAACGCCTTCACAGGTGTTAAGCACTGAGAATGTCCAATTCAAAAGCCCAAAGCCACTACACTACAAGGGACCATCAGACAGTGGCAAGTACTGTGAGTTTCACAAGTCCACAGGGCACAACACTGATGCATGCCACCACTTGAAGGATGCAATTGAAAAAGATGTGAAATCAGGCAAGCTGGCTCACCTGGTTAAAAACTCAAGACCAGAAAATGAACAATCAGGAGCCTCAGCCAGCAAAAAGTACAAAAGAATCTGTGTAGCTGAGGGAGGAAGGCAAGGGCAAATATCAAGAAAGAGAAGCGCGCAAATCCAAGGAGATTGGCGCGAGCAACAAGTCATCTTCCCAAGAATCAGGGGAGGCCCTTCCATCAGCAGTCCTCTGGTCATCACTACACACATTGCTCATTATGAAGTGTCGAAAGTCCTGGTGGACACTGGCAGCGAATCAGACATCATGTATGAGCAATGTTTCAGGAAACTGGATCCGGCAGACCAAGCAAGGCTTGAAATTGTGAATGCACCAATCTCTGGTGTTTCAAATGAAATCATTCATCCCCTAGGTCAAATACAATTTGAACTAACCATGGGGGATGAGAAACACAAGCGAGCCGAAGTTGTTAACTTCTTGGTCTTGCCCACCACTTCATGCCACAATATGATCTTGGGTAGGGAAACGATTGCCCAATTCAACGCCATACCGTCGCCAGCGCACGGCGCATTGGGGTTCCCAACACCAACAGGTGTAACTTTTGTATACCGAGATCATTTGTGTGCAGTGACAAGTACTCTGCGGGAAGGGAGAATGAAACTTCCAATGGCAGACAACGCGCCAGAGGAATGGATTCTCAACCCGAAATTCCCGGAGCAAAAAATCACAATTGGCGCTACGATATCAGACGACACGAGGTTGAGAATGAAAAGGTTGCTCATAGCATATATGTCGGTCTTCGCGTGGCAACACTCTGATATGACTGGGGTTCCGCGAGACCTGGCGCAACATTCTCTCAACACGTTCAAGTCTGTAGAGCCAATTGCTCAAAAGAAGAGAGTCATGGGGGATGAGAAGGCGAGGGCCATGAATGAGCAAGTTGAGGATCTATTGCGCGCAAACATCATCCGCCCGATACGATACCAGACATGGGTAGCCAATCCTGTGATGGTAAAGAAAAGTAACGGGTCGTGGAGGATGTGCATTGACTTCAAAGACCTCAACAAAGCATGCCCAAAAGATTGTTACCCCCTACCAAACATCGACGCAAAGGTGGACTCCGTGGCGCCATTCAAACTCAAATGTTTCCTGGATGCCTACAAGGGCTATCACCAGATTCAAATGGCACCACAAGACGAGGACAAGACCGCATTCAGAACCGACAAGGGTGTTTTTTGTTACACAAAAATGCCATTTGGTTTGAAAAATGCGGGAGCCACCTACCAAAGACTTATGGATTCCGTTTTCAGCGAGCAGATTGGAAGAAACCTAGAAGTCTATGTGGATGATTTGGTGATCAAGAGCAGGGAGGAGAAACAAATGCTCAAAGACATCGAAGAAACCCTTGGGCGCCTAAAGGAAGTTAACATGAAGCTCAATTCGAGCAAATGCACTTTCGGCGTACTAGAGGGAAAATTTCTAGGTGTAATGGTCACCAAGGATGGTTTCAAGGTGAACCCTGAGAAGGTGGAGGCCATCCTTGACATGCCCTCGCCATCCACCATGAAAGAAGTACAGAAGCTGAATGGTAGATTGGTCTCAATCAACAGGTTCCTAGCGAACCATGCAAGCAAATCTACCCCATTTGTCAACACATTGAGGAACTGCTTAAAGAAAAGCCAGTTCAAATGGACTCCTGAGGCCGAGCAAGCTTTCAGTGAGATAAAAGAATGTTTGATAAATTTCCCCGCGCTCACAGCTCCACTTCCTGGTGAAACTTTGACATTGTACCTATCAGCAGGAGAGCGCGCCATCGGCGCAGTATTATTGGTGGATCGCAAGGGAATCCAAACGCCAATATACTATGTGAGTCGGGTGCTGACAGATCCTGAGACGCGGTACTCCATCATGGAAAAGTTAGTTTTATCACTAACACACGCGTCGCGCAAGCTTCATAGATATTTCAATGGTCATCCCATTGAAGTTTTGACTGGTTACAACATCCAGCAAGTCTTGCGGCGTCCCGCGCTCTCAGGAAGGCTGACAAAGTGGGCGCTGGAATTAGGTGAGCACACGATCGCCTATAAGCCCCGTCCAGCAATAAAGGGACAAGTCTTGGCTGATTTCATTGCAGAAGTCCCCGAAGGAAAAATTGAAGAGGCTCACCGCGAGGTAGACCCTCCGCGAGCCAATGATGAAGAAAATGTTTGGAGTCTATTCACTGACGGAGCTTCAAACAACGAAGGGTCTAGCGCAGGCCTCAAGCTGGTGGATCCATAGAATCATGAATATATTTACGCCATCAGGTTGGACTTCAAGAGCACCAACAATGAAGCTGAGTATGAAGCCTTGCTGGCTGGCCTCCGCATCGCGCACAAATTCGGAGTGAAAAAGCTAGAGGCCCATGTTGATTCATACTTGGTAGCAGCACAGGTCAATGGCCTTTATGATGCCAAGGAGAACACCATGCCTCTGTATCTAGAGCAGGCGAAAAAGCTCATCGAGCAATTTGACTGCTTCAAAATCATTCATATCCCGCGCAGCGAAAACAAGTCTGCTGACGCGCTGAGCAAGATGGCATCAACCAGCTTCGATCACTTTGGCAAACATGTCAGGGTGGAAGTAATGAGCAACCCGTCGGTGGGAGCGAAGTCTGTCCTTGTAACTCATACAACCCCTTCGTCATGGATAACTCCAATAATGGAATTCTTGAAGGAGGGAAAAGTACCAGACGATCGCGCACAGGCGAGGAAGATAAGACACAAGTCGCAAAACTATGAATTGCTTGATGGTACATTATATCGACGCTCTTATCTTGGACCGCTCATGAAATGCCTAGATGCTGAGGAAGCAAGCTATGTGATCAGAGAGATACACGAAGGAATCTGTGGAATACATGCTGGCCCGCGCATGGTGGTTGCCAAGGCAATGAGCGCAGGTTACTATTGGCCAGGCATGTACTTGGACGCTTTAAAAGAGATCCAAAAATGCAAAGCATGCCAGAGCTATGCGCCAAACACCATGCGGCCAAAGAACAACTTGATTCCGGTGACCTCCGCATGGCCTTTCCACAAATGGGCAATTGATATTGTGGGTCCCCTACCGCAAGCGCAAGGGCGAGTAAAATATTTGGTAGTGGCAGTAGACTATTTTACAAAATGGGTTGAAGCCAAGCCACTAGCAAAAATCACAGCCGAAGCGATGAAGCAGTTTATTTGGAGTCACATCATATTCCGTTTTGGCTTGCCCATGGAAATTGTGAGCGATAATGGCAAACAATTCACTGACAGGAAGATATCAAACTGGCTCAAGGAATTGCGCATCAACCAAATCTTCACTTCGGTATACCACCCTCAGGGGAATGGCCAAGTGGAGCGCGCGAACCAAAGCTTGTTAAATGGGCTGAAGAAAAGGTTGGAGGGAGAATCACATTCTTGGGTCGAAAGGCTACATAATGTCCTGTGGGCACACAGGACATTAAGCAAAACCAGCAATGGCGAATCCCCGTTCAGCCTAACCTATGGAACGGAGGCAATGATTCCAGCAGAAATTGGATGCCCATCCCATAGAGTGCTCATGATGAGCAAGATTGATAACGAGCGCGAAAGAAGGTTGGATCTCAACTTACTTGAAGGGCGCAGAGAGGCGGCTATCATCAGTGAAGCCAAATACAAGAAAAAACTGGAAAAATATTACAACCAGCGTGTGAAAGAATGCCACTTCAAGAAAAATGATTTTGTACTTCGAAACAATGAAGCTAGCCGAGCGATACCCCCGGGAAAAATGTCCCCCAATTGGGAAGGACCTTATCAAGTCTCGGAAGAATTGGGAAAAGGCGCATACGCTTTAAAAGATTTGAATGGAAAGAAGATCCCGCGCGCTTGGAACGCGGCACAGCTTAGAAAATGTTTCATGTAAAAATGTCAAGTTTGTAATCAAGGCTTTTTAAGCCATTATGAATAATGATACACGCTATCTTCTCTTAATGTGGATTCTATTACCTTTAGCATACATGTTTCACACTTCCCTTTATTAATTTTGAGCAATATGACAACATTGTATTGACATCAAAATGAAATAAAACGAAGTAAAACATACATGCGCGAGCTTCAAGCTCAAACGCGTTAACGAGTCTTAACTCTAAAACGTCAGGGCCTTAGCCCAAGTCTATTACCTTTTGCATACATGTTTCACACTTCCCTTTATTAATTTTGAGCAATATGACAACATTGTATTGACATCAAAATGAAATAAAACGAAGTAAAACATACATGCGCGAGCTTCAAGCTCAAACGCGTTAACGAGTCTTAACTCTAAAACGTCAGGGCCTTAGCCCAATAATGTGAGCCTTAGCTCAAATCACTCACAACATCCATCCTACATACTGCGCAGCCTAACCATAAAAATACCTAAACACAACTAAGGCAAAGCAAATGCCAAAACATAGTTGTTAAGGTCTCAGGTCGAGGTCGCGCATGAAACTGTAATGGATATCTGAGTAACACATATTGACACGTAAAGGCTAAAAAACTCATAATTCCATGCGCGATAACGTCGCGCAAAAGAGGAATAATGAAAACGCCAAGGCGCGTGTCAACATAATCAAGATATGGCAAAATCACTTACAATATGACAAGGATTAAGTATAATAATTTCCTTACAACCTTGTTCTTATTTCAACGTGCAAGCATATCTTATATTAAACAAGCAAACATGCAATATAAAGAGATGAATGGGGAATGCGCAAGATGCGAAGAAGGGAAAAACAAAATTTCATTCCAAGGCATTGAAATTTACAAGGTTACAAGATGATAAGATACAAACTACAAATAAAAATAAAAAACATGAAGGGCTTCTCAAGTCTCCACGTCGACGTCAGCCTCTTCATAGTCATCATCATCGCCCTCAGCACCTGGCGCAGCCCGCTCCTCATCATCTCCAAACTGACCATAGTCAAGTTCTTCGTCTTGAATGGATTCTTCTATCACAATAGTGTCAGGAGCGGATCCTTTGGCCACGCCAGAGCCGCTAGCAACGCCAGCATTCCCCGCGCCATCATCGCCGCCGCCAGCCCCCTCGCACTCGTCAAGTAATTTCTTTAGCGCGCCGAGATCGGGCTGGTCAGCAAGCGCGGATATCTGCAAATCATAAGGAAAAATATGAGTATAAAAGGACTTGGAAAATAAGTCAAGTTTATCTCGTTAAGGTTAAAATACCTGTGCAAGGATGGGAATGGGAGTATTCAAATACTTCTCCCCCATCGCGGCCATGTCCGCGCAGGCAGCGTCGCTCTGATAAGGGTACTCGGATGGGTTCTTCTTCAACATGCCATATTCATAGCCATCCGTAAACCCTTCAGCTCGACCAACCAAGCGCGCGGCAGCGTTGCAATCCATCACAAGGGCCTGGAACTCGTCTGAGTATTTCATCGCGTAAGCGCAACGAGTCATGCCATGTGAGATTAGCCAGTGGCGATCCTGCGCGAGGGAAGCAACAGACGTCTCGAGGGCAGGAATCTGAGAGTTTAATAACTCAACAGTTTCCTTAGTCTGTTTCAGCTCCTCTTTGTCGGACGCTGCTGCCGCCAAGGTTTCTTCCTTCTCCGCCCGCGCAGCATCAAGTGCTTCCTGGCTAGACGCTGCCGTCGCCAAGGCTTCATCTTTATCGGCCTGCGCGGCCGCCAGCTCCTTCTTCAGGCGCGCAACCTCACTCTCCAGTGATGATTTTTCAGTTATAGACTGGACAAGAGCTTGGTCACGCGCCTCCGCCTCCAGCTCCAAGTCGCGCGCTCTGCGCGCGTACTTGGCCGCCTCCGCCTCCGCCGCTTGTAGCTTCTCCCGCGCAGCCTGAAGCTCATTCCCGCGCTTCACGAAGGCGCTGTTGGCACTTGCTCTGTTCTCACTGAGCTCTGCTTGGAGCTTCTCAGCTCTCTCTCGAGCATCAGAAAGATGCCAAGCAGACACCTTAGCCTCTTGCTTGGCTTTCGCAAGAGCATCACGTACTTTTACGTAATCATAGCGAAGCTCTTGGGAGGCAGCAAAGAAGGCTGACCTAGCAAACATATGATCGTTGAGCAATTCGTCGCGAGCGCGGTCCTCCTGGAACCTCCTTTCAGATGGAGGCACAGCATGAGCCCAGAATTCCGCACACACACCCATGGACTGAAATGTGCTGTCTTCATTAATATTCCATCTCGGGCGGTAAATGTGATCGGCTTCCTGCAGAAACAAAGTAATTATCTAAGTCATCAAAACATTAAGATGGAAGTCCGCGCAGCGGAGCAAAAAAAAAACCTATACCTGCGGGGATGAAGCAGAAAAGTCAGCGCCAGCCCCACGAGAAGGCTCCGCCGCGAAGCCTCGTGGCGCTGCAGGACTGGCGCGACCGCGGTCGGAGTCTTCAACTTCAAACTCCTCATCCTCCTCGGAAACAGGCCTTTTCTCTTGCGACCTAGAGCCAAAATCGGTCTCGCGAGGAGGGCTGTGCGCAGGAGGAGGTGAGGGAGGTCTCGACGCCGCCAGGTCGGCGCGCAAAACGGCCTCCTGCTCCTTAGTAATCCCAATGAGGGGAGATTCAGCACTAGCAGGAGCAGGAGCAGAACCAGCGGCGCTGGCACCGGCGCCAGGAGTGCCGCCAGCAGCTTGTACGCCAGCAACGACCTCTATGAAAAAATCAACAACAAGAGATGCTTCATGACTTGGTCTAAAAGAAAAAACTCAGAAAATACAAGCACAATACGTACCTTGGCGCAACTCCGTTCGCGACGCAAACATCGCCATGAAGTCCATTCTACCCTTTTTCGAGGGTAAAACAGGGGACTTCGAAGCGACCTCCGGCGCAGCCTCGGCATCTTGTTGCGCTGTCGCCGGCTCTACAAACATTTGAGTGAGCAAAGATTCATTAGTAATTCTATCAGAATCGCGCTCAAAGAACAGTAAAGGATAAGCAAAGTATACCTGTAGAAGGCGCAACGCCGCTACCCTTTTCCGCAAAGCGAAGGGAGGAGGTAGTAGCACCATACCTCGTGTGAACAGGAGGTCTGCCCACTTTTTGAGGCAGGGAGGACAAGGAAAACTTGGGGGGAAAATCCTGGGTTTTCTCAAATCCCCCCGCCTGAGTACGAGGATCCTGAGCAACATGGCCAACATCTTTCTTCTGTTTCTTACTGGCCCCTGCGCCAGTTTTCCCCTTAGCTTTACGCTTCAGTTGGGGCGCCTCCTCCTCCTCCTCCTCTTCCGCGAGCTCCAGCTCGTAGTTTTCGAGCGCATCTACAATACACGCAACAGAAGTGTTAGCAAAATTTGGTATTATAAAGGAAAATGCATAAGTGCAAAGGCTTACCAGGCGCATCGCTGTCAAAGACAAATCCCAGATCAACAGGGATGAACATGTCATCAAAGCGATTGGGAAGCCAACCTCCCCAGCGCCCAGCGCGACGGAGCCACCCTCCATATGCTCATCATAGGCGGCGTGGACATACTCCTTGCTGACTGCACAAAACAAATCAAATAATATCAGCAAAAAGATAAGTATTCGCGCAGAAGTAATGCAATGAGATCAACTTACACAAGCCGTCAATTTGGATCACGGGCTCAGTCGCGCTGTCAGCCCACCTCCTGCTCATACCCACCCCCACCAGCGCCTCCTCACAAATTTTCTTGGCGGGGGATGGTTCAGCAGTCAACTTTTTCACCCAGGCGCCAGTTGGGTTCTTGACGACACTCACATCCGTAGGCGCAGAAGAGATCGCGCGCATGGTCATGCGGATGGGGATCACACCAGCCCTGATGTAAAAAAACCTCTCAGACCAGTCATGAAGGCTCTTGAATGAAACAGTGGAGCACTTCACCTTCTGACTGCGAGGAATAAAAGAGAACCAAGAGTCTTGGATCTTGGGCTTGTAAAAAAACTGAAAGCGCCGAGGGGTGGGCTCTTCGCGCTGAGATTTGCACATGAACTCAAAATGAGTCATGCGCACAAGTCCAAACGGATGGACTTGGGATATATGAATCCCATAGAACCTAAGCAGCGCACCCACAAACCTTGTCATCGGGAGACGAAGGTTGCAGTGGGTGAAAAAATGGCAATACAAGGATATATAGCCGGTAGGCGGGTCCGCCGCCGTTTGCCCGGCCCCAGGCAACATGCAGCCAAACACAGGGAGAAAACCCTGAGAGGCCATGAGGCTGTCAAGATCGGCCTGCCTCAATTTGCAGGGGATTTCATTCCACCTCTTCACGGCCTTGGTCCTCCCTACCTCCTCCGATGAGACCTCAGCAGCCTTCTTCCCCTTGCCGGTCTTCTTCAATGTAGACATCACTAACGATTTCACACGGCGATGGATAGGGGAGGTTGTGTTGTCTGAGCTATCAGACATACAACTGTAAAACGGACAAAGGATGATCTGAAGAACAGAGACCTGGAAGCAGAAGACACGTAATCGGAATAGAAAGAAAGAAAGAAAAGAGCTCAGAAGAATAAACAAGAAGATGAAGGATAAAAAAACTCTAAGGGCTGGCTTTTATAGGCCCAGGAGAGAGAAAAATTGGTGCTGATCGGACTTCACGCGCCCCCACTCGCAGGTGTAAGCCAACGCGAGCGCGACACGTGTCCCTGACACTGTGTGAGGGGACACGAAAATAAACTTTACAGCTGCTGCCAGAGTTCACGTGCCACCACTCGCATGAACGGACCAACGCGAGCGCGACACGTGTCCCTGACAGCATGTGAGGGGACACGAAAGGCAACTGTAGCACCTCGAGCACACGAAAGGTCTGACACGTCTCCATCACTGACCCACGTCAGCAACAACCAACCACGTACAGGGACGATTCGTTTGCAACAAAAAGGATAGAATTTCGTGCAACGATGAGTAATAAGAGGAAAAAGACAAACCCCTACTAAAAGAGCAAACTGTTAAGTCTAATATCTATCTTGCCTCGCTCGCGCGAGACAAGACACACATTAGACTGGGGGGGCTTGAAGAGGTATGTACCCGCCTCAACACCGAGCAAGGCGGGTCAACCCACAAGATATAGACAAGAGGCTTGAAATCAAGACATTATGAAGGCACAAAGCCAAAACCTACGCGCATGGCGCATATCACATATGCTCACGCATATCACATATGCTCATGCATGACATGCTCAGGCATCATATGCCCAGGCACCACACATGCTCAGGCATCATATGCCCAGGCACCACAGATGCCCAGGCATCACATATGCTCACGCATCACATATGCTCACGCATCACATATGCTCACGCATATCACATATGCGCGTGGCGCATCAGCGCGCGGCGCATATCACATGCTCGTGCATATCACATCTGCGCGTGAGAATAAAGAGAAGACCTCGCGCATCCTCAGGATTGGCGCATATCACACATACACATAATCAACCTCGTCCTTATCCAAATCAGGATTAGGGCAACCTTGATTGTGCACGTCAGACAACCTTCCAGAAGGTATCTTTTTAAGGAATAAGAATATGCTGATGTTGACAGCCACCAATGAAAGGTGGACAACTCAGCAAAACCTATGTGCCACCACGTGGTTATAACCAATGAAAAAGCACCAGGTGTCCCAAAGGACACGTGGAGCAAAGCTACTGGAAGAGGCCAACAAAGCCCTAATTGGGTCTGAGCCCAATCATTGGAAACCCTAGCACTATAAATACAGCATCAACTCCACAAGGAGGACACATCATAACACACAATCACATCCAATATCATCTGATAACATACAATCACAGAGTATTCAGCTATTAAGCAATACACTCCAAATTCCTTACTCTCACATATTATTATCTTCTCCCACAAATACTTATTCTCACACCGGAGGGTTACCCCAAAGAGGACCCCTCTGTCCCTTTCTGAGGGGTAAGTTTACGGTGCTGTTCATTTTGTAGGTGGAAGAACCCAGATCCATCAGATCCAAGAGAAACCATCGGTGAAATAGCATAATCACACCCGAGGAAAGTAGATCGTCTACCAGTGAGTCGATCCACGTTTCTTCTGATACATTCTTTTCTTTCATCCTATGATTAAAGTCCCACTCCTATGTTCTGCCCACATGTGTTTCCCAATATTACAGAGACAATATCTTTGTCCTTATAATACCAATAAAACAGAATACTGGTCCACTGCATGTGTTTTTCTAGCTGCTCTCTTGGTTGATAAGCCTGATCTATCTCTAATGATACCCAATACCAGCCTCATCCGACCATTTATCGTCTTAAGTAGCTGGCCATCACTATACCAGGCCTTTCTTAATTTGTCATCAACAAGGTATGTGGGTTCACGCTTCGGCCTTGTGACAAGCACCGGGATAGTGAAACAAGTTATTTAACATCTCAAATGACACTGTCACGTGATATTTTTAAATAATATGTCTCATACTGAATATAATATACCTTTGAATTAAAATTTCTGATGACGTCGGCTTTCACAAAACAATGCTACTATAGTACTATCCTTTATATTCACATATAGTTTGTTGAAATATACAATAATTAATGTAACAATTCGCTAATATTTTCTATATTCGTATAGTTTGTGTTGATATTATTCTTGCTTGAAATGTTTTCCTCATTATTATTTTCATTGGTAAATGGACTGGGCTTTTGCCTTTATGGATTGGGCTAAGGCTGCTGTTGGATATGGATGGATTTGCTTGTGACAGCTGTTGTGCTTAGAAGCTGCTGGGCTCAGAAACTGTTGGGCTTAGGAGCCCGTATTGAGGTCCGATTCATGACTTTGGCACTCAGTATGTAAACGAAGAGAGAAAGAAAGAGAGAGAGGAGGGGGGGGGGGGGGTGGTTTGAGAGAGATTATAAGTCATTTTTTAACGAATATTTTAGTGGAATGTTTTCACTACTAGTAGAGTTTTAGTTGAATTGCAAAATAACTTGGTTAACTAGAGTCGGCAAAATCGGTTTGTTGTGATAACAGGATGTGTTTGCCGCATCACTTATAACGCAAATCTTAGCCCGAACACGAAATGTTTAAATAAACATGTCACTCAAATACTAACAATCATAAACATGTTTAATAAGTGAGTTGCACAACACGACGGCATGTTTAATATGATTAAATATAAACAACTCAATAATACGACTCATTTAACACAAGTACTAGCATAAAACAAGTATTATCCATGTCATGAACTTATTAAACGGTCCGTTTAGATTTTTTTTTCACACTTTATTAACCAAATCAAATTAGATTCTTGTCAAGTCATGTCTTATTATCGATTTTGTAACAGTCATTTTTAACGGAATTAACTTTTATATGAATTTTGTACAGTACAATTTTTTTAAAATTTGGTTAGAATAAGGGCAATTCTAACCACACCGCCGGTGTGGTTAGAAAACCGTACAAGACGCGACGGTAAGGGCTAAACGCGGCGGTGTGGTCAATCAATCAAATCAACTATCATCTCACGGTTTCAAATCAGCATATTATTATCATTAATAATAATATTACTAGTATTAACCTAAGTTGATAATTATTAGAATTTGATTTAAATATAAATTTGTTTTAAATATATGATTATGATTATTATGATAAAAAATGATATATATTTAAATAAATATATAATTAATTAAGTGATTTTAGTCTATAATTTGAGGTGTTGGCTATTTGTTTAAAAAATTATTATATGTATTATACATCTTCATTTTGCTTAGATTTTTGGTGTTTTGGAATCAAAGCTCTCATATTATGATCATGTTTATGTAGTTAAACTAATATTATGATCATGTTTATGTTACCACTTGGTTGGATTTTAATAATTGTAACATTTCAATATTAGAAAGCATAAAAAACATAAAACCATGTGATACAAAATATAAAAGTTCATAACAAGTTCATAAAAACTTCGTAACATACAAAATATTAAAGTTTGATAGAATATAACAAAGTAGTCTAAATCAATATTTACACTACCGTGTCCCCGTCTTCGTCCCCGTCGGTTGAGGCTTAGGCGCCGCCCCTTGATGTGCTAGCCTCGTGATCAAAGCGTGGGGGAGGTAATGTGTAATCCTCACCGCGCTGTCGGCTGGCCTCCCTCTCCATCATCCAATCCATTTGACGTTGCATCCGTAGCACCGCGGCCTCTACTCTCCGTAATCGTGCATCTGTGGCGTGGTCTAAACGCACAACGCGATAGGTGCGTGGTGCGTGCTGCGGCACTCGTGGCTGACATTAAAATGAGAATTAAACGTTAATATTTATTACATAAACAAATAAATGTAAACGAGTTATAAAAGTAACATGAACCTGCTCCGTTCCATCCGCCGCCTCATCCTCCCACTCCCCTCTGTCCTCGTCCCCCGATTGCTCTTCGTGGTTGTCGTCGACGTGCACCTCCGGGGCAATCAATGGTGGAGGCTCGACTAATGGCACCGGTATGTACGGTGGCATACCGAAGTCCGTGACGAGACAGTCTCTTCTTGTCCCGTCGGGGTCCCTAAACTTGAGAACAATACGCATGCCACGGGTGAGCTCACAGTGGGCGCTACCACGGGTGAGCTCACAGGGGGATACTGTCGGGATCGTAAGGGTATCTAGCTGTGTTTCAAGTCCCAAATAACGCGCGATGCGCGTCACGTAGCGGCCACCGAGCAACGACCCTCTTCCATGCCTGTGGGGGTATGTGGCGATGTAGTAGGCGAAGCCATGGGCAAGGTTGCAATCGATCTTCGTCAACATGCACCGCAGAAAGAACAAGTCTGAGAGTTTGCAGTGGTCAGCACCTTGATGTCGACCTTGTACTGACGAGGCTATCAGCCTGTGTAGGTACCTGCACAACGAAATATAATATAAGGTAAATATAATATAATGTAACGTAATATATTACAATGTAACGTAATGTAAAGTAACATAGGTTCACGTACCTGTACAACGGGTTAATGATGCAGGAGGCTTTTTCTTGGCTACCTTTAGGGAAAGGCTTACTCGCAATCGTGCGCCACTAAACGCGCAGATAATCGTCTGCGGCCCTGCGGACGCTCGCGGTGTAGATCGGCTGCCGGACCTCCTCCTCGGTGTAAAAGTCGATCGCCACGGCGAACTCCTCCAATGAAAAGTACCGGTCGACCCCAAACATCTTGAACGAAACCTCCCACGCCCGACCCTCCGGGTTATGATCTCTCATCGGCACCTCTGGCCTCCCTGCCTCCCGTGGCCAGAATTAAAATAAACAATCTGTTTTGAATATATTAAAGTAATGTGTAGGCGGTAAACAAAGTTAAAGTAAAAAGAAAAACACCTGAAACGGAATGTCGAATAAACCTCTAGCGTAAGCTCCCGGTGTGCGGGGTAGTTCATCGTAAACATCCTCATCCACGGCGTGTCTTTGCCGACATACTCTAACATCCTTTTGTCCTCGCCAACTGACTCCATAAAACTGAGGCTTAAAATGGTATTCGGCATAGGGTTCATCATTCGGAGCTGGATGTACCGGTCGTGCTCGAGTGTCCCGAGAACAAACTGGGTGTGTGGGTAATTCACCAACACATCATCCCCTTCAATAGGTTTTGGCGGCTGTTCTCTCCGCCGCCTCCGTCTTGGCCGCTGCTCAGCCTCCTCCTCCTCATCCTGCTGGTAGATGATGTCTTCCTCTATGATGTCCATCTGTTTATCATATATATATATTAAAAGCCACATTTTAGTTTTCTCAATAAACACAACTGTTGATAGATATTTGAAACAAATAAGATTTTTGTTTCAAATTTTCAAACCGACGGTATAAAACCGTACCGGACGAAAGATTTGATCGTATATATTAACTGTTTAATATTTCATAATATATATTATTTCTTTATGTTTATTAAAAAAAAGGTGCATTGTATAAACCAGAAACCATGAAACCAAACCGGAACCAAACCGTTAATAATGGTTCGGTTTGGTTCGGTTTTAAATCTCAATGGTTCGGTTATTAGTTTTGGTTAATGCCAAACCTTTTGGCTTCGGGTTGACCCGAAAACCGTCAAAACCGGGTCTTGAACACCCCGATTTGAGTCGTCTAACAAGGTCAACACAGTCATGATTATCAAACCTATATATCCTGATTACCAAGCCGTTAAATAACCCGCTCAAGTAAACATATATAACTTGATTATCAAACCCTAACCCGATTAAATACTCTAATATATACGAGAGTGAACCCATACAAACTTCAACATAATCATTTAACAAACTTCAACATAATCATTGTTACTAATTGTAATTTTAGTAAGCAAAAAAATAATAATTGAAACAAAACATTAAAACATACCTTATTGGTGAAGACTGGAGTGAAGGAGAGATGGATAATAGGGATGGAAAGGAAGGTTGTGGTCGGTCTGGCTGAAAGAGAGACGGTCGGCGGTGGACTGCGGAGGGGGTGGGGGGGTTAGGGTTTGACCTGCAGTTGTGGTGGGGAAGGGAAGTTGTGTGATGTTTTTGTTTGTTATTGCTGGGTAAAAATAAATAACCTAACTTGCTTGGTAAAAAAAAAGGAAAAAACTGGAAATAAAAAAATAAGGCGTTGCAGATAAGAGTCGAACCCGGGTTAACAGCAGTGTCGGTAGGATTAAAGGGAGGAGTATTACCAGCAGACCAGAATTCCAGATTGTATATGGGTTCACTCTCAAAATATATATCTGTTCACTGTCACATATATGAAACAAATTGTGAGATGAACTTCATTTGTATATTAATTATAGAAACAGATTGCTTATGCACGTCGCCTTATGGCCTGCTGGTTAACACTTGATGCTTTGTGGGTAGAGGTCGCGGGTTCGACCCCTGTACACCACGTTTTTGTTGGAAAGTTATGTTTTTATTTCCTTTAAGCCACAATTAATCATATTAATAATAATAATGACTAAAGATGAATTATTTCAATAACACCCGACTATGTAAATACCGTTTAACTCGACTAAATATGAATAATGAGTAAATATAATATTAACCATAATAAATCCCATCTGGGCCGATTGCAGGCATAGTGAACTCCATTCAACCCCGGAGCGGGGGAACATCGCTCACTGACCACCTCAAACTGTCTACTACTTAACGAGGGTGTACCGTGGCTCTTAATGAATTCGGTGGCACCTCTAAAATACAACCATGTAGTGATCTCACATGAAATGCTACCATCGTTTGTAATATCATCATCATCATCATATCATCATCATCATGATATCATTATCATATTTTCATCATATCATCATCATCATCATCATATTTTCATCATATCATCATCATCATCATCATCATAACATCATCATATCATCATCATCATGATATCATTATCATATTTTCATCATATCATCATCATCATAACATCATCATCATCATCATGATATCATTATCATATTTTCATCATATCATCATCATCATCATAACATCATCATCATCATCATAAAATCATCATCATCATCATCATGATATCATTATCATATTTTTATCATATCATCATCATCATCATCATCATAACATCATCATCATCATCATG
This sequence comes from Bidens hawaiensis, assembly GCF_021521415.1. Lineage (NCBI taxonomy): Eukaryota > Viridiplantae > Streptophyta > Magnoliopsida > Asterales > Asteraceae > Bidens > Bidens hawaiensis. The sequence goes on along the minus strand of NW_027492132.1, from coordinate 515,246 downwards.
ATATCATTATCATATTTTCATCATATCATCATCATCATCATCATCATCATCACATCATCATCATCATCATCATAACATCATCATCATCATCATCATAACATCATCATCATGATATCATTATCATATTTTCATCATATCATCATCATCATCATCATATCATCATCATCAGCATCATCATCATCAGCATCATCATAATATTAGTTTCATATCAAGTCATCATCATAATATCATCATCATATCATCCACCACAATTATTATTATAATTTCTTATACTAATTTCATTCACATACAAATTAGTCCAACAAACCCAATTTTTATTATAAAACTAATATTTCTATTTTCCACCAATTTAAATATAAGTTTTAAATATTTTTATTAATAATTGTTCTGCATGTTTTTAAAAAAGTATTTATAATAGGTTAGAATAATTTCTTTAATTAAAATTAAACAATATATATTTAATATAAAAATCATTTAAAATAACATTAGTATTCCTTAGAACAATTAAACGAACAATTTCATCATCAACATCATCATCCTACGCCGAGGTAAACGCTTACCGTGGCGGTTAACACGCTCCTCTTGCAGTGGTTGACGGTCTTTTACAGCTTTATGGGATTTCGAGTAACCTTCATAAGCACTGTTAAGGTCGAATCGCGGCGTTTAGAAGACCATAGAAACCACTATATAAACACCCGATATCTATAGGCTCCATACAACAAAAATTTGTTAATTCCCCACCCACACATACATTACCATAATACTTTGGAAAATAATAACAATGGAGCCCGAAAATAGCATCTACACAGCCATGAAAATTTCGGCATGAAATAAACAAGAAAGTTGTGGCTGTGTGAATGCTATTTTGGGGTCCATTATTATTAGTATAGAAAACGGTCTCATCGATCTACGATTTAAGTCCGCTCATCAATATATTACCCTGGAAACTAATAACGATGGAGCCACAAAATAGCATCTACACAGCCACGATAAATTCGGTCTGAAATTAAGAAGATAATTGTGGCTGTGTGAATGCTATTTTGGGGTCCATTATTATTAATATAGAATACAGTCTCGTCGGTCAATTTAACGTGGTTGGTCGAGCGGATATTGGTGGCTGTGTAGATGCTATTTTGTAGTCTTTATTAAAATCAATATAAAATGATGGGGATGAATGTGCCTAGAGTCCCCCCTTCATGAATCCCAACAGTCCCGAAAATCCCAAAAGGTTTAAGGGATTTTTGAATTCAGTCAGCTAGGAGTAATGACTGGGGTGCGTCATTACTATTAATCGTGAACAAAAGGTTGCAGGCGGTTTTTGACAATTGAAGCAATTGTCGTAAATGTTCCCGAAAATCCCAAAAGGTTTAAGGGATTTTTGAATTCGGTCAGCTAGGAGTAATGACTGGTGTGCGTCATTACTATTAATCGTGAACAAAAGGTTGCAGGCGGATTTTGACAATTGAAGCAATTGTCGTAAATGTTCTTGTTGTGTAGATGCTATTTTAAAAATCTTAGGAGTAGTTTGTAATTAGTCACTCGTTCGTTTTAATGTAATCGTAACTTGTGTAAGACTATTATTATATTTCACATTTTAAAGATTACATTATCATTGTATATTACGTAAAAGACGAAACGTTTGAAACAAGGTCATATTCATCGTTTGTAATATTAGTATACTTTGTATATCATTATTTTATATCGGAAATGAGACGATATTATTGTAACAACTCGAAAATTCCAATTAAGATTGTATCCGTAACCCGACCCATTTTGATTTTCTTAGAGAATTTAATCAATGAAAAACCACGTTTATCGAGTAAATTAACTATTTATTTAATTAATCATATAAAACAAATTTATAAACTTTTAAATCTTGGCATTTTTGACCAAAACATAAACTACTACCCCAATTTACTTCCATCTCTATATTCAAAGGACCAAACTGCTAAATTATGCCTTTTGATCCGTAAACCCATACCCGTTTACCCGTATCCATTTGACAACCCGCGACCCGTTTTGTTATCTTGGACCTTAATTCTCACCTCAATTTTGGAATGAAATCATTCATCATAACATACATTCCTAATTCGGCCATACCGACAATCGAATTTTGGAAACCATGATCAATATTATGCTTATTGCGTATATGAATAACCCTAAACTTAATTGAACGAACATAGATTGAACGATTTTAATTCCTTCTGGTCTCAGTTTATGGTAATTGATTCATTCCTTCTGGTCACTCTAACCTATCCTACAATAACCCTAAACTTAATTGAACGAACATAGATTGAATTGAAAGATTTTAATGGTTAGGGTTTAAGATCAATTAAGTGATAATCGACTTCTGGGTTTTTAAATTTATGTTGTTATGATTTAATCAACATTTGACCCTGGCTCAGCTGGTTGTGAGGTGTGCGTCTATGTACTCAGCCGGCCAGGGACGCAGGTTCGAGCCCTGGCCAGCCCAGTTTTGGGTAATTTTATTTCTTTTTCATTGTTATAATCTTTTTAATAATGAAATAAATATCTCATAACTAAAATTAAATAGGACTATTGGTTTTTATTGGTCCCAAGTATTTCATTTTTGCCGGCGCTGGTCCCAACTATCACTTTAACTGCCAACGGTCCCAACTTTCACACATGTGTCTGCCACCAGTCCACGACTAACCGAGTACTAACTCCGTTATGTTTTAGATGACGTGTCCATCCTACGTGTTAAAAAACCTTGACGTGGCTGCCTGCGTGTATATTAATAACAAAAAACCCTTCTCCTAGAACAACAAAAACCCATATCTTCAAACGAAAACCAAAAACCCATATCTTCAAACCAAAACCAAAAGCAGATCTTCAAACCCACGTACCTTTCAACTTCATTCAACATGATTTGAACCCACTGACCACCGCCACTTTACTCAGTCGGGCCACCACCGCCGCTACCCTGCTCACTAAAGGACCATTGTCTCAAACCCTAAATACAAGTAATTGGAATATCCAGTATAGGCAGTTTCTGGCGAGGATGGTTAAGCTTTTTGATTAGGGCATAACTCTGGCAAGGTTTAGAGCAGATCTGGTTCTTATACAGATCGGAATAACGATTGGGGGGGTGAGTTGCAGGTCGCTGGAGTTGGAGATTGAGGTTCCGAAGAGCTCATAAGTGGGGTATGATTTTCCGTTGAGAATCTGCGAAAGCAACTACTCAACAAATAATAATTGCAGGTGGTGGCTGGAGAAAATGGCATTCGTAGGGGTGGTTAGAGAAGATGGACAGTTGCAGGTGGTGGTCGAAGAAGATGGCCGAAAGTTGTAGGTATAGAGGTCGACTGCCAAAATCTGTTTGGATCTCCACCGCCCGTGATAATGATGGGGGTTATGGGTTCCGGTGGTTGGAAAGGATGGGCATGGGGTGGTTGGGGTTCCGATGATGGTTGCAGGGGTGGTGGACTGGTGGTGTTGTGGTGGCTGTGTGTTGCAAAGAGTGGAGTTTTTTTTGTTAAGTTGAAGAAGATCATATGATGAAGATGATGGGTTTAGTGATGGGGCAGCCACGTCAACGTTTTTTAACACGTAGGATGGACACGTCAGCTAAAACATAACGGAGTTAGTACTCGGTTAGTCGTGGACTGGTGGCAGACACATGTGTGAAAGTTGGGACCGTTGGCAGTTAAAGTGATAGTTGGGACCAGCGCCGGCAAAAATGAAATACTTGGGACCAATAAAAACCAATAGTCCAATTAAATATAAATGATATTTTCATCCAACCAACATCCATAAGTTATGATATATATATATCGTATGATATAACGTTTGTCTTAAATTAATTAATACAAGTTGTATTTTTTTTTGTTTTTTTTATATCAAGTCCATGATTTCAAATAAAAGGATCCAATTACAAACCGATCCTATTGAAAATATGTTAGAAGTGTTTGGTTTCTTGTGATAGGGGGTTCGGGGTTTTATACACAATTTTCCACGTGACCTATAAACACAATTTTAATAATTATATGTTAAAATAAATATAAAACGAGGGGATGAAATAGAATTACAAAATAACACATACACGACAACTATATGGCACAGTGATATCATCTTATCAAATAGAATTATGTTATAACATTGCAATCCGTACGCCGCTGCGTGTTTTATAAAAGAAATCACCCAACATATATCCCACTTGTAAGATGGTAGCATTCCATGTGAGATCACTTCATGCTGGTATTTTTGAGGTGGCACCGAATTCATTAAAAGCATCGGTCCATCTTTGTGAAGTAGTAGGTGTTTGAGCTGGTCCGTGCGTGGTGTTCCCCGCTCCAAGGTAGAATGGAGTTTAATGTGCCTGTAATCGGCACTGATGGGATATATGACGGTGGACTAATTAAGAGTTCCACCTTACCACGGCTACCCCTACAACTACATGTCACCACAAAATAGCATCTATACAACCACTATATGGTTTTAAGCATATTGGCTTGAATAATTTAAACAAGGTCGATGATTTTTGAATAAATTGTAGGTCGAGAAGGAAATATCGTTGGTAAGAAACATTTTTTAGGGGAATATGGTAGACTAAAGTGTTTGTGTAAATGGTTGATGGTTGTAGTTTTTATAGCCAAAAGTTATTCGGCGCGTTAAGGTCTTTAAGGGACGGTAAGTGTTACCGATGATATCGTTATACGTCGCGGTTGTCACTTAACGCAGAGGTTAACACCGACATTATTTTTGCATGCTTTGCAGACACTTTATAAGTTGCTTTGTAACATCCCGAAATTTCAAGATAATATTAATTATATTACTTAATAGTAGAGGGAAAGTTTACTCGGGTTAGCTGGAAATAAATAAAAGAATAGGAGTTGGTATGGGTCGGGCTAGTGTCGGGTAATGGATGTGGGTTATGGACTTGGATTAATTGAGATGGGTTAAATGAGAATGGGATTTCAGGAATATAAATACCCCCCAAAATCCCAAAATATCTTCATTCTATCTTTATCCAAGCACACTCAAAACACACACATTCTAACCGATCAAGATTCGAAGCCGAGACCCGAGATTTTGTTGATAGATCTGAGTTGGTAAGGTAAGAACAAATCCAACAAAGCTAATATTACTGAAAATGGTTAGGATTGGATGGGTTAACCGGACCCGAAACCCAAACTGCCCAAATCGGACCCCTAAAACGTCGATTTTAGGCCGATTTGATGGTTGGGATTTGTAGGCGCCGATCATACGATTCCGTGGGTACCAAAATCGAGTTATTTGGCTAAGAAACGAAGGAGTTATGGGCAAACAGATCTGCAGCGCTATAACTTCGCCTGCAAGATTAAGTTCGCCTGATGAACTTCGCCTTCAAGCGTAACTTCGCCTTCAAGCGTAACTTCGCCTAAGGATAACTTCGCCTACGGCCAAGTTCGCCTAAGTATAACTTCGCCTGAAGCCAAGTTCGCCTAAGGTTTAACTTCGCCTGAAGCCAAGTTCGCCTAAGGTTTAACTTCGCCTGAAGCCAAGTTCACCTAAGGTTTAACTTCGCCTGAAAGCCAAGTTCGCCTAAAGGTTTAACTTCGCCTGAAGCTAAGTTCGCCCGAGGGTTAACTTCGCCTAAAGCCAAGTTTGATTAGAAAATAAATTATAAAGCGATAAGTTAAAGTAAGCTAATACTAGGCCACCAGATTAGATCAGACGAGTATTGATACGTGTAACTTGTACAGTCAGCCGAGCTCAGATAGAGAAGGGATTTACAGCTATCAGAAAAAGAAGCAGAATCCAGGTGAGTTTCTAGCCGCATTCCTTGTTATGTTTTCGGGGCTGTGTGCATACTTGATGTGTTGTTAATACATTTATCCTAAGTGATAAGTGTATGCCATATGTGATATATGTGATATGTATGAATGATTGCTTGATGGTACGTGAACGATCTTCGGATATTGCACGTACTGTCAGGTTGTAACGTTATAAATATGGTACGTATGATATGTATGTTTATGTGTATAAACGTAATAAAGTTAATAAAAGAAGGAAATGACGGTTGTATGGTTGTATGGTTACGAAAAGGGTACCGAGCCCTAATAATACTCGAGGTATGATGTATGGTTGTATGGTAACGAAGAGGGAATCGAACCCTTCTAATATTCGAAAACAAGGGACCAGACCCTTATAATATCTGTGATGTTAGGGACCAGACCCTTACAATATCTGTGAGGATAGGGACCAGACCCTCATAATATCTGTGATGTTAGGGACCAGACCCTTATAATATCTGTGATGTTAGGGACCAGACCCTTATAATATCTGTGAGGTTATAGGGCGAAAGGCTCTTTAAAACGTATGATTATGAATGTAAAGAAAGTATGTAAGTAAGAATGAAGGTATGAGTACTTATGTGTGTATGAAAGAAAGTTATGAGGTTAAGTACGTATGTATGTAATAAGGTATTGTATGGTATTGTATGATTAACTAGAACTCACTCAGCGTAGCTGACTTTTAGTATGCACGCAGGTGAGTAGGATGAGACAGCTGGCTTGAGTGGAGGACACATGGCAGAAGACTAAAGCCTGGCATCTGAAGATCTGATATGTTTTATAAGTTATGTTTTGATTTTGAAAGACAAGAGGAATGTTTCAAGACATGATTATGAATTGATATGTAATGTTTTATGAAAGTTTTATATTCCGCGTAAAGTTTTTAATTAACTCTGATATTTAGAACTGTGTTTATGAGTAAATCCAACACGAAAGTAGGGTTACCGGTGACGGGGCCTTACAAGTTGGTATCAGAGCATAAGTTCGAGAGATTTAAGCATCTTACATGCTTAGACTCGAACAGAAAATGGGATTTATGTAAGAATGGAAAGAAGATGCCAGTTCAAGAATGCCATGTGTCGCTCAAGCAAGATTAGTAAAGGTAAAGTGTATGATTAAATGATATATGTTAAGGAGAAAGGAAAGATATGTGAACGACAGGGATAGGAATAATTGATTGTTTGATTTGACTAATTGCTTAAGTAGAACTAGCACAAAGAGACTCATAAAGGGAAGTGAATAGGACACGGAAAGCAACGTGATCAGCTAGTCACAGCTGGCCACTGTTATTACCTGTTAGCCTTGCTATCCTTGTACTATATAGTTCCTTGAGTGAGGATGTTTGTGTTTTCCCTTTTAGAATACTAATGGCTGGAGCAAAAAGGTTTGTTGGTAAGGGAGGTCACACTGGACGTCCTCTTGGAATACGCGTTGTCCGAGAACCTTCTGAAGAACTAGTTACTACCACGAAAAAGGATAAAAGTGAAACTTTGCAAGGACCAAGCAGCAATGAAGGGTATCAGCTGGATCCTGTTACTCAATTTGCCATTTCTTACGCTGTAGCTGCTGCAGAGAAGAGACTTCGTACTGACAAGTCTGCCGAAAACCATGCAAGGGCCGCTGAGAAGGCAGGAGGAGACGGGAAGAAGGGTGATGATGATAAGGGAGGAGCGAAAGGAACCAAAGGATCTGTAGATGTCGTGGAGTATGCGGGGAAGAAGATACCAAGGGTCGCGGGAAGGGAAACATGCAAAGTGTGCGGGAAGATGCACCTAGGAGAATGCAAGGCTGGTCCAAATCAGTGCTACCGATGTGGGAAGAAGGGACACATAACTCGTGATTGCACTGAGGACCAGAAATGTTATAAGTGTGGTAAGTCGGGTCACTTAGCTAGGGATTGTGGGGGAGCAAGAACGGTGGGGGAAAAGAAGGAAAAGAACCCAACCCCAGAACCAGAGGAAGCCAATGAGGTGGATCCACGCAAAAAGAAGGCAAGGCAAGAGGGGTTCACTGCTTGTGAAAATTGTGGGAAGAGACACCCCGGAGAGTGCAGAAAGGGATTAGGTGTTTGCTACAGGTGTGGAAGAGCAGGACATTCCTCTTGGGAATGTGATGATTACCATAGGTGTCACAACTGTGGAGGACGTGGGCACCTAGCAAGGGATTGCAAGAAGCCAAAGGGAGGACATGAAGGAGAAAAGAGTGCTTGAGGTTTAACAGATTCCTCCGTATGCTTAGAGAAGACATTCAAGAAGGCTAGATGCTAGCCATAAGTATTAAATCTATGTGTAACTTATTGATGACTCGATGCGTGTTGTTTTATGTTGAAATTTAGACTGGTGTTTATTAATTATGGTACGAATTGTCTGAATGCATGTTGGTCATGATAAATTGACGTGTTGTGATAGAGTGTCGACTTAGGCTTTAGCATTAATATGATATAAGACAAAGCCTCTTAAAGATCAAAACGAGACTTGGTACATCGAGGGCCTCATGGACAAGCTACCTTAAATAGCTAATACACATGACCACCATTCGATGACTGCAAATCCGGAAGTAAGAAGGGTAACACAGAAAACGAAGGCGATTCAATAAAGCGTGTAAATATAAGAAGTTTTCCTTTTATAGGGAATAAGTTAGGTTTCGGGGACGAAACCTCTTTAAGGAGGGAAGACTTGTAACATCCCGAAATTTCAAGATAATATTAATTATATTACTTAATAGTAGAGGGAAAGTTTACTCGGGTTAGCTGGAAATAAATAAAAGAATAGGAGTTGGTATGGGTCGGGCTAGTGTCGGGTAATGGATGTGGGTTATGGACTTGGATTAATTGAGATGGGTTAAATGAGAATGGGATTTCAGGAATATAAATACCCCCCAAAATCCCAAAATATCTTCATTCTATCTTTATCCAAGTACACTCAAAACACACACATTCTAACCGATCAAGATTCGAAGCCGAGACCCGAGATTTTGTTGATAGATCTGAGTTGGTAAGGTAAGAACAAATCCAACAAAGCTAATATTACTGAAAATAGTTAGGATTGGATGGGTTAACCGGACCCGAAACCCAAACTGCCCAAATCGGACCCCTAAAACGTCGATTTTAGGCCGATTTGATGGTTGGGATTTGTAGGCGCCGATCATACGATTCCGTGGGTACCAAAATCGAGTTATTTGGCTAAGAAACGAAGGAGTTATGGGCAAACAGATCTGCAGCGCGATAACTTCGCCTGCAAGATTAAGTTCGCCTGATGAACTTCGCCTTCAAGCGTAACTTCGCCTTCAAGCGTAACTTCGCCTAAGAATAACTTCGCCTACGGCCAAGTTCGCCTAAGGATAACTTCGCCTGAAGCCAAGTTCGCCTAAGGTTTAACTTCGCCTGAAGCCAAGTTCGCCTAAGGTTTAACTTCGCCTGAAGCCAAGTTCGCCTAAGGTTTAACTTCGCCTGAAAGCCAAGTTCGCCTAAAGGTTTAACTTCGCCTGAAGCTAAGTTCGCCCGAGGGTTAACTTCGCCTAAAGCCAAGTTTGATTAGAAAATAAATTATAAAGCGATAAGTTAAAGTAAGCTAATACTAGGCCACCAGATTAGATCAGACGAGTATTGATACGTGTAACTTGTACAGTCAGCCGAGCTCAGATAGAGAAGGGATTTACAGCTATCAGAAAAAGAAGCAGAATCCAGGTGAGTTTCTAGCCCCATTCCTTGTTATGTTTTCGGGGCTGTGTGCATACTTGATGTGTTGTTAATACATTTATCCTAAGTGATAAGTGTATGCCATATGTGATATATGTGATATGTATGAATGATTGCTTGATGGTACGTGAACGATCTTCGGATATTGCACGTACTGTCAGGTTGTAACGTTATAAATATGGTAAGTATGATATGTATGTTTATGTGTATAAACGTAATAAAGTTAATAAAAGAAGGAAATGACGGTTGTATGGTTGTATGGTTACGAAAAGGGTACCGAGCCCTAATAATACTCGAGGTATGATGTATGGTTGTATGGTAACGAAGAGGGAATCGAACCCTTCTAATATTCGAAAACAAGGGACCAGACCCTTATAATATCTGTGATGTTAGGGACCAGACCCTTATAATATCTGTGATGTTAGGGACCAGACCCTTACAATATCTGTGAGGATAGGGACCAGACCCTCATAATATCTGTGATGTTAGGGACCAGACCCTTATAATATCTGTGATGTTAGGGACCAGACCCTTATAATATCTGTGAGGTTATAGGGCGAAAGGCTCTTTAAAACGTATGATTATGAATGTAAAGAAAGTATGTAAGTAAGAAAGAAAGTATGTAAGTAAGAATGAAGGTATGAGTACTTATGTGTGTATGAAAGAAAGTTATGAGGTTAAGTACGTATGTATGTAATAAGGTATTGTATGGTATTGTATGATTAACTAGAACTCACTCAGCGTAGCTGACTTTTAGTATGCACGCAGGTGAGTGGGATGAGACAGCTGGCTTGAGTGGAGGACACATGGCAGATGACTAAAGCCTGGCATCTGAAGATCTGATATGTTTTATAAGTTATGTTTTGATTTTGAAAGACAAGAGGAATGTTTCAAGACATGATTATGAATTGATATGTAATGTTTTATGAAAGTTTTATATTCCGCGTAAAGTTTTTAATTAACTCTGATATTTAGAACTGTGTTTATGAGTAAATCCAACACGAAAGTAGGGTTACCGGTGACGGGGCCTTACATGCTTTAGTCGTCATAGTTGTTACATGCTTTTCAGGCTTTATCAGGTGTTATACGCCGCGGTAATGCCTGAACGTAGGGGTAAGACCGACTTTAATTTTGCATGCTTTGTAGAGAGGTTGTATACACTTCCGACACTTTGTAGATTTCCATGTTACCCATATACGCCGAGGTGAGTTCTTAACGCAGAGGTAAATGCCGATAGAAACAATCTATAAAACATTTAATAAACTACAAGCTAGGTGCAAAACTAGTCAATCCCATACATCACCACACCCATACAACACGATTTAATTCCTTATCCTAGACATAATACCATGCCAAAAATAATACGGAATATGGTTTCGTTGCTCAAAATAGCTCGGTTGGTCCAGCGGATATTGGTGGCTGTGTAGATGTTATTTTGGAGCCTTTCTTCAAACATGGACATAATGAACATGTTTGTTTGTCATTTATAGCCTTTCTTGTGAAATCAAATGGATGTTTAAAAAAGATCTCGGTCAACGAGGAGCGACGATTGGTGTGTACCACATTACTATTAGCAGTGGTCATAACAATTTTATTGTATTTGTAATTTAAAGATTAAATTATGATTATAACACATTACATGATGATCGGTTTCGAATAAGTAAATGTAACTGATAGTCCGAGTGAGATTAAAGGCATGTTGATAACATTCTCGGTCAACGAGGATCGAGGATTGGTGTGTACCACATTACTGTTAATTTAAAGATTAAATTATTATTAAATTTACTTGTTTACTGTAACACATTTTCATTTAGTTGTTTACTGTAACACCTTTATTATATTTTGTAATTTAAAGATTTAATTATAATTATAACACATTACATGATGATCGGTTTCGAATACATAACTGTAAGTTTAAATTATAAATATATTACATTAAAAAAATTTCTAAAATTGTTGTTGACATCTACGAAAGGTTCTTCTATCCTTTCGGGTGGTTCTTTAGAATGTCGTGTGGAAACCGTCTATTGGAACACTAGTAGATGATGACGCCTGGCACGACCGAGGAGGAGAAGTATGACAGACAGGTCTCCTCCGTTGACCCGTATGTCAGAACACACGTAACTGACGGCAAACAAGACCGAGGAGGAGAAGTACGATAGACTGGTTTTCCTCCGTTTACCTGTCTCTTGGAACACCAGTAGATGACTGCTGGAACCACCGAGGAGGAGAAGTACGTCAGACAGGTCCCCTCGGTTGACCTGTTTGTCACAACATTAGTAGATGTTGCTCTGGCACGACCGAGGAGGAGAAGTATGATAGACAAGTCTCCTCTGTTGGTAGCATTACTAGTTGAGATCTACAACGACCTCAATTTGTCTGCTACGTTAGGCCACAACAACCCTCACCACCACATGTAACTACAAAATAGCGTCTACACGGCCAACATCTGCCTTTAATAGTAACCGACTTCATGAGTTAAACATGAAGGTGTAATGAACAATTTTGGTGTGCTGACAGAAATGTATAGAGGAAACATGGAGGAGGGGTTTATGATAAACATGGAGTATGGTGTGTTTTATATTTATGTTTTGTGTTAGAAAAAATAGTGAATCGGAGGGTGTGTTTGCAGCCAAAATTGTTTAGTGTTTGAAAAAATGGTGAAACCTAGTGGGGTTTTTGTAGACAACAATTTTGGTTCACAAAACACCGCGTTAACACCATAATGGGACGTATATATGCGCCACGGTTGTAGTTGACTATAAAATTACAATTGTTGCCTAACGGTTGTGACCTACCAACAATAACATTCTACGCCATGGTTGTGACATAACGCAGCTGTTGTCACCGACATTATTTGCGCAGGCTTTTCAGGCTTGTCAGGCCATATACGCCGAGGTAATGCCTCAACGTAGCGGTAAGACCGACTTTAATTTTTTGCATGCTTTGTAGAGAGGTTGAATACACTTCCGACACTTTGTAGATTTCCATGTTACCCATATACGCTGAGGTGAGTTCTTAACGCAGAGGTAAATGCCGATAGAAACCATCTATAAAACATTTAATAAACTACAAGCTAGGTGCAAAACTAGTCAATCCCATACATCACCACACCCATACAACACGATTTAATTCCTTATCCTAGACATAATACCATGCCAAAAATAATACAGAATATGGTTTCGTTGCTCAATATAGCTCGGTTGGTCCAGCGGATATTGGTGGCTGTGTAGATGTTATTTTGGAGCCTTTCTTCAAACACGGACATGATGAACATGTTTGTTCGTCATTTATAGCATGGTGAGAACATTCTCGGTCAGCGAGGAGCGTCGATTGGTGTGTACGTCGATTTCGAAATTGGAGCAGTGGCAGTTGTCTTCAAATTTGTGTAGATGCTGTTTTGAAGTCGTTCTTAATTCTCATTTAGTTGTTTACTGTAACACTTTTAAAATATTTTGTAATTTAAAGATTAGATCTGTATTGTTTAAATTTTAAATAAAGAAATTATTTTTTTATATTGTTAAACACTAATACAACAATTATTAATAAAAAACAATTAAACAAGCTACAATCAAATACAACGTCAATAAAATGGGGGTGGTAAACATAAGTCAATAAAATGTGAACATAATACTACAATCAAATACAACGCCATCTATAAAGTTGGTTTGCCATGTGATGACGGTATCTAACACAAGCCTCTTCAACGTCATCTTCTATCAGCAGAGATTTGTTTCTAACAAGGTTTTCCATCATCATGCAAACAAGAACCCCGGCAGTAGAAACATTACCGTTATCCTGAGGAACATATATCTCAACCAAACCAACAGACATTTCACACTTCATGTGGTGAGTAGACCTGGTCCAATAGTGAATAGCATCAAGAAACCACACGAAAAACAAAGTTATCATCTCAATGTAGTACGCAACATAACGTCTTTTTTCATTCCTCCACCTCGTGTCGGTCCAATATTGGGTAATTACCATGGTCCGCATATCAATACGAACGAGGAGCCAGTCCGATTGTTGAATCCATAATGGGAGATAAACGTAATCAACCTCCCAAAATGGAGGGTATGGTTCTTTATCACCGGCCATCTCCCTAGCGGCTAACAAGTTCGCATCTTTCATATGAACGTAGAAATCAGGAGGCAACACCATCCAACGTTGTTCTTCGCTTGGATATTTTAATAGCCTTGACTGTCTAACACGCATCATTCTAAGTGTCCACGCTTCAACATGCTGTACAATTTCGTGATATACAAATAATACGTAACAATAATACATGGTCTATATAATTTGTTGTAATATAATATAAATTTAAATAGTCACTCACAAGAGATGAAAAACACCCGTTGGACTCGAAACCTAGCAGGGCACCCCAAAAGTTACGATCTAAAGGGTTGGTGATGAAACGAGTATGGCAAAACGGTGCATCCCCGTTGTTATAAAAATCAACGGCATCCTTCGACCAGCTCCTAGACTCTTCAACTTCAACCACAAATATCTTTGTTTGTTGGTGGCGTTCGATAGGATCTACTTCTTCTGGACCTCCCAAATGAGTACATGATGACGTGTCTGAAACGTCTACGATAGACGGCCTCCTAACACGCCTCCAATTTTTGTTCGTGATTTTTGCAGATTTTGGAGCCAGTTGAGAACAGAAAAACCCGTCGTTATTTTTCTCCATATTTTGCGGTTTTTTTGGTGTGTTGGATGTAATGGGCATGTTGGTATATATGTTACACACAAAAGTCGGGGTGCACAAAGTATGTTAACAAACTATACGTCGCGTTAGAAACATACCGTGGGGTTAAACGTACATCAGACAGGCTTTCAGTACTGGAAGATTCCTTACATGTCGGATACCAGCGGACCAAATTTACGCATTGTTATGTTCTATACGTAGCGGTTTACTATATTTTATAATTTAATGTCAATCAGCAACTCAACATATAAACATATATGCAACTCGAAAAATTGGTAGTCCCTAAATATGTGGTACGTTGATTTCGATGTTCGAGCAGTGGTCGTTGTCATCAAATTTGTGTTGATGCTATTTTGAAGTTGTTAATTCTCATTTACTTGTTTATCATAACACTTTTATTAAATCTTGTAATTTAAATATTTTAAATATTAGATTTCAAAATCATAACACATTACACAAGAACACAAAAATATTTTCTTATCAAACGCAATTCTTTCGTACATATTTTGAAAGTGAAGTCACGACAACCATCATCGTCTTCACTGTCATCAACTCTCAGTTATAAAGGTACATGACCTTATGAACACTCTTAATTTAAAACACAATACAAATATTACTTTCAAAAAATAGCATTTACACAACATAATATTACATTTATAGATGTTGTTGACATATACGAAATTCTTCTTTTAAAGGAATTCACTCATCTTTATGGCGCTTCTCGGGTGGTTCTTTTAGATGTTCATTGGAAACCGTCTGTAGAAATGCCCAAACTCTTCCCTCCATCATTTAATGGCGACCACAGTGCCTGTAAACGGCGCTGTTGAGATTTATGACGAGGGAAACCTAACATTCCGATCGGGCAACGACAACCCCACCCCTGCATGTCACTCCAAAATAACATCTACACAACCAACAATAAGTTTTAATAGTAACCGACCCCATGAACCAATGTGAAAGGCGTTATTGAAAACATTAATGAGGGTGTGGTTGAACGAATGGTAATTCGGAGAGGCTTTTTTAGACAAAATTTGGAGGTTGTATACGTCACGTTAGGTACGAAACCCGACGGTTTAGGACGACAAGTGACTTCATGTTGGCAGATTTTATATGTACTTTGTTATCTTAATACGCTGTTTTGAGGACCATACGCACATTTGTTTCAAAAAAAAATCCATTATAAATTAAGCCCGAAACCTCACTAAGCCTCTATCCATCCAACACATAGATAATTATTATGATGACCCCAACTCTAATTTCAATGATTAAGAGGAAAATAAGTGTCAACCGAAAGAGAGAACGTTGGCCGTGTAGATGTTATTTTGGTCTAGTTATTCTTCTTTGGGATAGAAGCTGTCATTAAGATCAATAGTGGGGTGTTGGCATTAAGTTGTTGGAAGAACAACAAGAAAAGAATAAAAGAGAGAGTGCATTGCCACGACCCCGTAATTGACGTGCCATTAGATTATCATGGAAAGAAGGTGGCGGGACAAGGCTGCGTAGATGCTATTTTAAACTACAATATGTTTTAATATCTTGTTGTACTAGTTTTGTCTATTGTAATCGTTTGTAAATTTTAAGCAATGATTGTGATGTTTTTTTCATGCCGTTATGATATATAAATTTTTAACAATAGTATTTTCTAATGTAATCATTTAGAAATTTAAAACAAATGTTTTTGCCGAGCCCGTTCTATTCAATATTGGAGTAAGCGTTAAACGCCGCGTTAATAGCTTACCGCAGCCGGTAACACGCTCCTGCTGCAGCCTTTTCAGACTTTGTCGATATCGAGTTACCCTCATACTTCACGTTAAGGCCTTAACGTGGCGGATAAGGGACTCCGAGACCAACTATATAACAACCGATAATCTATGGCTCAATACCACAATAAATCGTTAGTCCTCAACACCACTCCACCCATTCAACAATATATTACCCTGCAAAATAATAACAATGTAGCCCGAAAATAGCTTCTACGCAGCCACAGAAATTTCGGCGTGAAATAAATGATAAAATTGTGGATGTGTGGATGCTATTTTGGAGTACATTATTATTAATATAAAAAACGGTCTCGTCGGTCAACTTTACGCCGGGTGTCCAGCAGATATCGGTAGCTGTGTAGATGCTATTTTGGAGTCTTTATTAATATTAATATAAAACTAGGGGATGAAGATGCCTAGATGGCCGCCTTTATAATTCACAAAAGTGCCCCCAAAACCCAAAAAGGAAATCAAATGAGGGTATCTAACATCCAAGGCCAGCTATGAGTAAAGACTGGTGTCTGATATTACCATTACCTGTTGACTAGAAATTTGCAGGCGGATTTCGAAATTTAAGCAATTGTTGTTTGTCTCCGTCATGTGTAGATGCTATTTTGTTACTGCAATGTATATCTCAATGTTTAGTTTGTTTGAAAACTAGTTTGCACCACCTACCCGTTTGCTTCAATTTCATTGTTTTTTTAATTTTTTTTATTCACATAGTGAAACAAACTACTCAAAGTTTGCTAATGGGAGTATTCTATAGATTACAATATCGTTATATATTACGTAAAAGTAGCATCTTCAAACGAGGTCATGTTTATCGGCATTTATTATTGGAATACAATGTATAGGGTTAAAAATAGGGTTAAAATACCCAACAAATATCATATTCGAAATAATAGGTTGTCATACATATTTTTAAAGACAGAACTCGGCAACCTATATCGTCTCCACTGTCATCAAATCGGAACTACAAATTTAGAAAAATATCTTTCTTTGCAACTTTATAGGGGTCAAAAATTTTATTATTATTTCACCCAGCATTTATGTCTAAACAGGACGGTTAAGACCAACATTATTTTCCACATGCAAACACATGGTTTCTCTTCAAAGTGAATAGGTGAGTTACAGGCTTTTCAGAGTTTGTAGATTTGCCCCTTACCTAAAAACGGGACGTTAAGTGCTTAATTCACCGGTTACAAATATTTAGGCAATCAATATACGCAAAGTTAAGAGCTTTACGCAGAGGTAAAGGCCGACAATATTGCATGCAAAGGCTTTTACAGGCTTATCACAGTTTCTAGAGATCCATGTTACCATTATACGGTCCTTGAAGATATTACCGTGGAGGTTAACAATTTAAAACCCAAGTTAGGATTGGCAATGGGACGGGTTTTGGTATTCCCAAACCCATACCTGGTTATGAAAGTCTATCCCAAACCAACCCAACTAATCGGGTATATGTTACCAGGTACTCAAATTTTCATACTCATTCACAAACCAACCCAACTAATTATTTTTTAATATACCTATATGTAATATGATTAGTTTTTATCTCATATAAGAAATATAAAACAAAACTGTATATTCAGATTTTTTAGAAATGTTAAATATTATAAATTATAGACAAAATATCAATTTATAGGTGAAATATAAAAAATTATTGCCAAACAATAATTTTTGATTTTTATTTAAGTACATGTGCCAACCAAACTACTAAAAGGTTCACGAACGAGAATGGTCTTATAAATGACCTCCGTAGCAACAACATCCATCCTTATTTTCATCAACCAATAGATTCAACATAGAGATGATTACACAATAACATTCGTCACGTGGATTAAAAGACAAAAAATCATTATTAATTAAAAATTATAAATTCTTTTTTTCTCACGGCCACTTAGTTTCACTACCCTGTTTGCAAACGGTTGATGATTATTTTAATATAAATACGATACCTAGAAAATCATACAAACATTACAACACATTTAATCGTGCAGAATTTAAGTAACACATTACAGTACATAAAGCATCACAAACCAAGTACAATACTACTTTCAATGACAATCATCGTTTGACCAATCAGAATCCCACACCGGATCATTTTCATATGGATCGTGATAGTAATCTTCCTCCTGCTCACTGGTGTAGTCGAAAGTTGCTTTCAAAACCTCAGGGCTATAGTCCATAATATCAAACAAATCATTCTATTGAAATGATTTCAATAGACGAAACCAATCATCACCCGGATCTATTTCATGCTCCTCAGTTGGTCTAAATAATTCATCCTATTGCACCAAATAAGCAATCAACTCATCTTCTCCCAATTGACATTCTTTGTCTTCCATTTGACTTACTTCATTGTCAAACTGAACTACATTCACAACATTCTCAATTTGATCATTCTCATTTTCATCATGGCTGCAACATGACTGATAATGTGGAAAGTAAATAGATGAAACATGAAACTCTAAATATTAAACAACAGCAACAAAGATTACAGTATCCCATACTACAAATACGATGTTATCAGCTACTCAATAAACACAAACATAAACAAAGAACAAAAACCAACTAATAGCTAGAAACATCTTCAACCTTGTTACTTCTTTGGTTTTCATTCTTGCAAACTCATCTTTCTTGTTCATCATACTCACCATTGCTTGAATTACCTTTTCACAACTAGGGCATGTGGGATCATCGGCCCATTTTAGCCATCCACAACTCCCCTTCTGTAATGGACTTAATATATCAACAAACAAAAACCCCTAATTCGATTAACAGACTAAGAACATTAACACCTAAATTTGACCTAAGCCAAATTAAAGGAATCAGCGTCGGTTAACAGACATAAACCCTAATTCGTTAGTAATTAAAGACTTACACAGCACAGGAATCGATGATCGGGGTTTGCATCGGTCCTGGATACCCGGTAACATGTGGTGGCTCCATATGGGCATCTCACACAAAGTTCATCTGCACGGGAAGGCTTCGAAGATGACCCAGAGGATTGTTGACTAGACTTGGATTGAGACATCCCTCAAACAGTCGCCGGAATATGGAATAATACGGGGAAGAGGGGAATCAGTCAGCTGAACAAGAAATATAGACTGAAAGAGGGGGAAACCATATTTGACAGGCTAAAAATAGTGGAACACTAACGCCACGTCAAGGACTATACTGTCACACACCCCCGTCTAGGGCCTAGGAGTATGACCCATAAGTTGGTATCGTGATTGTAAATAAATCAGAGTTACGTTTAATTGCGGAAGACATAAACTTTAGGATTGAAAATGTAATATTTATATTTAAAATCAAAAGATGGGGTTATAAATACACCCGTTAAGTTGTACAAAAGATTACTTGTTTATGTTTTACAAACCACCATATATTTAAGTTTACAAAAGAAATCCGAGCCATCGGATATATCAATAGCACTTCGACATTCCAAGTGCTAATCTTGTTCACCTGCAAAATGTTATAAAATACGTCAGCAACGAATGCTGGTGAACACGCTGACGCAAAAATACTTTCTTTTACTTAATTACCCCTCGAGGCTACGCCTGCCTCGGCCTAACGTGGCTTAGGAATAATCAAGTCAAATAACACATTATAGACTAGAGCCTCTACGCTAGGTCACCTCACAAACACCGCAGCGTTTGACTTCATTAAGTACCCTTAAATATACACATACGGTCGTACTCCCTGTAGGAGAGCGTCCTACGACCAAGGGTGGTGCGATCATGCCCATACATCACATAGTACCACCTATGTAAGGATCCAGACATATGTATACCATAGCCTGAGGGCTAGGTTTATACCCATAGTTATAACGGTTTTAGGAACACATAGTTCCTTGTAAACAATTTCATATAACAAGTTGACTCTTTTGAAAACAAGTTTAAAAGTTTGGGGGCGTATTCACCTTATCTCTTTAGGATCGGCTTCACTCACCGTCTAAGGGTCTTTCCCCTTCTTTACCTCGAATCTATAGTTACGAGTATAAATATTTTTTAGTTGGATACACGATCCGGCTTAAGACCTTTAGTCTTATATCTCAATCCTCGATTGAACCTCTAGTTCAATTCTTATTTACTTGAAAACCTCTTGTTTAAAAGTAAATTATAAACCTTTAGTTTATATTCAAAACCCGACGTTTCTTCTTCTCCAAGAAACGTAATCTTTTATTATTTAAGAATACTCTTTATTCATTAAATAATATTTTCATAACAAAGAATATATACATATATACTTACACACATATATATGTTATCACATATTCAACATTCACTTTTTCATTCATTTCTTTGTTATGTTTTCTTTTCTTTTCTTTTATCGAGGTATCGAGTATAACCTCGACTTAAGGCCTAAGCCTTGAATATAATATTAAATTATATTGAATTCGATATTACGCCTAACCTTAGTGGCGTACCGAAATTCCTAGGGACTTGAGCAGCACTCCAACGCCGCTTTACTTTGCTCGACACGCTAATCGAGGAATGCCAAACCTTCAACACTTGAGGGTACGATTCTCGAGATTCCTCGCCGTTATAGCAACACCTTCTTGATGAATGAGGGTGGAGGGTGGCACGAACTAGGAAACGGTGGTACACAAACGAGGGCACGGGACACGTTTATCGAGGCAGATCGTTAATACGAACTTGGGATTCTAGTGAGATGTTTTAGAGAGAAGGAACTGAGTTGTGGGATGCCAAGAGTGAGATCCCGACCTTGCTATTTATAGGCAAAATCTGGTGTCCCATCGCGGTACGCGATGGGCTTCTGGGCACCCATCGCGTACTGCGATGTAGCCCAGGTGAGTCACCCATATAGGCCTGCCACGTGTCGACACGTGGCAGTCGCCGCTCCACGAGGCGACACGTGGCACACGTGTCACAACTTGTCAGAAGCCCCATCGCGGTACGCGATGGTCTTATTCTTCTATCCATCGCGTAGCGCGATAGGACAAGAAATCAGATTTTTCGTTTTTAACCCTCAAGTTTGGAATTTGGCAATTTTAGTCCCTAGATTTTGGAAAGTTGATACTTTGAACTCTAAATTTTCACGGTGTTACATATACGTAGGGTTATTGGTACTGCACCGACATGACAAGTCGGAAAATAATGGGATAAAACCGTCACGTATAACTCTTAACGTGGCGGATAGAGATTTTATTTTTTTTCCAGTTTACAAAGCCAATACATTTAAAGCATCTGAACAACCTCTCCCCCCACCCCCACCACCTCATAAACCATATATCACCAAAAACAACATCGTATGACACCTCTCTCCCAAACTCATTCAACAAGTTTCACCAAAACAAATACCAAACGTTTTCAAATAAACTAGGTGTGAATGTTACAAGAAAACGGGTGCAAAGACTACTAATGGTGGACGTGTGGATGCTATTTTGAACGAATGTGTCATCGTGTTCGATTGTTCTTCATATTTAATGATATTCGATTAGTACATAAAATTACATATTTTTATGTTAACTTAATCGCACAGTGCGTATAATATGTGGCTGTGATACATCGATTTAAATATTCAATCAAGCGGTTAAATCAACTGTATCACATTCGACTCGCCAACTTGACATGATTCTAAGGTAGTCGTTTATACGATTGTCATACAAAGCCCTCCAGCCGTAAGCCTCTTCTTTTGCAAATCTCGCCCAAGTAGTAACCGGCAAAGGCATCAGGAAATCTCCTTCAAGTTGTATATATAGCCAATGAGTATTTGTAACATTAGCAACGGCCAGTACCGGATGACCACGAAACAGATCTGGTCCCTCTCTCATCGGGAAAAAGGTCTGGCTGCTATGCGGCTCCATGAGAATCAGAACGCAATTAAATGCTTGAGCAACGACGTATCCATGGGTGGGTAACTGAAACCAACGGCTGCGGGGCGCATCTTGAACCGTTTCTAAAAAACTAACCGGCTACGGGTCGCCTCAAAAAACTCCGGGTGCTATGTATTTAATCTTTCCCTCCACCAATCTGGGTTTCTATCCATCTCATTCTTCATGGCAACCCTAACCTCCCTCCAACAATTTTGACCCATTCCTAAACCCTCAGCAATTGCCCGAAAACCGCAGTTACCGTCAGGCTTTACGTCTATGATCCTTGAGATGTAAGGGTAACTCCAGCTTGGAACAAGGCCCTTATACCGATTTACCGCTGCAACATCTTCCGAATAAACAACTAAAGGAAAACCTATGGCAGCTCCAGTCTCCTTTTTCTTAGACGACCGTTTTGAAGGTTTAGGAGTGGGCATCTTAAGCTGTGAATGGGACTGCGACCGCGAACGCTCCAAGAATGAGGGGGTTTGGTCAGTGTTCTATGAGGACGAAGTGGGGTACGAGGAAGGGATATACGAGCTGTGCCTGGCGGCCTCGACCTTTTTTGTTTGCTGGTTTAGGTTTGGGTGCCCGCGAGGGTCCTCCCGTTTCTCTGGCTCTTTTTTATTTGAGTTGCCGGGAAGAACGGACCAAATCTTCGATAAAGGACTTCTTTTCTGTTTTCGATCTTTACGTATCAAAACCGTCTGTTTAAGCTCTTCCATTTCTGCCTCGAAGTCTTCTTCTTCTACCTACGGGACCACTGGATCGAAGTCAAGCTTCCTCCAGAACGGGTCTATCGATTTTAGTGGAATAGGTACCAAAGTATCAAGGTGACGCTCCACCTCACAAGCACACGGCAACCCCATAGACGTTCGCAACTGGTGTCGGCACGTATGTCCCGACTCGATCATCTTGTCAAGCTTTCCGTACTCCTTTTCTAGTAGTGTAAGAGCCTTGATCGACACTTTATAATGTAGCTTGTAAAAAAACCTGAAGGTTATGGTCTCTCTTCAACGTAATCCGAGATTTTTCAAATGTTGCTCCGATTTCAATCTTCTGGGCTTCTATAAGCTCAAGGGTATAAGCCGCAAGTGCGTGGAGGGTGTTGTTGGCCCCGTTAAGGTGCCTTTTCAAGTTCGTGTGCTGACTCTCGACTCGGTTTGTTGTACTCTCGCCGAAGTTTAACCGATCGGCCATCCAGCAAGATACAAACTTTTCCTTGTCTCGTGACAGCCAGCTATCATGGATATACTCCCATACCTCTGAAAACGAAACAAAAATAAACTTATCAAATGTACTACTAGATTAGCACTTATTGTATATTAATAATCAGAACGATTTACTTTCTTTCCCAATTTTGAATAACATTCCTTGCAACTTTAAGCAGTTATATCGTATTCATCGAACGTGGGTGACTCACACAAGACCGTCCATAATAGAGCGAAATCTTCTCTTGCCTCGCTGTCATAGATACCCTTCCACTTTTTCTTTATATTCTCACGTATGTGCCACCGGCCCATGTTTCTGGTAGCATTCGGGAATACTTGTTTACAGGAATTCATCAGGGCCGAGTCTCTGTCGGTGACTATGACGCGCGACTCAATAGAATCCTCGAGCATTCCTTTCAGGTGCTCGAGGGCCCATGTGAAATCCGTCTGGCGCTCCCTAAGTAGCACCGCGTGCCCGATACAGAACGACTTCGACGTCGACGTCACACCAATAAACTGAACAAACGGCCACTTGTACATGTTTGTGTTGTAAGTGGTGTCAATCAGCAGCAAATGGGGGAACGCACGCCACATTTTATGCGACGTGTCATGACAAAAGAATACGTCCTCTACGCGGTTTGTGGCAGGGTTCTCCCGTGTGTGATAAACGAACCCGTTATTAATCAGAAAGCTTTCAAATACCTGCAACCGGTTTTATTTAACGTTAATATATTTTTTTGAACATCCATTGCAACAAATCAAATTCAAAAACGTGAACCGGCATTGGGGTATCGCCAACTGTATTTTGTCTTCTCTAGCTCTCTATAAGATTGTGTATGTCCTTGTCAATAACGAGGCTTCGGGAAACTATCTGCGTAACAGTGGACCTCTTTTTGATGTCTTCAAGCCATCCGCGTGTAACCTCGCAACCATATCAACCATCTCGTCGGTCATTCTCCTTAGATACGCGTGACCCTCCTTAAAGACGAACGGGTCGTGGTTGTGCGTCTCGTTTACGACCTCAAGCTTCCAAAAATTACCAACACGGTTGTGCCTTCCTTTTAGCTTAAACGGACAGCCCTTCTTTATACTGCATGTACGCCTGATTGTGGCGGTGAGTTTTGGTTCCCCGCCGCGATTGCATCCAAGATCCACGGCTCTTGGCCTAGACTGCTGGACAACAACAACACACCCATGCTTCCGACCTCTTTTCTTCGCCCACTCCTCCAGCTCCTCACGGGAAGAAAATAACTGAAACAGTTTTAACGTCAAATTTAAAATTGGCTCGTACGATATCCGTTTTATATGACACCCAGCCTCGCGAATGTAATTATCACCAACGTCGTCAGAATTATGTCTGCCGTAATCTTCATCAACATTCTCGTGGGGGGTTTCAAGAATATGGTCTGGTTCTGGTTGTGACCGATACGCATCACCTACTGGTAATGGGTACGAACGTTGACTACATGAATACGGCTCCTCGGTATTAAAATGGTACGAAGGCTGGGCAACGTAATGCGGGTCTCCTGATAAATGGTATGACGGCTAACCGTAATCATGTTCAGGATGTGACAAGTACGAACTGCTGCTAGGCGCCAAATACCAATCCGGTTGATCATGCACAAAATATTCCTAACAAATTATATTGTTAACAGATGTAATTTCAAAAATTAATGAAGGGTAACCCAAATAAACATGTGACGATACCTGGTTCAAATTTGGTAACGCCGCCCCCCGTCATAATCTACAAACTCCGGCGGCGCAAGATTCAAATCCGGAATACTTGCCTCGACGTTTGTCCTCGGCGGGCTCGGAAAATAACCGTCAAACATCCAAGACATTTTCTTGAGTTGGGAATTTGGACACTTTGTATGTAATGTAGCAATTAATTTATGTTTTGCATGCTAGCTAATGTATACTTTGTATGTTTAACTTTGTATGTAGTGTAGCTAATGTATACCACCACAAGTCTAGGAATCAACCTAAATAATTGATGGTTGTAAACGCAACATTAAGGTCTAAACGCGGCGTGTTTTAGGACAACGACAGACTTCACCAATCAAATCATCCGTCAACGTCGTCAAATCAATCATGTCGAATAAACCGCCACGGTAAGGGCTAAACGCAGCGTGTAGTGGGGTGCGCGGTGTGGTTAGGAGGACCCTAGAATAATGATAATCCCGCCAAACAAATGGGCCTGGGGCCTTTAATGTTTGGGTTTGCCTAAAGTTTTGACCACTCCTTGGAACATCCCACGTGAGTAGTAGTTAAAATTGGGTTGTTGGTGTCAGTCTCAGGTGCCCGCCTGAAAGATAAATAGTAAACACAGGGACCACTTTCCCAAATTTACCCACTCTTCATGTACTTGCTACAATAATATAAAGTAACTATTTATACACACCAATATACTGCCCAAGTACACTGTAACTAATGTGATACTAGTGTGATATGTCAAAAGTTGTGAAGTCCATATGATAAGTTAATTTGCTTGATGTGGTTATTGTGGTTTCCAAATGTTATACGAGTTATATAACATTAGACGGTTTAAAGCTTGTATGACATGACAATTATGGTGTATGCAAAAGTTATACTATGTACGACTTGCATGATACGATAAACACACTGATGTGTATATCTGGAGGTGGTGTATATACTTACAAGACTAGTATGATATAGAAATAGTATGTGATTTTGTAATTTTTTTTAACAACCAACACTCCTAATCCTGTAAGGACAAAAGGTAAAACCAATCTCTCGTAACTGAACCCATGACCTTCTCATGAAAACTATGAATAGAATTTTGTGACATAATTTCATATTAACTATCTTAAATTCTTAACTTTTTAGGTTCAAAATGAGTTTATTATTCAAAAATTCGTTGCGTTTGCACTATAAATATATATAATTTCATTACATATAGAAAAATTAAAATATAAATTTTACCATGCATTAAAACATAAAACAGAATTGAGACAGCTCCACGTGAAAGTACAAAGGACCATTCGAATTGTAAAAAGGATCTTTAACATTATTATTCACAATACAACCAAATTGTACTAATTCATGTTCACCTGTATAAAAAACTTCGGTTCAAATTAATTACCGTTTAAAAAATATAACTATTACAAGTTTTACCATTACAACAGATAAAATGCAATGGTTTAATACTAAGGTGACCAAACATCAATTTATTTCCACATTGAACTACATTAATATATAATCAAAAAAATGTCTCGCTTTCTTAAACATACACAAAAACAACCCAAATTCCGACTTCACCCCTTTTCACTCCTACAAATCAAACGACATATCGAGGGCAATAAGGGTAAATCTGTACATTACAACGTCATTTAGCTGTTTTCTAAAAGACAAATTTCTTTTACTTTCGAAGATTCATACCGTTCAGTTGACCCTTTGAGAAAGACTTCTAAAAAACCCCGTCCCATAAAACTTATCCCACATCTCATTCTCCAACTCGACAAACTCCTCATCAGATTCCATCGATTTCGTCACGAACCGCTCCGTCGTCGCGTCATGTACAACGCCATTTACCTCATCAACGCCGCCCTGGCCGGTTTCGATCAACATCCCTTTCTTAATTAGCTGCCGACGCCGCTTCTTATTAACCGCCTTTCGGTACAACCCAGCCGGGACTTTGTACACGGCCAACACGATAAAATGAACCACCGTGCATGGGAAACAACACACCACGGCTGCACATTCGGCCGTGGTGCCTCCAGCCACCTCGGCTAGCCGGTGAGATAAACTCTCGTCTTGTTCTAAGAGAAACTCGCGGCGTTCCATCGGATACACGATCTAATGGTTTGTCATTACACGATGGATTTGGGGGATTTGGTGGACATGTTATTATTCGGGTATCCGTCGTCGAGATGAATTTGGTTTGAGTAAAATCACGACAACGGATCAATTGGATTATTAGTTGATGAAATGTTTTTTTTTTTGTTTTGGTGAATTGATTGATTGATATAAATATAAGTATGAAGGAATGGAAGGTTGATGTAAATTTGATATCCTAAATTGTTGGACAACTATTAATGTATCTAACTGTAAAAATGCCGGAATCAAATGCGAGTATATATTGATTCATTTTCTCATGTCTTCTCTCTCTAGTAGTACGATGTATTATTTATAGAATCTAGACAAAAGGTGACTAGACAATGGGTCACGTTAACTGATGTTGTGTGTGTGTGAAAATGAAACGAGGGATGCAGTAACAGTAAAATATGTTTATACAATTTTCGGTTCGGTATTTATGTTAAGCTACTTTATCAGTCATTTCGATTGTCATGTTCAACCAAACCAAACCAAACCAAACGAAACGTTTTTATATTTTTATAATTAGTATAAGATACGCCATTTGTTGAGGATTTTAGTGTCGTCAAGTTACTTTGAATAATCAAGTTTTATTTACAGACCAAATGAAAAACCATAATGTAGATTTGGTACAAGTTATGAGATGTACGTGCACATTTGTCCGAGATTGTTGTGATTTCGTATACAGAAACTTTATGCCTTTGATACCATTAGTTGGTTCTTAGAAGCGGACTAGAGAACCTCTATGACTTTGGTACCATTAAGACCATTTTTATTTGTGACCCAAATGCTTTTTGGGTTGCCATGCTGTTGGACGTAATTTTCAATTCAATAGGTCCGTCACGTGTAGGTGGCCGTGTTGGACCTATTGAGCCCGTGTGATTCATTAATATGTAATGAGTTTATGAGGTTGCAATTTGGGTTTTATTATATTTGGTAATGTCTTGGATATCAAATAAGGCTAGTCTATATAAACCGAGTTATGGTTAGATATTAGAGAAGGTGTGAGATGCAACCGAGTTATGGTTCATTTAGAGAAACACGAATTATGTGTAATAAGGGTTTTTGAGTTATATTTCTCTATATAATATTGAGAATTATTCAATATTAATCATTATGTGTTTACGTTTTGATGAGTTATATCAATTCGTCCTTGACATGTGAATTTAAAGGAAATATATAATTATTTTATTTTAACAACCTAGGTTGCAACCTTCCTTTTCTTTTCTAACAATTTATGTAATATACAATTTGATTTTTGTTTAATAATTTACAACATTTAACATTTTCAAAAAAAATATAAGAACACAATGTTGCTTAGTTCTTTGTTTTTAGAATATTCCGACATAAATCTTATAAAAAACGGAGCTTAAAAACCGTATTTTTTAATATGGTTTTGATATAACATTATTGGTTCGTAAACTTACTATTTAAAAAAAATTATATATTTTAAAGTATTGCAAAGCATATTTGTTTCACAAAAAAAGTTAGTTTATGTTGGTTGTGAAGGGGAGTGAAAATTTGAGTTGGGTTAGGTTGTGTTATGTATGTAAAAGAGAGAGAAAATGATTTTTAATTAAATTATTGAGTTGATTGGGTTGTGAATAAATGAAGTCCAAGGTCATCACCGATTTGACAGGTCTAAGGTAGCAACCTTATGCGGATGGGTCATGGACATTGGACAATGCCCATGCGGGGCTACGGGTAGCAACCTTATGTTGTGGTGGCATGTTAGAAGTTTGATAGCTACTATGTTTACAACCCAATAGGAAAGCGGCGGATCCGGAAATTTTTCTCAATGGGTTTACTGTACTAAGATATTCTAATTTTATAATGACTGAACAAACAAAATTCCGGGCCCTTCTACGATTCGGGTCGGGTAATCATGTGGTTGAGGCCTTAATGGCATAGACTAGTGATTAGACGTGGCAAAATGGGTTTTCTTTTTTTTTGGGGGGGGGGGGGGGCGCTAAAAGATAGTTTTAGAATATGGTATATTTGTTTCGGGTCGGAATGCATTTTAACAAAATTAGCACATGCCGGTTTAGAAAGAAGTATTAAATAATTAAATCATCAAGTTAAAGCGACCTAAAAGTCATCACCTTATCATATAGGATTATCACTGAAAAGTTTATTCATCTCCTCAATATTTCGTTAACAAAGTGACCAAAAGTTAGACAAAACATTTTCATATATTCTAAGAATCAAGTTGAGATCAGACAAAAGTGCAAGTTGCAACTCCTACCTGTCTATAATGTAATACTCCTATCATCATCATCATCATCATCGTATTTAGTATATCCCACCAATAGCAAAGCTATTGTAGGGTCTGAGGAGGATAAGATGTAGACAGTCTTACCTCTACCCCATTAGGATAGAGAGGCTGCTTCCGGTGAAACCCTTGGCTCGATACTGTAATACTCCTATCTATTGTATAATTGTTTTGATAGTATTTAAAAAAAATTCAGCAAAACATGTTGTAAAAGAGAATCGAGCCTGGGTACACTCTGTGTCTGTCACAATCCAAGGTTTTAACCAGTAGACTGCTTGTTCATTTTGTATATTGGTTTACTCTATTTATTTATATGGGTTCACTGCAATTTTTTATATAAGCTTTGTATTTAAAAACCGAAACTCAGTGGGTTCCCGTGAACCCGATACCTACTATGTAGGTCCGCCCCTACAATAGGATATCTAGTATAGCGGTATCAATGTAATTAACCATCAATTCTACACCCCAACTGTCATAATGTCAATGAAACATTAAATTCATCAATGTGAACAAATAAATCATCTAGTCTCATTTCAAGACATTAAATTCATACTTCAAATTTCAACAGAAAGTAACTTTTGTTTTAATTTCAGATAGATACTTATTGTCTATTTGATTATTTGACTATTGATCTCGGTGTATATATAAGCGAAAAACTTTAATCTGAAAGTGAACTTTACACAATCGATATATAGA
The DNA here is from genome assembly GCF_021521415.1 of Bidens hawaiensis. Taxonomy (NCBI): domain Eukaryota; kingdom Viridiplantae; phylum Streptophyta; class Magnoliopsida; order Asterales; family Asteraceae; genus Bidens; species Bidens hawaiensis. The sequence continues at coordinate 485,431 of NW_027492132.1, read as the reverse complement.
TTCATGGGCGAATCCAGTGTATGGTCAGGGGAGCGTTTGCACCCACTCAAGTCAATAGTTTATTTTATAAATTTGTAATATATTAGGATCAAAGACCCAAGTGACCCATCCAAAAAAAATTTAGTGACCCATCCGGAAGATTTTTTGAATGCTTGTGTAATTTGTAGTGTTGAAAAAGAAGCACTATTAAGTGTTACGAATGAAACTGTAATTGACCGTTTTCAAACGATGAAATCACGTAGAGGTCAGTTGTAATATGTATTTTGTTTATCTTTAATGAAATTTATTGTTTACATTTCTATACGTAGTTTGTTTAATGTAAATTTTTTACTCGGCCCGTTTCGGTTTGACCTGACCCATTTATGTTTGACTTGTTTTAGTTTGAATTGACGAGTTCTAGGTTGGATCTTTTTTTGCACCCGCTGGCTAAATTTTCTGGATCAGATTATTTGAGAACAATAAATCGACAATCTGAAAGATATCCAGGATTACTCATGACGCGATTGCATATCATGATTTTCTTATATTGAATTAAACCAATTGAATCCACCAAAAAATTAAGTTGGAGAAAGTCTAGAGTCTATTCGTGTTCGGCTTGAATTTATTCATATAATATAATGTATCAAAATCATTGCTAATAAATATGCAGCAGATCTAGAGCCATCAAATTCAAGCAAATAAATAAATAAGAAAACACAATAAATTAAATCTCTATACTAGATAGAATACATGAAAACTAGCAAATAGCTAGTTATATATAATTAGAAGCAGGTTCCGGTTTACCGCGGGCGAAGAAGATAATTAACCGGAGGTACGTATGTGATTGATGAATGAATCATGTGGCTGTGAAATAGAAGACTGGTTGGAGAGCAAGGTGAAGCAGCATGAAGAAAGCACATGATACAGAGATGAATGCCATTACGTACACCACTCGGAGAGCCATCGATATATAGATACAACTTAATTAGTTTTCAGACCCAGATCACTTGTTTTAATTATGAAAAGTTTAAGTGACGCATGAGAAGTGGGTAGTCGATCGATGTGGCTGGTTTTCAATTGAGTTGCTCACGGTTAGCCATACGCGTGTCATTCTCCTGCTAGGATTGGATCAGATCAGATATAAGCGTCACCTTCGCCTTCACCTTCACGTTTCAACAATATTCCCAATGGCGTAGATATGTGGGTGCATGGATATTATATAATATATATCGTATGATATGATAAATCAGATTATTTTATATTTTATATTAATTCAAATACTTTATATTTACATTAACTAACTTGAAACAAATAACTAATCATATACATACTTCTTAGGTAATTACATTTTTTTTAACAAGGGTTCAATGTCGTGAGGCCTAGCTATAATTCACTTAGTGATAGTTCACCCATGCTTAAACACAAATGACGACGGAACATGTAAATACGATAATTCCCAACTTATTTACATTACGCCTAAGTATTTTTTATACACGAATAACACATTGAAAATATGAAGGGCAATTGGTCGGGTATTGGTATTTTTGGTCCAATGTCCTATATAATTAAAAAAACGATGCCCCATTACTCAATGCGTCGGGTTTATATTGGTATATCTACGGGTATCAAATTTACCCATTTTTGTTCTATACGGTTAAAATTACACATTAAGATGTTTATCATTTGAAACTTGATATTAAACTCAACTTAAAAACTGACTTGAAATATAAAATATTCAACTATAAATTGGCATAAACATATAGGTTTAAAGCGTCCACCTTACCTATACCAGTAGGACTGCACATATAACACACTTAACTATCACATTTAGCTTTAACTTTTTGGATTACGCTATTGCTCCTACAAATATTCATGGGGCACATTATAAAAGCGTCCACATATCTAATTTGGTTAAGGAACTGTTGAAATCAACTTTGCAATATCAACTACAAATGTTGACGATACATTTTTCTTAATAGTTATCACATTTATTTTCAATGATTATAAATTTCTTCACTTCCACACAAATAAAATAGACCAAATGAGAAAACAAAAGGCAAGAGAGGAGAAAGAACAGCAAAATTCGTTCAAAGAAAGAAGTAGACTCTAACCAGGGCAATCAAAACTCGAGTGACTACAAACTTCCGACTAGAAGTGCCAAAAGACAGAAGATGACGATTATGAAAGCCACGGCGAAAATCAACTAGAAGCAGGATAAGGGGACATGAATGATAAGACTATAATTTTGCCATTTAATCTTTTGAACAATTCAATTTCTTTTAAAAATTACAAAAAAAACATCACAAAAAAAATTTAGTTCATTCAAATTCCAATTTCTCTACATTTAGATGATCTGTTGGGGTGCATTTGTATTCATCATCTCTATATTTAAGAGATGGGATGACAGGAAAACTTAAATCACACATATCGACGCCGTTGGGCTGATTTTTAGAAATAAAATTCCGATCCCAACTAGTTATTTACTAAAGTTACACATTCCAAAACCCAAACGCGTGTAACCCTACAAACTAGATAATTCGTGATTTTCATGCATTCAGGTCTACATTTTGAAAACATGCCCTTAATCAATCTGAAAATGTATACAAATATCATCATATTGAATCAAGTACATTATAACAAACCAGCTATAAATATTCAGCTTACTACATTGCGTTCGCCATTATAACTCCAAGACACCTCAAAGGCGATCAAGCAGTACAACCTTACAGAAACCAATTCTTGTCATCACTCGCTGACCCGTCTATCCATGTCTGGTGCACATGAACCCACTTGAGCCCTTGTGACGGCTCCACATCCTGCAAAGAACAATAACAAAAACACATCAAGAAACATTCACACAAAAACAACCTTAACAAAACATTACCTTTGAACTTAGTATAGCTGTAGTATAGCAACCCTGTTGCTCTTCACCTACATTGTTCAACCCAATGTTATATACTTCAAGTTTCATAAACCGACTCTCAGTTTTCATTTTATAAATTATAAACATTTCCTTACCAGTTTGTTCCAACTTCTTAAACTTGACAAGCCAGGTGTTTGAATCAATTTTAGTAGGGAAAACCTGGTCAACCCAAACTCGGTATTGTTTCCCTTTTCGGTCTCCATAGCAGTCTTTTAGCTTACCAATGACATCATCAAAAACTTGCTCAATGCCAAAAGGATTAACATATACACCAGCTGGAGACTGAATAAACGGAAATGTTAATAAAAATGTAAAAAAAAATGATTAAAAGCCAATAACAAATACATAGTTAAAAGATAAATACGATGAACATACGCAAACTGCTTTCAGATGGTTCAAATAACTTTCTGAAACTTCTGCACGTCGCCACCTCTCAAGAAACAAGTAAAACTTCACTACTTCATACGCAGGGTCAAATTGGTCCAGCTTAGCATCTAAAAGATCAGGTACATCTCTAGGCGATGTATTCGGGCCCAGGTTAAAATGCCCAATTGCTTGTATAATACCAGCTGCACATCTTTCATCTGCGTGTATGATTTTAGGGTTATTTTTGGCATTTTCAGTATGCCACTGCAAAAGTTCTTCCTGTGCATTCTTGACCTGCAAGAACGAAAGTTATAAACATGAGCACAGGTTTCATACAAACGGGATGATGATGGAGAAATAGAAAAGTCAAAGTCAACAACCATGACACCGTGCACATCTGGGATGGTGAATAGTTCAGCATCATTCCCGGAATCACCACATGCGAGGGTATTTTGTGGTAATTTCCCCTCAGCCTTCAACTTTTTATGCAAATAAGCAAGAGCTTGACCTTTTCCCGCACCTTGAGGTAATATATCCAAATCCATCCCGCCACTGTAAATTATCTTCACATCTAACCCTCGTTTGACCAGTGTTTCAGAAAGACTTTTCATTATTTCTTGAGCCTTCTCTTTCTTTACATAAAAGCTAGCTTTGTGAGGACGTTGCTCAGTTTCAGACTGCATTTTAACAAATTATCAAAATCAAAATAATGAAATCCCCATATTACCCTTATAAACTGGTTAATGTCAAATACGACATGGAACGATACCTGAAGAGTGAGTTCAGGAATCTTGCTTGTTTCCTCTGTAACTATCTTATTATCCCATTTATGATTCAAAAAGTCGACCCAACCTTCATCCGGAACCATTGCATTACCATACGTTATCTCGGTTCCAACCGACATGATCGTGATGTCAGGGGTTAGCATGGGCTTTTCTTTCCTTAACTGCTTGTACAAAGTCGGTGATCTCCCAGTTGAAAACACAAGTAACGAATCATGACGGTATTTAGCTTCCCATAACGCATTAAACCTTAGTATAGAAAGGTTTTCAGGATCATGATGATCAACCTACAATTCATTAAATTTAATAAATATATCACATAATTAAAAAATAATAGAGGCTAAGATAGTTCTTGTACCATAGTATGGTCAAGATCCGAGACGATCATGAGACTCGCAGAACTCTTGAGTCGGTCCATGAGTTTCTCTGTTACTTAACCCTATCAACCATAAAATCACCACAATCATTACAATAAAAACTGATTCATAAATCGTATCCGGGGCGAAGGACAGTGGTGGGCCCGCCCGACACCCCTTTTTTGCAGTGCAATTTACCCTTTTCCGTTCGAAAATTTGCGGTGTAAATTTATCCGTTTTTGTCTGAAAATTCTGACCCTTTAATAGTATCAATAAAGAAAAGTAGTAAAATAAATTATACAATATATGAAATGAATCATATCCAGTAATACTGAATTTCATATGTATTTAAAAACAAAACAGATCGAATCGATAAACCTAATTGTGTTTAATTTTGACAATTGATCAAATGGGTCACGAGAAAACAAAGGGATTATTCGTAAAGTATAATAATTTAGGGACAATTTGTTCAGATGACTTGTTATTAATCAGATGAATCTGAAGCAGTAACAGACACTGGAATTGAAAATTTGTGTGTAAAGATTAAACCAATTGACATGAAATTGATATCAGATTGAATGGTTTTGGGCATCAGAATACAAAATTGGAGTTTACTTACCCGGAAAATTGAAAGAGTGATAATGAATGAATGAATGATTGAATGATGGCTTCTTGTTTTGTTTGAGATATGAAAGGATCGGATCCCAGTTACTTGGTTTGGCGCTTTTTTGAGAACAAAGGCATAACCAAGGAATATTATTATTATTATGTCATAAAAAAAGTTTAAAACTATTATAATATTAGCTCTGATTTTAATAAGATTATTGAAGTAATATTGAAACTTGAATATAACAAAGAAATAAAAGAATAAAAAAAAGGTGAGAATGTGAATTACTGAATATTTGACAAAAGTAATATGAACAGACAAACTCATATTATTGGTTTGACAAAAGTGAAAAAGTGACAACTTATAAAATCGTCGGTGATTTCACAACAAAAACCGATTTATCTTTTCCTATTCGCTACCATATGTGTCGAATTTTGTATACCTAACACATTATTTTATTTTGGGTTTGCTTCCTGGAAGTATTGTTGGGATATTGGAATCTTAATAATTATTTTATGTTTCAATATGTTTGTTTGGTAATAAATTTGGTAGCAATATGAAACTGATAATAAACTCAAATGTGTTTGCTGGGGAATTTCTCGATTAACTACTTGGATTATTTGAGTGTCTGTATAGCATTTTTAGATTGAAATGATTCATTAAAGTGAATACATGAAGATAATATACACAAAATTTTACATACTTATATGTTCTTGTTTGACACTATATTTTTTTTAGCCTAGTGTTATGTTCTAATCCTTTATAAGCATATCAAAGACAAGTTCAACTTTTTGAAATGGCTAAACTTTATACTCATGTAGGAAGTTCTTTTTCTCTTGCGCCTGCCTGTGCAAATTTTAAAACAACCTGTGCAAATTTTAAAACAGCTATTAATAAGTTAGACTTCAACCTTCTTAACTTACAAGTTTGAATACATATCTTGGGATGTTTGTGATGTGTTCCTGTCACACCCCGATCAAAGGCGGCGGAACATGCCGGGGTGTAACGATTGCTCATAAGCGCATGACACTATTTAAAGCGACAATATTTAACAAACTCATTTCATTTCACAACATCGAAAATGTCACATAACCAAATATTCATAAGTCAAATACAACAAAATATAACAAAATATAGCAAATCAAATATTGTTCATTTTTGCTAATATCCTAACGGTATTTGTGACGTTTTCCTCACCGAACCCCATAATCAACCTAGATGCAAACCTGTAAAATTTCGTAAAATAAAGTTTGTCAACACAAAGGTTGGTGAGCAATTCATAAGTTTGAACAATATGTATATAGTAAGAAACGCCACAATCTTGTATACAAAACCACAAATAAATAACAATAATTTGGATAGTATGAGGTCGCTAATAAGAATACATTAGCGGCACCTTCTATAAGAGAATGCCAAATAGATTCGGATTTCATGAAGTCGTTAATAAGAATACATTAACGGCACCGTGCTATAATAGAATACCAAATAGTTCACGGATTTATGAATCAACCTTCCAAAAGCGGTAAACACATAAACATATAATCATGTAAGCATAGAACACCAAATCGAGCATTTATTTAAGTAAAGTATACAATAATGTTTGTGGGTTAAGACTCAAGTATAAAGCATTTGATTTGAATAAGTATGAAATGTCACCCCAAAACAAAAGATAGAAAACGGGGTATGAAGTTACTCACGTCCAAGTAATAAACTTGAAAGTTTGATTATTTGGAGATTTGCCGGAACGACGAGTTAACGTATGAAGCCTAGATTTAGAAAGGTTGCCTTGAAGATCTTTAAACAAAATAAATGTTGCAAAAAGTAAACAATTTAAAGTTCGAGGTTTAAAATGTAACCATCTAAGAATTTATAATAATAACCATTTAAAAATGTGAGTTTGCTCAAAACCAGGTTAAAGTATCTAACCTTAATATTTACTAAACCAATGTTAAGTAATAAGGTGGGAAAAATGCTAAAATGCAAGTTCCATTGGAACAAAGATTAAAACGGGTTTTTAACGAGTGTTCGGGTTGTCGGTTCGGGTCTTGACGAATGGTCAAACCCAAAGTCAACTTTCCAAAATATTAATTATTATAAGATAACTCATTAAAACATAATAACACTTAACTAAGTATGTAGATCTATTGTTTTAGAACTAACAACGTATGTTAAGCGAGTGTTCGGTTTTGTCGGTCCAACTATGTTATGAGACCAAGTTGGATCCAACATTTCCAAGTACTTAAGAAAATAATTAAAATAAGTTTGTAAACTATTTTTAAAGAAATATACAAGTCTTGATAGCTAAAAACACACTTCTGTGTCTTAAGCGAGTAAAAGTCGGATTGGTTCGGTTTCCATCTCACAACAAGCTCATAGATGTATTATACATACCCATATATCATAGATCTTGTATAAAAATGTACAAATGAAAATATTTAAGTTCTACAACTAAAAAGGTCAACAACAAGTCTTTTTAACAAAAGTTCGGTTTGGTTCGATTTCCATCTCACAATGAGTTCATAGACGGATTCCACATACCCAAGACTTGTAAATGTGACTAACAAACTAAAATGAGCAGAAGTTAGGCATAAATGATATGTATAATAAGTTATGTGTGTGTGTGTGTGTATATATATATATATATATATATATATCAAGAACACGAATTTCTCCATGAAGCCTTGCCTTATGACATTCGAAACTTAACCAACCGGAGTCGGTGAAGTAACAAATAAAGGAAACAAAGGGTGTTATATATATATATATATATATATATATATATATATATATATATATGTTGTACCACCATATTCAAGAGTTAGTAATGTTATATGAACAAGTTACAATGAAAGACTATAGTTAGTTTGACTTGAGAAGTCAAAACCTTCAAGAATACATAAATAAACAACCTTGAATCTATGGAGAAATGAGAGAGTTTTTGGAGAAGATGAACAACCAAAATGGTGTATGGAGCCTTGCTTTTATAATGGTAAGAGTATGGTTTATACAAATAGGGTAAAGATGCATGTGATGGTTGAAATGGTCAAATAAGTTTTTGGTAAATGACAATAATAGTCCCCAAAGTTTGGTTTAAGTCATTTTTAAGAAGTTTTAAGGATCAAAAAAAGATGTTTTCAAGACCCAACAAGTGTAAAACAATATTGTAACATAAAATCAATCATTTTGATTATATCATAATCTTTAGTTTACAAAATGGGTCGGTTTACATGATAAACGAATACAAACGAGACCCGAAATTGACGAATGTCACAGTTCCAATCTTTAAATGCTAACATTTCTACGTTGAATTCAGCACCTAATGTACATTATATGGGAATTGGGTATCTTAACATGAAGACTTTAAGTGAACTTTTATCTCATCCACAAACCCAACTTGTGCACAAGATCTTCACTTAACCCTTTGGTTAAATGACCGGCAAAATTATGTTGATTTCTCAAAAATTCCACAGATATCGCACCATGCATGATAAGCTCACAAATCATATTGTGTCTAAAACCTAAGTGTCTAGACTTTCCATTGTACACGTAACTGTAAGCCTTAACCAAGGTAGCTTCACTGTCACACCCGATAGATATAGGTGATATTAGTCTAGGCCACAATGTAATTTCATTTAACTAAATTTCTTAGCCACTCATCTTCTTTACCAGTAGCTGTTAATGCCACAACTCAAATTCCATTGTTGAATTAGTAATGTAAGTTTGTTTCTTTGATGCCCAAGCTATGGCACCTCCGCCAAGTAGGAATACCCATTCACTTGTGGAAAAGTGATATTTCATATTAGTATTCCGACTTAGTAAGTGTTCACTTTCCATGTCTAATGTGGATAATAGCCCCGATTCCTTTGTCGGCATTCAATGGCAATAACATGTGAACGGGCTATATGATTTTCTGCATAACTAACGTATCCATTGGAAAATTTTTATAAATAGAAAAAATGAAAGGGGTGTAATGGTTTATAGGAGAGAGAAATTTTTTCTTGGTTTCTAGGTGTTCCGCCATTTGAAATGGCGGAACCCACCATGATTGTAGAGCGTGTCAGAAACGGTCGGTGAGCTGGAGGTTATTTTGGTGTTCCGCCATTAAGTGTGGTCAAAAAGTTAAAAAGCGGAAAAGTAAGTGTCATAAAATGTCACTGTTCACTTCCGTCATTTGAAATGGCGGAAGTGAATAGTGCGGTAAAGAAGGTAGCAGAAAAGTCATGTCAATGTCATAAAATGTCGGTATTGTTCACTTCCGTCATTTTAAATGGCGAAAGTGAATAGTGTGGTCAACAAGCCCTCGTCAGATGTGTCAGGTATTATACTATTCACTTAAGCCATTTCAAATGGCGGAAGTGACAAAAATGAATAGGGGCAGCCTATAATGGGTAAAATTTGTGTTCCGCCATTTCAAATGGCGGAACACCTAGAAACCCGAAAAGAATTTCTCTCATCTATAAGCCATTACACCTCTGATGCACGGGGACGGCATGGAGGTTAGGGTACCGGCCCTGGGGACGGCGTGGGGACGGAAACACGTTTGAAATGTTTCCTGAACGACCCCGTTAAATGGGGACGGTCAACAAACGATTCCGGGACGTATCCGATGAATTCCGGCTCCACATACAGTATTCCGGCGAAGAATTCTGTAACAACTCGGAAATCCAACTAAGACTGCATCCGTAACCCGACCCATTTTGATTTCTCGGATAATTTAATCAATTAAAAACCGCGTTCATCGAGTTATTATTTTAATGTTATTACATTTATTAGATAAATCCGTTGTATCTTTGAAATATATTCAAAACTAACCCTAAACTCTAGTTTAATCCGTTTATGTATCCATCCAATAATTTCAGGGACTAACCTGCAAATATAACTAAACTTGTATTATAACCCATACCCATTAACCCAATACCCGTATCCGTATCCTAACCCTAACTCGCAACCCGTTTATCAAGCTTATACCACAATTAACGTCCTAAACTTGGAATTGATTATAGGGGATCGTTCCTACGCGTTATAACAACTTCACCGACGTTCTTAATTTGGAAAACTCGACCTGGTTAATATGATTTTGCTATTAAACAGCCTGTCAAGTATCATAATAGGAATATAAGATTAACAGTTGTTAAAATACAATTAAGCATATTCACAGCTGTGAATTAAGCCAACGATCCTTAACCCTAACCTCAATTACATTCTAATTAGTCCGTTGTATCGTAATCTGTTCGTCTTTGGCTGTCATTTCATGTTCGCCGTTCACCATCGTCTAATTCGCGTTTATGGTAATTGTTTGCTTCTTTTGGATCGATTTTAACCTTGTTTCAATAACCCTAACACTAATTGGATAAACAACAACTGGTTTAATCGAATTGCAAAATCTAGGGTTTATGTATATTTGGGGTTAATCTGGTCTGCTATTATTTTTAAGCTATATATCTGGTACAATAAACAACTGACACCCTAGCGCGGATGGCTAGGGTGTGTGCGTTCAACTCTTTGAACCGTCCAGGGGCGCGGGTTAGAGCCCCCCTGGACGCGGTTTGGTCTTTTATTTTTGTTTCTTTTGTTTTAAATGTGTTAATGATATTATAAATTGTTAAAATAATATTTAATATAAAATAAACATTATTTTACTAAACCGACCTCATTATGGTAGCGTGTCTTAGCAATTAATCTCGCGTACTAGTTTTCGTATATATATATAAATTATACACAATATATATGCACCATTCTTTAAACAAAAATTTGTAACAATCGTATTTTAAACGTATTAATCATATTTATAAAAATTAGATTTTCATTAAATAGAATGATAAATATATATTTTAAACGGTTGTCTTAACTAATTAATATATTACAAGTTATATTTATATATGCACGCATTTATAATTGTATTATATTTAATTTAAATATTATTTAAATAATCACATAAACTATTCTAACTCGTACTTATTTATATGTAAGCTAATATAATAATGTTATCGCAATATCAGTCATATTAGAAAAGCATCAATCAATTAATAAACTTTCGAATCCCAAACATAATTCAATTCCCATCAAATATTAATTTATTAAAATCATGTTACATTCTTATAATAATCTTATTACCATTATTAAACTAGGAATCCTTGACGGTATATCCTGAATGGTTCACCTCTCTCACATCATCACTTATATTTCGTTCATCCGATCAGGTGAGTAATCACTCCTCTATTTTACTTGTTTTCAAATGTTTTGGGGACACTTGCGTACCATTTATCAAATTATTTATCTTATTATTTCTCAAACGCAAACTGTGATCTTTGTGTTGTGTATCAATTGAATGACTGTTTGTTACTTGCTATTTGCTTACTTGCTTACTTGAATCGCATTCGGAGAGGTCCAATATAAACTCATTATAGTATGATCATACGACCGTCGTAGTGGCCGGAGCCCGATCGCATTGGCAATGGTTTCACCGACACTCACTACTTGCTTAACACTTTCATTGTTTATACTCACAGATAACAGTTTTGCTTATTTTTACTCTATTATTTATATCATTATATATTATCATTTAGTTTGTGTCAAAACTGGTAAATCTACTCACTCAACATGTGTTGTTGACAAATATATATATTTTGTACGCATTTGCAGGTTATAGATTGGATTGCTTATCGAACTGAAGCTCACGTAGAGATGACCTTAGGATGTTAAACATAAACAAGAATAATTGGTTTTGTATTTTCTCTATTTTTGTTGTACTTAAATGTTCGTTGACAATTAATAAATTAATTAGATATTGTTGCTTTACAATTGCATGATAGCACCTTGTGAGCTGTGGCAATCAGCTCACGCCCCGACATTTCCGCCGTAGGTTGGGGTGTGACAAATTCCGGCGTCGGAAAACTGATGAAGAAGATTGAAGAAGAAAAAGAGGCGGCTGGAAATTTTATAAGTTTAGCTTTTAACATTAAACCCCTTGATCTTTCAATTGTTTGCATCTAGTCCCTAAACTTTGTTAACATTTACATAAATAGTACTTTATCCATCCCATTATAAGTGTCATAGTTTGACTTTTCAAGTCTTTCTTTACAAAACTTGACCGTAAATATTTTTGTTCGTGTCATATAATACTTGATGAAAATTATATCGATGTAAAATACATTTAAATCTTAATCCATTCATATATTTTACATCAAGTATTATATAACACAAACAAAAATATTGTCGGTCAAAGTTAAACAAAAGAGACTTGAAAAATCAAACTATGACACTTATAATGGGACAGATGGAGTATTAAATTAGGTTATGCATTTTAACATTTAACCCTCACTATCTAGACTAGTTTACATTTGGTCATCAACTTGTAATTTTATGCATAAAATGTTTAAATGACATTATATATAAATAAAAATTATATATTTATTTATTTGTTATTAATAATTAATTACTTATGTAATATATATTTTTATTTCTTTTTATAAATTTTTTGTCGTACCCGTTTCTTGATTTTTGAGTTTTGCCGTTTCCCGTTCCCCTGCCCATCAACATAGTATTACACCCCTTTCATTTTTCCTATTTATAAAATTTTTCCGTATCCATTTGATCAACATGAAAAAACGATAACCTTTTGTTTCATTGTTGCAAAACAATTATATATTTTTAATCCGTGGTTTTTGTTTCAAGGGTTCTTCTAACATCTCTAACTGGTTGTGATGTTCCATTCTTGTATTCACCTGCACCATTTGAATATGATTCGCGCACTGCAGGTTTGTAAAGTTTTTTCTATCGTTAAATTTATATTCAGGTCAAATGCAAAGCCAGGAGAATTGATCACTTGCTTGTTTCACAAGAAACTTCTACTACAAGTGACCCTAATCAAGGTTCAGGTTCCACTTCATGTTACAGTATAGAAATCAAAGATGCTCATCTTCCTCCATGGATTATAAAAGTGTACGTGATGCTTTGAAGGCTAATGGCAGTGATTTTGAGGCAAGCTACACTCAGGCACATAATATATAAATGATAAATTTGCAGGGCTTTGAAGTTGGCTATATTATTGATGGAAACTATAATTTGGTTGTTTTGCAGTTTTGGCTCCAATCACAATACATAATAGTAGAATAGTAAATAAAGTATAAATAGAATACTGAAACCGGAAAGAGTAATATGTACTAACAAAACAAAACAAAACAAAAAAAAAAGATGATAAGTAGATAAAATAATTATAATATATAGCAGTATTAGTAGTAAAAATAAGCAATCATAGTAACGGAAACAAATTATACTAAGTAGGTAAGGTTATGACTCTAAGACATATTTCTAAACCAAAACTATATCATCTCCCTAGCAGTCATTAACCTTAATCCTACGTATCCAAGAAGTCTTATCATCAATCATATCCTCGGAGAGATGCAAGTTTATCAAATCATGCCTAATCATCTCATCTTAAATCAATTTGGGTCTACTTCTACCCCTCTTACCCTCTATAGTAATCTTTTTATTGATCTAACATGATCTATCAATTGTCTTCTCTTCACATGTACAAATCACCTCAATCTCCCATCTCTATATTTACTATATATAGTATAAATATAGATAATATTGTAACAAGTAAATGGTATTCATGTTATGTGTTGTAGTATTTTAATCTTCAAGTAATTAAACAACTCATATTGTGTTTACATCTATAAAAACAAACCCGCAAATCCTACTTATAATATGGTGTATAATTACAAGTTAACATCTAAAAACACAAACCATCACAACTCGCAGGTTATAAAACTTAGGTTATTATTAAATAAATAAATATAAATACAGATATAACAAACCTGTGTAGTTAGTAGTCACACACACACACATCAGATTTTGCCATAAAAGTTGGTAATTATAACATTTCGTCCAACCATCGTTAATTCATGTCCCGTCTGGATCAACATGTGACTCATCGTACATAAAATGACAAAAGGTAAAATAAAACCAAACATAGTTGTTTCTTTAGCTTCTTCGACCATGACAGATACCCAACATGTGACTCCCTCATTGTTTTTTAATTGGTACATGCATGGACCCACGAAACCACAACATTTGATCCCATATGATATAAAATTATAAATCACACCATTGTAAACATAACCAAAAGAAAAAATCTAGGAAACATGGGTAAGCAAGAATGGGGATTTGAAGAGAACCATGAAGTGCATGCAGCTGCAGCTTTCTCCATCAGGAACATTCTCGAATCCATCATGGGAAACATCGATGAAAAACGATCTGGGAAACCCATGATTCATCTGGGACATGGTGATCCGTCGGTTTATCCTTGCTTTCGGACGCATATATCGGTTGAAGATGCTCTAGTGGAATCCGTTCGATCAGCGAACTTCAACTGTTATCCGGCTGGTGTTGGAATTGATCCTGCAAGAAGGTTAAAAATATCATGCCTATCCTATTTAATTCTTTTATTTTATTTTGTTGATTGATTAACATTAATTAACAGTGCAATTGCTGAGCATCTGTCAAAAGATCTTCCATACAAGATAGAAACGGATGATGTTTTCCTAACTGCTGGAGGAAACCATGCAATCGAAATCTTGCTAACAGTTCTTGCTCGCCCGGATGCCAATATACTCTTTCCCAGACCCAACTATCCCGTATATGAAGCCCGAGCAAGATTTAGCCCGCTCGAGGTTCGTCATTTTGATCTCCTCCCCGAGAATGGTGTCAAAACATTGGCAGACCGTAAAACTGTTGCTATTGTTGTAATAAACCCCAGGAATCCTTGTGGGAATGTTTACACTTTTGATCATCTAAAAAAGGTACAATCATTTTGTTGTAATCCTTTATTCTATACACACTTAAAGATATTTTATATTTTTGTTCTTGAATGATGAAAGATTGCGGAAACAGCTAGAGAACTTGGAATTCTTGTAATATCAGATGAAGTTTATGCTCATCAAGTGTTTGGAGATAAACCCTTCATCCCCATGGGTGTGTTTGGTGACATAGCACCGGTTCTGACCCTTGGATCCTTATCAAAACGATGGATCGTTCCTGGATGGCGCTTTGGTTGGATTGCGATCACCGATCCAACCAGCATTCTTCAAGAAACCGGGGTTTGATTTCCTCTTATTAATTTCTCAACAACAGTCTTTGAGCATGTGTCATATTTTATTTTCATACATAATTCCACCTAACATATCATGTACGTGTCAGGTCGCTGGATCCTTAAAGAGTTGTCTCACAATATCGGCAGATCCTGCAACTGTTATTCAGGTATGTGATCGATCATCATACAATCTATTAATGCATATGTGAATAACTTGTTTGATTTTGATTTAACGAATCAGGGTGCGATTCCTAGTGTGATCAAGAACACACCTAAATCATTCTTCTTAAACATCAACAAGTTACTTAAGGAGGTGGCGGACTTGTTTTTCGAGAAAATTAAGGAAGTACCGCTTGTGACATGCCCACATAAATCAGAGGGATCTATGTTCTCCATGGTAACTAATTTTATTTGAACTTAATTAAAGTAGTTTTTAACTTTTTATATAACTACAATGAATAAAGGAATTTGGTATAAATGTTAATAACCCCATTAACAAAATTAAAATTCTTGTTAACTTGCTTGTACAGGTGATGTTAAACATACCCGCTTTTAAAGACATAGCTGATGATACTGACTTCTGTATGAAGTTGGCTAAAGAGGAATGCATGATTCTTTTTCCTGGAAGCGCGGTTGGTTTGAAGAACTGGGTTCGAGTAAGTTTTGCGACCGAGCCAAAAGTGCTTGAAGAAGCAATTGAGAGGATGAAAACGTTTTGCTTGAAACATGCAAAGTATTAGTTACTAAATTTATGTGACAATGGGAAATTGGTGCATCCGGAATAATAAGGGATTTAACGTAGACCCAAGTATAATGGTCGTCAGTCGTCACCGTGTTAAGGGGTAGCAAATGATTGTTATAGTGTTATAAATATTATTATGCATTGAACTTTGCTAGGGAACACCTAACTTAAAAAAGTATATTAAATCAATATAAGAATATGTTAGATCTTAAATATTTGTAAGCGAAACTTTTAAAAGATCTCTGGTTGCTTTCTATATTTTTTTCAAGTCACTAGATTGTTTTATTTTGTAACTGGAGACGTCTTATTATTTATAAATATGAAACAATTTTACAGTAAAATAAAATAAGCGTGTCATTGGTCTCATCAAACGCATATAACTTTTAAACTATGTTATAACATCTCATTTATTTGTGAAACCCTTCATCATCAAATACTAAGTATATTATTAACTCCTTACAATAAATTAAATTAAAATCCCCAAAAATATATAATATTAGAAACAAATAATATAAACAACCCCATAACACGGGAATAAAAGTAATGATATTATTACGGGGTTGTTTTACATTATTTGTTTATAATATTTATATATTTGTTTGTATTTTTTTAATTGTATTTAATGTAAGGAAGTTAATAATATAATTATAATTTGATGATGAAAAAGTTTCACAAATAAATAAGATGTTACAACTCATTTTAAAAGCTATCTGGGGTTTGGTGAGACCCATGACCCCGCTTATTTTTTTACTATAAAATTGTTTCTTAATTAGAAATAATATTTTTTTTTTAAATATAAGATATTAATTTTTAGTATACCCCTATTTTATAGAAATTTTGTATTACATATTTGGTGAGATTAATTTTTAATTTAATGAGATGTTATAACCCGTTTAAGAACTATCTGGGTCTGGTAAAACCTATACCCGTGAATTCGGGTCAAATGCATGAGAATCCTCAATTTACAAATAATGCAATCTTGTGGATTGAGAGAATGTAGGGAGCAACCGGAGAGCTTTTAAAGGTTTTGTTTATATATATTATAGATTATCATTATTATGTCATAAAAACAATTTATCCTCTCGAGCCGGGGGTCTCACCGGAAGCAGCCTCTCTATCCTTATGGGGTAGAGGTAAGGCTGTCTACATCTTACCCTCCTCAGACCCTACTATAGCTTTGCTATTGGTGGGATATACTGAGTACGATGATGATGATGATGACAATACGTGTCGAAACAAATGCACAACAAGCAAAAAAATAATGCATTAATGAAATGTCATAAGAATTGAATTCATCTTAGTATATTACGCATTTCACATATTTGAATATTGATCTGTGTCTATGAATTAAACCATTGCTATTCGAAGATAATACACACACAAGTCTACATACTTGCATGTTCTTTCTTGACACTATATTTTTACTAGCCTAGTGTTTTAATCCGCCATATAAGCTTATTAAAGACAAGTCCCATCTTTTTGAAGTGGCTAAACTTCATATCCGTATATGTAGTTCTTTTTGTGTTGCACATGCAATATTTCAAAAATACTCATAAGTTAGACCACAACTTCCTTAACTTGCAGGTGTGACCACATACATTGGTATGCTGTTACTGATGTATTCCAATCTTTAGATGTTAACCTTTTCACATTGAATTCAACACTTAATGTCATATTAGTTGAGAATTGGGTATCTTAATATGAAAAAATTTAAGTGGACTTTTATCTCATTTATATAGCTTAACTGTGCACAAGATCTTTACTTAACTCTTTGGTTAAATGATCGCCCAAATTATGTTGGCTTCTCACAAACTCCACTGATATCGCACTATGCATGATAAGCTCACATATCATATTATGTCTAACACCTAAGTGTATAGACTATCCATTGTACATTGACTGTAAGGTAGCTTCACGATCACACCCGTTAGATTCGGGTGATATTGGCCTAGGCCCTATGTTGCACGGAAACGCCACCTGAGTGCCGTATCCCATCCCGGAAACTCCCCGAGGACGGAAACGCGGACGGAAACGGCTAGAAACGTTTCCCGGACGAACCCGTAAACTGGGGACGGTCAACAAACGATTCCAGACCTTTGGAAACGGTCAAAAATCCGTTTCAAGGACGTCTCCTATGTATTTTAGGGTTTTATGTATTTTACAGGAGGGGAAGTATAAGGAAGATGAAGTGCACGAGAAACAAGGAGAATTTATTTTGTAGTTAAATTCAATTAATAAAAGTCTGTGGTCTAATTGTAGGTACTACACATTAAATAGTATTTAATTGTAGTTAAATTCAATTAAAAAAACGGTTCATTTTACTTTGGATATAGCATATGTAATAATAATAATTAAATAGTAATAATTATATTATTATATAACGATACTATTAGTATAAAATAATCATCAATTTAACATAAGTATTTTAACATAAATAATTTAACATAAGTATTTTATTTAGCTACTAGTTTACTTTATATTCACTTTTATTTGGTTTATTTATTATATTTCATTGATGCAGAGACGTATATTTTATTTAATTTATATGTATTTATTGCCGTATCCGTGCCGTACCCGTTTCTTGATTTTTTGAGTTTTGCCGTTTCCCGTTCCCGTACCCTTGCCCGTTTCCCGTTCCCGTACCAGTTCCCGTGCAACATAGCCTAGGCCACAATGGAATTTCATAAAACAAACTTTTTTTAGCCACTAATCTTCTTTACCAGCAGCTGTTAATACCACAAACTCTGATTACATTGTTGAGTTAGTAATGCAAGTTTGTTTCTTTGATGCCCAAGCTATGGCACCTCCGCCAAGTAGGAATACCCATCCACTTGTAGAAAAGTGATCTTTCATATTAGTATTCCAACTTAGTAAGTGTTAACTTTCCATGTCTGATGTGGATAATAGACCCGAGTCCTTGTTGGCGTTCAGTGGCAATAACAATGAGCATGAGCTATATAATTTTCTGCTTAACTATCGGGTCCATTTGATCAACATGAAAAAAGGATAAACTTTTGTTTCATTGTTGCAAAACAATTATATATTTTTAATCTCTGGTTTCTGTTTCAAGGGTTCTTCTAGCATCTCTAACTGATATTAAGTCCATTCTTGTATTCACCTGCACCATTTGAATATGCTTCGCTTTCTGCACTGCAGGTTTGTAAAGTTTTTTCTATCTTTCTTAAATAAGTGAAGTTTCGGGTCATAGATTCTTTAGATTTATATTCAGGTCAAATGCAAAGTCAGCAGAATTGATCACTTGCTTGTTTCACAAGAAACTTCTACTACAAGTGACCCTAACCAAGGTTCAGATTCCACTTCATGTTACAGTATAGAAATCAATGATGCTTATCTTCCTCCATGGATTATAAAAGTGTACGTGATGCATTGAAGGCTGATGGCAGTGATTTTGAGGCAAGCTACACACAGGCACATAATATATAAATGATAAATTTGCAGGGCTTTGAAGTTGGTTATATTATTGATGGAAAGTTGGAAACTATGATTTGGTTGTTTTGCAATTTTGTGACTGATCCCATATCAGTTGGTTTAAAGTTTAAACGCTGTTCTAGACATTTTCTGCAAGAAGTTTGATGAAAAAGCCGGAGAATACGACAGCTTGCTTGAAAAGCATTCATCATTTGGCATTACAAATGCGGTTGTTCCCCCCTCATTTGAGCCGTGCGTTTGTAAGATGCGTAAGGTATTCTGATCCTGATCAGTCTTTCATAGCTTCTCTTTCACCGGTTTGATCTGAATTCTGGCATCAATTTTTGTATATAGATTAGGATGTTAACTCTGCTGAAGCTCTTGTGCTCCCTAATTTTGATCACTCATTAACTGTAATATCTCCATGCTTATATTTGAAGCCGGCAAAACTTTCGTCAAGATGTTTGAACCTGTGTTGTTGACTGCATAAAAATTGCAAAGCAACTGTGATATTCAAACATAAAAATTCCATATCCACAGGATCTTGTGTGTATTTACAAACAGATTTCCAAATTACATTCAAGCTATATTCAAGTAAAGCTTACAAGCCAGCAATTATAAATGACTATATATGTATGTATCCGCATTTTCTTCAATCAGAAAACCAATCCAATTTCAGCAAATATAAAGCAATAGCACTTCACCCATAAAAAAGTAGTTGCAAATTTTTTATTTAAAACCTAAAAACCAAACATGTGATGTAGATATTTGAACCAGATAACGATAAGTGTCCGAGGTCAATACTTCAAGAATCTTGTTCTTGAAAGACACCTCCATTGCCCCATCTGTGGTCCCTTGTTTACCAGCATTCGCAAACCTGCGTTATTGGCTGTCATGCCAAACATGTATCTAGAAAAATAAAAATAGAAAAAGTTTTAATTTTGATCGGAGAAAACTTGCAGCCTAAGTAAACAAAAATAACTAGCATGATTAACTTACTTGCTTTGACTTGCTCTCCTCCAAAAAAAGAATGAAACGATCCACTGTCCAAATGGGCTCAAGTTAAAATAATATAACTAATGGTTTTATAAACATCCAAAATAAATAAGGATTAACCACCAACATAACTTGCTTATTACCTTAAACAGCAAGATGAACGAAAAGTTCCCAAACATAGATCGTTTCTTGACAGGCATCCTGCTTGGTTGAGGAGACATGTCTTTATACAAATGCTGAGCTATCTCCTTCAACAATACCAATTGTGCCTTCTCGTTCCTCATAGAAATCAAAGCCTGCTTCATTGACTCCCTGTCTGCTTCCAATGCATGAAGCCTTGCATACAGATTCTTCACCTCTGTATCACCAATGCTTTGAGTAACATCAGCATCATCTTTAACCTTTGTCACATTATAAACAGAATCAACTGTATATACCCTGTCACTCATGTCATCGCCAAATTCTGATGCATTATTACTATCAGAAGATAACTTCTTTGGTGAGTTACCGAAAACAACCTTCTCCTTCACTGGACTGTGTTCAAAACCTCCCTCCAATTCACTGATCCTTTCTTCAATAGCTTTCAAAGAACGTGGAGATTCATCAAATGCATGCTTCTCTATATCAACTATTTCACCATCAACATCCCGGTCAGCATGATGTTCAATCAAATTGCATTTTAGTGGAGGGTAATTGTATGCACGCAACTCAAAGTTGGTCCCACTATAATTCTCTCCATCTGCCTCGGCTTCCGTCAGCCCATAACTCATCATCCTGTGTTTATACGCATGCACTTCAAAAGTCAAAGCTTCTATCGCTTGTTCTTTTTGGTACAACAAATCCTCCAACGCCATAATCTCTTCCTGATCATGGGCCATCCTTTCCTCCGAAAACCGTTTAAACTGACGCGCCTCCATCTGAACTTCCGCCTTCTCACTCTGCAACCTTAATATCATCGACATCGCTTCATTAGCCGCCGACGAAGCAGCATTTCTCTCTTCATCCAACTCAACCGATAAATCCTGAATAGTTTCCTGTTGCCTGTTGACCATCTCCCGTAACGCAATACACTCGTTTCCAATATCAACACGAGCCACACCGGAATCCGAAAGTCCAGGTATGAACAACACATCATCCTCATCATCATCTCTCTCATCAAGTTTTCGCTTCACCGACCGGATCCAGAATCCGTTACCATCAAGCTTTGCAGAACAACAGTCACATCCACAATCACACCATTTAACCACTGTCCCCACCGGCTGCTGCTCACTCGCGGTTTCCATATTCACAACAATTTTTCATTCAATTTTTCAACAGATCAATAACTTCAACGCTAAAACATTCGTTTCCGATGCACAATTCCTCGCTACCAATCAATCACCTAATCCTAAAGTAGACGAAAGAATACTCTGTAATAATCGAAACTATCGAAACCTAAAGCAATCAAGTACGTTTCTAAGTGCGAACTTAAGTGACAACTTAATGAAACCGAAAGGCCGTAATAATTACATACATCTGAACCTAATTACTGACAATTACGTTACTTAACACTACAATTTCTTCATGAAACAATAATACCGTTGTAACTTGTATAACTTGTAATTACATATACTCCCTCCGATAAATTGTTGACCTAATTATTGATGGAAATCACGTTACCTTGCAGCGGCAAACACGGGCCGGTGTAATTGACTCAGTCCATGTACGAATCTGCACAAGATAATTGTGAATTTGAGAATTTGCTTACAAATTTGATGAGAAATGGAGGATTTATTGTGTTGACTCGTGGAAAATTGGGGGTTTTGAAGGAAGGTGAAGAGATTTGGAGCCCTAGAATTTTAATTAATTTGGGTATTTGTTATTATCGGAATATTTTTTTAGATATTTTTTTAATATATAGTTGAGAAAAATGAAGAACATATCCAAAAAAAAGTAGTTGTGTGTGGTCATATTGTGATATTTTGTTCGTGGGTTGGCTGTCGGAACTTACAACTAACTTTTCTTGTGAGTTTTTTTTTAACAAACATGAAAACTTTATTAATTATTAAAGTTATCATAATGATTAAAAAGGGAAATATGGATAATCATGAGAACCCTAATGAGTAGTAACTATTTGATGATTAGATATATTATATAATCAGTAGTTATGGTTTGAACATTGACACATCTAATTTTTTTGTGACTGATAATAGGAGTCTCAGTAGCGTAATCATTAGAGATTTTATGTTGGATTCAAGTTTAATTTGAATCGATTTTGCTTGCACGTTTCTCCATTTTGTTCATAATCATCATTATAAGAGAAACTGAACCATGATTGCTTTTAGACCATGCGTAGTCAAAACTAAACAACACCAAGCATTTACGCCATGTGGCGCCCAATCAACATTCAAAATTTTGCAAAAAAACAAGCGTAGTGGAAAAATGACCACAACTCTCATACAATCATTATTTTATTCCTCCTTTCTCTCTCCCACCCAAAACGTCATTCTCCACACATTGTGTACACAATGCCGGCCACAAAATTGAAGACCAAAACGGGGGGCGGGGGGAGTCCCGGCACGTGGGCCCAAAACGCCGACCACAATTAGGCCCCTACGAGCGGTCTTAGCAACAAAAGTGAAAATTGAGATTATCATTGATCAAATTGTAAATATGACATTAGTATCGGTCAAAATGTCATAATTTGTATTGTTAAAATCTAATATACCTTTTATCTATCATATTTAAAACAATATTGTATGGTATTTAATTATTCGATCACTAAAAGTTCTCTACAAGTTTTCTTTTAATATTTTGATAATCTTAACTCCACATATTTTAATCAAATTTTGTTAGAATAGAAAGACAAATCAATATTGGTAACCCGGTCAACTCCAAACCTTTGCAGGCTTACTTCTTAAACATATATTAAAATTTTACTTTTATCTGTATGTATCACCAACCATATCTTTTTTATTCGGTTCGATTATACAAAACCAGTACAATGAGACTTTAATTTGTCTCAATGTTACAACATGACAAGAGTGCTTGATTACAAGCAAATATGAGGCGGAATAAGCTTTCCTGGATTCATAATATCATTAGGATCCAAAGCCGCCTTTATCTTTTTCATTGTCCTCAAATTCTCGCTTCCGAGTTCCTTCTTAAGATACTGCAAATACAATCATCGGCGAGGGGTATTTTAGACATTTAACACAACTTTAAAAAAAATAATTATAATTAATTCATATATATATGCTTACTTTCAGTTTCCCTGTACCGACACCATGTTCTCCAGTACATGTACCTTCCATAGATAATGCAGCATGAACCATGAAGTTGTTTAGTCTTTCAGCCTCCTTACGTTGTTCTTCGTCTTCTGGATTGAATAAAATTACTGTGTGGAAATTACCATCACCGGCATGAGCAATCACTGTGCTGTTAACAGGAACGGGTCAAAATAGTCACTGGTCAAAATCAAGTCGGTTTGTCAAGAATACAGATGAAGCATACCATATTAGAGGCGAAGCATCTAGTTTTTGTTTAGATTTAGAAATTAGTTCAGCCAGATGTGATAAGGGAACACAAACATCCTGAAAAAAGAAAATAAGTTTGACTTTTCTGGTCAACCATAACAGTTTGCAGATACGAAAAAAGCGAATTAACCGACTAACCGTTGTCATTGCTTCACAGTTAGGTGCTAATGCTAAACATGCATAAAGAGCTTCCTTCCTAATCTATATCAAAATATTTTGTATTAATAAAAAGAAATTAACATAGTAACCATGCAGTGGTTAGTTAGCATTAATTAACCTTCCAAAGTTCCTTTTTAGCTTCTTTATCTTCTGCAAAAACAAAATCTGACCCGTTATGCTCAGATGCAATCTTTTGAACTATACTTGTCTGCTCACGCGTATATGCTTCTGTAAAAATAAAAAAAATTTGAATATAAACATTAACAGCCTCATTATAAGCATAAAGTATCAGCAATCCTCATTTATGTAACTATGTAGAATGTTGTCATACGATCAAACATCATGGTTTGATGTATCAATCAACAAACCATAGTTATCAAATGCGCTAGGCGCATTCAAGGCGCGTAGGTCCCACTTGGGGCTTAGGCGCAAGGCGCAAAAAAAGCGAGGGCCTAACATAATAAAAGCGCACTTAAATAAAAATAACAAAATCTATTATGTATTAGAAAAATAATACTATTCTTCATATAATATAAACAAAAGCTATTATAAAACATTCAACATCTAATCAGTACCAAAAATTCTAAAAAAATCAAGATTCAAATGTAATTCCTTGAATAACAAAAGGTTCAAAGTAAAGTACCAAAAGTTCAAATACCAAAATGTTTAAAACATGAAAACCAAAAGTTAAAAAAATAATAAACAGTAAAGGTTCAAATGATCATTGTTCTTGATTCGTCATCAAATACCAATAGAGGTGCCGCCAGCTTAAAAAAGCGAGGGCCTAGGAACTAGATGCGCGTATATCAGGCCTCTGCCTGGAAAATGGGCCCAGGCGCAAGAAGCGAGGGCTTTTAATAACTATGCAACAAGCATGTACTCTTTATCACATATCTTTCAAGATATGTTTCAGATGTTAGAACATGACATAACTCTAAGAACATTTAAAAGAATCAATTACCAGTGCCAATTAACTCAAACATTAAAGTTGGATCCGTAGAAAACATTACTATAGAGGGGAGGGACGACGAATCCTGTTAGATCCGTAGAAAACATTACTATAGAGGGGAGGAGGGGTAGAGGATGACCGAAATTGACTTGGGATGAGAGGATTAGGCATGATTTGATAGACCTAAACCTCTCCGAGGACATGGTTGAGGATAGGAATTCGTGGAGAAGTAGAATTAAAGTTAGGGGGTGTTTGGTACAGAGAATTGGGGGGTGAGAAATGGAAATGGAAACAATTCTCTTGTTTGTTTACGAAAGAAAGAGGTGAGAAATGGAAATAAACCATTTCCATTTCCCTGATTTCTTTTCTCTAAAAAAAAGCGGAGAAATTCTCTAGGTTTCATTTCTCACTTCCATTCTCTTCCTTTTCACTTCTATCACCAGCTTCCTCCTTCAAAGCACCGCAACCCAAAACAAGGTATGGTTCAACTTCTATCACCAGCTTCCTCCTTCTATCACCAGCTGCCTACTGTTGTCAGGTTCAATTTCTGAACCCTAGGTGACGGTGGTGTGGTGGCCTGGTTAGGGTTTCTGATGTAAAGCCCCGTGATCGTCGGTCCGGTACTATTTCTGAACCCTCGTGCGTCCTTCGTTCAAAACCCTAATCGTCGGTCCGGTACTATTTGGGATCTAATTCAACATCTTTCTATTTATTATCTTTCGTCTAGCATATGATTGTGTGTTTGATTAGCTTATGAATTAGGTTTTTGTTTTCATATTCTTCTAATTTGATGGCTGATCTCTTTAATTTGTGGTTATTGTTTGATGTATCGACTGCTATTACTGATTATGCTCATTATTGGATACTAATTTAAGGCTTTCTGTGATTATCATTAATTCATTGTTTTTTTAATTACATGAAGCAGAAATGGGATATTAATTAGGCAAATTGAAATTATTAAAGATGTTTATAATAGAATAATATTATTGATATGCCTGTGTTCTTTTGATCTCGCAATCGAAGCTCTTTAAGTATTATTTGATCATGTTTTCTATGATACTTGCAATTAAAAGCTTGCATATAGAGTTATTTGAGTATTATAATGGAAAATGCTGTTATTTGCAACCGTTCAAAGATAGAATTATGTTATGTCATTACCAAACTGACAACTTTATTGAAAGATAGAATTGAGTTTTTGGGCTCCACTATAACCTTTGTGAATGATGTTGCAGGGTTATTGATAGCCAGTCACCAAATGGTAGCCCAGGAAGACCAATATTAGCTAATATGCATGCGTTTTCAGAGTCTGTTAAATCTAAGTTTTCTGCTGCTTCAGCCAGGTATGCCAATTGATTTTGTTTTCTCCTGCAGACAGAATAACACTTTATATGTTAACTAGTTTATTAACCTGAGGCTATTAGAAATGAAAACCTCCATTACTTTTATGTCTAGCGATATTATGCCAGCAATTGAATAAAGAAACAGATGTAAAGTGTTTTAACTTTTTTTAATTGTTTCATAATAGAAGAGTGTAGATATAAATTATCTTGTGAAATTCAATATTTTTATATAATGTGTTTTTTCATATGTAATCAAATAAATACATATACAATAAAAATGGGAATATAAATAACAATAGGTAAAGGGTTAACTGGAAACTTTTAGTAGACGCCGTGTTTATTTTAATTTGTTGTATATAAAGATTTATTCTGTTATTCTGAGATGGTTTGGCACGTCTTGCAGATACAAGGAATCTATTTCAAAAGGCACTCAGGGTTTAAAAGCAAAATTACTTGCTAAAAACAGTTCAGTTAAAGAATTAAGCAAAGGAGTTCAGAGAGAAATGAGTGCAGGAATGGCTGGAGTTGCTAGAATATTTGAACGGTTGGATCCAACTTTAAAAAGAAATAATGATGGAACTAACTTAAACTTTTTCAAAGGAAAAAATACTCAAAATAATTCCGCTGAAACTCCTACGGATGTCGGTTCGAATGGAGAAACTATGCATCTCTAAGTTGCTTTTGGGTGCCCTGAGCTTTTCAGGTTAGCCATATCGCACCGTACTATTATTTTAATAAAAAGTTTTAAAACATCATGTTTTCTAGACTGCAATCCAACCCAAACTGTTAAAAGTAAACATGTGAAGATTGTCATCCCTACTGAATGAACACGTAGATCTTTACTTCTAGTTGCTCTTAGAAACATTAAACGTTCGGCCGTGAACCACAATCCGACTGACATTTTTGTTATGTTTTCTTTGCAGTGTCACCGGGGAAAGAAAGTTGATAATAGCAAAGTGACGTATACTGAACAAATCTGCCATAGCCTTAATGGTTGGTTTGTTTGCGTCCTGCAATAACTACATTTGGCATTGTTCTAAGTTGACTTGTGTTCTAAAAAACATTGGCTTTATATGTAAGACTATAACTTTTATGTCTTTGTTTAAGATTACTTAGACAAGGTGGCGGTGAAGAGATGGAAAGAGATTTGTTATGAAGTATGTTGTGTATGGTTGAAGTATGTTTTGTATATGAATTGGTTTTAACTATGGTTGATGTTTTTTGCTTAAAAACTATGTTTTGTATGTGAATTAGTTTGATCAATGCATATTTTGGTTGGAATTTATGCATCTTTTTATATGTTTTTTTATTTTTTAATAAATATTTGTTATGAAAAAAATACTTGTGCTAATGATAAAGTTGATATAATTCTCTGTTTATTTTCTATGTACCAAACAAGAGAAATGATTCTCAGCTATATTTCTCTACTGAAATCTCTGTACTACCAAACAGAACAGTCAATTCTCATTCTCCAGACCAATTCCCTTTCTCTGCAATTCCATTTCTCTACAATTCCATTCTCTGTACCAAACACCCCCTTAAGGATTTTTAGAGATAATTCAATACCTTAGGGCTTAGACTTTACTTATTTAAGTCACATACCATAATGGTATTTCCCTTACATATATTATTATTATTATTATTATAATTATTATTAGCTTTTATATAGCTGTTAAACTGTGAAATTATTATCAATATTATTATAATTAGTAGTAGTTTTTATACAACTGTTAAACTTTGATTTCCTTTATTTTGCTTCATACACATGTACTTAGAGCCGAGGGTCTCTCTGGAAGCCACCTCTTTATTCCTTTGGATAGAGGTACGGTGTGCCTACATCCCACCCTCCCCAGACCCTACTTATAGCTTTGCTGTCGGTGGGATTTCACTGGGCATGATTGATTGATTGATTGATTAAAGTTGGAACTTCAGGCAATTCTTTTCCATTGGCAAGATTGATAGCCTTCACTTGAACCTCATCTAACAGTTCCACTCTTGACACCTACCAACACATTATCCATTCGGTTTCACAAATTCACATTTTTTATTGGCAGTTGAACATGATTTTAACAAAAGACGACTAAAAGTTGCAAAACAGACAAAAGCATACCATACCTGTATGCCAGACAACATTGTTGCAATTGCCACGTCAGCTGCATCTTTAATGGTAAAAAAATTGCACATTGCAACCTGAAAGAAATCGGCAATCAGAATCTTTGGTGTATAAGTATTAAGTAATTTTATAAAAATGAAGTTACAATGGAATGTTCTGGAATCTTCTGTAGGCGCAGTGTAACTTCTGTTATTACACCTAAAGTGCCTTCACTGCCAATCATCAGCCGAGTAAGATCATACCTCACCAACAGCACCCTTTTAATTAAATTGTAATTACACTCCAATATATAGAAGTAAAACACATATGCTTTTTGAAAATGACAATTATACCCACCCGGCAGCACTTTTTCTAGCACGAGATGCTGTTTTCACAACTTCACCATCTGCTAAAACAACCTACAAAGGAAGCTAGTCATGATATGATGTGGCAGTTATTTCACTATAAAAAAAATAAAGTAAAAAAGTAAAAAACCTTGAGATTAATGACATTGTCACGCATGGTTCCGTACCTGCATACTTAAAGCATAAGTACACGCTCAAATACTTGAAAAACAAGACCCATATAACTGAATTAAACAAAGTGTCTACCTAACAGCTAATGAACCAGAACAACGGGTCCCACACATCCCTCCAATTGTTGCTCCGGGTCCTACTCAATACATATATAAATATGAATTAACATGAAAATAAATTTCCATGTAAAAGAACTTATATACTAACCGGGGTCAAGAGGAAAGAATAGACCATACGGTGCTAAGTATTCATTAAGCTCCATCCATCCGATCCCGGGCTCAACGACCACATCCATGTCCTTAACATGTAATGCTTTGACATTCTATAACCAAATAAATAAGGATTGAGTAGCCTACAAAGGAATCTTATATATTACAAAATTAAGAAACAAGTTGTTAAAAAGACTTCATTTTTTTTTCCTCTTTTACAAATATGTGTGTGTTTATTAAAAATCAACCAACAATTACACAAGGTTGGTCATGTACCATAAGTTTGAACAAGAAAAGTTGGTTCATACTTTCATTAGGGTCATGTCAATGCAAACACCTCCATTAGGAGATAAAGTGTGACCTTCAATTGATGTAGCTCCACCATATGGTACAATAGGGACCTGCAAAATGAAAGATTAAAGAAAAACCATAATATATTGTTAGCGTATATTCATACAAGTAGCTTTACATGCTTCAATTAATTAATCAACATTAGGAATCTGACCTTATAATTATTACAAGCTTTGACAATTTTAGATACATCATCTTCTGACCTGCGCACATAAAAAAAAGTTTCACAAAAAGTTAACTGTTTATTCATTATCTTGATATTGAAACCACAAATTGCGTACCTCGGAAACACAACAACATCGGGGATATTTACCGCTTTGTGAAAACTGTATTGTGGTTTCCCATGGAAGTATCTCTCATCATGATCCAGAGTCATATTATCCAGTAAAATTAGCATTATAAACACTCCTATTCATATAACATATGTTTAACACTGAAATTGCTAGAGAAGTCAATATAGAATAAAGAAATCGTCTTTATTCCAAAGAAAGAGGCACACATAACTAATCAAGGTGGCAAACATTCATTTTAAGCTTCATATATGAAATGAACTACTAGCATGCTTCACAAAACTTAATTTAGCCTAATTTTCTGATAGAACCCCGAATTTGAAACAAGAAAATAAAGGATAGTTGACCCGATTCGAGATGGGTTAGTCTCCGGTTAGCCGATTCGAGATGGCAATTCTCCAAATACAAGGTTAACAAACCCCAATATTTTTAATATATAAAACATGCATATCTATAAACTAAAACAAGAACATATAAATAGACCTAATTGGGATAAAAATTGCAACATTTATTTCCCTAAACTTTTCCTCTTCATAGTCCCATTTAATTAACTGCCTTGACCCAACCATGTTGGAGCCGGGTATGCATCATTTTCATTCATGTTAAAAAGTAACGTTTACATCGTTACAAAAGGCAAACGTGCAACAAGCTACGCCTCCAGCCATTTTTAGATAGCAAAACTAATTTGAAGATAAACACTAGTGACTGATTATATCGAGTTATCGACCAGTGGCGAAGCTTAGACTAACACACTGGGGGGGGACTCAAAATGTATACAAAATTTCACAAACGAAGGGGGCAGGGCTCAAATTTTCGGCTGAAAACGGCTAAATTTACACTACGTATAAAAAAATTCGGATGGAAACGGGTAAATTTACACTACTGTGCAAAAAAAAAAAACAAGGGGGCGGGCCACCCAGAGCCCTAACTAACCTTCGCCACTGATATCGACCACGATTCCTGTTCTTTTGAAAACACAAATAAAAAATGTGTGATTTCGAATTAAAAATCAGCTCAAAAACCTATCATTTTTAAAAACTAGATGAATTACTAGTTTGCAACATAAAATCATTTAGTCTAAGAACTACCGTTAAAGAAAAAATTAGGGTCTGCAATAATAAAAACATGCCATTGAATAATAATAATAATAATAATAATAATTCTTCAAAAGGTTATATATGAACAACAATAAGATAAAGATTATTACATGACATATAGCTTTGAGTTCATCAACAAGCTCCGGCGGGACCGGCTTATAATCACCCTTGACAACATGCTCCGTGCTACCTTTACCACCAATTCTCACACCACTAAAGATTCAAACCCATCAAAATTAAACCAAAACCCATTACACAGAACCAATCAAAACGCAACAATCAATCAAAAAAAACCTTTCTTGGAGACTGGGCGCGTCGCATAAAGAAGGGCTTTTTTGAAATTGAAACACGAGTGAGCCACCGGAGACTGCGAGAATGATCGGAAGCAGGCAGGTGTTCCATGATTGACGATGGTTTGAGTTGATTAGAAAGGTGGTGTTAAGGATTCTTGATTGAGATTGGGGTGTGTGGTTGATGGAGGTTTGAATGAATTTGAGAGATTTTGAATAAGAGCGTAAACGAGAGAGCAAAGTGGAGATTATTGCCATTGCTTTTGTGTAAAAGGATAAAATGAAGTCAAGTCAAATAAATATTTTTTTGAACGGCAAACGCCAGTACCCCGTACACGGCCTCCATTGGTTAAAGTAGCCCGAGCCGGCCACTAGTCCGGACGGACGGAGCCCCTAGCGGTCCACCTGTTGAGGGATTCACCGGATAAAACCCGACCCCCACGCCCACCAAACGACACGACAGCGAGAAGCCGGTAAAACCGGGTGAGATCATGACTCGAACCCTGGCAAGCCAAGGTCATCTCTCATATCTCCCATATAAGTTGGTGGTAGTGAGGTTTGATCCCCTACCTCTCACTTGTAAAGTGAGCGCTCTACCATTAAGCCACAACCAACTTATACTAATGGTACACTATTATTTATTATGATCAAATAATAATTTTATATTATATTTTATGGTGAGTCATAACAAGATGGCAAACTAGCACGAATCTCATAGACAAATCTCAAACATGGGTATGGACGGATATGGACTAAGTTTTGTGAGTACGGATATAATATTAAGTGATATCTTGTTTGATATGGACTAAGTTTTGTGAGTACGGATATAATATTAAGTGATATCTTGTTTGATTATGAGAAAAACGTGCTTACTTATTTAACTGAATATCATGATCGCAAACATTTTATATATGGTTGTGTAATAGAATAATTTACAAATTTTTAGTTTTATATTTCGGATGATAAAATTATATTAAGATTAAACTAGTAAGACATGTGTTTGAAAGTTTTAGCGGATAATTTTTGATAAAGCAAACAACAAATAGCAATCATGTATTGGACTGGGTTTTAAATACAAAATTTTTATCGGATGTGGGATTGAAATCAATTTGTAGGGTTGTATATGAATAGAATGTCAGACAAAATGTTCGTGAATTGTTTTTGTGAAAGTTTGTTTATGTTTGATCTTTTAATAAATAAACGAGCACGATGTAGCATCCCAAAATTTCTAAAAATAATATTTAATATATTATTTTTTTATGATGGAAAAGTTTACTTGACTTAGTAGAGAATTAATAAAATAATAAGGATGAAAGGATAAGTAGTCTAATTAGATGGAGTTAATTATGGATCAAAAGGAAAGATGGGCCTTAGGTCCATGGGTTTAAGGGAGTATAAATACCCCTTAAAACCCTAATCTTTTCCATTTTCATACATCTCTACACAATAGCATCCACCATCAAAACACACACATAACTCAATTCCCGTTTTTGAGAAAACCACCCACAATGACACAAAGATTCCAGGAGATCTAGCCGTCGGATCGGTCCCAAATTTTAACTGAGTGTTCACGGTATATAAATGAAGATTCCCACTGATTAGATCTTCGATCAGAGGTCGGGAAGTACGGTTTTTATCAGAAAACCGTAGCAGCTCAAAATGAGGATTTCCGGCCACTGTTTCACTATCCGGCGACTGTAGCGGCGGTTTCCGGCGAAGTTGAGCTGATTGGTTTGTAGATCGGAACGAGACGGTTCCGTGGCCGCTTGAATCACTCAAATCGGAGTTCGTTTGATATGGTTTTGAGCATCTCGAGTGATTTCAAACAAAAACCTCAAAGGTACGTTTTTGTTAAAAAGGTTTACTTTTCATGAACACATGAAAATTGGTAGGATGATAGATCGGGTCTAGACAAATCGTAAAGTTGCAAACTTGAAGATTAAAATGGACTTAACGAACTCATGGCTATGTACGGCTCGCTTAAAATAAACCTTAGATCTAGTATTGAACGTTTTTAGCTTAAAGGTCCCAAATTTATACTTTTTCGGGCCGAGTTTTACCCAAAATCGATCATGGGAATGTTCACGGGGTTGGTTAAAATCATATCAAGGGGTTACACATTAAAACGAAGATGATTATGGGGGTTGAGAAAGGACCCGTAGCTGATTGCTGTAACTTCGCCTTAATATCCAAGTTCGCGAGTTGTTAAGTTCGCCTCATCTAAGTTCGTTGATCAAGTTCGCATGCTGCAACTTCGCCATATATAAGTTCGCTTATGTATAAGTTCGCTTAAAGTCTAAGTTCGCTTATGTATAAGTTCGCTTATGTATAAGTTCGCTTATATCTAAGTTCGCTTATATCTAGGTTCACTTATATTGAGACCCGGATACCTGGCGACTTGTAAATGTATACATATACGTGTATACACTTGATAGCATGCATCGTAAAGACCTAAGGAGATAAAATACATGAATGTTAAAATAAAGGGAAAACCATAAAATGCTAAGTAAGCTAATACTAGACCTCTAGAGTAGACCAGACGAGTATTTGATACGTGTAACTATTATACAGTTAGCAGAGCTCAGTTAAAGAAGGGATTAACTATAAGCGGAGAAAGAGACAGGATCCAGGTGAGTTTCTAGCCCCATTTCCTTGTTATGTTTTCGGGGCTGTGTGCATGCTCGACGTGAAGCGTGAATACACTTACCTTAAGTGGTAAGTGTATGCTATAGATGATATATAGGTTAGCTATTATATAATGCTTGTCGGTGCGTGAACGATCTTCGAATATTGCACGTATCGCCAAGGATAGTGATTGCCAAATGGTTGTTTGTGTGTATGAATGCTATGATTTGCTTATTATGTAAATGATGAAATGTTAGAAAGCGTGATGTAGATGAGTATAGGTCGAGTGTGATAGAAGTTGCAAGGGTCTAGTAAGGGTGTTAGTGGCATGACGATAGTGCGTGGTAGGGTAAGCCTATGCGTGCCCTCGTTATTAAAGTGGCATAACGTGAAGTGCGTGGTAGGGTAAGCCTACGCGTGCCCTCGTTATTAAAGTGGCATGACGTGAGTGCGTGATAGGGCAAGCCTATACGTGCCTTCGTTATTAAGTGGCTTAACGTGAGTGCATGAGAGGGTAAGCCTCTATGTGCTTCCGTAAACAAGTGGCTAAGGCGTAGGGGACAGTTAAGTGGTTAAGCGGTAAGGTGATCAGGTCGGACAGTGGACTATGTGTCTTCGGACACGTATATAATTACATGTAATGGTTGTATGGTAAGTTGCTTGATTAACTAGAACTCACTCAGCGTAGCTGACTTTTAGTATGCATGCAGGTGAGCTGATTATAGAGTTAGCATGAGGACGGCACATGGCATGTATTGAACGGCTGGCATCTGAAGATGGAAGAAACGATGTTTTAAATATGATATTTTATGTTATGGTTTTAAAGAAAAGATTAATTGTTTTGTAATAAACGGTTAAAGTTTTATATTCCGCGAAAGTTTTAATAAACTCTGATTTGTAGAACTGTGTTTATGAGTAAATCCGACGCTAAAGTAGGGCTACCGGGAACGGGGCCTTACACACGAACAAGAAATTATGTTCGATTAACTAAAGAAACAAACACAAACAGAGGTCATGTTCGTTCTATGATGTATTTGTTTGCGTTCATTAATGTTTGTTTACGCTTGTTCATTAAAAATTTTTAATGTTTATAATGACTTTTTTAATCTTATCATATATATTTAGCTAAACTATTAACTATAAAACTAAAATATATTCAAGTATTATGTGATTAATTTATATGTAAGTTAACATATGAATATGAATGTGAAAAAAAATACAAACACAAACTTGGTAGTCGAGTCGAATTGTTTGACACTGATTATTCTCTTGTATTCAAATCAAATAAGTCATTCTTTGTGTTCGTTCGTTTGTGCTCGTGAACCGTTCACAAACGGAAAAGAAAATTTGTTAAGTTGTGTGTTTGTGAACCATTCATTTATCCGATAAAACTTAACGTGCGAATATAAACAAAACGTTATTGGGTTCTATTCGGTTTATTTACACTTTCCTGCTTATAAAATACAAAGAAAAGAAATAGACATATGAAGTTGATCATTTTTTTATATTTAATAATGATAGGTGTCATGTCAATTTCTTTCTAACGTAAAATATCATGGAAAAATACCACTTTTAGTATCAAAATCTTGTACTACTTAACAAGAGATGTTTTCCTGATTTAGTAGCAAAAATGTCTTCCAAATCATAGTTTTCTTTTTCTTTAAAAAACTAATACACGTCCTTTTCCTTTTAAAATAAAGTTTTGAAATACTCATGACTACCTTATAGACTCAATAACACGTACTAAGCTAGTAAGGATAAGCACCTTAAGCGTAGGGTTATACAAAATAATTCAATATTTTTATCATTGATCAATTGAAGCGTAATGTATATATGCTCATAAACTTTTTAATAATATATCAGTTCTTAAATTAATAGGCACCCACTTGAGAAACTATTGTTTTTTTTTACTTCCATGTAAACATTTTGTTCACATGTCAACTAGGTTTTTTCACATTTGCATGCACTTGAAACTTGATGTAACTTCACATGTGTACTACTGTTATTTCTCATTATAACCCATGTTGACTTGCATTAAAATTTATACAACTATCTATCAAGTTAACCCATGCTGACTTACATTAAAACTTATAAAACTAGTTTACGCATTCGGTTAAAATTGGTTACTCATTCACACGTTAGGCCGTGAGCTAACATGATGCATTCAACTACCTTTTTTTTTCATATATGCAATTGATTGAAAGTAGATAACTACGATTTTTCCATTGTAATCAATACTGATTCACGTATGAAATTATACATTAGTAAACATAGTTCACATGTGAACCTGCATTATTTTACATGTGAATCGGTGTTGATTCACAATTCTGGTAATGGTTCACATTTGAATTAATATTAAACTAGGACACTAGTCCGTGTTACACACGGGTGAAAAATATTTCAAACGTTATATATATATCACTACTAAAAAACTGGACCTTTTCCGACAAAAATATCCATAGGTAAATTGTCGGAAACGTTGATTAGCGATAAAATACCGAGGAAAGGCGTTTGTTGGAAAAAACCTCCTAGGAAAAACTTTTCCGAGTAATTTCCCACAAATATTCCCATAAATTATCGACAATTGTGGTTTGTCGCTGATTTGCGACAAATTACCGAGGACAAAATTTTTAGATTATTCCAATCATTTAGCGAGAAACTAGTCACAAAACATAATTTTAATAATATCTTTTCCTATATATTAATCATAAAAATTTAAGTACTAATAACAATTAATTTTATTTTATTTCCGACGATTTTACGACAAATCTTATTAATTAAGTATAAGACAATTTTAAATGTACAGACCAATTTCCGACAAAAAAATTATTTTTTTATTATTTTCTTTTTTATTTTTACAGATGAATTTCCGACAAAAGTTAATTTTAATTTATTATTATTTTTTTTCCTGGACAAAAAACCTAAATTATTTCTTCACAAAATCTAATAGAAAAGGCTAAAATTCCAGAAAAACAAAAACATAATTTAGATTAAGCAGGTCTTTTACAATGACATAACAAAATACAATGTCATTTGTTTTAACATGTCAAAGTACCTAACAAAATAACATAAGTTTACCATGTCAAAATACCAAATAGTCAACAAACTACTTATCGGCAAATTTTTCATCATTTCTTCAATCTGTTTTTGCAGTTTGTCGCGTTCAGCCCGTTCTTTTTCGCGCTTGGCCCGCTCTTTTTCACGTTCAGCCCGCTCTTTGTCCAAGTCTCTTTCCATTTGTCTTTGTAGTCTCTCACGTTTGGCCCGTTCTGTTTCTGCTTCTTTTGCAATTTCTGCCAAGCGGTTTTCCATGTTTTGTCGAGCCTCTGTTTCTTATTCTAACTTGGCTCTAACATATTTGACCTATAAATTGTTAAAAACATATATAT
Organism: Bidens hawaiensis; assembly: GCF_021521415.1. Lineage (NCBI taxonomy): Eukaryota > Viridiplantae > Streptophyta > Magnoliopsida > Asterales > Asteraceae > Bidens > Bidens hawaiensis. The sequence continues at coordinate 448,316 of NW_027492132.1, read as the reverse complement.
AATTAATGCATAATACATATTAATTTACAAACTGTAATGCTAATAAAAATGCTAACGGGTCATTTTAAGAAATTATCCAACTGCCAGGCTAATTAAATGTTAGCAAAATCAAACAATTTTGAATAGACACAGAATGTATAACTATTAGATGGAATACAGAATGGTCTATCTGACTATATATGTATTTGGTATTGTTGTAAAAAAACAAATGACAATGATGGCCCCAGTTTAAACAACAAATTACCAAGGTGCCCCAGTTCCATTTTATACAGCATATCACTATGGTAGCCCCAATTTATACTATAACTTACCAAAACGTCTTATCTAATACTAGAAAACAAGTACCAAATGACAATAATAGCTACATGTCAAACCCACAATATGCCAGTTACAAACTAAGGTCATGTTCGTTTGACCTTGAATGTAAACAAATAGAATTCACACATACATAAAAAAAATATGTAGAGAAACCTAAAATGTTTAAACTGAAATTAAAGTGACCTAAGAATAATTATAATGATAATAATAACGATACCTCATGTGATTGTCGAGCATCACCATGTGAACTAAACCTACAAAGTGATGATTGTGACCCGGTCACCACGAAATGTGGATCAGAAGACCCTATCCCAAACATCCGGCCACAACTTTTGTGATGCAAACGCTCCCACACAGCAAACTCATCCCGATCCGGATTCTGATCGTTGTCTGGCCCATACTCCTTCTCAAGTTCTTTGTGGAACGATGTCTACATTTTCATCAATGCAAAGCAAGTCACTTTTTAATCAAAGTTAATACAATAATTACATATATATAAATGATAACTTACAAATGATTCTTTTGATCGTGTTGTGGCGAACTCTAACTTCTCCAAGTCATTAATATTGATTTCCCCATCGCGCAATCTCTTCTTAGTCTCTTTGGTGGCATGGGTATCAACAAAAACAAATTCGTAGCCCACTGGTCCTCCCTTTCGTTTCTCCTACATAATTTTTGATAAGTGTTACAAATCCAGTTACGATAATTATTAAATCTGATCAACTTACCACGCGGATGCGATGTTCATCAATACCCATAGACCCGCCTGTATGACGAGATAAATCATTTTTACGATTGTTTTTTCCAACCTTGGATTTGTTTAACCATTTTTCAGTGTCCCACATCTGCAATATTAAAAAAAACCATATATACATAAAATATAAAGAACATGAAATATTAATAAAAAAATCATAAAAAGTAGTTAACACCCTTACTTTACACCAGCGTTTCCATCTGTCACCAGGCACTTTATCGGGTGGATAATTACAAATTATATCAAATCTATGTTTACCATCCTCGATAAAATGATTGTCCTCCCTGGCTTTCTTTTTTGATTGTTCACGCAGGTCACTCATCTTATTTGGATAACGATCCTTAAGAACATTAACGAATCCCTCAAAAATGTGTTGGTCATCTCGTGGATCCCATCTCCAACGTGTCTATAAAAAAATAAATATTAAATTAACAAATTAAACAAATAATTATAACATATACAAATGATATATTGATATTTACCCGAAAGGTATTAAACATATCCCTTAAAGCACTATGGGGGATCTTTTTAAAAGTGATCCAATCTCCATCAAGTTTTTGATCTAGTATTTGACCAGCACTCCTATGAACATATCCGAATCCAAACCTATAATATTGAAATAAACCATAATGATAATCAACACAAAATAACAAATGTAAAAAAATTTTAAAATTAAAAACATATTTTCTCCCCATGCGTGCGATCCGCCTATTATCACCATCATCCTGACCACTAGTATCCTCAAAACTAGCATTCTCAAAGTCATCAGCCTTACCACTTCCATCATTCTCACAAACATCATCATGCTGACGCACTAAGTCGTAAGAGTGAGGAAGTCCTTGCAACAGTGAAGTCATACAAGCTGATTATGAATTCAAGTCTATTTGAAGAAATCATCAAGGTGCAGTCAGAGGTACTGGTAGACGAAGTGCTAGTGAAGAAGGAAAGGATTTTCAGTCAGAAAGACGAGTTGATGGAAAACACTCATGGTGTTAAGACTAGGTTTGACCGTATGTGGATCCCACGCCATGGCAATCTCCAAGGTCGAATCTTAGATGAAGTTCACAAGTCAAGATATTCGATTCATCTAGGATCCACCAAGATGGATCAAGACTTGAAGAGAGACTACTGGTGGCCGAATATGAAGAATGATGTGGTAGATTATGCCAGTAAGTGCCTAACTTGCTTGCAAGTCAAGGCAGAGCACTAGAAACCTTATGGAAAGATGCATCCTCTAGAGATACCAGAATGGAAATGGGAACACATCACCATGGACTTCATAACTAAGCTACCCCGTACAGCTAAGCATCATGATACCATCTGGGTGATAGTGGACCGTTTGACCAAAAGTGCTCACTTTCTGCCCATACGAGAGGCCATCTCGTCAGAAACGTTAGCAAGCTTGTTCATAAAGGAAGTGGTAGCTAAGCATGGAGTGCTGTTATCAATCGTGTCTGATAGAGACACTCGATTCACTTCGAGGTTTTGGAAGAAGTTCCATGAAGCTATGGGAACGAGATTGCACATCAGTACGGCGTATCATCCTCAAACCGATGGGCAGTCTGAAAGGACGATCCAAACCCTTGAGGATATGTTACGTGCTTGTGTTTTAGACTTTGTTGGAAGTTTGGATGATCATCTGCATCTAGCAGAGTTCTCCTATAACAACAGCTACCATTCAAGTATTGGTATGCCACCGTTTGAGATGCTTTACGGCAGACGATGTAGAACCCCGGTGTGTTGGGGGGGGGGGAGATTGGTCAGAAAGAGATGGGAAGCCTAGAAGTTGTGCAAGAAACTTCTTCAAAGTTCAATCAAATCAAGGCAAGAATGAAAGCTGCTCAAGACAGACAGAAGTCGTATGCGGATAAGCGGCGACGACCGATTGAGTTTAACGTTGGTGACAATGTGATGCTCAAGGTCTCGCCTTGGAAAGGAATTATCCATTTTAGAAAGAGAGGGAAGTTGAGCCCGAGGTACATTGGACCGTTTAAGATTATAGATCGTGTAGGTGAAGTGGCTTATAAGCTGGATTTTCCAGAAGAGTTAGAAGGAATTCATTCAACCTTCCATATTTTTCATCTGAGAAAATGTCTAGCTGATGACACATCTCACGTGCCATTGATGGACATCGAGGTTGATGAACAGTTGAACTACATTGAGCAACCGATCGGGATAGTTGACCGCAAGGAGAAGCAACTTCGTCACAAGGTTATACCTTTAGTGAAAGTGATATGGAAGCATCGCAAAGGTTCAGATGCTACTCGGGAAGCTGAGGATGAGATGCGCAAGTTTTACCCAAATTTGTTTATGTAATAGTTAGGTTTCGGGGACGAAACCTCTTTAAGGAGGGAAGACTTGTAACATCCTACTTTTGGTTATTATAATAAAATAAGTTTCGTTATTTTATAGTGGGTCGTTATCGGTTTAGATAAATAGAATACGAGTTGGGCTAGTGTTGGGTAAATGAATATGGGTTAAGGACTTGGGTTAGGAAAGAAAGAAGGAAGGACCATGGGCTTAAGCCCATGATCCATAAATATATAAACCCTTAATCACCATTTAATTTCATTTCACACATATTCCATACACCACCCAAAACACACACTTAAGCTTCTTTCTAGTTCTCTCTTTTCTCTCTAGCCGAAACCAAGAAGGAAACCGAGCACCGACCCGAGGTAATGATAGTTTAATATTGTATGAGCTAAACCCGTTAGATAGAGTCACGAAACGACGAGCCGACACTGTTAAACTGTTTAAGTCACGAGATCCAGGTGGAATCGGTATAAACCGAACCTATGATAAGCTTAGGGGTCACCCTAGCTCAGATCTGGATCGAACGGGACGAAAAACGGTGAAAAACGAGTTAAAACCCGTTTTTCAGACGTGTTCGCGGTTTTCCGGCGGCTTTCCGGCAATGGCGGCGCCGGAAAAGTTAATACGAGGTTAGGGGTGCCAGGGAATGTTCTGACATTCCCTGACCTAGCCCTAGTTCGCTAGGGAGTAATTGACGAATTAGAAGCAATTCGCTAGCTGATTCGTCTAAGGGAATATAACGAACTAGCTTTGATTCGTGTACTAATTCATTAGGGAAAGACTGACGAACTAGCTTCAGTTCGTTAAGTCCAATTCGTTATGAGGACTGGTTCGCTATAAGGGTTCAATTCGCCAAGAAGACCAATTCGTTAAGCAGACCAAACGAATATGGACCAATTCGCTAAAAAGGCCAATTCGTTATGAAGTGACGAATTAGCCAGTTCGTTATAGAGGACAGAAGTAACGAATGAACCCCAATTCGCTAAGAGCATCTTAACGAATTAGAACTTTGAAAGAATGACAGAACAGTCCCTGGACTTATAAAAGAATGAATTAATTACAAGTGAGCCCTTGAACTTTTTAAGTTAGTAAATTAATAATGATTCAAAATTCTAATGGAAAATGTGTTAAGACAGTTAATGGAAATAAAAGACCCCAGCCAGGGGCTCTGCCCCTTGGACCCTGCTAGGGGCTGCCGCCCCTAGACCCTGCTGCCAGGGGCGCTGCCCCCGGACCCCCGTCCGTTGAGGGTTATAATTAGAATAGAAACGTGATATGGCTAGTGATAGATAATTGATACGAGTAATTGTTATACAGTTAGCCGTGCCCAACTGAAGAAAGGAATAACTATTAACGGTGAACGTAACCGACTTCAGGTGAGTTTCTAGCCCCATTCCTTGTTATGTTTTCGGGGCTGTGTGCATACTCAATGTGATTAGTTAATACACTTATCCTAAGTGATAAGTGTATGCCATATATGTATTATGTGAAATGTATGAATGGTTTCTTGTCGATACATGAACGATCTTCGGAATTGCATGTATTGCCAGGAAATGGTTGATGTTATATGTATGTTGTAAGATGAAGAATGAATGATGTATGTATGAAACTTACGATTATTTATATAGAAAAGTATGCTAAAAAGGTATGGAAGAAAGGGTACCAGACCCTAATAATATCCGAGGATGAAGGGTACCGGATCCTAATAATATCCGAGGATGAAGGGTACCGGACCCTAATAATATCCGAGGATGGAGGGTACCGGACCCTAATAATATCCGAGGATGGAGGGTACCGGACCCTAATAATATCCGAGGTATGTATGGCGAATGCTCTTTATAACGTAAGTTTAGATATGTATGTGTATGAAAGATTGATGGACAGGTTAAGTATGTAATGCGTACCTATTGGCACGTGTATGTGTATGTAAAGTAAGTTATGTGATTAACTAGAACTCACTCAGCGTAGCTGACTTTTAGTATGCACGCAGGCAAATAGGTTGAGGCAGCTAGCATGATTGAAGACACATGGCATGGAATCGAAGATACTGGCATCTCGAAGAAAATGTTATGATGTTTTCAAAGACTATGTTTTATGTTTAAATAAATTTGAATGTTGTTAAGACAAGATTTGACAGTTTTGTAATATGTTATGGTTGAAGTTATATTCTACGTAAAGTTTTAATTAACTCTGATATTTAGAACTGCGTTTATGAGTAAATCCAACACCAAAGTAGGGCTACCGGTAACGGGGCCTTACATATCAGCCATTTCATCACCGCTAGCAACACGACTATGACTACCAGCAACTCCTCCACCTTTACCACCACGTGTTACTACGTATCTCCCTCAAGTTTGTCTATATTCTCTTTCAACAGGTTTTTTACCTTTACCTTTAGAATTGAACCCTTGGGATTCACGTCGCTCTGAATTATCATGAGCACCATTACAAGAATCAGGCTCCTGAATATGAATATCGCGAGTGCCACTTCCAACACGTTTCCCTGGAGATACCTTTCCGCCACGAGTACGAGCACCACCACCACGACTACCATTACCACCACCATTCTCAGCCATAATGCATACAACCTGCAATTAATAAACAAGCACCATTAGATAAATAATAAAAGAGTAACAAGACATATAAATTAGGAATAATATAAAGTATAAGTACCGTATGATAAATGTCAAATAGTAATAAGTTTACAACAACAAACAATTTATCTTCCTAACAATCATCTAAAGAGTGGTCAGAATAAGCCATTTCATCATCAACATCAACATCATCATTAACAATGCCGTCATCATCATCATCATCTTCAGTTAGTTCCTCCTGATAGATCATATGCTCTGTTGTAGTGGTGTTTGTAACCCGATCCAAGCGTTCACTCCTAGTTACTTTTTCTGGTAATTCAAATCGTTCATTAATATGAAAGGGCACATTTGCTTCCATGTTTTCACCGTTTAACACTTCAGTTTCAGGTGTAGAAACCTCATAAACGTGTCAGGCTTTTTCTTGACAACCGCCCATAGATCTTTTGTATCACTTGTCACAGCAGGGTATGATGTGTAAAACACTTGTTCCGCCTGTGATGCCAAGATATACGGGTCATCACTTTTATGTCGGGACTTGTGTTTGACATCAACTAACTTATTTTTTTGAACTACTACACCGTCTTTGTTATCAAACCATGCACATTTAAAGAGTACAACAATGTGAGGCCCATTTCAATCATATTGGAGCTCAAGCACCTCATCCACCAAGCCGTAATAGTCAGACGCTTCATCGTTATACGTCTCTCCTCTCACGCATACACCACAGTTTGAGGTCATAAGTCCTTTACCATACTTTTGTGTGTGGAACTTATAACCATTCACAAAGTACCCATTGTATGATTTGACAAAAATTGATGGTTTTCTTGCTAATATCTCTAAATGCTTGGTACTTCCATCAACTAAGCCAATATTTATCTACAACGAAGAAGACAAATGCAACGTGTTGGTTAATGATGCACTAACATTAATCATTATCATTTAGTTAGATTTACTTACACGCCTTTCAAACCATTCAGCAAAGTGGTTATCTCTAAGAAGCGGGATCGGCTCATTCGGATATAACTCCGGTGCCTCTTCATCGAACTCGTCGATATAAGGGTAAACTTCTTCACAATTTAGAAGAACATATGTGTGTGCCTTGTTTTGTTCTTCAATTTTCATGCGTCTCCGCGTTCCACTCTTTTGATATAATCGTCTGGATGGAACAACAAATACGCTTAGTTGAGAGCCAAGACTTGAAGATTCGGGACGGTGTGGTGCAAAATTACGCGGCTCTCGATTATGGCGTGTCTCAATTGTCTTGTCAAAGTAAAGAGAACAATAGGTAGCGATTTCATTCACTAGGTGTTCCCTCGTGATTGAACCCACAATCCTTGCCTTGTTTCTAATTCTTCTTTTGATCAAGCCAAGCTTCCTACATTTAGAAATCAGTGACAATATGTTATGAATGTTGAACGAACCCAAGCATAAAGAATTCATAAGATTACAAACAAGTATGATTACCTCTCATATTGATACATCCATCTATATTGCACGGGACCACCGAGAAGAGCTTCATCGGCAAGATGTATGATCAAATGCTCCATTGAATCAAAAAAACCGGGAGGAAATATTTCCTCTAACTTGCATATAGTTACAACGACAACGCGTTTCATGTTAACCAAGTCATCTACATGCAACGTTTTTGAGCATAAGACCCGGAAGAACATGCACAACTCTGTCACAGCCTCATATGTATCTTTTGAAACAAAACCTCTAATAGCAAGTGGAAGTAACCGTTGCATAAACACATGACAATCATGGCTTTTGAAACTATGAAAAGTGTTGTCTTTGATTTTGACTAAACTCCCTATGTTTGAAGCATACCCGTCTGGAAATTTAAGCTTTTTCATCCAAGCACAAACTTTTTTAAGGTTATCTTTTTGCAAAGTGTAATCTCCCCAATGTACTTTCATCTTTCCATTGTTATCATGAATCGGATTTAAAAGACGTCGGTCACAAATAAGTTCAATGTCTTGTCGTGCCTTCATATTATCTTTGGATTTGTTGGTGCCCATAATTGTGTTAAACAAATTTTCAAATACATTCTTCTCTATATGCATCACGTCGAGGTTGTGTCGAATCAACAACTTATCCCAATACGGGAGCTCCCAAAAGATGCTTCTCTTTACCCAATTATGTGTAATCCCAAAACCAGGTGGTTTTGTATAAAATTCACTATTATGAGGTTCACCCTTATAAACAATGGGCAAATCTTTTACAATCTGCCATTTTTCCTCTCCGGTTGGCTGTGGATACATCTTACACTCGAAATTGTTTTGTCTTTTAAAAAGTTAACCTTATCTTTCAAAAAACTATGCCGAGCAGGAAGATGTTGTCTATGACAGTCAAACCAACAAGGTTTCCCTCCAAACTGAAGCTGGAATGATCCTGATTCACTCGAGCAATATGGGCAAGCTAATTTACCATGTGTGCTCCACCCAGACAACATTGCATAAGCAGGGAAGTCACTAACTGTCCATAGAAGTACTGCTCTCATTTGGAAATTGGTGCGTTGATGGGCATCATAAGTTTCAATACCATGGTTGAACAAATGTTTCAGCTCGTCTACCAAAGGTTGTAGACAAACATCAATATTTTGTCCGGGACTCTTCGGACCAGGAATGATCACAGGAATTTGTAAGTATTGTTCTTTTAAGGCCAACCAAGGAGGTAGGTTGTAAACCGAGATAAACACCGGCCAACATGAATATGGGCTCCCACTTGTATTATTTGGGCTAAACCCATCAGTACACAACCCAAGACGAACATTGCGTGTCTCTTTTGCAAAATCAGAAAAGACCGAGTTAAAATGATGCCACGCTCGACCATCACTAGGATGACTCATCTTTTCTGATGGATTACGATTTGCGTGCCAAGTCAAGTGTTGAGCCGTCTTTTTTGAATAGAACAGTCTTTGAAGCCTTGGTCCAATTGGCATGTAGGTCATCGCAAACTTAGGAACCTTCTTCCCCTTTTCCTTATACCTTTCTTCTTTACACACTTTACAACGATCAAGATCAGCATACTGTCCATTAAATAGCATGCAATGGTTTTGGCATGCATGAATTTGTTGTGATGGTAACTCTAGTGGCTTCAACATCTTCTTGGTCTCATAAAAGTTGGTAGATAGCTTGTTACCATCAGGCAAAATTTCTTTGATAATCGGGAGTAGTTTATCAAATGTTGAGTCGGAAACATTAAAATCTGATTTCCAATTCAATAATCTCGTGGTGACAGAGAGTGTGCTAGCCTGTTTAGCCCCCTCCCATAAAGGCTCGTTGGTTTGCTCAAACATTTTATAGAAGGCTTCTGCTTTTTGATTTGGATCTTGTGATCCTTGCTGATAATAAGAATCATGATTCTGATGCATGCCTTCCATAACCATTTCATCGTATCCGGTATATTCACCAAGATATTCATCGGCATCATCACCCACATGTTGAGATAGTACGGGGTTTGAACATTCGTCGATGTCCATAGCTTCATCGGGATACCTTTCACCATGCGCGTGCCATAACTGATAGTCTTTCATGAATCCTTTGGCAAATAGATGAACTTGAACATCAACTCTCGTTTTGTAGTAGCGATTTTTGCATTTTCTGCACGGACACCTAATTTTTCCATTTTCTATGTTGGTTGCATTTTTGTATGCAAAATCCAAGAAATAAGAGACTACTTGTTGAAATCTCAGATTGAAAGAACCATTTGTATTGGTTCTCATTGTATACATCCATTCTCTTTTCAAACTCATTTACTTTTACCTATTAACTATAATTCCACTAACTGTTAGAACTTAAAAATAAGAATACATATACATACTAACCTAACAATATATACATACATATATGTACTAACCTAACATTAAATATATACAAATAAAACATGTTAACCATATCTATATAGACATACATAGGCCTGTATGTTGCCAATTTGACTTTTTTCAACATATAGTTACTAACCTAACATTAAATATATACAGCCATATCTTAGCCCTGTAGTGCTCGTGCTGGTTAAAACTTTGTGCCTGCCACGTTAACCGTTTTTATAACTTTTTTCAACATTAATTATCCATTATAATACGAGTTAAACGAACAAAATAAGTTCTATATGGTTATAGTTATTAGTCCAATTCAGGGGTAAAATAGTCAAAGTACAAATAGCTTTATACCCGTTAAGTGATTTCAAAATACACCGCCTTAAAAATAAACTAACTGCTAATGACCGACGCTGCGTAAACTACAAACCTGGCCTGGTACCTTTTAGGATTTGTTTATATAGTTTTACCTAATGGGAGCTCCTATGGTTTATATATTAAAAGGTAACTGTGCACCAAATAAAACAAATGAAGCAAATATTTTTTTATAGTTTAATTTCTGCAAAATATCAATAAAATAAAATTGCTACGGCATAATTAATCTTAATTGTTCAAAAAAGAAGGCACAAAATCAACATATCCAGACTAAGCTACTGTAGAATTCAACCCTACATAGCTTATTCACAAGAAACTTAGAAATCTGTTATTAACAAGTTATTCGGCTACTTGATGAACACAACCAAGAGACGTACCTCGAAAAGGATTATGCCACAAGAAAACCTCAAACGATGTCCACAATACAGTGCAGCGAGATAGGGGTTCGATGGTAGGAAGAGGCGGCAAGGGTTTTGTGAACTGACTTGAAGACTCCAGGGTTTTAATTTTGGGAGAGACTTTAGCGCCAAGGGTTTTGATTTGGGGGAAAAGTTAGCGCCAACTGGTTTTTGTGTTGGGATGTCCAGAGTTTTAAGTTTTTCACCAGTTACCTTTATAAATATTATTATACAAATCACAACAAATGGAGTTGTGGTTCAAGTGGTAAGCTTTGTCTAAGTTGTTGGAGTAGATGCTAGTTCGAAACCCACCTTGGACGTTTTTTTAGAAAAACAATGTTATTGTTATTATATCGGAAATCTTCATATTTTCCGAATACTTTCCGACAACATAAATAAAAATATATATTAACAATTACAAAATGAAAGGAGCTTGTCCATATTTGACGGAAGTCCTACAAAAATATAGAAAAAGATAAATATATTTAGCAAACAAGCTATAGAATTATATAAACTATACGAAAAATATATATGAAACTCACGCACTTATACACGTCGGGGCGCCTATACTCATACAAATACGTATAATAGTCAGTGGCGACTCTTAGGGTGTGCCAAATGAGCGACCAGCCGTAGCACTTTTTTTTAGGCCATAATTTTTTTGAAAAATTATTGATGTTATAAATGTAGAGTACCCGAATGTTTATAATCTCATTGTTTTATAATACTCAAACACCTTTTATAACCACTTTTTTAGATTACCCAATGACATATAGGTCACTAAAATTTGAAAAAGACCAAGTGCTTTTAATTAATCAATATAAATTAAATAACTAAATAAATAAAAGAAACGCATAGGCAGGATAACATCAAAATGAATATGCAGAAAGAGTTTTTCGAAATTATAGTTACTGAAATCTTATTTTCGATCGACAACCGTTGATAGCTATCGAGAACGGAACATTAGAGAGCATAAACTGCGAAGAGTTATTCATCAATTCGCTATTGAAAATGTTATGAGAGGTTCATAAATCCTTAGTTAGCTATTAGCCTATTAAGTATATCATAAACTCATTCTAATACCATGATTTTGCTAATTGTTATGTTTATCGCTATAACTCTGTGATTTTGCATACACATACTAACACACACGCAAATGTGCACATACATACACTCACACATACGCATACACACATAGACAATCTTACACATGCATACGCACACACACATACACTCCTACACATACTCCTTCATATACATATACTAACACATGCACACACACACACAGTAATACACACGTACAGATACATGCACTAACACATAAGCATACACACATAAACACTCCTACACATACATACGCTAACACATATGGATATACATACACTTATAGCAGACACTCATCATACATATGCCTATACTCATACACATGCGTACAATAGCACACACACTAACACTACACTAATAAATACTTATAGCAGACACTTATCATTATAGATTATGTTTTAAAAATTTATATAAAATATTATAACTTATAATTAATATGTTTATATACTAAAGTGTTAAATTATTGCTACTAGTAAATAATATTCTTTTTCTTTTTTTAAATATCGATTAGATTTGTTAAAAGTTTAATAAAATAAATAAACTGTTTTGATATTTGTCGGAAAATTGTCGGAAACTTATATATTTCCGACAATATTCCGACAAAGGTTAAAAAAATCTTAATTTTTCAGTTATTTTGTTGATAGATTAGATTTATAAATGATCATAATATATAAAATAACAGTATTTATATTCTTTGTCGGAAAATTGTCGGAAGTCTTTTAACAATTTCGACAAGTTTCCGACAAAACAGAAAAAGTATTGTTATTTTTCTTATGTAACCCATTAGATTTAACTTAGAAATTAATGAATGGCAAATTTGTCGGTAAAATGTCAGAATCATTTGAATATTACCGACAAATTTACGAGAAAATTTTATTTGAAGGCATTTTATCGGATGATTGTCGGAAAAATCATTGTTTTTTTTTGTACTTTTTTTTGTCGGAAAATTTCCGCTGAATTGTGAGAAATTGAGTTTGTCGGTATTTTACTGAAAAAATGTGTAGGAAACTTTCCCCTTTTCTAGTAGTGTATATATATATATATATAGATATCATAAGAATTATTTACCTAGTTCTCTGCAAAACCACAAGATGTAAGATAAATATGTATAAATTATGGAGTGAGAAACTGTTATGCAAATTATTGAATTACTAAAATAATAGTTATAATAAAAAAAGAAAACACAAAATCAATTATAAATAATTAATTGTATCAAAATCGGTTTTTAAATCATTTGAAAGGAAATAGTTGGTTGTGATTATAGAAAACATTAATTAGTGGGGTTATGATTCTTGAAAATATTATTAGTGAATTATGTGGTAATTATATAGGTGGAAACCGGATGACTTAGAAACCTAAGTGGACATGCTAGTTAAAGGTCATGTGGATATCATGTATTGCTTTAATAGTATAGTAAGATTTGCAAGTACTCTTGTGTTGGTCTAGAATTTAATTGGTCACTATGTTTAATTTTTAAATAGAATTGAATTATTATCCTCTTAAACTGTTAACTATTGGTGAATATTATTATGCAAAATATATCAAGTTTTACTCATTAACTAATTTTTCATTACATATATACAGTGATACAACAATCTGCTAACTAGCTTTAAACCTTGAGTCTCATAATAAATTCCTAAATGCACAATTCCTCTATTTGAAAATTCCTATAAATACACAATTCCTTAACTTGAAAATAAATAGACCCGTTATATTTCAAGTCGAAATATATATTAATAAATCAGTTTTTATGAATCCAGATTGTTGAATGTGCACACTAAACTTTATGCATTTCTAAATAGAGTTGTAATGATCCATTCCTACTAATTATCAACTAACATCGAATCCTAATAAATAATAATGTTTTCATTTGTAAATAGCAATGTACTTTATTTTGTTTTTTACCAACTTCATAATTAAATTTATTTTATCAACATAGCAGGTAGAAATAAATAATAATGTACTTTATTTTGTAAATAGCAATGTACTTTATTTTATCAAAATAATAATGTTTTATTTTGTTGTGATGGAAAAACCTTGTTAATTGTTAACAAACTTTACCTCGAGGACCAAAGACAATGTGTAACAAAAGTACGAATGACCAATATAGAAATAGTAGCTAAAGGATGAACAATAAAACTGAACGAGAACACCAAAGGCATTGTTCAACGATCTTCAATCCCTGGACCAAAAAAAACGAACCTCCAAACCCCTAATTAAGGACTACACGAATTCAAGCGAGCAAATATAAAATGAAACGATTGGTGGAGATTATGCAGTAGCTGATTACTTAAATTTCACGGTCAAGAGTCGATGGAAGAAGATTATATAATATGTTAACCCCCCCCCCCCCCACCACCACCACCACCACCACCACCACCCACAAACACAAATAATTCTTTTTAGCCCAAGTGGTAAAACCGGAAGAAAACCTAAGGTAGACAGTTTTCAAACTAGAGTTTTGGTTCTCAGTAGTCGGTTCAGTATGAGCCCAAGACCGACTTATGCATGCCTTTAACATCGGCTATGCGATCACTAATCATACATATATACCCAAACTAACCAACGCATCCCACAATCTCCAATTAACTCTAAAACATAAAAATAACAAGAACAAACTTGTTTTAGTTGTTGCCAAACTTAGAATACCAAATACATCCTTCATACAGTAAATTAAACATTCATTCCATGCTAAAAAACAAATCTCATAGGTACTAATTGGATAAAAGATAGCCTAGATAGGTAAACTAACCATTTCCATTTTTGTGTATATGATCCATATAGGATTATCAATAATTAAATTCCTGTAAAATATCTTGTCTGTGACTCCCAATACAGTTTAGTTTGCTTTGTAACTTCATCATGTTCTTCTACAAGTCTTTCTTTCCATTGTTCTTTAAACCTGCAAATCCCATGTAAGATTCCTTATAACGCTAATCATTCACGAGTTTTTTTTTTAACTTTAGTATAACATTACTACTTACCGCCGCTTCAAAAGTAAATCGAGTTCACACATGCTCACTGCATTACCATATACATCATCCTGCAATTGCATAAACTCGCTTACTTACCGATGAATAATTGATCTAACAATTTATTTATTTATTTACCATATACCTCTCTGCAAACTGGGCACTTCATTTTTGGGCTTGCAGATTTAAGCCCTTCAAATATTAAAACCGATGCAGCCGAACAAGCACATGACTTGCAAAAGATATGCCCACAGCTCAAAGCACACGGATGAAAAACAGTATTCTGGTCATCAAAATGATATTAATGGAAACGAAAGATGCATTCAGTCTACAAGATTAATAAGTTCGAATCATAACCGTACCAAACAAATCGGGCAAGTGAGATTATATTCCAAATTTGCATAACCTTGAAGCACTAATCTCAACACAGGTTCTGAATCTGCAATGGTGAGATCACAAGAGAATGGTGGTATGTGAAGCTTGTAGTCAATCATATGGTTTGATTCATTAAAGTTGATAAAAAAAGCCACCAGTTCAATCAACCATGGTGACTGTGATATCTCCAAGTGTTCAGCCTGCAACTTGGACTTGAAGTTCATACCACTCACAGATTTGTGCACCTGCCAAAGCAAAAGAGCAAAAATATTTAAGAAACACCATGGGATTTATTTGTATCAGTAGGTATTTAGCATTCATTTAAATAGTTTTAGACGTTTTCTTAAGTTCTTGGACACCTTTTGAGCGATCCACTAACCCTGCAAGAAAACTTATTCAAGCAACATTGATAAACAACGAGAACTAAAAGTTCCAAACCAAAATGTTTGGTTAAACTAAGTGTATGTAACCAAATTTTTGAGTTATTTTTAATACAATTTTCACGGATCATTGACATATCTATATCTCCTTTTTATGAAGAGAACCTTATTTAGATAAAAAAAATTGATAATAAATAATAAATAAGAAATAAAAATTCGCTTTGAACAATAGATGTCTTACATATCCAACTATAACAATGAGTAGCTTTTAAAAACGACAGTTTAAAAAAAAACGTATTCTTAAAAATTCTTGAAAAGGAACTTGACACATCATCATTCACCGGTATACATTTTTTCACCAAACTCTATGAAGTTCGCTTGACACCTAGGCGAATTCGCCATCGCCTAGAAGTACAACAACTTAAAAAATAAAACCACCTAGAATTAATCCAAAATTCCCACAAAATGAGTATCCAAAATTTAGTAATTTAAAAACAAAGTGCTATATCTTAGTAAGTAGCTTACTTTATCATATTTCTTAAGAATTTTCTTAAGAGCAGTAGCATTCATAATAACATAGCCAATCAACATTGTCCCCTCGTGTGCAAGTGCTTGTTGTTCATCCTTGAAACAGTGAAAGAAATGCAGTAAACATCTATGCAAACCAGTGGTGCAATGAAGATGCACAAGATGCCTCACTCTTGAACTAAAACAACAAGCTATATCTGAAGCTTCCTTCATTATCTCACCAAAAAATATCCGATCACACCCTAAAATATTAATATCCAACAAAAAAAAATCAATGTCATATATATTCAATTCTCTTCGAAGGGTACGTTCTCTTTAATTAAACGACTTAGTTTTACTGTTCAAAAAGGCTATGCACAGCTTGTAGCGCGTGTACCTTTTCATTACGATATAAACATTACTTTATAATGAAATATTATAATAAACTTACGTTGGCAGGACTTATAATTGCAACGAACATCTGAAACTGCATTATTATTATTATTATTATTATTATTATTATTATTATTATTATTATTATTATTATTCTGATCGTCGGAGCAATCTTGACAGCGGCATGTTTTGAGAACCTTTTTAAGGCGCTTGTACTGGACATGAGAGAACTTTTTGGGATCGAAAGAGTTGAGTTGTTCATCGTGAAGATACTCGGAAAACATCTGACCAAACTTCATGTTGTAATTTGCAGGTGATGAGTGTTAGTCGTCAATGGAGGCGGTGGAAACCCTAGATATAGAGATAGCTATGTAGGTGGACGACATTTTTGATATTTTTGAGGTTGTGTGAGTGATACGGCTCCATGCACTGCACGTGTCGAATAATGCGTTAACCCCAAGCAATATTTTTATTTTCTTTTAATATTGTATTTGACAAAAATGATAAATCTCCAGCAAAATGATGGATTATGGAGATTATTATTCTGTTTTGTTGTTTGGTTTAATTTTAGTTACTAATGATTTGTTGGATTATTAATGTGATTATTATACATACTTTTATAAATATTCAGTTTAAACTACTTTTAAATATAAATGTTTATCATATATGGATAAAGGATCCAACATATTAATCTTTTATCGTATAATAGGTATGCGACATTCAGAAACGTCGATTTTCAATAACCACGTTACGCGAGTCGGTCTCCGTCCACCTTTTCTCCCGTCAATTCCGTCCACCGTCCATCGTCGCGACCATCGTCTACCGCCGTGACCACCATCTTCTTCCGACACAACCATCAATCGTTGCTCACAGGTCAGTTGTCAAATTGAGCAATTGAAATTGAAATTGTTGAACCTAATTGATCAATTAATCTTGAAAACGATCCAATTAATCATCAATTTAAAGCTTCAATCGATCAATTTTAAATTTTGAGTGATATGTTTTAACCTTGAATGTATCAGGATTTAAGCTTAAACGTTTAAGTTTTTTTGCCTTGAACGTTTAAAGATTGTGAATTTGACCTTGAACGTTTAAAGATTGTGAATTTGGCTTGAACGTATTTTGCGTACGTAATATACGTTAAGCGATTATTGTACGCTAACTCCCCCATCATATATATATATATATATATATATGTTATTTGTTTATGTTTGGTTATTAAAACTAAAACAACTAAAAGAGGAACTAAATAAAATGATTATGTTTTTTAGTTGAAGAACTAAATAAGGTAAACTACAGTTTTTTTCTTCCTAAAATATAATTTTCGTCTTTAGCTGTCATTATTTACAGAGAATCAACATTTTATGTTGAGCAATATTTCATTTTTAGTGACATTTAGATTTTCGATTATCTTTTTATAAATTGACTAACTAAACTACCTTACATGAAAAACAATATAACATATGAATAGACCCACTTTATAATAAACTAATTAAAAAGAAACATCACAATATCTTCGTCTTCTAAAGAAAAAAACAATTATTATCATGTGTCAGCAAAATATATAAAAAGCATAAAACTATCATTTTCTTCCTCTTAGCTTGCTCATTTTTGTTCTTGTGATTTTATATTCTTGTTTTCGGTCCAAATCACTCTGTTAGTTCTAGTATGTTAAGTTTGTATGAAATGATAAAAATACTATTTTAAACAAATAGAGTAAATTGTTTTTTTCGTTCCTGTAGTTTGCTCACTTTTGTCATCTTCGTCCACAAAAAGTATTTTTTAGCCATTTCTATTCTCATGGGTCTAAAAGTTATTATCATTTACATCACTTTACTAATACTGGTAGCACTTAATATTGGTAGCACTTGTCAGTTAAGATTTCTAACATTGATTATATTAAGGCTGCTTTGACTTGGTTAGACAAACAACTATTGCAAAACGTGTGGCTAGCTTCTCCATTACATGATGCCCCCTTACATGATCACAGAAGATTGTAACATCTTCCATGTAAGACCCCGTTTTATTTTATTATTTTAAATATACAGTAGCATTTTATTTGAACCGTTAAAAGATAAAGCATAACTTATGCGTGTGCGTGAAACAAAAGGCTAAGCAATCAGAGTTAATGGTTGCCGGAGAAGACTGTGGTTCCGATTAGTTGCAACAGAGTTTTATACTTTTTTTGTTTTGAACTAAAGATTCTCTCGTTGATATTTTTTTTTATTTTTATGGTTTATTATATATATTTTTTGAAACGACTACTTTCTTGTGTGTTAGGCCACCGCACTCTTCAAATTTGGAGAGCTTCGTTGCGTTATTCTGGCTAGACTATGTTGTCTTACCGAGCTTACACTAGCTTTCAGAGTTTAGCTTGGACGTTCCCCCGAAACCATACCACCAGCTGTCACTCTCTAGCGATACACGGTGGGACGAAAACCCGGGTGTGATCAAGATTCGAACAAACAACTTTTTGCAGAAGACCTAGCTCATATCCTTCAATCCTTCATTGTTATAATCCATCAAACAATAGCACGAGTAGAAATTAAACTTGGGTCTCCACCGGATTCTCCACTATGCCACACATGTTAAAACAATATAATAATAATAATAATAACAACAACAACAACAACAACAACGAACATTAATATTGAGAACTGACAAGTGATTTTATGAATCAAAATTGACAAATTATAGATCGGCTAAATAGTTACGAGCTGGGGGTTTTAATTCCAAAAGAGGCTGCAATCAATCAATCAATCAAAACCCTTCACCGGTTTCATCTTCTCCGATCAATTTCAGCTTCCTGTGTAATCTAGGTATGTATGCATGTCTACAACACTAATCCCATTGTACGAGTGCAACAAAGACTGTAATTAGCTCGATTGCTTCACTTATACTAACACAGCTTGTTCTAGTGATCGTTTAAAACATTAGGAAACATTAATTTACCATTTTAATTATTAATCATTAACAAGTTTAGGGGTCTTTTTTTACTGCAAATTGATCTGTTTTTTTTTTAAGTTTATAATAACTACCACTCTACCAATGATTGAAACTTAAAAAGTAAATAAATTGTTAGGGTTTATGTAATCATTGATGGGTTTAAGATATTATTTATTGATTAAGCGATGCCGGTGGCTGTCAAAATAGCCACTGGTTTTGCACTTTACAGCGTCAGGTTCGACATTGATAATTAAGAGTTTATCTTCTTGTGTCAAATAGGAGTTATAGTTAATATGCGTTTTAGCCATCATATCGAATTTACGCATTCTGAGTACAACTGAATTGTTAAATGTATTGAATGTTTTCTATTTAGTGGGAGTTTTACTGACTGTTGTATTAGGTGAATTTTCTTCTTATTGATTTATGGTATATGTATGAAGCAGGTTATCAAGTAAATGATGAAATCAAAGCCTAAGCAACCTTCTAAAAAAAGTTGTACCCAAAATGACCCTGAAATCGAGGAGTGTGTACAAGACGGGTGGGTTGTCGTCAAGAAACAAAAAGTTACAATTTTGATCCCGTCTTTACCCATAACTGAACAATGCACAATACCGTCAATAGCCACCAAAGAAGTCGATTATGTTACACCTCCACAGCCAGAACCATGTCCACCTGTTGCCGTGCCGTTGACCACACCAAAACCCGTCACAACAGTTGCCAGCCCACCAAAGTTGAATGGCATGCCCACACCAAGAAACCCGCAAAACCGTGAACCGAATTACCGTAAACCACTTGGAATTTGCAATGCTTCAAAAGCAGGAAGACATTGCGGGAGTTACGTGTTGGAGAACCCAAAGATGAGGGCTTTGAATCTCGAGAGAAAGCTTCGGAGAGCGGGTGGAATGAACAAGTGGCTGGTGTCTATTGGGTTGGGGCAGTTTGTGAAGCTTTTTAGGTGTAAGCGTGTTGGAAAGACGCAGTTAGTGAATTTGACGATGAAGAAACTGAAAGATATGGGTGCTGATGCGGTTGGGCCTCGGAGAAAGTTGATGCATGCTATTGACTGTGTTTGGTAAATGTAATTGTGCAAAAGTGTTATTGGTGACATGAACACATATTGTTTGTTACCTATAGAGTTTCAGATGGACTATGAGTAATCTTGATACTTTGTTTGAAGCCATCAAAGGTTAATATTAACCATTTCTTTCGTGTCATTCTTTTCTGCATATCAGTACATTATCAGCTGAACTTACTCTTCTAATCATAATGTTTTGATCCAAGTTTCATATGTATGAGCAGAACTCCAAATATTATTAGGATATTTTTTAAAACAGTTTTTAGGTTTGTTATCTTATTTGGTTTTGAGCATTAGCTTTCTTCTTTGACAGCAGTTTTGAACATGCGACATGTCATGTTAAAACGATCTCTGCTCAACATTTCTGGCAAAATCCAGTTTGAATAAATCTTTTGATTGTTCGTCATGCCCAAACATGAACGCACACACCGAATGTTCTAACGACAGTCTTGAACCGTTACTGTATTTGTGAATGTCTTGCTACACAAAATACAACTAACCTAGTGGAGATCAAACTCAAATCATCCCACATAAGATGACGGAATGCATGCGGTAAATAGGCTTCCAAAAGTTAATAGTTCTGCTGCTAACCAAAGGAAGACAAAAATGAACTTCAAAGCTATGATTGATCCATACCATGGTTTCAATATGGGAAACCTAAAAAAGTAGGTTTCCTATATCAAGAACCAAGGCGGGTAACAAGCTTGCATCTATAGTTTGTCTCTCTATACTTGGCGGTCTCCTTTGTGGAGCGGAACTACTTAACTTCGGAATCCTATTTACCACTCCACCTTCTGTTAAATGATTTGCATTAATAAGTTTGGTTGCATTGTATTGACAGATTTGAAACTGAATTAAGATGTGAATTCGGGTGTCAAATTATATATAAAGAAGGTAATCAAATGTTGAAAAAAAAATTGTAATATTTGAATTCATTTTATTTCAGTTCAAACGAGTCTACCAAATTTGAAATTCAGTTTAGGTGAAGACCCGATTCGAACAACCTTTGATTCACAATGGTACTACTTTCTATTAAAATTTCTATAACGAGACTGGAAAACTGAAAACTGTAATAATCTCAAACTGATTTGTCGATTTCCAGTTATTAAAATCAGGCATGTATTCAAACTGATTTTCAAATTTAATAATCTCAAATTGACAAATAGACCTGAATTTAAACCGAATTCGAAACCAATTTTTCAAATCTTATTTGAATTCAAAATCAATTTTCAAATTTGAGTAACCCGAATAAACAGAAAACCGACCCCAATCAGCACCTCTATATTAAGGTCAGGTGCTACCAGATTGTGAAATAAAATGTACCAGGTTTGGTAGAAGCATGAATGAAACAAGTGTCTTTGATTATTTATGATTAGGGAAAAATGACATTTTATATCCTACAAGTAAATATAGGTAACTTTACACACAAGTCATGTTTCCAATCCCATCCACCCACCAAACACTAATAATTTAGGCACCCAGCTTGTACAAAATTTCCTCCTATGTACCTTTACTGCTAAATTACACATCCACATAACAGTTAAAATCACCTTTCCCGTTCCCATTCCAAAAAGAATTATCACCAACAATCATAAGGTTCTTTCGACAAACAAAAACCATAGCTTTCACTCCACCCCGCTCCCTCTCCTAGTTGTATATCTTCACTGGCTTCTCAAATGTATGACGGTTCTACAATTTTACAGCCAAAAAGTAAACATTATTAGAAAACCTTTTTTATAGACCACTCAAAATTCAAAGAGAATATATAAGTTATACCTGATTTGCTGTAAAGGACCTTTTAGGGGTGGTGTCTGAATGTTCTAACCCAAGGTACTGCTCCCACGCACCATAAACATCTCGTCTCTACAAACCAGATTCAATACACGTCAACTTGTAGTCAAGGTAAGGAGTAGCACAATGAGTGAAATTTAAAGCCTTAAAGGGGGGAAAGACGGTGAACCTGAAAACGGCCAGATACAACATCTGAATCCTCTAAATACTCGGAGCGTCCCAAAGATAAAAATGCAAACTTCCACTGAAATACAAAAAAGAAAGGCCAGGTGTAAGTCAGATGTTAACGTGTTAACTTGTGTCAACATAAGTGTAATGAAAAAACCTACCTTAGAGAACTCCTCATCTGGAACTTCTAATTTGCTTTGAATTCGGACTTTAACATCTGCTAAAGTTTCATTTTCATGAATTATCAAAAAGAAAGGCTCCCCAAAGTTCTGCACTTGCTGTAAATCATAAAAGAAGCATAAAAATAAAGTTAAGAAAGATACTTAAAAAAGGTTATATGGCAGAATAAAAAAGTGGTTATATTGTGTAGTGTGTACAATATGGTTCTGTGCAGCCTCTTTGGTGAAATGATAAACATGAACCAACCGATCCTGGGGTCCCAGATTCTTCTCTTCTTCAGGAATCTAATGCAAAAGATAGGAATTTAAATTTAGAAAGAAATACATCGACATAAAAGTAGCGCAAAAAAGATAGAAGCCAGCTTACTTCCTCAGCACGTAATGTCCAGTATTGATCATTTATATTCTCAATCTTCTCAGTCAGAGGAAAGATCTGTGAGGAAAAGAAAAACAAGTATAATTAAAAACAGAAAGTTAAATTGCTGAAGTTGTAGTTGATCATTCTACTAGAAACTGAAACATAAATTGTCGTTGATTGGATGCAATACCTTGTAAATCTTGTGATAGAATACTTCAAGCAATCTAAGTTCAGCATTTTCATGAGATAGTGTAACCTGTTTAAACATGCATTGTAAAAGACCACGAAGTGAAAACAGAATACAAGTTTGGTGTAATTAAAATCCTAACATATACCTTGGACTTTATTTCATTGAGAACATCTCCAACAGTGCTCTGCTTAGGCAACCTAATGTTGTGAATTACAGGCTGCAAAATCAACAAACTTTTAGAAACCAGCCAGTACTCCTTGCAAGGGAAAACCATTATATATTATTCCAAACATACCTCTTCTTTATTTGAATGGTGAAAAGAAACTTTCAGAGTTTTCAGGCATTGTAATTCAGGCAGAGGGATGTCCAACACTTCATAGTACAGAATATCAGACACCTGAAACAAACAGATAAGTGAAGATAAGATTAATATTTTTCATCGATACCAAAATATATGCCTTTAACAAAGTGGAAAATAGAAAAAACCTGATTGTAGTGGACCAGCATATCTAGTAGGTGTTCTGCAACACGATACTTTATTGGGTGGGGTTTGGGTTGTTGAGAATAACAGTTGTGAGGAGTGAGCCTGATTTTTGACGGGTCATCCAGATTAAGTTTCTGAGCAACTCGCTCCACCACATCATCATATGTATGCAATTTTGACCTGTTGAATTTGGTAAAACATTAACAGCATGTTTTACTTTTGGAATAATCGGGTACAAGGTTCATATGTAGGTACAAATGCCAGACTTACAGTTCAAGACAGAAATCATCTTCCTTGGGTCTATCAAGAGATCGGAAATGAACTATCTGAAAATGGCATAAGAATTCAGGATCACTTCATACTAATGGAGATGTTGCGAATGTGTAAAAATGGTGAAATATAACATACCTGACGATTTTTCACATATTCTAGAAATGAAGGGACATCAGGATATCGATATTTATCCTCAGCTTTAGGGAGTTTCTGGAAACAAATAATGTCTCCGTCTTCGATCTAAAATAATAGCATAAAGATTACTTTCTATGTGAACACCTTTTGACATTATAAGGTTGAGAGGTGTCATTAATACCTGGCTAGATCTAAATGAGGACCTTTTGTCAAGGCGTTCACACATAACACATGGCTCAAATTTTATTTCCTGCAAAATTAACAGGTTTTAAAACATAATTAGAAACAACATATGACAGAAATTGACAGAATATTGCAAACAGAATGGGAAAACATACCTCATAAAGTTCAATTTCTTCATCTGAACTAAATCCAGCTCTCTCATTTAGTTTTAATATAATTTCAGTTGGTTTAGCAGAACTCTTCACAAAAAACCTACCAACGTATCTGAACGAAGAAAAAAAAAGATATAGTTACTTGTTTACCCCACCGTCATATATATTACTAACAAATATCAACATAAAATCTCTAGATTCATATCTAGGACTTTAGAGAAACAACTCCCAGAAGCATCAAAGGATCAAAAGATAATAAATAAAGATCTTTTAAATACCGGAGTTCTTCCTTCTCAGGATCATAAAGCTTGAAGAAGAGAAGTAAGTCTTCTTTGCTTTTGTCAGGTGGTGGAAGAGGATGCATATCCTGAACACAAAACATCATTTTATTAAAAAAAACCACATGATAAAGAAATAGCAAACAGCTACAAGCAACAATGAATGAAACCAACAAGAAGATATTACCGGTCCGATCTCTATCTCCAAAAACAATTTAAGTTCAGCATTGTTATTCTTATTAGAAACTTCCCTCAATTGCCCAACCTGCAGTTACAAGAGCAGTATGAATTCAACTTGTTTATTAAATTTACTAAACACCTGATAAAGATTACTATCAAATGATATCAACAACAACAACAACAATAATAATAATAATAATAATCGGTATGGTAGCCTCTAAATGGAATATGATTCCATTAAGAGGCTACCTCTGAATCGGTCAGAGGTAGAGTGTGCTTGGTTCACTATAAAGACACCTCTTAGTGGTTCATGGAGCAATGATTATGTTTCAGAGACATGCTGAATGATTCAGAGGCTACCTCTTAATCAGTCAGGCCTCTTAATGATTCAGAACAAGATTGCCAAACAGCCCCTAAAAGATGTTAACAAATATAGAAAATATACCGATTGGGTTTCCTCCAGAGCGGTTAAAGGACCATTGGGACGATATGTGTGATTTTGCCTCTTTGCCCATATCCAGAATCGTTGAAATTGAACAGGCACGCCAAATTGTTTAGCAACCTCCTCCTGCAGACCATGAATAACCTCTAGTTAAATAAATGATTTAAAATCATGTAAAATGTCGGTCACTAAAAGTACCTTGAATTGGTTAAAATGCGTTTGTTTCTGTATACGAAAGTTGTGAACTTTGTCATGGTCAACTAGATCAAAATATATATCCTTGCCTATCTGTTCTAACAAGTCTGCGTCACGAGCAACCTATAAATGTCAACAAATAATATTAGTACATGAAAATGAAAATTCTAGAAAAAAAAAGTTATATTCAGGAAATTGAGATAATATATCCGCAACTAATCATCTACCACCTTAATAATAGTGTACAGATGAGCCTGTGCTTTATATCTTCTCTTATCTTCCTTTTCTTCTTGTTCTTTCTTCAGCCTTATCTGGAGAAAATGGTTATGGTAACGAGCTCACGCTTTGGACTTTACATGCCACAAAAAGTGAAAATCAACTTAAAACGTATGAGCGATTACTTTACCCTAAGATGTTCTGCAATATCTTTCTCATCTACGTCGCAGATAATCTTATCTTTGTCATTTTCTCGTATGTAAACAAGCATATACGCATTTGAGTATTTTGTGAATTTAAATGGAGCATTATTTTAGCCAGGATTTGTTTGAGGTAGCTGTCGAAATTAAAGCATAAGAGAAAAAGATAAATGAGTATTGAAA
Source organism: Bidens hawaiensis (assembly GCF_021521415.1). Classification (NCBI taxonomy): domain Eukaryota; kingdom Viridiplantae; phylum Streptophyta; class Magnoliopsida; order Asterales; family Asteraceae; genus Bidens; species Bidens hawaiensis. Next base: position 422,385 of record NW_027492132.1, on the reverse strand, counting down.
AAAAAATAATACACACGAAAGAAAGTAATGCATGGATATCCCAAAAAAATTGCATTACCTCTTCCTCACCGCCATACTGCTCTTCTAAAGCCCTCTTCGTATCTTCTTTAGTAACTCTTTCATCATCAAACTTGAACCTGAAATTGTAATGATGACAAAAACCCCACATTATTAGGGCTATAAAATAAACACAACTGTGTAAAATAAATAAAACTCACCACTGGTCTGACAGAGTTGGCCTAATAAATGCATAATAGTGTCCACCATGCACACCCCCACTATGAACCAATACACTGTTAAGAAGCAAGGTGGAGAAAAGTTAACACAATGTATGAACACCAATAATGATGAAGAAAATTAATACAAATTAAATCTTTTAGAAGATCTACTTTTGCAACTAGCCAGTATTTGTCACTGCTAAATTTATTATGAACAGATTTGATACCTGTGAAGTGTATAAAGATTCCGAACACTCTTATCAGCATCAGGAGATAAATATTTGCCATTCTCCCTGTCAAGGTCGAGCTCAAGTGGAAATTCATACCGATCATTTATCTACATAATATATCAGAATAGGTTCATATAACTAACGTTTTTAGAAGACATGAACATTGTGGAATAAATTTTTCAACACTTACCTTTACCATAGTATCCCTTGTAAAATCATATTCAAAACGCTTCAGCTGAAGTTGAAGAACGGGTGGGAAATCGGTAAACAACACACCCTTCTTAGCATCCTGAACAGAAATAAACATGTAAACTTCACCTAATGACCCAAAACAATTAGTTTTACAATTTTATAAACCAATACAAAACCTGTAACCCATGTGCTTCAGCGTGGTATTTGTTGTCACCCTCAAGCCGTTCCACTTCAACTATTTATCAAAAGAAGCATAAACATCCTGACAGCCTTTCACATCAAGTTGAAGATCTGATGTAAACCAGTTTTAAGACATTATTAACAGGATCATTAAATAATTAGCAATATACACACTCAAGCTTCTTTATACATATACATATTCAGTACCATAAAATGATTCTTTTCTTGTTGATTTGAAGTTCACATTGACGCATTCAATATAGTTCATATGGTGTCCTTCAAATAACTTTTGTATCGTCCCTTCCACAACTGTTCCCTGAGCCAACAACAACCAGAAGTCAGAAAAAAAAAAGTCATAGACAGCCATGTATAAGATTCAGGAAAGGATTTTGGGCACCTTCATCTTGTCTTCAAGTTTCTCACACAAAACCCTATTGAGTTCTTGAACATCATGCTGCATGAAAGAATCATATGTGTCCCATCCAAATGATTTTGTAAGTTCTTTTGTGGCAACACTGGTTTCATTGTATTGGAGCTTATAAAATAAGCTCTGAAGAGCCAGAGGAATACTCCCTGAAGGCATATCATTTTCTGTTGTTGGCATATGGTAAACAGCCTGATATTGGAAGTTATAATGAGGTCTAAGTTCTAAGTAATACGAGTCATAATAACAAAAATAAGAAAGCTGTACCTTTCTAAAGTAAGGAATATGGTACAAGGTTTGAAGAAGGGAGTTCATGTAACATGTTGCTCCTTGGTTCTTAAGACCAACATAACCACTTTCCTTCTTTGAGTCATATGACCAATAGTCAATTACTTTCCTTACAGCCACATCAGCTTCAATAACGCATCTATCATTTATCAGATACCCTCTACTCGGGTCGTAAAGATCACTAAGAGGCATGAAAGATGTGAATCCCCAATCACTCTCCCTTGCATGAAACTGGTGTTGTGTGTCTGTTAATTACATAAATAAAAGTATGAGTTCACTAAAAGTAGGCATTAATTCATTTTTTAATTATCCAAACATGGCCCGTCTCTTCAATTGTGAAAATGCGTAAACTAGTGATTCGGCTAATTGTTTACAACAAAATGCATAGCCGTAAATTGATGGGTGTCACAACTGAAAGTAATATGGTACTAAAAAAGTGGTTTGTAACTTAATGTAAAATATTATTTGCATTATGGCACGTATACTTCACCATTTTGTTTGAAAAAATCTTAAGTAAAAAAGCCTAGAAAGAAGTTCTGGAAATACAAATATAATTGGTAATATGTGTATCCTGTGCTCTTGTTAGATATCTTCATTTTCCTAATTTAAGCAAATCCTATTGAATAATGCATTTTTAGAAATGAATCAAGAACGTCAAAAAGGAACATAATATATCTTAATTCTCTCACTCCACTAAAAGTATCATACATGAAAGTATATTCCCTTTAAATGATGATCAAAATGGCCTAACTCCTGGAATTTCTTGATTGAAATCCAAAATTACCAATTTAAAAAAATAGTAATGTCATTGAACAGATTGCACGATCTAAATTATAAATAAATATTATGAAAACCTTGCTAATACAAAAGCAAAAAACTACATGCTGATCTGTAGCAAAACAGAACTGCATAAAAGCACAATTTCACAACTACCAACAGCACAAGCACAAAACATACCTTTCTTTACAGTGAATTTGCTGTGCAGTTGATTAACAACAGCCAAGCTGAATTGTGCATATCTACTCCAACCATATGGCAAGGATGCAGAATCAGCTACATCTAAGTACATTGACAAATGGTCCACATTGTTGCCCTTTGGAAATATAAGCACACGCCTACAAAAATACAAGCACAATCCTGACAAACGGTCCACAACTGTTCCCTTAAGAAACAAAAACATAACAGACACAACAATTATTTACCATTTATGTCCACCGACCACAAACGCATCAGAATATAGCTTTTTGTTTGTCTGACGAGAGAAATTCTCAATAGTCCAAGTAAACCTAGAAGCCTGAGGCTCCTCAACTGCTTGATTCTCCGCGCCAGCACCTTCTGGTTGCCCCACAACTAATGAATCCAAAATTACAAAATGATAAGTTAAATAACCAAACAAATGTTCACTCATACCACGCACGCACACACACACATTACTTTTCGATATATAATTCGAAACGAATCCATAAATGTACACGCGCATACATATATATATATACATATCTAAGCGTTCCCTCACACCATGCACGCACGTTACTCTTTGATATATAATTCAAAACAAATCCATAAATGTACACACACACACATATATATACATATGCAATTTAACCAATCACATAAAGCAAAGCAAGAACCTAACCTTCCATAGACTGAGGGACTTCGATAGGCGGAGTGCCATCGAAAGCAACCGGACCTTGCACCGGTTGCGGCCCGTCCACTGGCTCGGTATGCGGCACAAGCATCTCCTCGTCTTCCTGCTATCAAACCAAAACAAATCATCAAATACACAATCACTCAAATCCAATTAAAAATATTTTAAAAAACCCTAAGTTCACACTCATATTGCCAATTGAACTAGATTAATACACTCCTATCATTAATTCAAAACCCTAGCACGATCGCATAACCAAACAATATAATCAATAACATTTCAATTGCACATAACATATAACAAATAGATATAGAGATATATGTATATATATACATACATCTAGTGGCTGTGGAGTAACAATCGTCATATTCCGGCGATGAATGACCGTCCGATCAACGGTGAATTCTAGAGAGAGAAACAGAAATGATGAGAGAGAGAGAGGTGACTGCTACGCCCTAAAAATGTGTGCGTGTTGTCCAAAGGTAAGGGTAGTTTCGGGATTGTGGGAAATATGTCAGGGTAGTTTGGTAATTTGGGAAGGAATAGAGACACGGTTCTGGTGTGGTAAGTTGTTGTGTAAAACATGGTCTTTTAATCAATGGCGTGGTGACACCTGAAAATGAAGGTCTTTTGATTCGCATGCGTTTGTGGAATGTTTGAGGGTGCGGTGTATGTGATTGTATCCTTTCGTGACTTTGATTTGTAATTTGTAACTTATGTTTTTTATGATAGATTTATAAAATCAAATACTATAAATAAAAAATTAAAGTTTTTGTAAAGGGAAAAAAAGCGTGGTTCCAAAAAGGACACGTAACAACCATCATTGAGCGGATTTTTTAAAATTGTACCAACAAATATCTCCTGGATAGTGACATGAAATGATCCTCTCAAAGATCGAAATTTCTTCATATCTTGCCCCGAAAACCATGTGTAGCTCCCAACCATGTTGCCACGGCCTACGAATCATAAAACCATGTCAAAGTATCAATATCAATATTCGAAGCATAACAATACAAAACCATGTACTTTTAACCCCAGTTTTCATTTGATATCAACCAACCCATCGCTAACGGGGCTTTAAATCACAACACGACTTTAAGGGAATTGGGCTTCAAAGCCTCATTTCCTAAATAGCAGTGACGTGACGTTTTAACTTGGATTTTAAAGCATCTCCACAACTACCCCGTCTCACGAGCATTGAACATTTGTAACAAAGCTAATAATACCAGTCAACTTACACCATAACTGTGTTTTTTTACTCTTCAATCTTAATCTTTCAATACTTTTGTATATAACTATGTTTCCAATAAAGTTTATATTGTCCAATACATTTAGTAGATAACACTTTAATACTAATAATTGACATCCATCAAGGTTATACATGTTACAAATAGGACTCTAATGACTTAGTCATATGTTATAAACTATGAAGTACGTAAGATTTAATGATTTATCCTAAAATCAATAAATCAAGTTTCAAGATTAAAATTTACTTAGAAAATAATAAAATAACTGGCTTCTCCTAAATGTATTATTTAGTAAGTTTGATAACTTTAAGTATTTATATTTGAATGTAGATTAATTACAGTTGTTTAGTATATACATAGTTGTTCAAATGTGTATATTTGAAAAAACAACAAAGAAATGCGTAGTCAATAGAAAGAAGTCAAGTAAATACTTTTATACCGTTTTATTTTATTGCTATTCATAAGTATTATGTCTGAATATCATGTATTAGGAGACATTTTGAAAAAGCTGAAAAGATTAGAAGATATTCTTTATGAGGTATTTCTCTGGTGAAAAGAAAATACATTAGGTAAATTGAAAACTAGTCGTGTTGAATAAAATATTGGGTGGGCTCGGTCATGGATTTATTAGGGATATAAATCTAAGTCTACTAGCTAAATAGTAATGGAGATTTAAAACGAACAAAGAGATTATCGCAAAGGGCAATATCGGGATTTCAGTCTAGTACTCAGAGTATCACTCCTATTCAGCACATATCTATAATAACCAGGCTTGGAACAATATTACCAAAATACAATGGGTTCTCATGGAGAATAGCCTTTCATTTAATGACTCGTTTAAATGGGTGGCGGGTGATGGTAGAAACATTCTCTTTTGGCTTGATTCATAGGCTGGGGAAACAAACGATGTACAGTTCGAGATAAATCGATTGACGGTTCATCATTAAAAAGTTGGTCATGGGTGTGTTCGAGATAACCTTCCTTTATCGAGGAGACGAAGGAGTTTTAACAGTGCTTTTGGTCTGCTCCTGGGTATCAACCTGGACGGATAAATGGGAATGGGGCTTGGACGATAATGAAATGTTCTCGACAAAGTGTTATAAGGCGAGCTGTGGAAACCACAACACTTCACCTCTAGATTTTGTAATGAAATGGAACAAGTGGGTCCCTCTAAAAGTCAATCTCTTTGGGTGGAATGCGGAGATAGGAAGAAGTACTACTTTAAATGCTTTATGGAGAAAAGGTTATTGAAGGACCAAATTGATGCTCTTTATGTAGAGAAGTATTGGAGATGGTAGACCACGTCATAGTTTCTTGTTATTAGGCCACGATCATTTGGCAATTCATTAACAATTGGTGTAACACTATTCCGGTTTCTGCCTTCGTTGTTTGTGATTTACTCAAAATGCATAAAAACATTTAGGTGCACGGACATAAGAAAGAAAAACAATTCAAATGGTGATCCTAACGATTGTTTACAACAACAAAAAAACAAAGAAAATAAAATCTAACAGACGTCGTAGTCGCATATAAAAAGAAGGTTTATTTTTTTTTCTATTGAGATTTCAATATTCTCTTAAAATGACCCATACATTTGAACAACTCAACAGAACAAGACGTATTTAACTGTCCTGTTAAATAACTCATGGGATCTCATGGGAAATCCATTCTGGTGGAGGTTTTAACCAGGATTACCAAGTTTTATGTCACGAATTTGCCGGATAGATGCAGTGGGAATGATTTAGCAAAGGAGATCAGGAATATTGGTACTATTTTTGACATTTATATCGCCACAAAAAAAGAGATAAGGAAGAGAAGCGTTTCGGTTTTGTCTCTTTACTGGATGTTAAGGATGGTAGAGAGATGGAGAGAGTTTTGTCTTCCATTCGTTTAGGTGAGTATAAGCTGAAAGTCAATATGGCAAGGTTTGTGATGGAGGAAGGGGAGATCAATGCTAGAAGGCCTTCGTCATGTAGGATCCCGGAGACACAGGAGAGACCGGTGAATGTGGAGCCGATGCATGGGAACAGGAATACCTTTGCATCAAGTTCTATGTCTTACAAAGATGCATTCGCTGGGGTTGCAAAAGAAAAAACTATAGTGGTTGAAGATAGTACCAACGGTTTTGCTGATTACAAGGGAGATCGGTGGCATTGAAAGTTTCTTCTCTTGAAGTGCTTAGGAGGATTAACAACATTTTGAAGGAGATGGGGTTAGGGGAAGGGGAGGTGGCTTGCCTTGGTGGTTTCGTGGTATTGATAACGTTCAAGAAGAAGGAGCATGCGGTTATGGCTATTGATGAATTCGTGGGCAGACCGGAACAATTCTCGTCCGTGGCTCTGTGGGAAGGGCAAGAATTTTCGTTTGAACGTATCGCTTGGTTGAAAGTGTCGGGGATTCCTCTTAGAATACTTGCTGATCAAGTCCTTACAGACATTGGTGGACACTTCGGTACGGTGGTGAGGAAACCAAGCCTGGATAAACTGGACGTGGACTCTTCCTCCCATTATCTCGGAGTGTTAGTTGATCAGGGTTATCGAATTCAGGGTTTTATTTTTCTTAAATGGTGTGGCAAATCGTATACAATTTGGATAGATGAGGAAGGGAAAGAATGGATTTCAAGTTTCGTTGAAGGTGCTGATGATATGATGAGTCAGTCAGAGGATGGTTGTGACCGGAATCCAGTTGACATGGATATTCCGGTGGCACCTCCGGTCAGCGATAATTTGGAAACTGAGGATTTTTCGGCCAATGATCAAGGAGAATTTAATGCTGCAGTTAATGGTGGGAGTTATGAGGAGAGATTACAGCCGGATTGTTTGGAAAGGAATGATTCTCTGGAAAATAATTGTCTTGACCGAAGTCAACCAGTATCTTTTAGAAATAACAAACGTAAGAAAGACAAAAAGAAAAATAGGGAAGTGGGCCAGGCTTCTGGAAGTGAATACTTGAGCATTAACGATCGGCCCAATAAGGGGTCCAAAGTCACTGAGGATCCTTTTGGGCTGGAACCGTTTATTTTAGCCCATGACCATAATGTGGTTAAAAATAGAGGTGGGGGGCCAATTTGCTCTACTAACCCATTTCAGGTATTGGTGGATAATTTGGAACAAGACGAAGAAGTCACTGATAAGGAACAACTGATTAACAACAATTTAGAAACTACCACTTCAACAGAAGCTTTGAATCTGGAGATAAGCGAAATGGAAGCAACTATCGAATTTGGAGATCGGCTAGGGACGAACTTACAAGGGTTCGAACATCTTATTAAATAATCAATTGAAGGTGAAAGGAGACAAACAGGTTTGAAATGAATTTCTTGTCCTTGAATGTTAGAGGCATTGGGTCGGTTGGGAAACCGGCTTGGGTGAAAAAATTGGTGTCTAATCATAAAGTAGATGTTTTGGGTTTACAAGAGTCGATGTTGGCTGATGTGGGTAACTTCGACATAGCTTCGGTTTGGGGGAATAGTGGTTTTGAAGCTGATATAGTTAGGGCCAGGGGTAAATCAGGTGGCCTTTCTACTGTCTGGAACAATAGGAAGTTTAAGAAAGTTTCTTCTATTAAGGAGCAACACTTTCTTTTGGTGTCTGGTGACTTAATAGAAGATGGGTCTTTGGTTAACATTGTGAATGTCTATGCGTCACAGAAGGTTGGGGAGAAAAGGGTGTTATGGATAGCCTTTTGGGTTTGATGCAGGGTAAGTTGTGTATGTGGATATTGTTTGGAGATTTCAATTCGGTTAGATGGGTGGAGGAAAGAAAAAATTCGAAGTTTAATGTTAGAGCGGCTCACGATTTTAACAATTTTATTGATGAAGCTTGTCTCCAAGAATTTAATATGCAGGGAAACAAGTTCACTTATTTGACGAGTATTGGTGATTCGATCAAGATGAGCAAGATAGACAGGTTTCTAGTTTGTCAAGAGTTTTTTAACATATGGCACGGGGCTTGTTTAAGGGCTTTAAACAGGGAATTATCATATCATAATCCGATTTTGTTGACAGTTGTTGATACTAACTATGGGCCCAAACCATTCAAATGGTTTGACTCTTGGTTGGACAGGGATGATTGTTTTGATGTCGTTAAAAACGCTCTCCAATGCTTATTATGAGGGTCATGCGGATATCTCCTTGTTTAAAAAGCTTGCTGAGGTAAAAAGGGAATTAAAGAAATGGTGGAAATATGTGTCGACCAAAGAAGGGGAGGAGATAAGTCGGCTTCAGAAGGATATATCTTGGCTGGAAAATAAAATGGAAGACGGGGCTCTTGATGAAGAAGAATTATGGATTTGGGAGGAGAGCAAGAAAGAGTTGGCTAGTTTAACGATGCTGAAATATAAAGATTTGAAGCAGAAATCGAGAGTGAAGTGGGCCTCCTTTGGTGATGATAATTCAGCTTACTTCTATCGTTGTGTGAATGGGAGAAAAGCGGCTAATATGATCCCAGGGGTTTTGGTGAATGGGGAGTGGGTTTCAAAACCTTCTTTAGTTAAGAGATAAGTGTTGCGGTTTTATAGAGAGATGTTTAAAGAAAAGCATGTCAGCAGGTCGGGTTTAGTTTGTCCTGGTTTGAAAAAAGTATCCGAAGAAAATATTAGTATGTTGACTGCCGTTTTCGAAGGGTGAGATCAAAGACGCCGTGTTCGAGTGTGGGTCGGATAAGGCTCCATGTAACATCACGTAAATATCAAGCCAAATATGTCAAGAATCTAAGTAAAGGGACCAAAACTAACAATTTCCAAACTACAAAGGCTAAGTCAGAAAATTCTGAATTTCCTGACCCATCGCGCTACGTGATGGATCAAAAGAAAGCCCCATCACGGTGACACGCAGTGACACGTGTGCCACGTGGCACACGGTGGCAACGTTTGCCGCCACGTGTCACCACGTGGCAACACGTCCGCCACGTGGCGCGGCGCCTGCCACGCGTCGCCACGTGGAAGGTCTACACACTGACTCAGCAAGCCTACATCGCGGTACGCGATGGGCTTGCCAAGGGACCCATCGCCTACGGCGATGGGGTCCAATTTCAGCCTATAAATAGGCAGCCACGAATTCAGATCCATCCCATCCCAAAACACACACATTACTCTCTCATTAGTCTCTCTCTAAACCTCGAAGTTCGTGACCTCGATCCATCTCGATAACCGTGCCCCGATTCCTCGTTTTCCATGCCCATTATCTCAATATACGTACCACTTCCCGACAATATTCTAATCAAGAAGGAGGTGCTGCCCCGACGTTCCGACGATCATCTCGAAGTACGTGCTGTGAAGAGTTGGCGTCTCAATAAGCATGTCAAAGGATTGATCAAAGTGTGTGTTGATAAAGAAATAGAGTTGAAGTGCTGCCCGAATGAATAGGGTTTATTGAGCCGACAAAGGTAGGCATAATGCCCGAATAAAATAATAATAAAATATTATAAGGGCTTAATACCCCAAGTCGAAGTTATTCTCGATAAACAAAGAAATATATAACAAAGAAAATAAAGAAAGAAAAATATTATAAGGGCTTAATACCCCAAGTCGAAGTTATTCATTACGCCATGCTTGCGGTGCGCGCATATAATGTATATATGTGTGAACCCTCGGGTGGGCAAAAGTAAAATTGCACTAATTTTGACGTTATTTTACTAATCTCGTGAAAATAACGTTAAAAGTGGCGGAAGGTTAATCAGGCATCATGTGGTGGCGTTGATAGCCGAAAGACAAGGGCACATGCACCGATCAGCCGGTGTCCCGATGATTGAGTGCTATGTGCCTTATGTCCAAGGCTTGATGCAAAACTACTATCGAGCCGGGGGTCTCACCGGAAGCAGCCGCTCTATCCCTATGGGATAGAGGTAAGGCTGTCTACATCTTACCCTCCTCAGACCCTACCATAGCATTGCTATTGGTGGGATATACTGAGTACGATGATGATGATGATGATGATGATGATGATGATGATCTTAATCGATATCAATCATAAACTAGTCAAGAACACACAGTAAATGACCTAACAAAACCCTATCCTATGAAACAATCAACAAGGGCAATGTGAACAATAAATCCAAGTAAATAAACCCAAGCAATCATACGCATCAATCAATTCAAACTTAACAGTTACTTAGAACATAAAATCTATAACGAAAAGAAATCCCAAATAAAATCAAAACAAACAAAGGTTCATCACAAGCCTAGGCAGTCTAATAAGTTTAGCCTAACATCTTAGAATCAAAGAAAATAAAATAATTAAATTCAACAACCAAGCTCATAATTAAAATAATAAATTCAAACCGAATAGTGATGATGCTTGGTTGAGTAGGTGTTGAACCAAAACGATCTCCACTTGAACCAAAGGACTCTTTCTCTTTTGCTTACTTTTCTTCTTTACGGATGTGGGGTTCTCTCCAATCAGCCGACTCTGGTACAATATATGGCGCACCCTCTTCTATATAATAAAATCCCTCGTGTCATGCTTCTTTTCCAAGTTTCTCCTAATGGGGGTGATTTGGATGGACTAGCCCCACGTGATGGGCTTTTTACTCAATCCTCTTATAATTGTTTTCTTTTAACTGATAGGCCTAAGGCCCATGTAACCACTGACTTTTCTTTTATCTTATTTCGTGTGAGGTGATGACCAAATTATATAAAGACCCACCACTATTTTGTGCATTCCCTGGTAAAAGTCAAAGAACGTAAAATCTATCAAACCAGATTTCCTCTTAAACAATAATTAGATTTCATAACAAGACATTTATTAAATTATATAGTGTATGTTAAATAGAAGAGTAAATAATAACCATAATAATTATATATAATGTCATGTAACATATATAAAATACGTTCGACCATCTACCCATTGGTCTCATGCTTAGTTAAAAATACTCTATTTTAGCCCGTTGTCTTTTAAGACCTTTAAACCCACATCTGAACCAATTAAGAATACTATTCAATAAAAACCTGGCTTAAAAGAACTTAAAAGTGTAGGAAATATTTATATAATAATATGTATATTTTAGACCATATCAAATATATATATGTATATGATTATTCTTTGTTATAAAATATATTATTTAGGTATAATGAGTATACTTAAATAATAAAGAAAGAAATACGTTTCTTAAAGAAGATGAAACGTAGGGTTTCTATAAATAAACTAAAGGTTTATAAATATTACTTTTTAACTAAAGGTTTTAAAGTAAAAAGAGATAATGAACTAAAGATTAATCGAGATAAATAAGACTAAAGATCTTAAGCCGGATCGTGTACCCGACTAACGAAAGTTATACTCGTACTATAGGTGCGAGATAGCAAGAGAAAGACTCACGGACGGTGTTGGAAGCCGATCCCATTGAAAAGGTGAATACGCCCCACTTTCACAAACTTGTTTTCAAACAAACAAACGTGTTATGTGTAAAACTTTACATGAGGCTACGTGTCTCTAAAAACATTATAAATAAGAGTATAAGCCTAGCCCTCAGGCTGTGGTATACGTTTGTCTGGATCCTTACATATGTGGAACGCGGTGGGAACATCGCACCACGCTTGGTCACGACCTCCAGCCACGATGGGCCGGACCTAAGTCATGTCCGAGTGAGACTGACCATGTGTATATTTATGGTACCTAAGTTATGTCGAAATGCTGCGGTGTTTTGCTAAGGTGACCTAGTGTAGAGACTCGAGTTTATGATGATTGTTTAACTTGATTATTCCTAAGCCAAGATGGGCCGAGGCTTACGTGGTCTCGAGGGGTGATTAAGTAAAGAAAATATTTTTAGCGTCAGCATATTCACCAGCATTCGTTGCTGACGTATTTTTATAACATTTTGCAGGTAATCAAGATTAGAGCTTGAAAGACAAAGAGCTCAAGAATTCGATGGCTCGGATAATTTTGTTTAAATATTAAAATATGGTGGTTTTGTAAAACTTATAAAAAGTAAACTAAACGAGACTTTTGTCTCGTCTTTTGTGTTGTAAATATTTATAATATCGATCCTTAAGTTTTTATAAGTCTTCCACTAATAACCGTAACTCTGATTTATTTACAAATATGGTACCAACTAGTGATCACACTCCTAGGCCTTAGATGGGGGTGTGACAGGTTGGTATCAGAGCCATCGATCTTAGCGAATTGGGTATCATAAAACAATACACAAGCTTCGATCCAAGCATAGGAGATATTTACTTGTTTATTTGAATAGGGATAAGATTGGTTGGTAACCCTTTCTTTCCCTCTCCTCAATCTAAACCACCTATCAAGATGTCTTACGAGAAGTTAATGGAATACTATGATAATGAAGCAAGTAGAGCAAGGAAGTACTACAAGTTTCCAAGAGGCATCATGAGCAAGGATTATTTTGAATCATTCTTCAACTCCAACGAAGAACATAACCAAAACCCTAATCCAAGTCTAATCTACCATCTAGACAACACTCCACATCAAGTGTACCAAGCACCAAGGCATTCCAGCTATCATCCAACAAGTTTACCGATGTATCAACCATCCGAGGTCCCAACATATCATCCTACCGAGATCCCGACTTATCAACCAACCGAAGTTCCACCATATTATCCATCTGGAGGATCAACACACTTACCACCGAATCCTCATCCTTCGTATGCTTTCCTCTCCAATATACCAATCAAGGAGGAACTAAAATCTTCTTCATACGATTAGATGCAATGCCATTCCGATCAACGAAGGTGGCATACTGGCATTTCAACTATGGATTCTGCTGATTCCCGTGTCAACAAAGAAGGGTCATCTCACAAGCCCAAGATGAGAATGACAATGTCATACGAAAAGATTCACATGCCGGCAATGACTGAGGAACCAGAAAAGGAACCGGAAGAGGAAACCGACCCTGGGGAGGAATATCCTGACAATCCAAATGAAGTAACCACACCGGAGGAAGAACAACACTTAACCCCAAGCTATGGTTCGGTCGACCCGTATATGCAATTTCTCCATGAACTCAAGGGTAAGGCGTCATCAAGTTTCCCACCATACTAGGACAAGATTCCCTCCATAGAAGAACATGCCAATGAGATTCGTGAGCAAAATGAAGCTGCCAATGCATTCTTCAACTATCCATCCGATGTGACAACATCTCCGTATCCAAACCCGAAGAACCATTATGACATTGTGATGATGGGTTACCGCGACCCACCTCCGAAGTATGGATACCCAAACGAGATACCACAATCACAAGAGGAGCATTTGGATCGAGCCTTACACGAAACTGATGACCTTAGGAAGAAAATTGCTTTGGATGAGAAGAAAAAGAAGAAGATAGGAGACAGGCTTCTTTGAAAGTGCAACAAGCTAACCAAGGTAGTGAAGAAATTCATGAAGGACTGAGAGGATGATGGTGTTGATGGGATATTTTCAAGAGTTGAAGTTATGTGTAATAAAATAGTTTGTATGTTATGTGTAATATACCATGTAATAAGGATAGGACTTTATATATCGCTTAAACGATATATAAGTAGGTTGTAAAATAATTTACATCACTTTATGATATGTATATGTATGTGAAATATATAAACTTGTATTTTAAGAAAAGAAATATGTTAAATTTCAGATAAAAGTAAAAGAATAAAAAGAAAGAAAAGAATGTCTGTCTGACAAAGTGATAATCGAGAGGCCTCCCGAAAGGAAGCTGAAAGAAGGGAAGAAAAAGGGAAAGGTCCCGAAAATGAACGAGAGGAACCGATTCCTAATAAATATATGAACCAAATATAGCAAATGATTAAGAAGGCTGTTAGGGAAGAATCTGAATTCAGATCACAATCTAGACAAACAAAATATTCCCAATCTGTTCACCCTTCTCAAAAATCTGTTAAGTCATGTCCGAAACCATCTCATCTGGAATAGAGTGTTCATGAGTCGAATGCCGATGGAGGCGTTAGACAAGAATTTAAGAAACTCAAGATTGGTGGGTGTTCATTTAAAGATTTCAAGTATTATGGGCCAAAAGAATTCCATGGTGACAAGGGAGCCATCACAACCGTGAGGTGGCTCGAAGAGATGGAGACGATAGTGATTACAAGCAAGTGTTCGGACGAAGAGAATATTCAATACTCTGCCTTGATGTTTAAAGGCGAGGCACTAGAGTGGTGGAGCACGTTAATGATGAGTAGAGGAGGGGAGGTGATGTATAACTTAATCTGGAACGAGTTCAAAGAGTTGTTGATGTCGAAATTCTGTCCGATGCATGAAACGGACCAAATTCAAACCAAATTATTGGCTCACAAAGTTGTTGGAACGAACCTTCGTGAGTATAATACAAAATTTCACGAATACTGTCGTTTGGTTCCCCAGCTGGTTACCCCCGAGTCCAGAAAAGTCACACGTTATATTTGGGGACTGCCACGAGAGATTCGTGACATGGTAAGGTCACACTTTCCACAAACCGCTGACTCTGCAATGGAGTTGGCTGGTTACTTGATGGGCGGTATGATCCGCAATAAGAAGGAGGATAAGAAAGTCGTAACAACACATGACTCAGGAAAGGAGGAAACACCCGTTTCAAGGGTAAAGGAGTCGACCAACGAAGATCTGGCTCCAACCTCGGCATCCCTCAATGCAAAATCTGCAAGAAGTATCATAGGGGTAGATGCAACTTTGCTCCTCGAGTATGTGAGTCGTGTAATAGACCCGGTCACGCAATGGCCGATTGTTGGAAGAAAAAGGTGACCTGCTACAACTGCAAAGAGATGGGGCATCTTAGCTTCGAGTGTCCCAAGAACAAGTCCGCGACTGGTGGTGCAGGTGGTAGCGGTCAAAAGAATGAGCCTAAGAAGGGCAATGCAAGAGTCTTCATCCTTGATATGAAGAAAGCGGCCGACACACCGAAAACCATCACCGGTACGTTCCTTGTTAACAACACTTATGCTAGAGTCTTGTTTGATTCAGGAGCCAACTTAAGTTTTATAGATTATAACTTTTGTAGTCTATTAAACGAACCTTTAATCAAACTAAATAAAACTCTAAGCGTCGATACCGCTAATGGCGAAACTGTTAAAATCGCCGAAGCCCTAGAAACGGAACAATCTTATTGGCCGGTTACGTTTTGCCTATTCAATTGTTACCTATGACTCTTGCTGGTTTTGATGTTGTATTGGGTATGGATTGGTTATCAGACAACCATGCTCGTATCCTCTGCAATAGCAAGACCGTTGAACTTCGAGCCCCTGATAAACGAACCATTCAAATTGAAGGGGATAAAGACGCGGACCGAGTTACCCTAATCTCCATGATAAGGGCTAACAAATGTTTAAATCAAGGATACTTAACATTCATGGCCTACGTCACCGAAGAATCAAAACCCAAAGAAATCAAAGACATTCCTGTTGTTTCTGACTATGCCGATGTCTTTCCCGACGAACTTCCTGGCATTCCTCCCGATCGTGAAGTAGAATTTAGAATCGATCTTATTCCTGGTAATGCCCCGATCGCCAAAGCTCCGTACCGCCTCGCGCCAACCGAGATGAAGGAACTAAAGAAACAATTGGATGATATTCTCGAGAAAGGCTTTATACGACCGAGTTTATCACCATGGGGAGCGCCGTTACTATTCGTCAAGAAGAAGGATGGATCCATGTGCATGTGCATCGACTATCTAGCTCTCAACAAAGTCACAATCAAGAATCGATATCCACTTCCTAGAATCGATGATCTTTTCGACCAACTTCAAGGTGCTAACTTCTTTTCTAAAATCGATCTTCGTTCCGGCTATCACCAACTCAAAGTTCAATCTGAAGACATTCCAAAAACCTCCTTTCGAACAAGGTATGGTCATTATGAGTTCACCGTTATGCCATTTAGACTTACTAATGCGCCAACCGCGTTCATGGACATGATGAATCGTATCTGCAAGCTTTACTTGGATAAATTTGTTATCATCTTCATCGACGACATACTCATTTATTCTAAGTCTAAGGACGATCATGAAAATCATCTTCGAACCTTACTTGAAATCCTTAGAACCGAGAAGTTGTACGCCAAGTTCTCAAAATACGAGTTCTGGTTACACGGGGTGCAATTTCTTGGTCATATTATCAACGTCAACGGTATTCAAGTCGATCCCGCTAAGATTGAAGCTATCTCTAAATGGGAAATGCCTAAGTCACCAACCGAGATTCGAAGTTTCTTGGGAATGGCCGACTATTATCGTAGGTTCATTGAAAACTTCTCCCGAATCGCTGTTCCCCTAACTTCTTTAACTCGCAAGAACATCAAATACGAATGGGGAACAAAGCAACAAGAGGCGTTCGATATACTTAAACGAAAGCTTACCCAAGCTCCTATACTGGCTTTGCTAGAAGGTACCGAAGACTTTGTTGTCTTTATTGATGCGTCTCATTCTGGCTTGGGATGTGTGCTGATGCAATGAAAGAAAGTAATCGCTTACGCCTCTCGTCAACTCAAAGTACACGAAAAGAATTACACAACTCACGATCTAGAGTTAGGCGCCATAATCTTTGCACTTAAGATATGGAGGCACTATCTCTATGGAGTAAGATTTATCTAGAACTTCAAAGAAAACAAGATCTCCGATGAAAACAAGATCTCCGATGAAAAACGTAACGGCACCATTGACTCGCTAGTCAAAGGTGACGATGGTATCCTTAGAATGGGAAACCGAATTTGGGTACCATTATTGGAGACTTGGGTGAGAAAATCATGAATGAAGCCCATAAATCCAAATACATGATGCACCCCGGTAGTGACAAAATGTATCAAAACCTCAAATCGAACTACTGGTGGAATGGAATGAAAAAGGACATCGCTTCGCACGTTGGGAAATGTTTAACATGTTTGAAAGTCAAGGCTGAACCTCAAAAGCCTTCGGGATTGCTTCAGCAACCCGAACTTCCTGTATGGAAGTGAGAGTTAATTACTATGGATTTCATTACCAAACTCCCGAAGACGACTCGACAACACAATGCTATTTGGGTGATCGTCGATAGATTAACCAAATCTGCTCACTTCATTCCAATCAATGAGTCGTACTCAATGGATAGATTAGCGCGTATTTATGTAAACAACATCGTTGTTTTGCATGGAGTACACACTAACTCAGCAAGCCTACATCGCGGTACGCGATGGGCTTGCCAAGGGACCCATCGCAGCGATGGGGTCCAATTTCAGCCTATAAATAGGCAGCCACGAATTTAGATCCATCCCATCCCAAAACACACACATTACTCTCTCACTAGTCTCTCTATAAACCCCGAAGTTCGTGACCTCGATCCATCTCGATAACCGTGCCCCGATTCCTCATTTTCCGTGCCCATTATCTCAATATACGTACCACTTCCCGACAACATTCTAATCAAGAAGGAGGTGCTGCCCCGACGTTCCGACGATCATCTCGAAGTACGTGCTGTGAAGAGTTGGCGTCTCAATAAGCATGTCAAAGGATTGATCAAAGTGTGTGTTGATAAAGAAATAGAGTTGAAGTGTTGCCCGAGTGAATAGGGTTTATTGAGCCGACAAAGGTAGGCATAATGCCCGAATAAAATAATAATAAAATATTATAAGGGCTTAATACCCCAAGTCGAAGTTATTCTCGATAAACGAAGAAATATATAACAAAGAAAATAAAGAAAGAAAAATAAAAAATATATATATGTATATATATATGTATATGATTATTCTTTGTTATAAAATATATTATTTAGGTATAATGAGTATACTTAAATAATAAAGAAAGAAATACGTTTCTTAAAGAAGAAGAAACGTAGGGTTTTTATAAATAAACTAAAGGTTTATAATAATTACCTTTTAACTAAAGATTTTAAAGTAAAAGGAGATAACGAACTAAAGGTTCATCGAGATAAATAAGACTAAAGGTCTTAAGCCGGATCGTGTACCCGACTAACGAAAGTTATACTCGTACTATAGGTGCGAGATAGCAAGAGAAAGACTCACGGACGGTGTTGGAAGCTGATCCCATTGAAAAGGTGAATACGCCCCACTTTTACAAACTTGTTTTCAAACAAACAAACGTGTTATGTGTAAAACTTTACATGAGGCTACGTGTCTCTAAAAACATTGTAAATAAGAGTGTAAGCCTAGCCCTCAGGCTGTGGTATACGTTTGTCTGGATCCTTGCATATGTGGAACGCGGTGGGAACATCGCACCACGCTTGGTCACGACCTCCAGCCATGATGGGCCGGACCTAAGTCATGTCCGAGTGAGACTGACCATGTGTATATTTATGGTACCTAAGTTATGTCGAAACGCTGCGGTGTTTTGCTGAGGTGACATAGTGTAGAGACTCGAGTTTATGATGATTGTTTAACTTGATTATTCCTAAGCCAAGATGGGCCGAGGCTTACGTGGTCTCGAGGGGTGATTAAGTAAAGAAAATATTTTTTGCATCAGCATATTCATCAGCATTCGTTGCTGACGTATTTTTATAACATTTTGCAGGTAATCAAGATTAGAGCTTGAAAGACGAAGAGCTCAAGAATCCGATGGTTCTGATAATTTTGTGTAAATATTAAAATATGGTGGTTTTGTAAAACTTATAACAAGTTAACTAAACGAGACTTTCGTCTCGTTTTTTGTGTTGTAAATATTTATAATATCGATCCTTAAGTTTTTATAAGTCTTCCGCTAATAATCGTTACTCTGATTTACTTACAAATATGATACCAACTAGTGATCACACTCTTAGGCCTTACATGGGGGTGTGACACTCCAAATCCTGATGGATTTAATTTTCGTTTCATTAAATGTTTTTGGGAGGACTTAGAGGAGGATTTTATGCGGGTTTTTGCCGAGTTTCATGACACGGGTATGATCAACAAAGAGTGCAATTTGTCATATATCACATTGGTCGCTAAAATTAAAACGCCTCTGGGTTTAAAGGACTACAGGCCTATAAACCTGGTTGGGGTTATAAATAAGGCGATATCGAAGGTAGTGGCTGGAAGGATTAAGAAAGTGTTGGGAGATGTGATTTCCGATTCACAGTCGGCTTTTCTTAAGGGCAAACTCATCCTTGATGGTCCCCTTGTCCTTAATGAACTTGTTGGTTGGATGAAGAAGGTGGGGAAAAAGGCGTTTTTGTTTAACTTAGATTTCGAGAAGGCGTATGACAACGTGAATTAGGAGTTCCTCATCTCCATCATGCAACAAATGGGGTTCTCGGATAAATGGTGTTCATGGGTTAGAGGTATTATTCAATCTGCTCGGTCCGCGGTTCTAGTGAACGGGTCCCCGACGTTCGAGTTTGATTGTAAAAAAGGTCTCAGACAAGGCGACCCCTTGTCGCCTTTTTTGTTCTTGATAATCATGGAGGCTTTGGCGTCTTTACTATCTAGAGCGGTTCAGTTGGGGACATTGAAGATATTTCAGCTCCGGGTGATGGTCCTATTATCTCGCACATGTTGTATGCTGAAGATGCTCTCATCATGGGTTCTTGGTCCCCCGAGAATATTGTTCAAGTTACCAGGCTGCTCTGTATCTTTTATATTGTTTCCAGGATGAAAATAAACGTTCACAAGTCGTTTCTTTATGGTGTGGGTATTCCGGAAGCCGAAGTTAGAAGTTTGGCAGACTCTATGGGATGTAGTGTTGGCGTATTTCCATTTCAATACTTGGGGATTAAAATCGGTGCTAACATGAACCGTATCTCCCATTGAGATACGGTGATTGAAAAGGTTAGGAGCAGGTTGCAATCTTGGAAGGCGAAGGTCCTCTCCATTGATGGTCGGATCACGTTAATAAAATCGGTGCTCGCGAGCCTACCGGTTTATTATTTATCTATATTTCGAGCGCCTAGTACTGTGGTAGAAATCATTGAGAGATTGATGCGAAAGTTCTTATGGGTTGGAAATAAGGATGGGAAAGGGGTTCATTGGGTTGCTTGGGAAGTTGTCACGAGACCAAAAAATTTCGGGGGGTTGGGTATTTCTAAGATTTCCGAGGTGAATGCGGCGTTACTGGTAAAGTGGGCGTGGAGATTCAAAAATGAGCATGAGAGTATGTGGCGAAAAGTTATTATCAGTCTCCATGGAGGTCGCAATAAATGGGCTTTTGTTCCTGTGAAAAAGTCACTAGGTGGAGTTTGGAAATCAATTGTGTCTGTACTAAACAAAGTTCGGTTTGATGGTAGAAGGGTTGAGGACCTCTTTTCTTGTAAGCTTGGAGATGGGTCTCGTATTGATTTTTGGAAGGACGTGTGGTTCGGTTCAACTCCTCTGTACAGACGATGGCCGCTCCTTTTCTCAGCTGACAGGAACAAAAATGTCACGGTTGCTGCTCGTTTGAAGACAGAAGGCGATCAGACATCGATTAAGGATCTTTGGAGCTGGGTATGGCTTCCGTTGAAGGGATTTCCGAGGTTCAAGATGTGGCTTACATGCTTTCGGTCGTTTGAATTACTCAGGTTGTTGACTGCTGGTTGTGGGATCAAAACGCCCACAACGGCTTCTCTGTGGCAGCAGTTAAAACGGCTATGCGTCAAAATGCTTATGGGCATCCTGGTCAAGGAATGCGATGGGAAAGCTAGGTGCCAATCAAAGTTAATGCGCTAGTTTGGAGGCTGGAAAAAGAGAGAATCCCTACACGGGTTGAACTGGTAAAAAGGAAATTGAATTTGCCTAGTGTAAATTGTCCGATGTGCAATGTTGGTGAGGAGACAGTCAACCATATTATTGTTGCGTGTGGTTTTGCTTTCGGTGTTTGGAGCAAGGTGTGGAGTTGGTGCCGCCTAGTTCTGGCCTCTAGTAACACTATCGAAGACTTGAAGACTTGGCAAGATTTCTCCTTGGTGGTGGGTAAAGGTAAAAGGATTGTTCGATGTGTTATTATGATGACATGTTGGGCTATTTGGAAAGAGCGAAACAAGAAAGTCTTTCACAATTCGGACCCGAAGGTAATTGAGGTTGTGGCGGTAGTAAAAGCCATGTCGTTTTTATGGTTAAAGGCTATATCGAATATAGATAAGATAGATTGGATTGATTGGGTCAAGTACCCCTTGTACATGTTGTAAATGGTGTGTTGAGGGGGGGCTTAGTTTTAAGGTCTCTCTCGTTTTTTTGAATGAAGTTTAATGTTTAAAAAAAAATTGAACAATTCCATCACTTCCATGTTTAGCCCAAAGAGGCCCAATGTTAAGAGTCTTTGTTTTCTTCTTATTGACTTGACTTAAATATTTTTTTTTGCTATTACTATATCAATGAAATTAAATTTGCTTTACAAAATACAAATCATTCATAAAAATTTTAGTTACAGGAGAAAAATATGTAATATATATATATATTTATTATATTTCTTACATTCGGTTGGAGTTTTTGTCGATCGATTACGTGTCACA
The DNA here is from genome assembly GCF_021521415.1 of Bidens hawaiensis. Taxonomy (NCBI): domain Eukaryota; kingdom Viridiplantae; phylum Streptophyta; class Magnoliopsida; order Asterales; family Asteraceae; genus Bidens; species Bidens hawaiensis. The sequence continues at coordinate 400,636 of NW_027492132.1, read as the reverse complement.
ATATGTTATCTTCGACTTTCCATTTCATGAATGTCAAAAGATTTGTCTAGACAATTTATTTTCATTGATGTATAATATTTGTTCATTAACTTGTATTGTGTTACCCTAATGAGAAGGACCTCTCACGTTTCATATGCTTTTGGCATAATTAATCCCTAAGTTTGAAAAAAAAGGTCACTCAACTCGAATTTACTATATCAAAACTTATAAACTTGTCTATAATAGTATAATGCATGTTGGTAAAAAAATATTTAAAATAATTACCAATTCCATATTAAATTACTCAAAATTTGATTAGTTTGACACTTGACAAAGAAATGTTTTTAACAAAAATTCATACAATTTTGTTTTGACTAAATTTAGGGATAACTATTAACTTGTTGTTTTTGTAGTTGTTAATAAGTTTGAAGCCGCTATTTGTCGATGGGCCACTTGATGGCTCCGTATTGGTCGATGCCATTTTTTTCATTTTCTTTTATTTTTTAATTCCGATATCGTAACGAACATAATGAAAATGACCGAATTTGCATAGACCCACAACCTTAATACCCGGGACCGACAATGCTTGGGAATTTACCAACGCTCGAGTTACCAACCGAAGCCACCCTATTGGTTCACCTCAATTTTTATATTTTCCTTGTATTTTTAGCTCCGATGCCATAACGAAAGTAACCGAAACCGACCGAATTCATGTTGAGTTACCGCCTCAATGCATGGGATCGACAACGCTTGTATTTATTTATATGTTACTTTGGCGGATTTTTTGGGTTTATTCAATGCTTGGGACCGACAACGCTTGTATTTGTTTATGTGTTAATATTTTTATATGTTACTTTGACAATTTTTTTGTTGGGTTTTAACGCTCAGGTTTGTCAACAATGTCTATACCGCAACGAGTGTAACCGATAATTTTCAAATTCGCGTCGACTCGCCTTCTAACGCTTGGGTTTATCATCGCCTGTATTTTATCGACCTATCCCGATGCGTTGTGCTGTGTAAAACACTAGTATTGAATATTTTCACAAGTATATTAACTCTAGACTAGTTTATGGACTTTTAAATAGTAAAATTTGGTTGGGTGACTTTTATGTTTAAAAACATTGATATGCAAAAGTTAGCATGACAATCAAACCCATATCTAACATGCATACCCGAAACATTCGAGACGGGTAATGTGACGAGTATTTGGGTATAAGATTAGTTTTACAAAGGTTTGTGCATATGGGATGCGTATCACCGTATCGGATTAGGTTATACATGACTCGTTCACCTGACTATATACCAAAACGTATGCATAAACAGTGTTGTAAAAATCGCTAGTCGCTAGTCGAGCGGTGAGGTGGGGACTAGCGATTAATCGGGATTAAACGGGATTAATCGGAATTAATCGGATCGGAATTTAATGTATAATTTTTTATTTTATATATACATACACACACTTTTATATGTAATTTTCAACATGCATAAACACATTTTGGGCAAAAATTTGCTTCAATCTTATCGGAAAGTGTTGGTTTTTGATCGAATCTTGCTGGAAACCGTTAATTTTAGTTGGAATCTCGCTGGAAACCGCTCATTTTTACATAATCTCGCCGGAAATCGTCGGTTTTGGTCGGATTTGACCATTGACCGATTAACCCAAAATTAATCAATGAAGTGAGGACTAGCGAATAATCAGGTATTAATCGACGCTTAGTTAGAATTTTGCCACACTGTGCACAAAATGAACTTTTCTTTCAGAATATTTATTTACTGATATTTTTTGTATATCTTTTTATGGAATGAAAGTACGAACTTATCTTTTAATTCATCATGAATTTTACATATTTTAGATATAATAATTGGTGATACGTATGTAATTTATCATATTTTTATTTAATATTGTTTTTAAAGATTATGATGGTAGGAAAAAATATTTGGATATCCCAACGGTACATCCAATACAAACACATGTAATTACTTTACATATACGTGACGAGTATCAGGCTGTGCATGAGTTATGATTTTAACCGAATATAAAACTAAGATTGCCAATACTTGATCCCTAGCCAAAATTATATTTTAATCATGATGACTTTTTTCCAGGAAACTTAAAAGCATGTTATTTTTAATGGTACTAAACCCTGTTTTTGTAACTATAGGTATGTTTGGCATGAAGCTTTTAGAAGTTTTTAAGAGCTTCAAGTTTCAAGCTTTAAAAAAAAAACTCATACTCAATTAAATATAAGTCATTATTGTGTATGTTTGGCAAAACTAGCTGGTAGTTGTAACTGAAAGCTGCTAGCTGGTGGCTGGAAGCTGTAGCTTTTTAAATATATTTATATGTTTGACAGAGTAGCTGAAACTTTTAATAAAATGTATAAAATTATTAAAATGAGTATAACTAAAAACAATAATATAAATGTATTTATTTTGGAAGGTTATTTAAGTAATTAAAATGCAAAAAGCTTGTAGCTCTTTTTAAACGCTACTAGTAGAATCTTTAAGTTTTTTCTTCTGACCTAAAAGTTTTAAGCTCCTTGATCCAAACAAGGCTTTTAATCGAGTATAAACTTTTTCTTAAAAGCTTAAAGCTTGAGGCTCCTAAAAGCTCATGAAAGCTTCCTGTCAAACATAACCACAATGACGATATTCAAGTGCGTATTCCAACCATCAAATTTGTTTTTAGTTATGTACAGGGCCGGCCTAGGGGTGTGGCCGGGTAGTCGACGGCCATAGGCCCGACACCCCGCTAGGCCCGAATTTTTTTTTATATTTTTTCTATGTATTTTTATAAAATTTTTTTATGTATAACCAATGTTTCAACATAATTTCATAACCACTAGCTTGGTCTAGTGGCAAAGAGATATGACATCTAATCAGAGGTTGTGGGTTCTAGTTGTAGTGACATTTTTATGTTTATTTTTATATACAAGTTTTTTACACAACTCAAATCATAAATAAGTAGTAAGTAAGCCAATTTAAAATTAATTTGTTTAAAAAAAATGTTTTTTTTACCTAAGGCCCAAAATTATTTTCGTCTTTTATCCAAAAAAATTTTCGACTTTTCGAAGCCGGCCCTGATTACGTAGATATGTATGTTGAAAAAAAAGGAACTTAGGGGGTGTTTGGTACAGAGAATGGAAAATGAGAGAAAATAGAAATGGAAAAGGAATTGTAGAGAAAGAGAATTGGTATGGAGAATGAGAATCATTTCTCTTGTTTGGTACACGAGAAAATAAACAGAGAACTCTACCATACCCAACCCCACCTCCACCCAACCTGACACCACTCACCACCGCAGCCCCACCACCACCAGCACCACCACCACAGCCCCACACCATCAGCACCACCACCACAGCCCTTTCTTCAACCACAGCCCACCACCACCGGCTGCCGCCACCAAATCCCCTTCTTCAACCACAGTACACAAGAAATTAAAAAGATTCAAATTTTTGGAACATAAGATATAGAAAAAGGAGGCTCAGATCTGTCATCACTGCCTCTTTGGAGATTTTGTGGTGGTGGTTGTGGTGGCGATGATGATGATGATAATCAGAAGCCACCTGCGACCACCGCCGATTTCCACCACCACTGTCACCCACCTGCGACCACAATCACCCGACCATCTGAAAACCCTAACCTACCACGAACCACCACTTGAAACCCTAATCTCCGTTCACCCGTACCACCTGCAACCTACAACTGGTTACCATCTCTGTGTTCACCACTGCGAACGGCGGAGACGAGGTGGCGGTTGCAGACTTGGAGACGAGGTGGCGGTTGCAGACTTGGAGACGAGGCGGAGACTTGGAGACGAGGTGGTGGCCGGAGACGGGGTGGTGGTCGGAGACGAGGTGGTAGCCGGAGACGAGGTGGTGACATGCTATGAGAAGGCTGCTAAGAAATGGATTTCTCTTTGTTTTAAAGAGAAATGGAATTCTCTAGTTTTAGAGAAATAGAAAAAGAAATAGAAATGAAAAGTGGAAAACAAACAAAAGAAATATTTCTAATTCCATTTCTCCCCAATTAAATCCCTCTACCAAACACCCCCTTATAACAATGAAGTTGGATACATTCACATGAATCAAAATCAAATGTAAAGATGAAAAGATAAGCACGTGAATACGTGAGCGAACCATTATATAGACTATAGAGAGATGTCTCATTCGCAGATTCTTTCCACCACTACTTGCAACTTGAATCCTTTAAAATTAAGATGTGCGGGTATCACTATCAGGGTATTGATTGGTTATTAAAGTTCATTTAAGAAAAAACTTTTTTAAGTAAAAACGGTTTATATATGAAACCACAAGTTCTAATTTAGTTTAGATCAGTTATGGTTTGTTACATAATTTTAATAATTTTAAGTAGGTTTTGAATAAACAACAGGATGTCAAATAAAATTTTAAACTCGTTAATTCACAAACAAATATCACATGTAATAAAATAAATATTCGGAAAATAAATATTTTCAAAGCTTGTTCCATAGGTTCCACAAGAAGTATCTTTCAAGTTTTGTTTGGAACATGATTAACGTGTTTTAATAATCGTGGTTTCGAATTGTTGCATGCAAATCCTTTTTGTCTAGATTTGGCCTAGCTAAGTGACTCACGGTGATTAACTAGTCGTGTTTATCGAAATCAAAGGTCTCCTTTGAAAATGTTTGTATATAACAACTCTTATCGTAAGAGATAGAACGTGTGCAGATGTTGGGTAAATTTTCAAGTTAATATATTCTTAGATATAAGACCATCCGCTATGGGGCGCCGAGGAGGGGAATTTTTGGGCGACGAGGGCGCGAAACACCTCGGTGGGGCGCCGTTGAAGGCTGGGCGGCGAGGGTGGGATCGTTTGAACGGCCGGCGCCGTTGAACAAATTGGTGGGGCCCCTTACTTTCCTCTCTCAACCTCTCACACACATACATATGTGATATGTATATCTATACTATATATAATGTATGAAAGAAGGGTAAATTAAGACACCTTAGATTTAAAGGATTTACAAATTATTCAACACATGGTACAACCATTAATACATCTTCGACATGGGCAAACTTGTCCACTACAAGAGTTAAATATGGTTACTAAATAATAGTTACAATATTAACCCCTATACTTTACTTAACTTTTGTAAATTACAATAATTATTACAACTATGATCCTTGATCTTTTACTCTTTTGTGATTTTTATTTTCATTTTTAACTCAACTTCCCTCATGATTTTTAAACATTAATAACTTTTGCATGCCCAAATAGTTTTTTAAAGAAATTACACCATAAAAACGAGCATGTTTTTCTCTTTAATTTGACTATCATATTGTTACAGTTTTTTAAATTAAAAAAAATAACATTTTACGTAAGGGCATTTGCGATCTGGTTTGGTTTTGATGGTTTTTAAATTAAACCGTGAGTCAAACCGTTAGTAACCGGTTTTTGTCGTCGGAAACCGAAACGAACCTTTTGTAAACGACCGGCCGAAAGTTAATTAAAAAAATCAATGGTGAAATCAAACCAATGACCGGTTTGAACGTTTTTTGGTTTCAAATCGAACAACAAACACCCATAAACTTGCTACATAATTACAAAGATATTTGTTTCTCGCTGCATCGCGCGGGCACCCGTCAAGTGTATATATATATATATATATATATATATATATATATGGGCGCCAATGGGCATTAAACCACAACGGGGCATTGTTGGTTGGGGGCTTCAAAGCCCCCGGTAGTTACGTGGCACTGGGGAGGGGCTTCGAAGTATCTTTGTGTTTTAGCCTTTTTATGTATTGTAAAATAATTATTTTGTAATTAATAACTTAGTTTTCTTAATCACCGTTACGTACCAGCGCAGTATAAAAGTGGTTCGTTTGCTTATTACCAAATAGAAGAATTTCAAATATCAGAAGAGTCAAAATAGTATTTACTGGATCATGTTTGGTTGCAAACTTGCAATAGTTTATAATAGATAAATTACTTTATATATTATTCGTGTAATATGAATATTATTCTATTTATTAGCATCTTTTTTGGTCAAATGTAAGCTACAATAATTGAACGTTAACTCTACGTTTGTCTACAAAAATAACTTAATTCCAATTTGATGCTGCCTTTAAAAAATCAAAAATAAAAAAAATTCCAATTTGATGTCCACGATGAATCCTCAAACGCGGGGACCAAAAGTTTATTGCAAATTTAAGTAAAATTATACTCTAACATTGTTATTATTATTACTATTATATATCCGTTCAATTAATAATAAGCAAACAAATCAATAACACAAGTAATATAATATTTTATGTATTGGATTTATGTTCGATAAAATTAATGTTTGCCTTTTGGAGTAAAACACACTTCCTATACCTGACGTTGTATCTTACCTACCATCATATGCAAGTGTGCAACAAGTATTTAAGTAATTATGCATTTCATCTATAACATGTTATGTTTGAAATATACTCTCACGTATGTTGAATGTTGAAGTATAAGGTTTAATGCTTTATATTGCATTTTGATCTGAACAAATCCAAGTTTGACAATTTTGTTTGAGTTATTGAGCTTTGATTTAAATACCCTAAAGTTTAAAAGCGTAACGTGTTTGATTAAAACATGGTTATAAAAAAAGGCACCAAGACGAACATTTTAGTCTACATTTCATAATGTATTTTTCACTTATGATATTCAAAGAAACAAGGTTACCATTTTATATTTATTGTCGTTAAAAATAATTACATTATATTAATTTGTAGTTATTTATTGGATACTCTTTTATGCTTTTATGCTCCCCCCGACTCCCCAACCCACCCAACACCCAAACAACTCGATAAGAAGTAAAGTTGGTTGATGAGGACCATGTGGTAATTCTTTAGGTGTGATTATTCGGCCGATGTGTAGTAGAATTGGCACAACACTTGGAGAGGTGTCTTGCTTGCCTTCATCTCCCACCAATATGAATGACATTATGATTTTTGTAAACCGAGTCATGGGATCCAAAAAATGAATAAACTCAAAGTAGCTATCCAATACTCGACAATTTGGAAAACTCGAAATGCCTTGCTGTTTAGAAAGGACACCTACTCGCCTTTTAAAAACAGTGACGAAAATTAAGCCTTTCTCTTTCAATAGAATAAAATTTAAAATATAAAGGAAATCATGTAATCAACATTGATTAGATTAGTGTTCTTTTTCACTTTATTATCATACATGTCCTTTCATTCTCCCTTTATTAAACTGACACCAACTTATAATAAAATCAAAAACTAATTAAAAGTACTAAGTTTGAAGCTTCTATAATTCTATTTAATATTTAGCAATTTAGTCAACCTTTTGTCATCTAGAATAGTAAAATCCAATAATTTATTTGAATTATTCATGTAGTAACCTGTCTAGGTATAACTCAGCACACAATCTTGATTAATCTACATAGCTTTACAGCAGCCCCACCAACAAGTCTTCTATATACCTCCTTGATCTGTCTTATGTTTGGGTGTTCATGTGTACATAATTTTTTATTAATACACATATACACATGGCCATATAGCATATACCTTCAAGAATAATCTTCACACCTCCTCATCAATATATCTTTTATGCTAGCTTTCTGTATATAGATAATATGTAACAACCATTTTGCTTTAAAGATCAAATATTCTCCCTTGCCTCTATTCTTGGTGCTACCGTGTGACATATATATTACTTCAAATAATATATGTTCCTATTTCTAGCTACAAACTATTCCAAGTCAGTTTAACTTCAATTCGAAGAATTGCATCGAATGGCGATGATCATAAAGCCGGCTTCATTCAAAGGCTTGTTCTTCATGACATCAGCCACCTTGATTATTTTAAAAGTTATCTTCTTTTTTGTTACATATATTCCTTCAAATCTAATGATGACACATGAGCATGATGATCATCACTTTGACCTAAATCCACCGTTTGATCGTTCTTCAGAAATATTTATTAATCCTCCTGTCTCGATCCTTGAGGATGCTGTTCGGGTATTACATGAAGAACATACACTCTTGATCGATAATAAGTCTGGACCGCCACATGAAGATAGCGGTGGAAGGTTGCGGGAGGTGGTGCATGAGGGTGGTCAACTTTTAGCCGGAGATTCTACGTTCTCAAAAGGTAAACTACGACGTTTTTGGACTCATCGCTGGCCACATGCTTATTTGTTTACTTTAGTCAATTCAGTTAGGGATTTAAAAGCATTATTATTTAGAAAATATCCCTTAATTTTAAAAGATGTTCTAGAGCAATAGGAAAGGATATGTTCTTCCTTAATGTTTGGAGATATATCATAAGTATGATAATTCTAATAAAAATGGGAATAATCTTTTCATTTAATTGCCTAGTTTAAATTAGAGCAAAACAAAGTTGTAAAAGTTGCTAGACGGATTCTAGGCGGCTGGGGAGTTGGGTGTACTCGAAGTACTCGGGGAATACTCAGAGAGTACCCGGACATGGTAAATATAAAGAAAATTAATTTTTGGATATTTTGGATATTATATATATGTCAAATATCATAAGTTTAATAATATTTATACCAAATTAGGTGAAATTCAATATAAAAAAGAGAAAAATATTTTTAAATAATAAATTATTCTAAAAATTGTTAATTCATTAAGTAAAAAAAATGATATTTATTCTTTAATATTAAAGAACTACGAGTTATGTTTATTTTTTTAAGTCAAAATCGGCCAAAGTTCACCGACAATATGCAATTTTGGCTGACGTTGACCACCTCTAATCGATTCTTAGTAACTAGGCGGAATTAAAGAAACTCCTCTCTGCAACATATCTTGTAGCGAGTACTCGGCATTGGAAACTTACTTTTACAACATTGGAGCAAAGTTTGAAAATTCTTTTTGCTCAAACTAAATCTAAACGAGGAATCTAAACGAGGACTTTGAAATTTAAATTTAGAAAATTTGTATATTATTTATTTTACAGAATTTAGTTCATTAAAATGGTTATCAAACCGGTTGAACTCTTAAGTATATCCGGGATTGTATTTCATATTTATTTTATTTTAAAATCTTATTTACTATTCCATTTATCATTCAAACTTACTTTATTAAAGTTTACACAAAAAAGATAAAACAGTTATAAGATTGATTTTAAATTAATTATATACGTGTTCAATTTTAAAATTGTCTATATATGATGTCAAGTAGTTTTTGAATAATGGATTGATAAAACAAGCGATTGACCGGTCTTGCTAACAAAACAGTGGGTCGAATTTATCAAGTTGTGATAATTAGTCAATACCATGCAACAAGCTACGAATGATTGTGATGGCAGTACATATAATGTATATAATACGTTACGGTATCTATCTTTTCAGATATAAAGTCTTTTGTTAATTCGTTATCACCATAACGTTCTATGTTCACTAAATTTATGAGACGTATATATATCACGCGCAGCCATTGTCATATGTTAATTAGTACGTAACTTGATACAAGTAAAGAATCATATATGATATCATATATGATATATAAATGCCAAGTTCCTAAAGTAGAAAGTAGAAATGCTTTAACAGAATTGTCAATGTCATGTGTTGTCTATGTCCATTATATCCAGCCACCTTCAAGACCATAACATGTTTTTCTTGTGAGATAATTACAATTTTGCCCTTACCAGCATCCACATGTTGACCATTACTTGGGATTCAAGGGTCTACAATATGGTCCTAAAGCTAGCAAACTTTGTGATTATATCTTTTTGCCACTTTCTTTATTCAAGTGAAGCCTCACTCTTTAACTAACTTTGTAATATCTTTTTGCTACTTTTTTTAATTCCAGTTAAGCCTTTTGAGGTCAAAGAATTGTACCATGAAAAAGACATTTTCTTGGACAATTATCAACAAATGAACAAGACCTTAAAAATATACATCTACCCGCACAAGAAAACCGACCCATTTGCCAATATTTTCTTGCCCGACAACCACGGTTCACCGGGAGGCAACTATGCGAGTGAAAGCTACTTCAAAATTGCACTCTCAATGAGCCATTTTGTCACACAAGACCCATCTAAAGCAGACCTATTTTTCTTGCCATTTTCTATTGCAAGTATGAGACATGATAAGAGAATTGGAGTAGGTGGCATAAAAAACTTCATCAAAGACTATATTTTTAACATAAGTCACAAATACCCATTTTGGAACCGCACTGGTGGTGCTGATCATTTCTATGCCGCGTGTCATTCTATTGGGAGGACCGCAATGGAGAAAGCACCCGAAGTTAGGATCAATGCAATTCAAGTTGTTTGTTCTTCAAGTTATTTCTTGCAAGGGTACACCGCGCATAAAGATTCATCTATACCACAAATATGGCCAAGACCCGGAGTCCGCCCCACCCGTCACCCATCTAAAAGGTTTCCCAACTTTTACAACTTTTGGTTTGTGTTCTAAGAAGTGATTATATGATTATTCATAGTTTTACTTTTATAAAAAGTAGCAGACTATATTTTAAATGAATTATGTAATTATAATATAGGGTAACACTCAGTATATATGTAACAAACTAGAAAAAGACCTAGAGAAACCTAACTCGGCCGGGGGCTAAACAAAACTAAATCTTAATACTAATAATTTATATATATTTAACAGATTTTACACTGGGATAGAGGAATTATTTGCACTTATCTCACCATCTCTAGACCCTACCAATAACCTGCTATGAGTAAGGTTTTGCTAAGTACGTTTGTTTTTACTTTTACCTGGATGTTGCAGGGAAACGCTTGCATTTTATGCAGGAGCAATGAACTCACGTGTGCGTGAGTCATTGGTTCAGACATGGATGAACGATTCAGAGATTAGAGTCCACCAAGACCGTCTGAAAACACCATACTCAGAGTCACTTCTTGGAAGCAAGTTTTGCATCCATGCAAAAGGGTTTGAAGTAAACACGGCTCGTATAGGTGATGCAATCTACTATGGTTGTGTCCCCGTTGTTTTGGCCGACCATTATGATCTGCCATTTGGGGATGTCTTGAACTGGAACAGCTTCTCGGTTGTTGTTTCAACGGAAGATATTGCGTTCTTGAAGAAGATACTGAACAAGATTGCTGATTCTGATGAGTATATGAAACTGCAGAAGAATGTGGTGAAGGTGCAGAAGCATTTTCAATGGCATGAAGTGCCGGTAGATTTCGATACGTTTTATATGGTGATGTATGAGTTATGGGTTAGGAGAAGTTCTATTAGGATTCCTTCATTCAACTAATGATTTGTTAATTGTTATTACTTACTGAATAAATTAAACAACCATCACAGAGCAACAACTTATTGATGATTTAACTATGAATATATGAACAAAAAAGTAAAAACAAATAAATATAATAAAAAAAGTTCCATTGCCGGGAATCGAACCCGGGTCTCCTGGGTGAAAGCCAGATATCCTAACCGCTGGACGACAATGGATACTTATTTCAGGAGGCATTGTTTATACTTATGAATTTTAATCAGTTGTGTACTTACATTAAGTTGATCACTTACGTGTATTCTCTTTTAAAGAAAATGTTAAATGTTTGTTACATTGGAACAAATTGGATTACTCATGTAAAGCCAAGTAGAGTTTAGTTCAAAAGAAGTTGAAAAAAAATGATGGCCTAGGATTCATTGTTATGATTAAAATTCTAGACCAAACAGCTAACTATGATTTCCATTTTCAAGCAACATAAAGCCAAACCAACTAGGTTGGTTGGGTTTGCGGGATTGGCAGGTTGTGGACCAGTATTATTCATTTTTTCCAAAAGTGTGAACTTTCATTAGTTTTTGAAAATGACGACGATGGCTAGTGAGTATAACACATATACTAATTGAATATTCTTTAGTGAACCGAACAATATATATTTCAGAACCGACAAATCAACTGACTTGCTTGGGTTTAAACAATTAAGTTAGTTTTAACTGTGAACTCCTTCATCCGCGTATATCTTTGTTACGATATCTGATGTTTTTTTAATTACTATAAAAGCATCCAGTATAACAACACAAGTAATAATAAGCTAAAAAAAACACTTTTAATACTGTTAAAAAAGAGTATACGGCAAAGATTCTTTGGGCTTTTGATTGCACCTAATGGATTGGGCCTGTGTAAATGATCACTGATATTGGACTATTGGATATCAAATCAAATGAATCTGTAGGTTGCCATCAAAAGCTACTGATTTAATTACTTTATTCATACAACATTAATACAAGAGTTGCTGCTAAAAACTTGATGTGTGAAGATCAAACTCCCACAAAAAATACTCAACAATCAACACACTAATCAGGTTCACAAACTCTTCCTAGGCTTAGTAGTGAGCCCGAACCCAAACGGGTACAACGGATCATAATGTGAGTCACCAACATTCATGGGGAGTTGATCAACAGACTTGAACCAAGTACGCGCAAGCTTGCCAGTAAACCCATAGTCACCAAATAGGACATCCGTGACACCTTGACCCTCGGTTCCTGGAAGCCAAGCAGCCACAAGGGCGTCTATGGTTTTAAGATACGGTTGTATTACTACAGGCCGGCCACTGATCAAGACCACCACGCATTTCACTGAGCCGCATACATTCTTGATGGTGCTTGGTCCCGGCTCTGGGATTGTCAGATTCGCGCTGTCTCCAAATGTCTCGGCATATGGGTGCTCGCCCACCACGACAATTGCGTAGTCGAATTTGTTGGACTTGACAAAGTTACCACTCGGGTTCTCATTGTAGATCACTTGAGTTTTCGGGTCAACAGTTTTTTCACAGCGGATAAGATTGTGGTGCCTGCAAGACCAAAGAGGTTTAGCGACGTCAAATGGTTTAGTTCAAGTCTTCAAGATTTTTTTAAAAATATAAAATTAAACGGTTTAGATCAAGAATGTAAAGACTGTAAAAAAAATCAAAAGATTTTAAAGGACCAAATGGTTTATTCAAGATTTATAAAATATCATAGCTCTAGGTTTTTAAAAAGATCAAAGGGTTTAGTTCAAAATTTTAAAAAGATCAAAGGGCATAGTTCAAGATTTTTTAAATTTTGCTAGATCATAACTATACCTTCTGTAATATCTCCTGAAAGCCCTTGCCACTCGATTGTCCATCCGCCACATTGATAACCAATATTATCAGCATGAGACCCCGCAACTAGTATCTTCGACGCCTTTTTAGGAAGTGGTAACAATGGCTTCTTTATAGATTTACCATTTTTCAATAATACAAGTGTTTTCCTCACTGCTTCCCTGGCCAGATCTCTGTGCTCCTGTTCATATTTGAGTTCACAAATTAAAAAAAAAAATTAGTGACTTTTTTAAGTTTCCGCTTTAAAAAAGCTTACAAAATAGTAACCGAGTGACATAATTTTTCTTTTTAGATCAGTCAATTTTAACCGATTTTTGAGTGGCTTTATGCTTTTTATCCTAAAGATTTTATCACAAAAAGGTTAAAGGAGTTAAGTTACCTGGCTTCCAAGGTACTTAGTCATGCTGTAATCAGCCAACGGCTTCTCGAACAAACCCATGGTGAACTTGACCCTTAGAATCCTTTTAACTGCGTCATCTACACGGCTCATTGATATGAACCGTTTCTTGACTAGATAAGTTAGACCGTTGATGAACTCTGTGTAGTTGTATGGGACCATGAACTGCACACGCGCAGCACTTTAAATTCTAGTAACTTGTATACAATCAAGAACAAGAAAAAAACAAACATACCATATCAATACCGGTGTTCATCCCGGCTATGATCGAATATGTATAGTTAGCATGTTCAGGAGTAGTGATACGGTCAATCCCTTGCCAGTCTGATATAACAAACCCCTGAAGTCAAAGTCAAAGTCAAAGTCAAAGTCAAACAAACTTCATTAGGTGCTTGTGTTGTGTAACTAAGGGAGTACTCAATGCAACTGACGAAGTGGATAAATGTGAATTTCTACCTTGAACTTAAGCCTGTTCTTGAGAAAATCAGTTACAAGAAAACGGTTAGCGTGCATTTTGACCCGTTCCAGCTGGAATATGAGGTCATAATAGTAGCCACACCTTTGATGACAGCATCATAGTATGCTGGCATGTGTATTCTGAAGAACCCTTTGGGATCGATTATCGTGTTTCCCTCGTTTGTTCCCAGGTGGGTCCCGCCATCTCCCAAGTAATGCTTAGCACATGACTTAATAGTTCATACTAAACTCTAAAGCTTCCTTAAAATCCTTTGGTAGGTTCAGTTGTGAGCCCATATCCGAAAGGGTACAACGGGTCATAATGCGGGTCGCCAACGTTCATAGGAAGTTGATCAACCGTCTTGAACCAAGTATGCGCAAGTTTACCCGTGAAGCCATAATCACCAAACAAAACATCAGTTGCACCTTGTCCTTCACTCCCTGGAAGCCATGCAGCCACCAATGCATCCATGCTAGCAACATACGGCTCGATCACCACAGGCCTGCCCGACATTAGCACAACTACACATTTCACTGACTCGCATACGTTCATGATGGTTGTTGGTCCGGGTTCTGGGATTGTTAAGTTCTGGTTATCTCCATTTGCCTCGGCATATGGATACTCGCCCGTCACCACAATGGCATATGAAAAATTGTTGGACTTGATGAAATCCGGAGTCGGGTTTTCTACGTATACAACTTCTGTTGTCGGGTCAACGGTGTTTTTCACAGCAGATAAAATGGTTGTACCTATTATTAACATCAACAAAGATAGTTATTTTCATATGCTACTATATTACCACTGTTATTAACATCAAGAAAGATAGTTATTTTCAATGTCCATGCAGAAAAATATTTATTTATGAGAAAATCATAAGATTATACATTTGACCAAATCATATTAACATCATGGCGGTTGACTTTTAGTTTTTCATAAACAAAATTATCACTAAAAACGAGAATATGTCCATCCTGCGCTGGTCACATAAAAAAACATATCTTGTGTCACGTCAGCGCAACAACGCAAGAGAGAGGTCAATCTTGCGCCATGTCAGCACAAGATTACAAGATTCTTGTGCCATGTCAACACAATTATAGAAGGTGAATAGCCAATATGGTATAAATAAAAGTAAAAGCCCGTTTTTAGTAACACATGATGCATACCTTTAGTAATATTACCACTTTTCCCTTGCCATTCAATAGTCCAGCCACCACATTGATAGCCAATATTATCCGCATGAGTACCCGCTACCAAGATTTTTGTTGATTTTTTTGGCAGGGGAAGCATCGGCTGATCAACGTATTTTCCATTCTTCAGCAACACTAAAGATTTTCTTACTGCCTCTCTAGCCAAATCTCGGTGATCCTGTTTTATCAGCAACAGATAATCGACGTCAATATATCATTTCATATATTATTTTGAAATGACAATAGATCTTAGCTAACCTGTACTCCAAGGTGTTTCCGCATGCTTAAATCAGTTAAATGATTTTCAAACAGGCCCATCACAAACTTGACCCGTAAAATTCTTTTCACTGCATCATTAATCCGACTCATTGGGATGAAGTTATTGTTCACGAGGTAGGTTAGCCCGTCAATGAATTCAAAGTAGTTGTTCCCAACCATGATCTGCAACAGTTTGTCACAATAAGATTCATAAGCACACCGCAATTTAATTAAAGTTTATAACCAACCATGTCTAAGCCAGCACCAATGCTTTCTAGAATTGACCAAGTGTAATTAGCATGAATTGGATCTGTCATCTTGTCGATACCTTGAAGATCCGAGATCACAAATCCCTTCAAAATATTTAAAAGTTCATTTTTTACTAATGTAAAATAAGATAAAAAAATCTTGTGATTAAACAAGAAAATTATTAGTTTTTACTCTGAATTTGAGTGTGTTCTTGAGAAATCTAGTTATAAGTTCTCGATTTCTATGCATTCGGACTCCATTCAAGCTAGAATAAGAAACCATTATGGTTGAAACACCCTTCCTAATTGCATCAAAATAAGGGGGCATATGCATGCTCAATAAACCATGAAAATCTATGATTGTGTCGTTTTCGTTGATGCCTCTTGTTGTTCCACCATCGCCAACAAAGTGTTTGGCGCTAGCTGCAACCTTTTGTCTGCAAAATTGTATCATTGGCCAACTACTTATATAATGGTAAAAATTATACAATAAATATAGACCAGTATCAAAGCTTACTGTCCATCAACAAACGGAACACCTTTTCGACCATTACTAGGAATATCCCCTTGAAGTCCTGATATGACCACAGTCATTTCTCGAACAATATCAGGATCTTCGCTAAAACTTTCGAAGCAACGTCCCCATCTTGGATCCCTACAAATCTGTTAATGTGCATCAAAGTGTCACGCCAAGAAAAGTATCATGCTACAAATGTCGGTATATCAGTCACAAGGATGTTTAAAGTATTTACCGCAACACAAGGTGCAAATGCATAGTTAATCCCGGTTGCTCGAACTTCAAGAGCAGTTGCAGCTCCAATTTTCTTAACCAATTCAGGATCCCTATAAAAAACATCCCAATAATTAGAAATTAAATAAATATTAACTAAACGAAAAATATTCAATCAAAACTAGCTTGTTACTCCGAGGCCAACATTATGTGGGAAAATAGTAGCATTATAAGCATTATTATTGCCATGAACAGCATCAATCCCATAGATCATAGGTATACCTAAACGAGTCGATAATGATCCTCTTTGGTAGCCATTCACCATATTGATCCATATCTCGGGTGGTGCCTCTTTGGCGGGAACACTAGCTCCACTGCTTAACAAACTCCCTATATATGAAATCAAAATGTTGATCAGTTTAAGATATATGAGTACAAATATATATATATATATACACATATACATAAAAGTGTAATTAATTTGACCTCACCGATGAAGTAGTTACGCATTACATCAGGTGTAGCTACTTGTCGCTCAATCTGTACCATTTGGCCGATCTTCTCAGCCAAAGTCATTCGATCCATTAAGTCCTTTATCCGAACATTTAACGGTTGTGTCGAGTCTTTGTATTTCATGGCATCACATTCAACAATGACGGTGCAACACCACATTGACAGTACTATGAAAACACATTGTGAAAGCTTTGCCATGTCTGAACCACTTCAATCACACCAATCTAAGATTCCAAAGTTTAAAGTTTCATATTAAAAATGATCACAAATGAGTCACTTTTCTTTGTCTGATTTGATTCATAGATTAATATTTATTCTAAGATAGTGATTCAAAGTTTGAAAATATATGAAAAGTTGATGTAGTAGCAGTATTAGATTATTTTTAAAATACTAGATAATATATTTTATTAAAAAAACTACAATATATGTAAAAATAAAGTAAAATTCTTATAGGTAATTTCTTTATCTCAAAGATTACTGCTTTGCATGAAAAAAAAAACTTTTTGCATGCCATTTATGTTCTTGGTACACCATAAATCTTCGAAAGATTGAAAGCCGAAACACAAACATTCGAATGTACGATAAAGAAAGAAAGATAACTTACATGTTGAAGCTAGAGTGGAGAGAGATTGTTAAAAGGATTTGGAATGCATTATAGGAAATTAAACAAAAATGATTGATATTTTTAGACAAGTGTGTGTTGTGTTGTGTTACGTTGTGATATATTTGCTTTGGGTGTTGATATTTATAGACACGATTATCTTTTAATCTTGGTTATTATTATTATTATTATTATTATTATTATTATTATTATTATGTTTCTATTTTATTTTATTAGAAAGATTTTTATTTTATAAATAACAATGGTAGCTATTGTATAACTCAAGTTGTATATATGAAATACTTGATCTATCCTATATTTCAAATAAATTAAAATATCTAGATAAAACATGCATGCCCTTTATAGTTTTAACTAAATGTACAAATATTAGCTGGAAAATAACAAAAGTAGCATCCTAATCAAAACCGGGTTTTCCAAATCGAGTTTTGGGTAGCCTATTTCAAATTTTAAAGGTACAACTAACTTATGGCATCAGTAATTCATGTTGGGCGATAATGATGTAATTTTTTAATAACCCACCCGTTTCAAGGAAATAAAGATAACTCAACGAGGTATTGGATCCGCTCTTGGTATCATCACCATGTTAAGATAACATTTTTCGGTAGTGTGTGTAAGAGATGAAATTATGCCAATTATTATAGGACATATGAGGTCTATTAAAGCTTTGTACTAAGAATAATTAGCAACATTTTTTTTAACAACAATAATTGGTAGCATTGAGTAGTAGTATTGTATGGTCACTAATTGGATTTTTGTGGATAAATCTTTGTTAAGGATGGACATAGTGTAGGTTCAACTTTTTTGTCTTTCCTTTATAGTTTGTATTTTGTTTGTTGTTTCTTTTCTTTTCCTCGTATATGTGGGTTTAGATTGGGAAAATAGTGTATGTTCAACTTGTTCTTTCCTTTATAGTGTTTTGTTTGTTGGTTCTTTTCGCTGGCAAGTGGTTTCTCTTTTAGATTTTTATTAAATTGGACTCTCAAAAACAAATCTGGTCGGCCAAGAAATATATTTTTATTAGGAAAATTGGATTTTAATAATCCCAACTTAATGCAATTGACTAATAATAATCCCAACTTTGAAAGTAGCTGTCACTGGTCCCAACTTTCACACTATTTATTTTCATTGGACCTCCGTTAAAAAAACTTAACGACGTTATGTTTTTTTCCAAATTTCAAACTGATATTTTAGGGCTTTTGATCGGAATGAGAATACGAGTCGATTGATGTAAAACTTAACTCGAAACGACGCTTCAAACAGCTTGATTTTTGTTAATTAAAAGTTTAAACACCGAAATTGAAGCTTTCTTTAGTCGTTTGGACCACTGTTTGGAAGTATGTTTTACATCAATCGACTCGTATTCTCATTCCGATCAAAAGCCCTAAAATATCAGTTTGAAATTTGGAAAAAACATAACGTCGTTAAGTTTTTTTAACGGATGTCCAATGAAAATAAATAGTGTGAAAGTTGGGACCAGTGACAGCTACTTTCAAAGTTGGGATTATTATCAGCCAACTGCATTAAGTTGGGATTATTAAAATCCAATTTTCCTTTTTATTATTATTATTATCTAGTTCTGGTTAATGCATCTTTATCTATGTAGTATACTAGAAATTAGTGTATTAATTATATGGATTGATTAAAAAAGTATTAAATAGTTAGTAATTCATGTATATTACAATTTGTCGAGGAAATTGTTCGATGAGATTAAAGTTGTGTATAGTAACGTATCAGCCCATAAGAATCAAAACTTTGTTTTTAGTCGGATTGGGTTTGCTATCCAAAAGGGGGTTGCGGCGCAGCTTGTTGCCCGCTTACCTGCCACTTCATTGTAAATCGTTTGGATGTTTCTATGAAATATAAAAGGAGCCAATAAAAAAATTGGGTTATAAAAAAAAATTTATTATTATTATTAAAAAAAAGATTAAAGTTAATTTTCAAATATAGTTAATAATTCATGCATATACCAATTTGTTAGTTATCCACGTAATTGTGATACGTGACAGTGAATATGTATAGTTTGTGCATCTGCACATGGGACAATTAGTTCAAATATACAGTTAGCCCTGTTGGGATATCAGTGGATATGAAGCCAAGCACTCTTGCATTTAGGAAGAAAGTTGAAGAACAAAAATTTGAGTTGACAATGAAAGTTGATGACACTAAGTGAAATTAGTGATCATGTTTTTTGGGAACTAGTGATCATCTTTTTAATTTACTTTGACATGTTATGGTGTTTCATTTCATTGAAATTCTACTTCATTTAACATATTACTCCCTCTGTCCCATTATAAGTGTTAATGTTTGAAAAACATAAAGTTTAAAGTGGATTAAATGATTACCTTTTTTTATTACCAAATGACAATAATGCCCTTGAAAAGTGAGTTCATCAATATTGTTTATTAATATTAGTTGTGTGTGTTTAAGGGTAAACTTGAAAATTGGCTAATAAATTTTGAAAGTTGACACTTGTAATGAGACAAATAAAAAAAGAAATGTGAACACTTATAATGGGACGGTGTACCGTTCAACCAATAATAGATTTTGAGTTTTGAGTTTCAACTATAATAAAAACATAATAAACAAATTGTTTTGAGTTTCAACTCAACAACTCAAACAACAATAGGTTTTGTTGGAAGCACTTTTGTTTAGTTTTTGAAGCATTATCCATCTTTATGTTAAGTTTTGAAAGTATGTTTAACAAGGATATCATCACGTTCATATAAAATTATAACTCTCTCATTTTTGTATGCGGTTTTGTATTAATCTACTTCCCTTTAATAACAAGAATATCATTATTACTTTATATTTTGAACAAAAGGAACAACTACAATACAGAGATGGGTAAGCGGGCAACAAGCTGCACCACCACCCAAACCTAAGACGCTGCAGGCTTGATATCTTTGTCTTGAGTGCACCAAAACCTCGGTCGATATCCTTTCTCTAGCATCTTCTCAACCTCCTCAAGCTGCAGCCCTTTCGTCTCCGGGACGAGAAAAAATATAGCCACAAGTCCCATGGTCGAGAACCCTGCGAAAAGCAGAAACGTACCAGAAGAACCCAACTTCTCAGTTAACGTTAGAAACGTTTCGCTTATAACTAGATTTGCAACCCAGTTTGAAACCGCTGCAATCCCCCCACCAATGCCCCGATATCTTAACGGATATATCTCTGAATTCACTATCCAAGGCACTGTCCCGATCCCAGGAGCGTAACATAAGATGTATAGCCCGAGGAGTAGAACCGTGAGGATCCCAAACTTGCTTGGGCAACCGTAGGTGTACCATGTTCGATGTTGTCCTCGACAAGCGTCTCTTGTGATGGTGTCCACAGCCAAACATGCCCCAGGATTATACTGCAGTTTGGTTTATTAGACAATAAAGTATTAAATGGTATGAAACAATATATCCAAAGGATTAAAACTTACAATATTTTCGTTACTGGCACAAAAAGCACAGTTGGAGGATGCTCTTAAGCAAGTCATGCAGTTCCATGATGATGGATTTGATGATGTTTTAAGATCCGAGCACGTATAATTAACCCCAAAATGATTCGACTCTATAATATCCACATGAGGAGCATGAACCGAAGCTTGAAAGAACATAATTGATAAAGCCACAAGGCAAGTAATAATCCCAGCCATTGAGATAATGATCAACTTCCGCCTTCCAAACCTGTCAACGAACAACATACTTAACACGGTACCAAACGAATTGAGTCCCGTGGTGATAAGTGACAGTGCTAATGCTGTCCGGTTGGAAGCGAATCCTGCAAGTTGCACAATGGTGGGACTGTAGTACATGACGGTATTGATTCCAACAAATTGTTGTGCAACTTGAAGAGTGACACCGGCGTATAGTCCTCGTCTAACAACCTTATTAGCCCATGCACTTTTTATCTTTGAAAAGATACCGTCTCCTAAGGATCCTTCGGCTTCCTTTTCGGTTTGGATAGATGATTGCAAAGCTTTCATTTCTTCCTCCAACTCGTTTGTTGGATAAATCTTTTTGAGTATATTGCGTGCCTCGGTTATCTTATTCTGATCAAAGAAATGCCATTGTCAATTTGTCATATTGACACATAAACATAGATCAGGAAACCAAGTTGGAAGGTTTCGTGTAGAGGTGACAGTTTAGACCAGTTTATTTAACATTAACATGTTGAATTGTTATACGGAGCTAAGTCAAAAGCTAGCAAACTCGTATTATGGATCAACTAGACAAACCAATTGAGTTAGAATATGGTACAACTTTAAAACATTTGGGGTACCCGGCCATAAGTAATGGACGGGAACGTCTCAACAGGCTGGATCATGTGACAAACCATAAGCATCTAACCTGAACATGTCATATGAAATAACATCTGATTCTTTGAAAAAACAATCTTATTTTATTCAATATTATTCAATAAAAGAGGGCTTCATATAATAGTTTATGTGTTCAATATCATATCAAATTTATGTCAAAAGGTTAATTGTGCATTCGGTCAGAGCCAAATTATATTAGGATGAACAAGCATTGCTAACTCGTTTATGACCCAAAACACTTACTCGTTCAATTGTGTTTCGAGTCATGTCATGTTGTGTTGTGTGTTAAAGTGTCATGTCATAAATTATGAGGTCTAGCTACCTGGCGATACAACCATCTTGGTGACTCGGGTAGAAAGCACATCAATATAAACTGCACCATCGGTGGAACTCCTGCAATCCCAAGCATCCAACGCCAATTTCCCCGTGTCTGTATCAAACTCATAATAAAAAAATTACCAATCCAACAACAAAACGAAAACAAACAATTAGTTCTAAATTAATTACCTTAGAAAAAGCTAAATTAATGAGGTATGATAAGAACTGTCCTCCGGTAAGGAGTAAACCATTGGTGCTAACAAGTGCGCCTCTTATTCGAGCAGGAGAAACTTCGGATATGTATAATGGCGATGTGATGGAGACGAGTCCAACGCCCAAACCAACTAAAAGTCTACCAAGAATGATGACCCATGGTTTTGGAGCTAGAGCCATGGTAATTGAACCAAGACAGAACAAAATGTCAGCACATAATATCGTCTTTTTCCTACCGTATCTCTATCATTCATCCATCCACCAATTGCCGCGCCAACAATAGCTCCAGCTACCGCCGTGCTAACTATGGTTTCCTTCATGTTCAAATTAAATGGTTTATTTTAACATCAAGAATGACTTATTAAATTTAAAGAAATAAATTGTTTCACAAATATACGAGCACAAATACCTGTAACCACGTATGCTTTTCGACATCTGGAAAATCGTCTCGAATATATAGAGAGGCACCCGAAATAACTCCTGAATATTATTATATATATTCAACCATAAATAAAAATATAACGAACCATTAAACAAATTAGAAGTGCCCAAATACTTCACCTGTATCATAACCAAATAATAGGCCTCCAATACCGGCTGTAAGAGCAAGCAACATTATATAAGGTGTATGCCAAATGGTCTTAAAACACTCCAAAAACGCGGTCTTATCCACCTTCACAACACCTCCTGCTTCCATATTTCTGTAATGATAAACTCTATATATGATCAACAAACCAATATCAAGTACTACTGATGCATGCATGCATGCAAGATGAACAAAGAACATAATAATAATCTACAATAAAACAGTATGAACTTAGTGGCGGACCTACCTATATGTCATGTCACAATTAAGGTCGACCGACCCTGTGAAAAAATAATGACTAGTACTATAATATTATAGTGTTAAAATCCTGACCGACCCATAGAAATCCAATGGGTGATAGAAAGAAAAATTAAAAGAAAGAAGGTAGATGACCAGATGACTATTTGTTGTCTGGGGTAGTGGAGTGTAGACATTAAAGAAGAAAGAAAACCCTGGATTGGATCCCCTATAGGCCTATTTCTTGTTAGTTACCTGGGCTTATTTTAAGTTACTTTGTGTGCCTATGGCCTTATGGCCCTGTTGATAAGCTAACAAAAAAAGACTAATTTATTGAACGTGTTTTTGGCCCGCTTTATTTGGATATCATCATTCATCTATCTTATGCAAGAATATATTATACTAGCTTTTGAACCCGTGTATTACACGTGATTTGTCAAATAATAAAAATAAAAAGATTCATTATTTTAAATAAATGACCAAAATTAAATGTAAAAATAAAATATATAGTACAGACAATAAGAAGTCTAGAATCTCAAATTTACAAAATCGATTTTTTATGTACAATATTTGCATAGATTGTTTTGACCAATTACGTGTGGATAACTATAATGAATGAGATGAAAGATTGGAAAATTAGAATGATAATTATAACCCATTTCTCAAAATTGTTTTATCCCATGACCTATGGATTGTTAGAATAAATAAGATGAGAAATTAGATAATTAGAAATGAAATTATAACACATTTGCCAAAATTATCTTGATCATGACCCATGGATTGTTAGGTAGAATTAAATGAGAGATTAAAGAATTAGAAAGGAAATTATAACCCATTTGTCAATATGGTTTGCTCCATAACCCATAGATAAGTCAAATGAATGAAAAGAGAGATTAGACCAAGAATGAATATGGGATTGCCACACCATCTTCATTATTTTCTTTTATTAGTATAGCTAGATTAGATATATACATAGATAAGAAATCTCTAACTATAGTTTATTTATTTATTATGTTTTTTGATTAGTATTAAAACATATAAATCCTTTTTGTTTTGTAATATTTTTTATAACATAAATCCATACAAAAAACCTTAAAATATCGGTATAAATGTCTAGCCTATAATTAGCAACTTAATATCGGTAAGTGGTTCAACTAGAAAAATATATATTTTATATGCATTTAGGCAAGCAAGAATTATATTTTATATACTTTTTTATATGACTCGGACAAGTTAGAACCGGACCCAAAATTAAAATAATATACCGATTTAACCCAAGCGGCTGAACCGGAACGAACATTTTAATATATATTGAGTACCGAGTACCGATCCAAAAATTTCCGACTCCTGTAAGAAAATTTTATGGTATGGGCCACCACTGAATGTCGGGTCTTTGTATTTCATGACATCACATTCAACAATGTAAATCCCATTTTTTTGCATAACATTTATGTGCTTGGTATACCATAAAATCTTCAACATATCGAAAACAGAAACACAAAAATTGGAATCAACAAATGTAAGATGAAGAAAGAAAGATAACTTACATGTTGAAGCTAGAGTAGAGAGAGATTGTTAAAAGGATTTAGAATGAGAAAATTAAACAAAACTTATTGATATTTATAGAACAAGTGTTGTGTTGTGTTGTGTTGGGATATATATTTTTCGAGTGTTGATAGGAGAAGGGTTTTAGGATAAATGTTTGTTAAGGATAGACACGATTATTCCAACACATGTAGTGTCATCTTTAAATCTTGGTTATTAATTATTATTATGTATTTATGTTGTTTCTATTTCAATTGATTAGAAGAGTAGGATTTTTATCTTACAAATTATGACGGTAACTATTGCACAATTCAAGGTGTATATATGAAACACTTAATCTATCCTGTATTTCAAATAAATTAAGATATCTGGATAATTAACATGCCCTTTATAGTTTATAAATGAACGAATATGAACTGGAAAATAACCACATAACATCTGAATCTATCAAAACTGGGTTTTTCAAATCGAGTTAATTTAGGTCGTCGATTTCAAATTTTTAAGGTACAAGTAACTTATGGCATATGTAATTTATGCTGGATGATCATGATGTGGTTTTTAGTAACCTGCCGGTTTCAATGAAATAAAGATAACTCGATGAGGTATTGGATCCGCTCTTGGCATCATCACCATGATAAGATAACATTTTTGGGTAGTGTTTGTGTGTGTGAAAGATGGAATTATGTCAATTGTTATAGGACAAATGAGGTGATCAAAGCTTTGTACTAAAAGTGTAATAATTGATAGCTCTTTTTATTAACAGCAATAATTGGTTGGTAGCACTGAGTAGTAGTCTTGAGTGGTCACTAATTGGATTTTTGTGAATAAATGTTTGTTAAGGATGACATAGTGTAGGTTCAACTTTGTTATCTTTCCTTAATAGTTCGTGTTTTGTCTGTTGTTTCTTTTCTTTTCCTCGTATGTGTGATTTAAATTGGGAAAATAGTGTTTGTTCAACTTGTTATCTTTTTCCTTTATATTGTTTTGTTTGTTGATTCTTTTCTTTTTCGTGTATGTTTGGGCCCCTTATAGCTAGCAAGTGGTTTCTTTTTTGGATTTTTATTAAATTGGCCTCTCAAAAACAAATTTGATCAGCCAAGAAATACATTTTTTTTATTATTCAGTTATGGTTAATACTTATTTATTTATTTATTTAGTATATTAGAAATGAGTATATTACACAGATTGATTAAAAAAATATTAAATAGCTAGTAATTTAAGTATATGATTTGGATCAAATATAAATCAAATTAACATGCTAAACATGATAATCAAGTAGAGTAATTATACATATAAGTAGAATAATTATGTAAATACATCATAGAGTAATTACATAATTACTCTACCTGTATATATAGTTACTCTACTTGATTCTCACGTTTAGCACGTTAATTTCATTTATACGTTAATTTTCCCCTTTAAGTATATACCAACTTGTCGAGAAAATAAAATAAAATTATTAAATTATACATTAACCAACTTGTATATATAATTACATAATTACTCTACTTGTATATATAAAACTTTATTTATTCTCACGTTTAACATAATTGTGACACGTGATACTGAATATAAATTAACGTAATTGTGACACGTGACAGTGAATGTGTATAGTTTGTGGCCGAGAAATGTATAGTTTGTGTATCCGTGCACCAGACAACTAGTTCATAAATTATGTTAAATGATGTAAAACTGGTTTAGAATAATAAAGAAAACAAATCAATGTGCAGCCATAATACTAAAACCTTAAAGGTAAGGTTATTACACTTTTTTTATGATGCTATTTACAACTTACCCAACAGAGATATCATATCTTAATTAACCAACCAAGTCTAAAGAAGTCTTTCTTAACAAACTGAAAGAAAACTGTAGACTTCTACTGCTGCAAGGTATCTACAGTTGATATACAGAAAACAGAGCTCGAAAATGATCCATAGCTTCTTAAAACTGGTTCTTCACAACTTTAACGCTGCTATAAAAGCGCTTCAGATCCTTCATAGCCTTCTCCTCGATCTGAATTGACCGTATAGAAGACGCTGCTTCAACCTCCGGCTTGAACCACCTGTTCAAACCGCCTGAATCTGATGGCGAACCCTGACCACTGCTCACCGAGAACCCAGTGGTTTTTGTTTTCGGGCTGTGGGATAGTGTCTGCTGTTTTTTCTCCTGATTATGCAAAAAAAATAAATATTTTTCATTTTATGCAACAGCTTATAAAGAAAATAAAGATCATATTTTTCGAGTTACCTGTTGCAACTGGATGCTTTTAAGAGACGGGCGTCCACCGAGAGGTGGGGTCCCCGAAGAAATCCAAGGAGGGGTGCTTCTTTCGGGCTCCTGCGCCTGATGAATCAAAGCAGGCCCCATGGGAATCGGGTTTGATGGCAAAAAGGAACTCAATGGAAGTTTCCCACTTGCTTTAACATCGGGTGAACCTTCAAACGGGTCTTTCTTTCTAGCAACGGGCTTACTTACCATCGTTTTCCCCTGCTCATCTTGTATCTTGCGAAGAGAAGTGGATCCCGTGGGTCCCTTCGGAATGCTGACACCACCCCATGCGGGGCCCTCGCTTTTGGGCGTTGGTGGGGTGACAATCTTAGGCGTTGGTGGGGTGTCATCAAGGGCCCCACTTAAAAACATAGAAAGCCCTCCTTTTCGGTTTTTCTTCTTGGACGACGCAGGCGATGAGGTATTCAAACTCTTGATTTTCGAGCATGAAAGATCTTTCATTGCTTTCACGGGTGCCACCTCGACAACTAGATTGTCTCTGTCTATTTTACCCTTGTCGTCTATCTCCTTTTGCTGAACATTATCATATTCAGGTTTTATTGAAACTACCTTTTGGTCAACTTGTGAATCTTCAGAAGGTGAGAAACCCTTAACTGTATTCAACTTAGCATCAGTTTCATAACTACCATGCACCTCTTCACCGTGCGCCTGTTTCCTTCTGCTCTTCTTCCGCTGTTTCTTGGTACCCTCGTTTTTCAAGTCAACGGGAGAAGTTGACTTCGCCTGAATCGTCTCAACAGGGACGCCAAGCTCAACGAGTGAATTCTCCAACACGGTTCGCGTTTGAACCTTTGCAATCTGCTGGTTATCAAGATGATAACCCTTGGACTGTTTTTCCTCGAGAATCTCAATCTGTTGCAACTTCTTTCTTAAGGCCCGGATTTGTTTCCCGATTTCATGATTCGCAACATCATACGGCTGTAAAAAGCTATCAAATCTTTGGTTCCTTTCCTTCTGTGAATCCATATTTTCACCATTGTTGTTATCACGTGTTCTGAAAAACTCGTTGTCACTGTCATCTTCTTCACTGTTGATAACAGCAGGAAAAGTGGCTGTTGGTGTTGGAAGGCGGCGATGACTCCATAATTCAGATGATTTTGAATCCAGTGATGTCTCGAGATTAGCTAAAACATCCAGTGAAGCACTAGCAAACGCATGCGTCGAGACAGTAAAAATGTAGTCAAGGTTACGTATCACAATTTCCTGCAAATATTATCAAGGCTTAAATATAATGGTAAGGTCAAAATAGGAAATTCAAAAATTACCTCACAATGCTTCCTTAAATCATGCGCCTCTAGTGAGTCCGCAATTTCGAGAAGTTGTAAAGCGTTTCTCGGCTCTACCAAATGTTCGGCTGCCACTTTCTCGCAAAGGCTTTTCAAACTCGGTGCTTCCTTCTTTTCACTGTTACCCTTTTGTAAACTTGATGTCGTATTGTCAATCTCATTATCATTATAAGCGAAATCTTCATCTAACTCGCTTAAATCGTCACTTAACTTCGACTTCAAACACTCGGGACTACCGGAAGGTGGGAGACAATATGGAGGATGATAAAGAGAGCTGACAACAAGTAAATGTGTTTCTCCAACCGAAACTGAAGTAGCCCGTTTGACACCATGCAATCGAGTTATAACTGGCGCTTCGTCTTTTCTGGCCTTTCCGTCCCACATATAAACATCACCGGACGCTGTAACTCCAGCCGTCCAGTATTTTCCTGCCGACACACTAACCATATTTTTTCCACAAAGTGAATATAACTGCATCAAAGAAAAAAACATGTATATTTTAGAACTAAGTTATGGTGATAATGTGATATGATGATGGTGATGACGAACCTGTTGACAACGAAGATCGGGATCAGAAGAAACCCAATAGAACAATGCACCGTCATGGGTTAAAGCTACGCTGTGTGTCATCCCTGCAGCAATTGAGACCACGTGAAGCCGTTCTGATCGATGAAACTTTAACGTGGTGCCTTCACTTTTTTTAAGCATTCTCGCAACAACTACACGCCTTGGAGTTACAAGCCGATGACCCCAAGTAAACACCTGCAAAACACAAATTAACATTAAAAAATATATTTCTTGGGGCAATATAATATAATAGAATATATATGGAAATTTGAACTATTGGAAGAAAGAATATATATGACATTAATCCATAACGTTTTGTAATTTGTATGTTTGTTAACTTTTTGAAAAACTTACCTCTCCGTCAGCACCTAAAACCACGGTGTGATACTTGGCTGCGGATACGCGAATAAAAACTTTTCCTTTTAAGTATTCGACCAGTCTAGGGGTATAATTGGAGGCCGAATTTGAAGTTCCATAACCGAGTTGCCCTTCTTTATTGCAGCCCCAAGTGAAAACCTCTCCCGAATCAGAAACTACAGCAGTATGCTTGTTTGCAGCAGCAACAGCAACTATCTTTGACTTTAAAGAGCTGACCCTTCGTGGCGTCGCTTGCGTATCGACAGACGTATACCCAAGTTGACCCTCTGAAAAATAACATAGCATAAGAATTATCGAGTCTATTCTTTATAAAAATAAAAAAAAGATGAAATAACTCAATAAGCAAAGGTAATTAATTAATTATTTACCTCGGTTGGAACCCCAAGTAAAGACCTCGCCACCGTCAGTGACTGCAACCGTATGATGTTTAGCGGCTGCAATAGCCTTGACCCTGCGAGCGCCTAACCCTGACGTTACCTGTCTAGGAGTTATGACTGCAGCCTGACCACTGCAAAAGGTTAACCAAAAAAGCGCGATGAAACCGATTGTTTGATCTTAATTAAAACCTATACAACACTAAATAACACAAGATATTTTTACCTATGGATATCAAAATCCGGGTGACCAAGGCGCCCCCCACGCCCGAATCCCCAAGTGTAAACCTCACCCTTAGCACTAACCGCCACACTATGGAACTTAGCAGAAGAAATCAACTTGATATAAGACCCGTGAAGTGAATCCACCTTGCAAGGCAACTTCTGAATGTGAGCGTTTCCGGTCCCTAATTGGTAATTAACACCGCTTCCCCAACTGTACAACTCTGTCACTACTGAACATATATGGTAATAAAACGTGTTCAGTGTATTTTCAAACAATGTAGATTACATTATTACAATGCATGGTTACCTGAACCATCTCCATTGCCATTAGCCTGTGAAACCGGCCCAGATAAGAGATCGACAGGTGTCCTTGACTTAGAGTCCTCTATTGAAACAGAAGCTTCAGATTTGAGCAGAACACTAGCAACAGCCAAATGACCAAAATGTAACGACCGGTGAAGGCTGCTCCATCCAGATTCGCCATCCTGAATAAATAAGCAAAATCATTAACCTTTTTTTTAGTTAAACCAGAGGTTATAGCATAAAAGGTAATAGTAATACAGAATGTTTTGAACCGCATAAAAGGTAACCGATTTCCAAATATTTTCATATAGGGCAGTCTTTCAACAAGATCAACGTGGTCAGGAGACGTCATCAGCCACGTGTATCATTTTGAAACGATAACCCTCCTTGAAAGTTTGGAACTTTAATTATTATAATAAAAAATGTGATAGGAACCTGGTTCGGGTCTATACCCATAATAGTAAACGGGTCAAGTCACATATTCAAGTTCCCGCCTAAACAATATAAATTAAAAGAATATAATGGAGGGAAAGTAGTGGGGAAGTTTTTATCAGTTTCTAGTAACCGTTTTAAGATTAGTATTAATTGCTTTGTTTTTCCTTTGTAAGATAGGGATGTTTATGTTTATCAGAATTAGGGTTCTTTAACCTTGTAATTGGAGATCAAGCCTATCTCAAATGTGGCTATTATCTTAATTTCAGTACTTTAGTTTTCGGTTTCTATCAAAATGTCATATAGTTTGGTCTGACATTCGTCATTAAAAAATATTATAAACGTAAATATGGAAAAAGTTAAACATGGCATATTCTTCTGTCATGTCTCGTCATTTTGACATAGTAGCACGTCCAAATCCCGGTGAATCAGGATCTTTAAAAGTTTTTAGGGTTTTAATCAATTAATTTAAAACTTTTAAGGATTTTGTGAGTGGAAATATATTAGGTTTCCCAACAACTACGATAAACTGCATAAAATTAAATGTACGGTTATATTATATATCTATAGGATTAGAAAAAAAAAGCGCACCCTGGCATTAGGATCTGCACCAGCAGCCAACAGTCGTTTAATAATCGGTATGTGATTTCGCCATGTGGCAATGTGAAGGGCGGTAAGGCCAAAAGCATTTCTAGAATTGATATTCCCTCCATTTTTCTTCAGTAAAACCAAGGCCGAATCCACATCAACCACACATCCACTTTGCACCGCTAGCCATAGATCCTTGGTGGGCCCATTTGCTGAGATTTTCCGACCAAAGGTTTGGTGGTTTTGTCTTTCCATCACTAGCTACGAATCCTTTCCGAACAACTACTGTTAGTTAATCTAATAACTGAAGAGTATAAAGATCTGTAAATATCAAACTGCAAACGCCAAGCAACTGCTACAACGCCATGTTTATTGTAATCGTAGACCAACTAAAGAAACACTGAAACAGTTCACAAATGCGCCATCACATATTCTGAAGATTCAGCGACACAGAAGTTAGTAGACAACACCGCGCATTTTGAATCACCTACAAGTAAAAAAAAACAATCAGAATTCAAACTAAACATACTTTATATGAGATACAAAAAGAACATAATCTATGACGAAGGTGAACACATTACGCAATTATTATATATTATTATACAGTTAATTCAAATTCCAATTTAACACCTTAACATCAGACAAAATCTTTACTTGATTCAAGATTTGAATACAAGGTAGCCTTAAATTACACACATATGCAAACATCAGTTGCGAAAATAATAATAATTATGAAACTGTTGACCCTCAAAAGAGGATGGTTTCAAATTTTCAATCACAGTTTAGACATACAAGAAGAAAATTTGATACATAATTGCTGCAATCACAATTTGCCCTAAATGGGACACCGAGATCGACCCATTACCAAATCGAAACGTACCGATCGCTAAATTTACAATGCACGTACGTTGATATTTCAAGTGTGTGATGTACACATCTAAACAACACAAAAAGATTCAATTTTTATTTTATAAAAAGTCAAAATTAAACAAACCCTACAACAAGAAAGCATCTTTCTCATCAAAATTATTCGCAATCGAAATCGGAACAAATTAGACCAAAATTCCAATTACTAAAACTAACCCTAATTCAAAATTCAGCCAAATCCATAAAATTAAACGAAACCCGTCACATTAAATCAAGTCAGAATCTTTCGGTGTCAAGAATCAAAACCAATAAAAACCCAATCGACAATGACATGCATTAAAACAAACCCTAATTGAAGATTGACCGAAATCAAGAAAATGAAAAGAAACCCATTACCTTGAATCAAGTAAGAATCTTTTGGTACGAAGAATCAAGAACAATGAAAACCCAATTCAATTCGATTTGATTTGATATGATCCGCTCCCTCCCTCTCTGAATTTGGAATGAATGCGTCTGAAATTGGTATATTATTAATTAAAGATGGTGGTGATAATAATATTATGAGGATCTTGAGAATATGCCCAAATGCGCAGAGGGAGGAGGAAGGGGTGAAAATGGAATTTCACAATTAAGGAAAAGGTTGAAATGTCGCAGGTACCCAAACGGGTTGAGTGGGTCTCAATAGAGAGATGTGCGGCCACGTAAATCCCATCTTAACATGTGCCACGTGGATGGGGTGTAAGGTTAACACGTTTCGTGTTTTTAACCGGTAATATGTTTTTACGGTTTACTTTTTACCCCACGGAATCGTTACGATGGTGTTTGGATGTGTGGGTTATAAAATGGATTAATGCAATTGGACGGGCTTAGTTTGGACTTTGGAATGTTTGGATGTACGTTTAACACCTTTCAAATTGATTATGCTATAGTTTTAAGTAAAACATGATAAACCGGATCTTAAGCATTTGGATACTTTTTAGAGTCATCTAGATGATGATGTGATTTATAAAAGTTATTTTAACAGTAGCAAATTTGTATTTTTTTGCTGACAAAATGTTTTATCTAATTATATTAGTTCTTTCGGTTACAATTTTCTTAGTCGGTCCCATTAAGGATAAATGATAACCCCAATTGACCAGTTGATTAGTAAACTGGGCATAACTACAATCAAGTTGATGATTGCATTACTCAAATTATAACTGATGAAGTAGGATCTGCTGTGTTATGGGCTGCTGTCATTGAAGAGGTCACAGACAAATCAAGTAACTTGAAATGTTGTTGTAGATAATTTAACTGGTTTTTTATTAAATAAAACAGCATATATATAGACGGTAAGCTTTTTTATCAACAACTACTTCTAACCGAACATGTCTATATTGCAGCTACTAAAAACTACATCTATTATATTAACAACAAAAAAAAATACACGTTTTAACAGTCCATTATACATAACAAATAAAGTTAAGGCATCAGTTTAGATAAATGACACAAAACTAAGTTGTCATTGCTTTTTACCTGCAAGAAGGTAGAAATAGTCACATCTCAGCGTAATGTTTTGATTCATATCCTATGTATGTTACAAAAAAAAAAATTTAAAAACCAAAGCAATGTAGTCATCACAGAGTTGATATTCCCGTCCACAGATGGGTCAAATACTAATTGATTATGTCATAGTTTAAGTAAAACATGATAAATCGGATCTTGAGCATCTTGATACATTTTTGGAATCATCTAAATGATGTAGTGTCATTCATCACCCCTGTTTAGATAGATAGTTAACACAAAACCAGGTAAAAGATCCAGGGTCGACACATCTAGATGCATAGTCACCTTTGTATGGTCATCTGCCTTTTCAACCAAGATTAACAGCATGTACGTTTTCTTTCCTTTTTTTGTCTGACGTGACAGACAAAAAAGTGTTATTTTTCTATAAAAATAAAAAGCAATAATTAAAATTTGACTAGTCAATACTTGATGATTTGAACCAAACATCATATGCTTATAAAGGTAATTGATTACATGAGTTTCTTTGGATTTCCATTTTTGGGGAGTGGACCAAGAATTTACTCGAGGCTTCACTCATCCAAGACTACGTATCTTCTTCTAATTGAAGCGCTACTTGTTGTATAAGAGCATAGCGTTGTTAATGTTAATTGATCAAGTTGAACAATATAGTGCTGAATAGCAATAATTAATTTTGCTAATCTTGGAAGATTCAAATGCGAAGATAGCCGAGGAAATTTCACTTAAGTGACTTCTTATCGACCCATAATCTAGCTTGAACGAAATATCCCTATGACAAGCCACCTCGCCATGAATGAATCCGTGAACATCCATTGGCTTTACACAAACCAACTTTGATATGTTATCAAAATCGCAGCCCACCTTAAGCAGTTTAATCATCCTTTGACGTT
Organism: Bidens hawaiensis; assembly: GCF_021521415.1. Classification (NCBI taxonomy): domain Eukaryota; kingdom Viridiplantae; phylum Streptophyta; class Magnoliopsida; order Asterales; family Asteraceae; genus Bidens; species Bidens hawaiensis. The sequence continues at coordinate 366,251 of NW_027492132.1, read as the reverse complement.
TGCTTAACATCCACATTCAACACCCAACATACGAAACACAGTACATAAATCAACTAACACATGCTTCTAAACCAATGATTATTAAAGCAAATAATGAACTTAAATTAAAGTCATCAAAAGTGACTGTTTTACTAGAAGGAAAGCATCAGTTAAACTGTTTGCTAAAACATTCGATACTTGGATTAACCATCTAAAATTTCAGATATCCGATATGTTAGATACAAATTTCAGATATCAAAATTAGTTTATGGATATACTATTTTGAGCACCTTAGTAATATTCAAACCAAGACCCTGTAGCTAGAAAGTAGAGATTGTTAAAACCAATTTTACATCATTACTTACGTCTTTGCAGTTGCACGCTTAAAAATTACAGGACGACAATTAACTAATAAATGAATCACAAAACTGCCAATAAAAAATATGTCCAATTTCACACACCAAGCTTCCAAATCTGAAATGGATCTCAGCAATCATTCTGATGATTGAGAACTCCATATGATCAACAAGAATGCAGCCATCTATAAACACGGCTTATGCAGCAATTGGCGAATCCTGCAAATCCAAATTCATTTGAGAAAAGCTCATAACAAGGTTTAAGAATATAATCATGCACAAGCCTTTGTTTTTTATTTTTATCCAAATTTCTTTTAAATAAAAAACATACCTTTGCAGTTAAATTTGAGACTGCCAAATTCCATTTTTGTCTAGTTTTTGTTCCTGCAACTTGTCCCGCTTTTGCCACTTTACCAAAAGCCCCATTAAGCCAAGCTGCTCCAGCAGTTACATACCTAAACATGGTTTAAGATGTTAAACTAACGTTTCAGAAACTTAAATAAGTTGGATTACAAGAAACTGAAGAAGACCAAACCTGCTTGATTTGACAGCTGATCCCGTGTCATTAAGTTTCCTCTCGGCTGCCAGTAATGCAGCCATTGTTTTATCTGAAACTTGAAGCTTTTGATCCACAGATTTCACCTTTTCATTTACAACCGAGACCCCGACATTAAATTTCTCTGAAAGCCTTACTCTTTTCTCAAAAGAATTCACTCTAGCGGTTGCATTGGCTCTTAATTGATGTTTTTCATCAAATGCTTTAGCTTTATTCACCGCATCTTGCTTAATTGCCGAACCTTTTGCCAGAACACTTGACACGACAACTTGTGCTTTACTCATGTACACATTACCACTACGAGGAGAACTACTATTTGACTGTGTAACACATTATTAATATATAAGTCAACTGTCAATATAATATAATTTATATAAGAAAAAACAGAAACAGAATTATAAGTTAGGAAGCTATTACCTCTGGTGCAGATGGTGAAGAGTTTTCGGGAGTCATGCTGACATCATTATCTACTTCATGAACTTCCTGCAAGAAGTAGCATCACAACATAAGTTCAAACACAATAAAAGAAAATAATCAAGATATTTGTATGTACAGTAATAACGATACCCGCAACTCAGATTTTGGCACATAATTTTCTGCAGGAGTAATGCTAACAATCTGATCCACTATGGTTGCTCCCTGTAAAAAATGTACATAGAATATATAATTTCCAATTTTCTTAAAATTTGATGGCATAAAGTGGGACCTTTTGCATAATAAAGCTAATAGATGTTATCAGCCTGTTTATGATTAAAATAGTCATTATGACAGCTTTACTTTTGGATGATGATAATGCAACCACATCATGCACTTTTAAACACTATTAATAAGCAAGACAGCAAAGCATGCACCCTATATTATAGTGGATAGTAAAGGAAGAGTAATATGCTTCTATAAAATATGAAACTTCACAGTTAACTAATGCAGAAAGATGTTGTAAATTACTGTAAAACAACTTTTGGTTATAAAAGAAATACCCGATGCAGTTTGACTAAATTCCAACTGCTTGAAGTTGGCTAAGCATGCAACACCATAACCGAAAAGCGTTTAAATTAATAACGAGCCAACTAAATAGTGGTAACAGTGGACCCAAGATGTGCTTAAACAATGATAATTAAAGTATTTACAAATATGGATTCCATCTAGCATAAAGACAAACAAAAGGTTGATCAGCAAAATATTTAAAAAAAAACAGTGTCAATATTAATGATTCTTTAATTGTAATTTTGGAACTTTGCCTGTGTAATTCAAAGTAGGACCAAAAGTCTGCGCTGGACAAAGTGGAATGACTATGCAGCCACAAATCTGTGGTCATAATTTGTTGACTTGAGTGGTTGCAAATTTGCTAATAACTATTAAAAATTCCAAATTTCCAAATAATGGCAATAGATGATTTTGTGTATATTTTAAATCAAGTATAAATGCATACATATACAACTCAAATGAGAAAAATTCAATACAAAAATCATTGAATTGTAACAGTATTCAGTATCACATAAAATTTTCAATAAAGATCTCTCCTTTTGTCCAAAATATTAGACCAGGTTATCATTAAAATAAAACTTACCCCTGACTAATAATTAATTAACATAATGATTCCATACAATCCAAACTTTTGAAGATTTTGAACCTTAACTAAATACAAAATAACATAATGATCCTCCATGCACGCCTAAAATCGAAAGAATATTTCCTTAACATCAAAAACTTCAAAGTGCAGAAGTCTTATCGTTGGCCAGTGATGCAGAACATTTTTTTTATTATTTTATTGTTTTTATTTATTTTTGGCTTTAAATATGTAATTTTTTTTTGTTTAGTTGGTAACGGATGTAACAAAAAGCGCCCAATTCCCGTCGACTCATTGCCGCAACGCCCAGGTAGACCAAATAAACGTCGTTTTAATGTAACTTTTTGTATCATAAGCTATGCAATTTTTTCTGTTTTAGTTTCGGTACCGTAACGAATGTAACCGAAACCGACTGAATTCACATCGACTTGCTGCCGCAACGCCCGATTTTACCGACAAAATAAACATTGCGTTAACCATGTTGCTTTTTTTTGTATCATAAGCCATACGAGTATTCTACGTGTTACTAATCCAGTTTTTGTGTTTGGTGTCGGTACCCGTAACGTGATCATAACTTAACCTATAGCAACCGAGTGCGCGCTAATACACTGCGGTGGGTACAAGGCTAGGTTACGAAACAGAGAAGTGAAATTATCAAGTAAAGTAGCACTCCCATGTATTTCACTTTTGCAATTGTCTAATTTTCCAGACTAATATAACAAATACTAATAATAATATCATTTTGAAAACCCTAAAAGTGAATGAATAACAATAAGTAAATTGAGTGATGGATTACCGAAAGCAATAAGGCAATTTCAAGAGCTTTAGGATCTTTAAACGTCACAAACGCAGTCTTGTGTTGTTGTGAATCACTGCAACCGTCAATTACAATACAACATGTATGTATTATTATTATTAATAATAATAATAGCCGTAACAAAATCAAAAAATAAATTAAACTCGATATATAATATATATAATATACTGACCGACAGATCTCAACTTGCTCAATGTCACCGGAAAAGGAGAAAAACTCGTGAATTTCTCTTTCGGTAGCTAGATCTGACAGATGTCCTACGTGTACCGTTCTCGTCTGTAATAATAAGTTTCAATCACAAATCATAAATTATTATTATTAATATGAATCGATTAGTAGTAGTTGGAACTCACCTGCATTTTAATTGGAATGAAGGATTACAAAAGCGTGTGGATTACAGGATGAGAGAAAGAGAAAGAGTAATTATTATTATTATTATGTAATTAACAGGGAAGCAAGATGATGAAGAAGAAGAATGGGATTATATATATTATTATTTTGTTTTCTTTCCCCCAAATTTATATTATACAAATATAAATAAATACAGTAATAATTTAGGTTTTTCAAAGTGTGAAGCCACCAAAGATTCTTGCTTGCTGATGTGGTTATTTTTTCTCTTTTTATTTTCTACTTGGATCCTAATCTTTTCTATGTCTTACATTATGCTCCCTTATAGTTATCACTAGTAGAATATATGTAAAAATAATTACATACGTATAGCCTAATTTGACTCTATGTGGCGCCTGAATACCAGCTAATTCGTCCAGCTTATGATAAGGGTTTGTTGGTTTTGACTTTGCCTTGGACTCATTGGGCCAACAATGTTTTTGTCGTGTAAGCACAATTAGACATGTACATGTCGGTTATCCCACTAAGGCTTAGGATTAGCCAGCAAACCAAAGCGTTCAAACACAACAAGCAATTAGATCTTATAATATATGTTTTGTTACATTAAACTAATTATAATGAAAAAACATATGTTATTGATCTGATCTCGCTAACACTTATATACCTTTTATAGAGGACTACGTTTTATCACTATATAGAGAAAATAAAAATCATAAAAGTGGTTCATAAAGATGTTTCTGATCTTATACTATACATATACTCATCTCTACATAAATAATCACGAGCATCAAACATAGCATGTGTTCGCAAACATACTTAGATGAATGCCGCTCACCGTTCATTACACCTCTTGTTGGTAATTGTTATTACAAATACAATAATTTTAGGATTTGAAAATCATGTTAACTATTCTTCTTATCATTTTTCATTCTTTATAAAAGAAACATGATTTGTGGGTTTAGTGTGTCCACTAGTCTTCAAAACATTATTCACAATTTTGATGATTGTGTGTTTGTGAGTGATGTGTGCTTAGCAGGACTTCTTGAAATATGGTTTGTCATTTATGATTCATGTCTCTATAGATGTCTTGTGGGACCGAAATTGGTTTAGCAAGCAAAATATTGATTACAATGTGAATTCATCTAGACCACATATTACCAGTCAGAAGTGAAGTAATATCTGATTGAAATAAATTAAAACTAATTTATAACAATTATAGTTATAATAAAATAAAAAGAAATCTTAATAAACTACAAGAATAGATTAATACGACTACGGACACGTCTTTACTACAACAAGAATAGATGAGAGTTTTGGCATACATGAGAGTTTTAAATAGAGTATAGTATACGGTTATGTAACAGTCTCATTAGAGGTGTTAATAACCAATCAAACATCCAAAACCATTCAAAACTGAACCGAATTACATATCAATTTTAAGAAATTTGATTTGTGTTAAACCGAAGAAACTGAATTCGTCTATGCTGGCTTGCTTGTACAACCCATAACATTAGTCAATTACAATAATACATCTCTAGTCAATTTAGACTATGAATTTTCCTAGTTTGATTTTAACCCGTTACCCATTATGACGCTATAGTTGTTTTTGATATCGTAAATTGTTAATCGTATTAGAGTTTGGATTTTTCGGCTTAAAGCTTAAACCGAGCTAATTTCAAATTTGGTTTTCAGTTCAGTTTTGACCATTATAAACTTCGTTCGGTCACTTGTCCATAAACATAAACAACGGAGTTTGGAGAATACCCTAATACAAAAGTTTATTCGGTCTATTTAAATTGTTGGTGTAATGAGAGTATCTAAATGACTAAATGCCACTATTGCTTTCCAAGAGCAAAAGCCAAAATGCATGTAAATACGTTATACAAGTAAAGAAGGTTTGACACTTGACTGCTAAGTGTTAACCTCGTGGCATGTATTTTTTCTAATACTTAATAAATACTTACGTCACATAACATACAATAAAGTGGCAATAACTTAAGATAATGTGACGCCAAAATTGACCGGATGAGGTACATATTATTTATATATTTGGACGAAAATAAATAACAAAATCACTTGGTAGACATTATTTAATATTAATAAAATGGTATAGAGTGCTAGAGGAAGAACAATCACATGGAGAAACCACATGATTATGTGAAGTGTTATTGATGTCGTATGTTATGTAACAATTTTGATGATAAAAAGTGATATAGTAATACAAATACGAATATGAATGATGATTTTTTATGTAATTACTTAACGTATTATTTATGCTTATTGTATTCATTTAAGTATCCGGATTAAATTACACATATAAATCATTAATCATATGTTCATATATAACTTTGGTTCATATGTATCTAAACGATAATTACTAACTGTAAAATCGTCACAAAAATAGTTTCTTAATTAAAATGATAATATGTCTAGCCTCTTTATCTTTTTTAAATTATTAATTTGCGGTATCTTATACAAGTTACAAATCAAACACACAAAATATGTCCAATAGGACCAATACCACCTCCCTATGTCATCATATGTTTAAAAAGTCTTGGCCTCTAGTAGTAGTAAATGAAGTTTTATAAACAATATAAAAAGATTATATGAGATGGAATAAAGTATTAAAGTTAATTCAAGGAATTTGTTTAGAATTTCTATAAAATATTAAAATTTTAAACCATCCCATCTCTCTCCTTTCCACATCATTTACATCTGGCAATACATTGACTTTTGACTAGGATAGTAGTTTATTTCAATATACACCTTGTTGGTTTGTTTAAGTTATAAAAACACCCTTTGATTTGTGTTGTTCCTCTTTATGCCTTATTAACTTAATAAGCAAATCCTAACTTTGTTTATCTTTGATGCTCTAAATCATATCATTATTTCATACCCTTATAATTTACAACAGTAAATTATGAACGTATATGAATATTACTGACCTTTTGTTGTTCAATTTACATAGTATATTTATATTTTTACACAATTATAAAGTATTTACATAGTATATTTTTATTTTTACACAATTATACTTTATAATGTTACTCTACTTCTAAATTTACAAAAGTAATTAGGCTTTTAGAACAATGAAAATTGTTTAATAAACATATTGTGTTTTAGGTTAAGTTACACTAAAATTGAATGTGTTAACATGATTCTTAAAATGGTTAGTTTAGAAAGTTGTAATTGGTTAAGAGTTTTTTTTTTCTTTTCCTGGCGAACACACTCTCTACTTTAAACATAAACGAGTTATTGTTGCTCTGGACATATATCAATATATCATACAACATACTAGCGTTGTTCATGAGAACCTCAAGCTCATGCTTGGCTTGGTATTACCCGATTTAAAAAATTTCCTCCACTCGGTTAGATTGTTAGAATTTTGAAGAAAGAAAAGATTTTAAATGAACAGCAATGGATAATGAAAGGAAATATATATTTTTTATAATTCCATTAAATTTCTAAAAGAACATAATAACAATGACATAACAGGAGAACAACAAACTCCAAAAAACACAACACCTAGACCATATCATCATTCGATTTCAATCAACCACAGTTATTGAATATCAATCAATGTAAATAAACTCAACCCGTCTTCAAGAATCATCCTCACTTAGCCAGCTCAGCACGAAGCTTCTTGGCGGCTGCAACCATGTTCAGCAGTGCGGGCTTAACCTCACCGTACTTACGGGTCTTGAGCCCACAGTCAGGGTTCACCCACAAAATGTTGGTCTCCAAGACTGCAAGCATCTTGTTAATCCTGTCATGAATCTCCTCCGTGGATGGTATTCTTGGAGAGTGAATGTCATACACACCGGGCCCAATTCCTGCACCGTACTTGACACCCTCACGGAACACTGACAGTAGCTTCTCGTCAGACCGTGAGTTCTCGATGGTGATGACATCAGCATCCATGTCGATGATGGAGTGGATGATGTCGTTGAAGTTGGAGTAGCACATGTGGGTGTGGATTTGGGTGGTGTCAGCAACGCCTACATTGGTGATTCTGAAGGAGTGGACAGCCCAGTCCAAGTAGAATGCATGTTCAGCTTTCCTAAGTGGCAATCCTTCTCTCAAAGCCGCCTCGTCAATTTGGATCACTGTGATTCCAGCCTTTTCAAGATCCTCAACTTCGTCTTTAATAGCCAAAGCAATCTGGTAGCAAGTTTCAAATCTGAAAGCAAACAAGAATATTAAATTTAACATATTTCGATGTGGAATGATTTTAATGGTTTTTGGTTTTGTGATATGATATTATGATTATACCTGGGCTGGTCATTACGGACGAAGGACCAGTTGAGGATGGTGACTGGACCGGTAAGCATACCCTTCATGGGCCGTTTGGTCATCTCCTGAGCCATTGAGGACCAGAAGACGGTCATGGCCTTGGGTCGGCTGACATCACCGTAGATGATTGGTGGCTTGACACATCTGGACCCGTATGATTGCACCCATCCATTGGCAGTGAAGGCAAAACCAGACAATTGCTCACCAAAGTACTCAACCATGTCATTTCTCTGTAATATTATATTCATTTTAGAAGATATATTTCAACCATTTATAAATACCATTGCAATATAAATTATGTAAATATACCTCTGGCTCTCCGTGGACGAGGACATCAATATCGAGTTCTTCCTGGAGTTGGACGACCTTGTAAATCTCCTCTTTGATGGCTTTAACATACTCTTCCTCGGAAATCCTATAAAAACAAGGTTTAGTGTGAGAAAAGTTATTTGAAGATTATTGTTAGGGCATCATCATCAACTGGTGTAATTAATACTCACTTCTTAGCCTTGTACTCACGACGAACTCTCCTGAGCTCGATGGTCTGAGGGAATGAACCAATGGTGGTGGTTGGGAGAATAGGAAGGTTTAGTTTCTTTTGTTGGGCATCCAACCTGGCACTAACATTGGTGGCACGACGGTGGTCTGAACCCCTCAAAGCAGCAGCCTGAGATATAAAAACAAGTGAGCAACTGAGCATGAACTTATTATATCATAATGAAACTATGTGAATTCCCATTTATCAACGATCACTTACAGCCTTCTGGACGGCTTCATTTGTCACTCTTGGGGAGGATTTTCTTGAAGCCTGAGCAGCAGCATTAGCCGAGAAGTATGCCTGAAATAAAAACACAAAAACTGTCACTTGACTGTGTATGTATTGAATAATTGATTTAACAAAAAGGAGTCAATAAATACCTCATCTTTGTGACCAGCAAGAGCTTTAGCTAATGCATTGACTTCAACAACCTTTTGGGCAGCAAATGCAAGCCAAGATTTGATTTCATCATCCAACTTGGTTTCATTCACAAGATCAACAGCAGTGTGTAGGAGTGAGCAAGATGTTGAAACAACAAGCTTGTCTTTACCCACAACAGCCTCGAGTGACTCAAGGACAGCAAGGGATCCAGCAAGATCATTAGCCCAAATGTTCCTTCCATCAACAACTCCAGCAAATAGGTATTTGCCTGATGGGAAGCTGCTCTTGATCAAATCAAGAGTCTTTTCACCACGGACCAAATCAAAAGTGAAACCAGTAACTCCAGGCAAAGAAGTTAGGGTTTTGAATGCTGCAGCTGGAACATCAGCAAAGTAGGTTGCAACAAGAACATTAAGACCAGAGCAAGCTGATTCTAGTTGAGAGTAAGCCTTGGTGAAAGCTTCCAACTGGTAGCCCTCAAGATCCTTCACAAGGGTAGCCTCATCAAATTGGATCCAGGTAGCACCTGCTGCCTTCAACTCAGCAATTACTTCCCTGCAAAAGTTATTGAAATTTTAATGAAAACTATATTCCAGCTTAACATAAAGAGAACAACAAAAATGATCAATAAAGACGCATACTTGTAGATCGGTAGGATTTTATCAAGAAGGGATAGAAGATCAAAGGTCTTCTCAACACCCTTTGCAGGTTTTGATAGCAATAAGTAGCTGACAGGGCCAACAAAGACCGGAACAGTATCTACTCCAAGCTGCATAATAAAGAATTAACTAACAGATTAACAATGATATTTCTAAATCCCTTTGATAAAAATCCTAAACGAACATATCAAAAACACTTACAGCCTTGGCTTCCTTGTATTCGGTCACAGCCTTGTGAGAAGCATAAGAGAATTTGACATCAGGGCCCAACTCTGGGACAATGAAATGGCTGTTCATCAAAGGCATCAGTGTTACAATCAAACCACGGTGTAAAATGTAAATGAACAAGATTCAAAAACCTCGGTGTGTAACTTACTAGTTGGTGTCAAACCACTTGGTCATTTCCATAGCGGGAACAGAGGCGTTTCCTCTGGCCATGGAGAAATAAGTGTCGAAACCGATCTCACCACCATTCCAGTTGTATCTTGAAGGAACAGCACCAAGCATGGCGGTGGTGTCGAGAACTTGATCGTAGTATGAGAAGGTGTTGCTCGGGATGTACTTGATGCCAGCATCAGACATCTGTTTCCAGATGGATGATCTGAGATCAGCAGCCACCTTCTGCAAATCCTCAGCACTGCTCTTGCCATCCCAGAAAGATTCAAGAGCAAATTTCAGCTCTCTCTTGGGGCCCATACGGGGATAACCAACAATGTGAGATGCCATTGGCCTGTTCCACCACAAGTCAACAATTTAATACGAATACAGCAAACCGATCAATGCATAAATGTGAATCTTAAAACAGAAAAAGTTTGGTTTTTTTTATCATTCTACATCTAAAGACGCTAGTTCAGAAACTGTTTAGACTTCATCAAATGTTACTCTTGTTGCAGTTATCATGATCATTGTAAAAACCTCTACTTATGAGTTTATATTAACTACCAGAAACAAAGTATCAGTCAAGCAGCAAAATTTTCACTTTAACCGATTGATATCTATGTTCATTCTATTCATATAGAAAAATATATAAGGAGCCACTTAGATCTATCATCCACTGTATATTAAAAATGAAGTTATCACTTATCATCATATATATCACACCTAATATATAAACGCACTTTAGTAAACCGAAGCAGATAGCAAGTTGTTCGATTTGCAGCAAAGCGAAATGTGAGTGACCTTAACAGAATCATTTGATGAACACCAGATCCAGTTATAGATCAGTAGTTTGTAAAACCCTAGACCACCAGATCTTATCTTATTACCATCCATTACAACTAACAAAGTCACAATCCACATACAGACAAAAAGGCACAATAATAAATCTACAGATCCTGTGACCCTTATTAATCGAACCGCTTAATTCCTACCAATGCCACAATTTTCACAAGCATGATAAAAAAACCTAGGTGCTACATTGCTATAAACATATTTAAATATACGAGATTCAAATCCAATGCATAATTGCAGATCTAATTTAATTACTTAAAACTGTTGAAAAGGATTGAGATTATTATTATTAATGTATAGATATACGAAACAAAATGAGTCCAAATTAATTAGCAAAGGGATAGCAGTCAGTCCAAATGAAGTGAGTATTAAATAATAAACGAGTGACCGGGCGTACCTGATAAAGGTTAGTAGAAATGGAGGTTACGAATTAAACGGAGAACCGGTTGTATTCGTCTTCCTTCCGGTTAAAGGAAAGGAGAGAAGAGTTGGTTTAGTTTAGTTGGGTTGGGTTGGGTTGACACGAATTGGAGAGGCTGAGAAATGGGTTATTTATAGACTGGAGGGTTGGTGATGAGGGGTGGTTGAGGTGGGTAGTAGATTAACCATTAGATACATACATCTCTCACTTTTGTCACTAATTCAACCATTTTGGTTAAATTTTTAACATCCGCTAATGCTCACGCGCTACCAACGCCTAATTTCTCTTTTTTTTAATGAGGCTCTGGCTAACTACTTTCAGATCGGCTAATAAAAAGCTCGAGTCAAGCTTAAACAAACTCAAACCTAAAATAAACTTGTTCGATAAATGAGTCCAAGCTCAAGCTCAAGTTGGTCTATGACCACAAACGAGTCTGTTATATATACACATATATATATATATATATATAAATAATTAAAAAGTAATTATAAGTATTAAAGTCTATGTTATTAGCACGTACACACTGTGAAATAAATTAAGGGACGTTCATCAACTAACAATTTGTTCATAAACAGTTAGTAAAAACGGATATTAATGATAATCTATCAGTTGCATTTCATAAAAAAACAAGACACGAGTAATACAATTCTCGAAGGATCACTTGGGAAATGTTCATACACGGATTAACAATGGAATTCTCAACAACCAAAAGACGGATTGTAACATCATATATATTTTATAGCTAGCACTATAGGTACACAGCCAAATCGGTTAACGGGTCCATCACTAATCGGTTTACTCCCTTATCTAACCACCGGTTAGAAACTGATTTATACTATTGATCTCTTAAACCAATTAACCAAACCGGTTATTTAGTTTTTTTTAGCTGGTTTTTTCCAATTATTTTCCGATTAACTAGTTTGGTTATACCGGGTAGGGGTTTCTTGTCTCAAAACCGGTTAGTACCGGACCTGGGTAACTGGTTATTTGATCGTTGACCACCAATAGGTTTTAAAAATAATCGATTAACCGGTTTATGCACCCCTAGCTAGCACACCTATAGACAACACTTGTCATATATGTATTCCTTTTCTTTTTCTTTACCGTCTTCTTTTTCCCATTCCATTTATATAACTTATAGTCCACATCTTTTATCACTAGCAGGCTCCACAGGAGCTGGTCCTCCACCACGTTGGTTCTTTATAAACCACTACTAAAAAGATAAGTGGCTCGTAGCAACTTTTGCAAACTAACCATCCTCATAGTGTTGTCCTTTTAAACAATAAAGTTAAAGACTTAAAAGTAAAATGGTTATGTGTTTATGATGTTATCAAATATAACAATTAGTATTACTAGCCACCTAAATCATGCAGGCATGCTTTTCAAGATATTCGGGGACTCGGGTACCGACCTGGTCTTTGTGCTTGACTTGGAACAATTGGGTGCCATTAAAGGTGAATTTATTAGGATGGAAGACGGAGATGGGAAGGATAGCCGCTAGTGCTACGGATTCTTTATGCAAACAACGAATTTCGAAGATGCAAAATAGTGCCCGTTATCTGTGGGCCGTGTGGCTTTGTTAGAGTCGGTGAATCACATCTTAATTTCATGCTATGTAACCTTGGTTATATGGCAATTTGTGAGTCAATGGTGTGGCATCCCTCCGATTTAGCATTTGGGGTAAAAGATTTATTAAACTTGCTTCTTGGTATAAAAAGGGAATGAGGGTAAACGAATAACTATTCTATTAATTATTCTCATGAATCACTCATGATATGTTTAAAGAAGACATAAAAGCTAGAAACGAAGCAATAAGTGTTTAAAGAAGACATAAAAGAACTGACGTGTTATGAACCATTATTTATTAGTGTGACTCTTCACATGCTTAGCCACCATTTATTCTTTATCCATGTATTAATGTAAAAGTCATTATAAATAAAGGCATATTGTATTTGGTTAGGTACATCAATAAGAATCAATCTTCTTTCTCTTTATCATCTCTATATGTGTATGGATCTTGCTAATAGGTCTTAATTTTACAACATGACGCTTGTTTTGGGTAAAGAATATAGACAATGAGTGTTTAATATGATTAACTAATAACAAAAAAAAGTACAAAATATAAAAAAACGTCAGAAAAAAAATATGAAAATTTTGTGATTGTGACGCGCCAATGGATGCGTCTGGTTTGGCATTCAACAACCTTGTCAACATTCAACAATTTGGTAAATTTACCTTTCAAATAAGTATAAAGGATGAAAAAAAAATTTATTGTTCGACCTTGTAATATGAATATAAAAATGATTTAGACACATTTTCCCTTATTATAATATTACGTTGTATGATTTGAGGATTGTTGGTGGAGAGGGAGTTGGTGAGGATGCTATTTAAATAGATAGTAGTGAGGTTCCTTGATGATACCACTTGTTTGCATGATGGGAACCCCATCTCTAATTTTATGATTATTTGTGTAGGGTGTGCATGTATGTAGTGTGAAATAGAAGTTTGAGGTGTTTGAACTTTGAACCTTATGAATTAAAGCAAATTAAAAAGTGAGAATTGTGTGATTTGGTTTATGCGTTTCTTCGATGATACAGTGATCTGACTAAAAGTTTATGATTTGACCGTGTAAACCCTTATGTCCGTTTACCTTTATATATATACAGGATAAGTGTTAACTTACGGAAAAATCGTCTTTAAATGATGAATACTACGAGACAATCCTTACTCTCTCTTTCGTATATTCCACTTATATTGCATCTAAAATGCTTTGATGTTGTAGGCAAATACCTCTTTATCTTAAGACTGATATTCATAGAAGTTCACTTTTAATTTCAATACACAAAACACATTTTTCAAATTTGGAAATTGTATTTTCTTTTATTTAAATACTAGTAGACAAATGATTAAAAAGATACGTTTGGTAAAGCCGCTGGAATTAGGTGTTAGTGTGATGTTGCCCCATTGAAGTTAAAGGTTCAAGCCATACCAAATGAGAATTTGGTGTAATTTAGCCATTCAAAACAAAAGGTAAGCTTGAATGACTTTGTAGGCCTACTTCATCCCAATTTACTATATTTTTCTTAAAATAAGCATTTTGGTGTTATTTATTGCATTTGCATAAATTCATAAATTGATATTGTAATGTTGTTTTGAAAGTATGTGATAATAAACTATGTATCTACAAAAGAGATGATACTCATATAGTGCAAACGTGCACCGTAAAATGTAGTAAGGCCCAAACTTTCACATGCTTGTCTAAATTTTTGTATTATTATAGAAATCAAATATCCTAAACGGTTAAGTGTATGGATCGATTAAAAATCTTGTGGCTTAAGAGTTGCTTGAAGTTCGTTTGTAAACAAGTCAAGTACGAGCAAAGGTAAGTTACACGTTGGTTCGTTTAGATTAAAGGCCATTTGTGTGTGTGTGTGTGTGAATATACAAAATTACTTTATTTCCCCGATAAACAAGTTGGCTTTACCCTTTTATGAGCCGAGCTCGAGTTCAATACTCTAGCTCGTTAAAGATAACCGAGCCTAGATGGCTCGTTTAGTTTCGATCCCCAACCCCAATCCAACTTGACTCAGCTCATTCACAACCCTACAAGAAGGTTAATGGATGTTGATTCAAAAATATTCAAAAGTCTTGAGTTTTCTTTAACGAGGGAAAAGAAATGATTTGGAAGGAATTGAAACGAAAGTGAAAAATATTTGTGTTTGTAAGTTTTTTAATGGACGGAATTGGAAATTAAAGAAATAAAAATGTTAGCTTGTTCACACTTATATTATATACCCCCCCTATTTAAAACTAACTTTTTGCTTCATCCCATTCAAAGGCCACAGGATTAAATCTCAGCCCTTCAAACTCCCTAAAAAGCTTCTAGAAGAGGCAGTTAAAGGGAAGTTCCATTGTCTCTCTTCAGCTCCACAAATTCTGGAAAAAAACTTCCAAGTCCACATATTCAGCAACCTATTAACCGGCATTATAAGCCATGAACAAAATCATATTTATCAACTTTTTTATCATACCAATTATCTTACAAAAACATTGATAAATAATATTACACCATGTAACAAAAAATGATAAATAATATTACACCATGTAACAAAAAATAATTTACCTGTAAGTATTATATTGTGGAGTTAATTATCATATTAGCAAAAGACTTCACCTGCAATGGAAGCCACCATACAAATATAACATTTTAATCAACATCTTTAATGTATCATTTAAAGAATTAATTTAAAAAGACACTGAAAACAGAGCAATGTAGGCCATGTTTTTATTTTTCCAGAAAATCAATTGCCAAAAATTAAAGACTTAATTATTTATAAAACCAATTATTTAAAGAGTTATTTTTATTTAAAAATTTTAAAACTTTTCATTTGCCTCCATACAAAAATGGTGCGAATAAACCGTTACCACTCCTAAATATGATTCAAATTTAAAAATAGATGTGGGTTAGTGAGCTGACACATGTCAATACTTTATTTGTTAAACATCACTATTTAAGAAACAATATCACCCGTAATAAGTGCAAATACATGAGATGTCTGAATCAACAGCAATGGAGATTATCCTAAAAACACACAAGCAGATCCTATACTAATTCTCTATCCAATTTAAGTTTTGCTTACTTAATTTTACATATTGCACATGTAGTTAACTAATGTTTTTTTGTTTTTGTTGTATATTAGGGGAATCCAATTAGCACTTCTACAAAGTATGAAGAACAAAACTAGACGAAGCAAATTGCAGAAGGAAATCTAAACAGCCGTTTCACCTACTGACTGATGTAAGCATAAAACTTTTAGTTTTATAAGGTCTTTGTTATTATTGAATATAACATTTGTATAACCAATTTTGTGCAGGCTAACTCAGATAATGTTGAAATCATTTCATTTGGCCTTAATTTCAGCCCCTACAAGTCTCATTTGCAATGAGAAATTAGCCTTGAGGTATCTATATATATTATATTATTTCTGCCTCCATTTGTTAATTACAAAAGTTGCTGAAATTGCAGGATCGAGAGTTTGAGTAAAAAGACAAAAGAATGAAAAACGTTTCAAATGGTGTTGGAGTGACGTTAATGATGTCGATGACAATGATGATGAGGTGGCAGATACAGCTGACTCGGGTTTAAATCTACAGCGTGTTTCTTTTCAAAAACGCAACCAACTTACTCGTGTTACCTCTTAGATCTTCTAAGTTTTTTTTTTCCTTTCGTTTAGCCTTAAGTATGGTTTGTCATGTTATACTTTATTACTTTGTTAGTTTGTTTATGTTCACTTGAAAACCAAGGTGTTTTGCCTTTATCTAATGAAGTTTCAGTTTATTACTTTACAGTATTTGCTACTCTTGTGTTACCTAAGTTATTTGTTAACTAAAAAATATATATAAATTACATGTGGATGAACATTTCTTACATAAATATCTCATATAAAGTTTCAAACATTTTTTGGTATTAAAAATAAACTATCAAAAAAAATAAACAAGAAAACTAACAATGAGATTGAAACAATTCCACATATGTGGCATTTTACTTTAAAATACAATTAATTTTAGTAAACTTTCGGTAATAAAGATATAAAAAGGAACGAAAATTATAAAAAGGAATGAATAGTCTTACATTTGAGCGCCCTCCGTAAAGGTATTCTGAAAAAATCTTGTGAGCCTCTCAAATATATATCCAGCATCATCCGGAACCCTAAAAAGAAAAAAAAACATTAACCAAATAGTATGTAGCACAAAATAAACAAGAACATAAAAAAGACATTGTTCATGAAGTTTTTTTGTGTTAATTAAAAAAAACCTTGTAAAATAAATACGAAATCCATCATTTTGAATAAAAAATAAAATTTCAAAGTTATACTTAAACCATCTAATCTAAATTCTAAATTGTATGTTCTATTCTACATAAAAAAAATAAATTTTTTTATTTTTGCCTTTTTAGCTTCTTAAATTAATATAATTTTAAAGTAATTATCATTTTTAAAGGTATTCATATCATTTCGAGTGTAAAATCGGAATTTCTGTCACCCCTACTAATCCAACTCTAACAGGTATACACTTTATTTTTTTTTATGGGTATAATTTTAAAAAAAAGCGATTAGCATACATTTAAGCATTAGAAACCCCTTAAAGTTAAGAAATCCTAAAATACCAGCAAATAACGTAACTAATAACCCTATAAAATATACATCTAGGGGTTGAGGAAGGAACCCCTAATTGACTAACACGATCGGCTTACAAACACACCCGACTGTTTATCGATATTTCAAACAAAGGATTGGATAACTCAGTGACAAAAGAGGATTGGGTGGGCGTGTAGAAAGAGACTACAACGGTTGTTTAATGACCAAATCTTTATCTTAGGGTTTGGTCAAAGCTACCCAGTTAACTCATACTAGGCCATATTGGTGGCCGTTTGCTCTTTCTGGGAATGTAATTAATTAATCCAATTTTACAAACCCCAAATAAATCAATATTGGTCCACACAAAACTTTGCGTTAGCATATTCGAAATTATTAACCATCAATTTGTTCACAACAAAAATATATAACTATATAATGCCAACCATCCACCTATATTTTAAAAGATATTCTTATGACCAACAGCAAATCTGGAAACATATTGACATCAATTCCTAGAGGTAATATTTTTTTAATGGATCAAAAATACAAAATCTATTACTGTTGCTATCGAGTGGTATAAGTGGGCATGCTACTATAACGGTTTTAATCTTTTTGTAATTCATTAAAGCAACACTTTATATTAACACGTACCCCGTCCACCGGACGGGTATAAAACTAGTTTCTTATGTTTTAGTTGCATATTTGTAAAATAAAAAAATTTGAAAAAATTGTGTAACAATGTAATATGGCAAGGATATATGGTATTTTTTTTAAACAACGACATTTTTTTTATGTCGTCAGACTCTCCAATTTAGATATATGGTATTTACAAAGAAGAACTGACCTTTTTTCATATTCCCAATATATATATATATATATTCTCAATTTTGAGACGAGAAAAGTACAAATACGTCGGTGTAGCCGACAACCGACGATCACATGCCGTGGCTCACGTGACACATCACTACTGTTGCCATTTACCAAAGCACCTAATGTGTGGAAACATTAAAATAAAAAATTCTCAAATTATCATTTTTATAAAAGAGAGACTGTTTATCCCTATAAATCAAAAGTTTCAAGAATGTTAATCCCAAACACATCATCAACGACATGTTTTTAAGGTGTGACGATGTTTTTATAGGGACCAATAAGTAGGCGTCACGTATTATCAATAATTCAAGGGACGATAAATTTGTTCAACAAAACTCGTCAAGACGACTAGTTGTTCACCAAATTTGTCTAGGACGTTGTATGGGACCGGCTAGTGTTATTTGATTGGAGGAAAAATGCATCAAGTTGGTAGAAAAAACGGCGGCATCGACTTGTTCGGAGGAGATATTTTGGAACTCCCGAGTTGTGTGGACATAAACAGAATCTCTTACTATAAAATTAACATTTTGAAAATTTTCCTTTACTAAAGCTTGCCTTTAACTTCAATTGTATTTATGACTTGTAATGCAAAGTTTTCTACTTATATTTAATATCATTGTCTTCTTATATTTTGACTCCTGGTATTATCTACAATGCGAAACGGATATTGGAAAAACATTTTGTTATTGTTAAAAAACTATGATATACTTGTCACTAAGTTCTATTATTAAGGCAAAGAATCAAAATTCATAAGGTTGTTTGTTATGGGAGGGTGAACAACACAATGTAAAAGAAGCAAATATCGACACTTAAGCACTGAGATAGCAAATAGGCTTCCACATTTCACATCAAGTTGATTGTGTTATGATGAAGTGAAATATGATTGTGAGACGAGGTGGAGTGAAATAGTAAGCTCAATAGTTTAATAATAATAACAACAATAATGATAATAAGGTTTGTGAGGTGCAACGTCCGCGAAACCTTTCATGTTGCAAGACCATGCGCCCTTCACATGCCATAGTTTATTGATAGGTGTAACATCTTTATTAGTTCTCGTTTTCACGCTAGCACCCTTTTTTAACCAATAACCACCCATTTAAGCACACCTACATGCCCATATTCAACTGCACAATGCAAAGTGAGTGTAATCATCTTCATATCTTGTGCTGATGCCAATTTTTATATTTATTTTTACTTATTACTTGACTAATTCATCTTATTAATAATTGGATAAAAACACATGCCCTAGTGGTTTGTTAGGAACGAGAGAGAGAAAAGTGTGTTGTTATCAATATGATCCACCATTTAAATTTGCGAAACCTAAAATGTTTGCATTCGTGTCAACAACTGTGTAGTGAAAAATTCTAATATGTTTTGTCATCTCATATGACTACTTTTTGATTATTACATGTTTACTTTTTAATTATTTAGATTGGTTTCGCCATTTGAAATGACTGAATATGGGAAAATCGTCAGACAATGTTCAACTCAAAAATCCATTTAACCCATCTCCTACAAGAGTTAAACACTTGACATCAATGAACACCCATTACACCACCAAATATCATTGGGGTTGTAACGAATTGGAGACCGTCGTCCGTTTGGCAAGAAGTTCGTTTATGCTTGTCCGTTTAACAAACGAACCGGACATGTTTTAAAAAATTTTCATTAGGTAAGCTTAACAAACAAACACGGACATAGACAACATCCGTTCAATAGTGTCGTGAACCTCCGGTAACGTCCGATAATTGTTATACCTTTTGAAATTAATTTGTAATTGTTTGTTCATTAGAGTCATTTATGTATGTTTGCCCATTACCTTTCATTAGTTTCACTTAGTGCATTAGTGTCCATTAATGCCTATTAATGTCAGTATGTTCCTTTGTCGGTTAGTGTTTACTATGGTTCGTTAGTGTTCGTTTGTCCTTTAGCGTCCGTTTCCAATATTAACGAACATGACACAAATTTTCATTTGGTAGAGTGTTCGTGAACCTTTTGTTTGTCCGACAAAAGCTTAACAAACGAACACAAACAAGGTCTTGTCCAGTTTAATTTAGTCCGTTCAAAAATAACAGAGGGCAAAAGTGTAAAAGAACTTTTCATTCATATGATTTAACTATTTAAAAATTTAATAATGTAAAAGTAAATGTGAATATAATCTATTATTTGTTTACTTTTAGCTTAAAACAGTGGAAACAAAAAGTTAATCAATCTTCTCTTTAATCTTTATCCTCCTTTCTCACTAGCCCTAAAAAGTAAAGACAGAATTACAAATTTTGTCCTTTAAAATAAGACGAATTACGGTTCGTGTCTTTTTCTAAGTTTCCTTGCAGGCGGTGTACTTTAAACTTTTTTTTCCTACAAGTTTTGTCCTTTACGCTAACTGGGTTAGAAAAAGTCAGTTAAATGCCCTCACGTGAGACGCATGTGAGGGCATTTTTGTCTTTTCGTCTACCTGCAACTTCTTCTTCTTCTTCTTTTTCTTCTTCTTCTTCTTGCAGACCACCATCACCATACCACAACCACTCCGACCATGGATTTCCTCAAACACCATCACCACCGCCACCACAGGTCCGCCACCAACCACCGCTCCATCTCCGACGCCGACTCCCATCTCCGACGTCGACTCCCACTCCGGTCGAATCCCTTCTTTCCAAAACCCTAAACCCCTCTCACACCCAGAAACCCACAAAACGACGGTCAATTCCCCTCGTTCTGACGCCCAGAAACCCACAAATCCCCTCTCACAAATCAAATCAATAAAATCAATATTCTAATATATTGAAGCATCACACCACACCCAGATCGTGTTCATCTTCTTCATTTCTTCATATGTGAACCACCCGCCGGAGCACGACACAGCTGACCCTTCATCCAGTAGCCCCACCTCTCCACTTTCGACGAGTCTCCGGCGAAGTCCGCCGCCGGGTCATTCGGATCCGGACCTTCCCGGAGCGGCGACAGGGCTTCCAATGGCCTTAAGCTGCCGGATCTTGACATAACGGGTTCGGGTTGACCCGCATGGTGGCTGCTGCCTTTTCTTCTCCGGAGCAGGCCCGAGTTGGGTGAGCCGCTTTGACTCCGACCGGGTTTGGGAGCCCGGTTTCTTGACCTGCCTGGAGATATGTAACACCCCGACCAAAGGCGGATTATACATCGGGGCGCCACATATTGTTTCATTACTCGTGACACTATTTGGGTGTCAATATTTAATAAATATATTCATTCGCGCACGCGCAAAGTAAACACAAGATAACATAAAGCAACATAATTCAATATATTATAAGGCAAAATATTCGAACAACAATAACTTGTCTTGATACATTTTAATCTAGGTCCAAAAGTAAAAACGTCCTACGTGTCCACAAGCTCCAAATGTAGCTACAGCAAACCTGAACATGTGTTAAAATAAACGTCAAACACTTGCGTGTTGGTGAGAAATCAAGTTTAATAGATAATAGATAACAATAAATCTGCGCGCAACACGTGTATGTCTGGTGTTTTACAAGGGTGCAATCAGATTGTGATCAAGCCTAAATAGATCATAGCTCATAGTTCATAGTTCAATCCGTGCTCCCAAATGAGCACAAAAACAAGAAAACATCTGTGCAAGTGTAAACAAAGAAAACCGTAAACGATAGGTCTCCCGTGTTCATCTAATGGATCCATGAAAACTTCGGAATAGGCCGAACAAAGCGGTTAATGATACACACATACAAATAACAGCCAAGTAAACGTCCTCAACACATGGGATACTGCGCGACTAAAGTTCATAAACAAGTTTAAGACTAAGTTTGTACGAACACATGAACATCCCAAAACATTAAAAATAAAAAGGGATTAGGTACGAGATTACTCACTTGATAAAGATGCGGTGAAAGATAATGCAAGAACCAACTTTAAACAAGTACAAGTTAACCTATAAATAAGATTATTGTTTTAATGATTTGTTTTAAGTCTTGATTACAAGTTAGCATAATTAATAAGTAAGTTATTATATATAATATATATTACCGGAAAAGCAGGGCAGAACAGGGAGGAAGACGGAGGCAAAGAGAGAGGATGTAACTGTAACACCCTTGGCAAACACAACATCGTCCCACTCTTAGGCTATCCCACATCGGCCGTGGACAAGAGAGATCACTGGTTCATAAGTAATGTCCTGCCTCTTAACATCACCAACGCGTTTTGGGAAACCAAAAACAAATCCGTGAGTTCTTCGTGGGCAGAGCGGACAATATTGGTGGTGCGAGGGGCCGGATGTTACAGTTGGTATCAAAGCCACTCTTGTGCCGTTCGGGATGTTGGGACACGCCTCATCGAGGACGATGAGTCCAAAGGGGGGTTGTCTGTAACACCCTTGGCAAACACAACATCGTCCCACTCTTAGGCTATCCCACATCGGCCGTGGACAAGAGAGATCACTGGTTCATAAGTAATGTCCTGCCTCTTAACATCACCAACGCGTTTTGGGAAACCAAAAACAAATCCGTGAGTTCTTCGTGGGCAGAGCGGACAATATTGGTGGTGCGAGGGGCCGGATGTTAGTGCGCTAAGAATTGTTGTGCCAGCCTTCGCGCTCGCGCACTCAGCCTTCCCGCGCTTAACCCTTGTATCTTCTGTTTATTCTAGCCGTTTGCTTTTGTCATGTCTTTTCTTCTGAGCTGTTGACCTAACCTATCTAATGTCTGAATGGTTACTTTCGGCGCAGCATGCGTACCAACCCCATTGGTTGGTAGAAAAAGTGACTGACATTATCTTTTGAGATCTGCTTTTGCCATGCTTTAACCAGTAACTTTATCTGTCCTCTCCCATGCCTTTTTCTGAATCCTGTCAGCCTTTTTCTCTTTTTCCCTGCTACCATATCTTTTGATATCTTTACTTTTCAGAACTTTTTACTGTTGATATCTTTTCTTTTACTTTTGGAGATCTTTTTTAGGGTTTGTGTCCCCTAGGGTTTGCCTATATATAGTACTATTTTCTTAACACTTCACACACTACACTTATTCTCTTCCTCCCTTTTTGCTCTCTGCCGTTGTTCTTCAGCCGCCTCCCTCCTCTCTTGCCTCCGTTTTCTCCTCTCCTCTGCCCTGTTTTCCGGTAATATATTATATATAATAACTTATTAATTATGCTAACTTATAATCAAGACTTAAAACAAATCATTAAAACAATAATCTTATTTATAGGTTAACTTGTGCTTGTTTAAAGTTGGTTCTTGCTTTATCTATCATCGCATCTTTATCAAGTGAGTAATCTCGTACCTAATCCCTTTTTGCTTTTAACGTTTTGGGATGTTCATGTGTTCATACAAACTTAGAGTCTTAAACTTGTTTATGAGCTTTAGTCGCGCAGTATCCCATGTGTTGAGGACGTTTACTTGGCTGTTTATTTGTATGTGTGTATCATTAACCGCTTTGTTCGGCCTATTCCGCAGTTTTCATGGATCCATTAGATGAACACGGGAGACCTATCGTTTACGGTTTTCTTTGTTTACACTTGCACAGATGTTTTCTCGTTTTTGTGCTCAATTGGGAGCACGGATTGAACTATGAACTATGAGCTATGATCTATCTAGGCTTGATCACAATCTGATTGCACCCTTGTTAAACACCAGACATACACGTGTTGCGCGCAGATTTATGGCTATCTATGTATTGTATTAAACTTGATTTCTCACCAACACGCAAGTGTTTGACGTTTATTTTAACACATGTTCAGGTTTGCAGTAGCTGTTTTGGAGCTTGTGGACACGTAGGACGTTTTTATTTTTGGACCTAGAATTAAAATGTATCAAGACAAGTTAATGTTGTTTGAATGTTATAATTTATAATATATTGATTTATGTTTGATTTATGTTCTTTATTTTCCCCGCTGCGCGTGCGCGATAAAATGTGTATTAATAAATATTGACACCAATAGTGTCGCGAGTAATGAAGCAATATGTGGCGCCCCGATGTATAATCCGCCTTTGGTCGGGGTGTTACAGATTGGTATCAGAGCCACTCTTGTGCCGTTCGGGATGTTGGGACACGCCTCATCGAGGACGATGAGTCCAAAGGGGGGTTGTCTGTAACACCTTGGCAAACACAACATCGTCCCACTCTTAGGCTATCCCACATCGGCCGTGGACAAGAGAGATCACTGGTTCATAAGTAATGTCCTGCCTCTTAACATCACCAACGCGTTTTGGGAAACCAAAAACAAATCCGTGAGTTCTTCGTGGGCAGAGCGGACAATATTGGTGGTGCGAGGGGCCGGATGTTACAGTTGGTATCAGAGCGCGTTGACTTTAGGATAGGTGGTTAGACGTAACGGCCTAGAATACCTAAGAGTCCCTTCTCGTGCATGAGAGAAATCTCATGTTTGCGCGCTTATTGTTAATTACTCGTTATTTATGAATATGCTCGCGCTTGCGCAGTATATGATTTTATTCCGCGATATTTCGATTTTTGTGAATTTCGATTTTTATTGATTTTACTTACATATTCGTTTGTTGGGATTGAAAATCCGAAAAGTCATGGTGATACATGAATAGTTGATTTTCAATTTCCATTTACGATTATGTTCTGAGGTTGGAGACTTGAAAAGTCATGGTGATACATGAATTGTCAACCTCCAATACTCATTTTCTTGTGTATTTTATATTGAGGATTGAAAAGTCATGGTGATACATGAATCGTCAATCTCCAATGCTCGTTTGCTCGTATATTTTAAATTGGGAATTCGGAAAGTCATGGTGATACATGAATTGTCGATTCTTGATTCGAATTTGTTACCTTTATTAAGTCTGCATTTAGGATCATTTATTTTACTTTAACTGTTGACTGTAACTGACTCCGTGAAACCAAGCTTTATAAGATTAAAACTTTGCGCTAAAACCAAGATATTAACTAAAATTAAAATTTTTATAGAATGCCTCCGCTATCTCGCCGATTTCAGAGAAGAGAAGCCTCGCGCATGCGTAGACAGCAACGTTCCCAGGAAATGGCCGCCGCAATAGCCCAAGCTTTGAGCCAAAACAATACCAACACCTCGAGTTATAACATTAAGTCCTTTAACGCGGGTAACCCTCCAAAGTTCACAGGTCTTGAAGGAGCCACCGTGATGCTCCAGTGGCTTGAGAAAATAGAAAACACTTTCCTTCACACCCAATGCCCCTCAGACAGACGAACCCTATATGCTTCCAGTATCCTGGAATCCAGAGCGCTTACATGGTGGAATGGAGTAGCTCATGCGCGTGGCGCAGAGGCTGCTTCTAGCATGACATGGGAGGAATTCAAGGAAATTCTTACGCGAGAATTCTGCCCTCCCAACGAAATTAAGCGCCTGGAGGAGGAATTTTGGAATCTTAAGCAATACAGCGGTGAAGCGCGCGAGTACGCGACGCGCTTCCATGAACTAAGCCTGCTGGTCCCTCACCTTGTTACCCCTTCCCGCCGAGCCATAGAGAAATTCCTTGGGGGTCTCCCCATGGAAATTCAAGATTCTGTATGGGCCAGAAACCCAGTTACCCTCTCTGACGCCATTGAGTTGGCCGCTGTGCTCAGCGACAACCATGTCAGAGCAGGAACCCTGTTCCTGCGGGGAACTGAGAAGACCAAACTCACCAAGACTGCCCCTGAACCAACAGAAACCAAACCAGAACCCTCAAACCGTAACAACCTCAAGCGCAGGCGCAAGGCCTATGCGCTTACCAACCCGCCCATTACCCAACAACCCATTTATCAACCTCCAGTTTACACGCCTAACCCACTGTCAGCCTACCCAACTCCCCCTGTAGTTCACAACTATGCCTTAACCAATCCAGCACTCCCTGCCCCGCCACCTAAGAAACCTTACACAGGAAATCAACCCTTTTGCCCAACCTGTAGACTTCACCACCCAACCCAAACCCCGTGTCGTCAATGTAACCGATGTGGCCGCGTTGGTCACTCTGCTGAGTTCTGTAGAGTCCCTCCCGCCAATCCAATTGCGCCAACACCACCAGTTTACCCGCAGAACCCACAACCAACATACCAAAACCCACGACCCAGGTCGTGCTTTAACTGCGGTGATCCCAGTCATTTCCGGAACGCGTGCCCGAGACTACAAGTTCAGATTACACAAGCGAATCCGGTGAACCAGATTTCAAACCAAGTGACGCGTGGACGAGCTTTTAATATAACCGCGCACCAAGCGCAAGCGAATAATGACGTAGTTAATGGTACATTTTTGCTTAACGGATTTTATGCTTCTGTACTTTTTGATACTGGCGCCGATCGAAGTTTTATTTCTCGCGCCTTCGAACAGAAGCTTGCGCGACCGCGCGATGACTTAAAAGAAGATTTTTCAGTTGAATTGGCTAATGGTAAAACTGTTTTAATAAACTCAGTGATTAAAGATTGTACGCTTAACCTTAACGAAAACGATTTTCTGATCGACCTCATCCCCATGCCTCTTGGAAGCTTTGATGTTATCATTGGTATGGACTGGCTCTCGAAGAATCGCGCCGAAGTTATTTGCGCCAAGAAATTGATTCGCATACCTCGAGAAAATGGTGATCTTCATATTTACGGCGAAAAACCTTCCAGTGGTCTTAAACTTATGTCTTGCGCCGAAGCCCAAAGACTCATGCGGAAGAAGTGTATTGCATTCTTAGCCCATGTGGTTAAACCTGCTGAAGAAAAGAAGCTTCGCGATATCCCTGTTGTGCGTGATTTCCCTGAAGTTTTTCCTGATGATCTTCCTGGTATCCCTCCCGCTCGTGAAGTCGAGTTTCGTATTGATCTTGTCCCTGGTGCTTCCCCCGTAGCTAAATCTCCTTACCGTCTTGCGCCCGCTGAGATGCAAGAATTGGCAAGCCAACTTCAAGAGTTGACTGCTAAAGGATTCATCCGCCCTAGCTCTTCGCCCTGGGGTGCTCCGGTGTTGTTCGTTAAAAAGAAAGATGGATCGTTTCGCATGTGTATTGATTACCGCGAGTTGAACAAACTCACCATTAAGAACCGGTATCCCTTACCGCGTATTGACGACCTCTTTGATCAACTCCAAGGTGCCTCTTGTTTCTCGAAGATTGATCTCCGCTCTGGCTATCACCAGTTGCGCATCCGCGATGAAGATGTTCCGAAGACTGCTTTTCGAACTCGTTATGGCCATTTTGAATTCTTGGTCATGTCCTTCGGTCTAACCAATGCACCCGCCGTTTTCATGGATCTAATGAATCGGGTGTGTAGGCCCTTCTTGGATAAATTCGTGATTGTATTTATCGATGATGTCCTGGTGTATTCTAAGACCAAGGCCGAGCATGAGCAACATCTCCGGTTGGTGTTGCAGAAGCTTCGAACCGAGCAGCTCTATGCTAAGCTTTCCAAGTGTGAATTCTGGTCTGATGAAGTACAGTTTCTTGGTCATGTTGTTAACAAGATGGGTATTCATGTCGACCCATCCAAGATTGAAGCAATCAAGAACTGGATTACGCCATCCTCTCCTTCTGAGATCCGTTCCTTTCTGGGCTTAGCTGGTTACTACCGGCGATTTATTTCGAACTTCTCAAAGATCGCTTTGCCTTTAACAGCTCTAACGCACAAAGGTAAACTATATATTTGGGGCTCGAAGCAAGAAGAAGCCTTTCTAACGCTCAAGCGTTTGTTGTGTGAAGCTCCTGTTCTTGCGCTACCTGAGGGTAATGATGATTTTGTCGTGTATTGCGATGCATCCAACCAAGGTCTCGGTTGTGTTCTTATGCAACGAGGCAAGGTTATCGCTTACGCATCAAGGCAACTTAAGGTTCATGAAAAGAATTATACAACTCACGACCTCGAACTTGGTGCAGTTGTTTTTGCCTTGAAGATCTGGAGACACTACCTTTATGGTACTAGGTGCATCCTCTACACTGACCATAAAAGCCTTCAGCATATCTTTGATCAAAAGGAACTCAACATGAGGCAACGCCGATGGAACGAACTCATCAGCGATTACGATTGTGAGATCCGGTATCATCCTTGTAAGGCTAATGTGGTAGCCGATGCGCTCAGCCGAAAACCCTGCCAGCTTAACTGTATCTTGCCGCGCACCCAGCTTCACTTCGCGCCGATTCAAAGCAACCTTGAATCGCGTATTCGTGACGCGCAGCGCGCATCCATCAGTAACGGTAACCTTCGCGCCGAGTTAGCGTGTGGCGCGGAAGCACTCTTTGTCCCTAATCTGAGTGGAATTCTCTGCTATCTTAATCGCATCTGGATTCCCTTTGATGAGAATCTTCGCGCTGATATCCTGAGTGAAGCGCACAAATCTCGGTATTCTATTCATCCTGGCGCTGATAAGATGTACAAGGATTTGCGCATAACTTATTGGTGGCCCGGTATGAAAAAGGATATTGCTGTGTTCGTAGCTAAATGCCTGACTTGTTCTAAAGTGAAAGCTGAACACCAACGCCCATCTGGTTTGCTCGAACAACCAGAAATTCCTACGTGGAAATGGGAATGTGTAGCAATGGACTTTATTACCAAGTTACCTTTGACAGCAAGCAAACATGATAGCATTTGGGTAATAGTGGATCGTTTGACTAAGTCTGCTCACTTTCTGCCCATTCGTGAAAACTACCGTGTTGAGCAACTCGCGCAGCTTTATGTCAAGGAAATTGTCTGCCGCCATGGTACTCCTTTGAGCATCATATCCGATCGCGATGGCCGTTTTATATCTCGCTTTTGGAAATCTCTCCAATCTGCGCTAGGAACTCGCTTGGACATGAGTACGGCATATCATCCTCAGACTGACGGTCAGTCTGAGCGAACTATTCAAACTCTTGAGGATATGCTCCGATCTTGTGTTCTTGATTTTGGAGGTAATTGGGATTCGCACCTATCTTTGATCGAGTTCTCTTATAATAACAGCTATCATTCCAGTATTGGTATGGCCCCATTTGAAGCACTTTACGGTCGTAAGTGCCGCTCCCCGATTTGTTGGAGCGAGGTGGGAGAAGCTCAAATCACAGGACCCGAACTTGTTCAAGAGACAACCGATAAAATCGCCAAGATCCGTGATCATCTGCTGACTGCCAGAAGCCGACAGAAGAGTTACGCAGATCATAGGCGGAAGCCTCTCGAATTTCAAGTTGGTGATCTTGTTCTCCTCAAAGTGTCGCCCTGGAAAGGTGTTGTCCGCTTTGGGAAGAA
This sequence comes from Bidens hawaiensis, assembly GCF_021521415.1. Lineage (NCBI taxonomy): Eukaryota > Viridiplantae > Streptophyta > Magnoliopsida > Asterales > Asteraceae > Bidens > Bidens hawaiensis. The sequence goes on along the minus strand of NW_027492132.1, from coordinate 336,943 downwards.
AGGTAAGCTTGCTCCTCGATATGTTGGACCATTTAAGATTCTCGCGCGTGTGGGAAAAGTTGCCTACAGACTTGACCTGCCGCCCGCGCTCAGTAATGTGCATCCAACGTTCCATGTATCCAATCTCAAGAAGTGTTTAGCTGACGAGAACCTTCGCATTCCACTTGATGAAGTTCAAGTTGATGAAACTATGCATTTCGTTGAGAAGCCTGTTGAGATTATGGATCGCGAGGTTAAGCAAACCAAGCGCAGTCGTATCCCTATCGTGAAAGTTCGCTGGGAGTCCAAGCGCGGAGCCGAGTTTACATGGGAAAGGGAAGATCAAATGAAGATCAAGTACCCGCACCTGTTCTCTGCGCAACCTACTTCGAGATAAATTTCGGGACGAAATTTCTTAAAGTAGGGGAGACTGTGACATCTGACCCGATCCAACCCGACCCAGGTACCCGTTTCTCTGACCCGATCTCTTTCTTTTATTATTTAATATTTATACTTATATTTTACTTTTAATAATAATAATATACTTTTCCCTCCCGCCTCTTCCTCTCTCTTTCTTTCCGCCGTTCCGTCCCTCTCCTCTCTTTCCGCCTTCTTTTCCCTCTTGTCGCCGTCCCGCCCTTAAGCCTTGAACCCTTTTCCTTAACTCTTTGCTTGTCCTTTGGTTCTTCCCGCCTAAGGATGTCTGCAGCTCCACGCGCCAGACTCCTTACATGGAAGCCTGCGTGAAGACATCTTGTTCCTGCGATGCGTGAAGAGAACTCTTCTCGCAGCGCGCTAAGAATGAATGTTCTTCCCGCAATGCGCTAAGAATGTATGTTCTTCCCGCGATGCGCTTAGAATTCTAGTTCTTCACACAGCACACTAAGGATTTGTGATTCTTCCCGCAGTGCGCTAAGAATTGTTGTGCCAGCCTTCGCGCTCGCGCACTCAGCCTTCCCGCGCTTAACCCTTGTATCTTCTGTTTATTCTAGCCGTTTGCTTTTGTCATGTCTTTTCTTCTGAGCTGTTGACCTAACCTATCTAATGTCTGAATGGTTACTTTCGGCGCAGCATGCGTACCAACCCCATTGGTTGGTAGAAAAAGTGACTGACATTATCTTTTGAGATCTGCTTTTGCCATGCTTTAACCAGTAACTTTATCTGTCCTCTCCCATGCCTTTTTCTGAATCCTGTCAGCCTTTTTCTCTTTTTCCCTGCTACCATATCTTTTGATATCTTTACTTTTCAGAACTTTTTACTGTTGATATCTTTTCTTTTACTTTTGGAGATCTTTTCTAGGGTTTGTGTCCCCTAGGGTTTGCCTATATATAGTACTATTTTCTTAACACTTCACACACTACACTTATTCTCTTCCTCCCTTTTTGCTCTCTGCCGTTGTTCTTCAGCCGCCTCCCTCCTCTCTTGCCTCCGTTTTCTCCTCTCCTCTGCCCTGTTTTCCGGTAATATATTATATATAATAACTTATTAATTATGCTAACTTATAATCAAGACTTAAAACAAATCATTAAAACAATAATCTTATTTATAGGTTAACTTGTGCTTGTTTAAAGTTGGTTCTTGCTTTATCTATCATCGCATCTTTATCAAGTGAGTAATCTCGTACCTAATCCCTTTTTGCTTTTAACGTTTTGGGATGTTCATGTGTTCATACAAACTTAGAGTCTTAAACTTGTTTATGAGCTTTAGTCGCGCAGTATCCCATGTGTTGAGGACGTTTACTTGGCTGTTTATTTGTATGTGTGTATCATTAACCGCTTTGTTCGGCCTATTCCGCAGTTTTCATGGATCCATTAGATGAACACGGGAGACCTATCGTTTACGGTTTTCTTTGTTTACACTTGCACAGATGTTTTCTCGTTTTTGTGCTCAATTGGGAGCACGGATTGAACTATGAACTATGAGCTATGATCTATCTAGGCTTGATCACAATCTGATTGCACCCTTGTTAAACACCAGACATACACGTGTTGCGCGCAGATTTATGGCTATCTATGTATTGTATTAAACTTGATTTCTCACCAACACGCAAGTGTTTGACGTTTATTTTAACACATGTTCAGGTTTGCAGTAGCTGTTTTGGAGCTTGTGGACACGTAGGACGTTTTTACTTTTGGACCTAGAATTAAAATGTATCAAGACAAGTTAATGTTGTTTGAATGTTATAATTTATAATATATTGATTTATGTTTGATTTATGTTCTTTATTTTCCCCGCTGCGCGTGCGCGATAAAATGTGTATTAATAAATATTGACACCAATAGTGTCGCGAGTAATGAAGCAATATGTGGCGCCCCGATGTATAATCCGCCTTTGGTCGGGGTGTTACAGTAACACCCCGACCAAAGGCGGATTATACATCGGGGCGCCACATATTGTTACATTACTCGTGACACTATTGGGTGTCAATAATTAATAAATACATTCATTCGCACACGCGCAGAGTAGACACAAGATAACATAAATCAACATAAATCATTATATTATAAGGCAAAATGTTCGAACAATCAATAGCTTGTCTTGATACATTTTAATCTAGGTCAAAAATAAAGAAAACTTCCTACGTGTTCACAAGCTCCAAAACAGCTACTGCAAACCTGAACATGTGTTAAAATAAACGTCAAACACTTGCGTGTTGGTGAGAAATCAAGTTTAATACAATACATAGATAACAATAAATCTGCGCGCAACACGTGTATGTCTGGTGTTTAACAAGGGTGCAATCAGATTGTGATCAAGCCTAAATAGATCATAGCTCATAGTTCATAGTTCAATCCGTGCTCCCAATTGAGCACAAAAACAAGAAAACATCTGTGCAAGTGTAAACAAAGAAAACCGTAAACGATAGGTCTCCAGTGTTCATCTAATGGATCCATGAAAACTTCGGAATAGGCCGAACAAAGCGGTTAATGATACACACATACAAATAAACAGCCAAGTAAACGTCCTCAACACATGGGATACTGCGCGACTAAAGTTCATAAACAAGTTTAAGACTCTAAGTTTGTACGAACACATGAACATCCCAAAACATTAAAAATAAAAAGGGATTAGGTACGAGATTACTCACTTGATAAACGATGCGGTGTAAGATAAAGCAAGAACCAACTTTAAACAAGCACAAGTTAACCTATAAATAAGATTATTGTTTTAACGATTTGATTTAAGTCTTGATTATAAGTTTGCATAAGTAAATTATTATATACATATATTACCGAAAATCTGGGCAGAAGAGAGGAGAGAATGGAGGCAAGAGAGGAGGCGGCAGAGAGAGCAAGGAGGAGAAAGATAATAAGTGTTTGTGTGTGATGTGTTAGGAAAATAACATTATTATTTATAGAGAAACCCTAGGGAACACAATCCCTAGAAAAGGGGAAAAGATCCCAAGACAAACAGAACAAGACAAAACAAAAGATAACAAAAGATATCAAAAGCAAGTTCAGAAAAGTAAAAGATATTAAAAGATATGGCAGCAGGGAAAAAGAGAAAAAGGCTGACAGGGAACAGTAAAAAAAAACATGGGCGGTTCAGATAAAGGTACCGGTCAAGCATGGAAAAAGCAGATCTCAAAAGATAATGTCAGTCACTTTTTCTGCCAACCAATGGGGTTGGTGCGCATGCTGCGCCGAAAGTAACTTTTCAGACATAAAGCAGATTAGGTCAACAGCACAAAAGATAAGACATCACAAAAGCAAACGGCTAGATTAAACAGAAGAAAACTCAAAGGGTTAGCGCGAGAAAGCTAAGGCGCGCCGCGGGAAGAATCACATTTCTTAGCGTGCCGCGGGAGGAACTACAATTCCTAGCGCGCCGCGGGAAGAACTATAATTCTTCGCGCGTCGAGGGATGAACTACGATTCTTAGCGCGCTGCGAGAAGAACTACAAATCCTTAGCGCGTCGCGGGAAGAACTACCGTTCTTCGCGCGCTGCGAGAAGAATTACAATTCTTAGCGCGCTGCGAGAAGAGTTCGTCTCGCGTATCGCTGGAACAGATGGTCTTCACGCAGGCTTCCTTGAAAGGAGTCTGGCGCGTGGAGCTGCGCAGACAACCTTAGGCGGGAAGAAACAGAACAAGCAAAGAGTGTTAGAGAGGGAAACAAGGCTTAAGGGCGGGACGGCGACAAGAGGGAAAAGAAGGCGGAAAGAAAAGAGGAAGAAGGACGGGACGGCGGAAAGAAAGAGAGAGAAAGAGGCGGGAAGGAAAATATGTTATTATTATTAAAAGTAAAATATAAGTATAAATAAATATTAAATCATAAAAGAAAGAGATCGGATAAGGGAAACGGGTACCTGGGTCGGGTCGGATCGGGGCAGATGTCACAGAGGAGACGGCAGAGGAGCAAGAGAGGACAGGAGAGATGAAAAAGGAGGAAACGAGGCTTAAGGGCGGAACGGCGACAAGAGGGAACAGAAGGCGGAAAGAGAGAAGAAGAGGGACGGGACGGCGGAAAGAAAGAGAGAGAAAGAGGCGGGAAGGAAAATATATATTATTATTACTAAAAGTAAAATATAAGTATAAATAAATATTAAATCATAAAAGAAAGAGATCGGGTCAGAGAAACGGGTACCTGGGTCGGGTCGGATCGGGGCAGATGTCACAGTCTCCCCTACTTTAAGAAATTTCGTCCCGAAATTTATCTCGAAGTAGGTTGCGCAGAGAACAGGTGCGGGTACTTGATCTTCATTTGATCTTCCCTTTCCCATGTAAACTCGGCTCCGCGCTTGGACTCCCAGCGAACTTTCACGATAGGGATACGACTGCGCTTGGTTTGCTTTACCTCGCGATCCATAATCTCAACAGGCTTCTCAACGAAATGCATAGTTTCATCAACTTGAACTTCATCAAGTGGAATGTGAAGGTTCTCGTCAGCTAAACACTTCTTGAGATTGGATACATGGAACGTTGGATGCACATTACCGAGCGCGGGCGGCAGGTCAAGTCTGTAGGCAACTTTTCCTACACGCGCGAGAATCTTAAATGGTCCAACATATCGAGGAGCAAGCTTACCTTTCTTCCCAAAGCGGACAACACCCTTCCAGGGCGACACTTTGAGGAGAACAAGATCACCAACTTGAAATTCGAGAGGCTTCCGCCTACGATCTGCGTAACTCTTCTGTCGGCTTCTGGCAGTTAGCAGATGATCACGGATCTTGGCGATTTTATCGGTTGTCTCTTGAACAAGTTCGGGTCCTGTGATTTGAGCTTCTCCCACTTCGCTCCAACAAATCGGGGAGCGGCACTTACGACCGTAAAGTGCTTCAAATGGGGCCATACCAATACTGGAATGATAGCTGTTATTATAAGAGAACTCGATCAAAGGCAGGTGCGAATCCCAATTACCTCCAAAATCAAGAACACAAGATCGGAGCATATCCTCAAGAGTTTGAATAGTTCGCTCAGACTGACCGTCAGTCTGAGGATGATATGCCGTACTCATGTCCAAGCGAGTTCCTAGCGCAGATTGGAGAGATTTCCAAAAGCGAGATATAAAACGGCCATCGCGATCGGATATGATGCTCAAAGGAGTACCATGGCGGCAGACAATTTCCTTGACATAAAGCTGCGCGAGTTGCTCAACACGGTAGTTTTCACGAATGGGCAGAAAGTGAGCAGACTTAGTCAAACGATCCACTATTACCCAAATGCTATCATGTTTGCTTGCTGTCAAAGGTAACTTGGTAATGAAATCCATCGCTATACCTTCCCATTTCCACGTAGGAATTTCTGGTTGTTCGAGCAAACCAGATGGGCGTTGGTGTTCAGCTTTTACCTTAGAACAAGTCAGGCATCTAGCTACGAACATAGCAATATCCTTTTTCATACCGGGCCACCAATAAGTAACGCGCAAATCCTTGTATATCTTATCAGCGCCGGGATGAATGGAATACCGAGATTTGTGCGCCTCACTCAGGATATCAGCGCGAAGATTCTCATCAAAGGGAATCCAGATGCGATTAAGATAGCAGAGAATTCCACTCAGATTGGGCACAAAATGCGCTTCCGCGCCACACGCTAACTCGGCGCGAAGGTTACCATTACAGATGGATGCGCGCTGCGCGTCACGAATGCGCGATTCAAAGTTGCTTTGGATCGGCGCGAAGTGAAGCTGCGTGCGCGGCAAGATACAGTTAAGCTGGCAGGGTTTTCGGCTGAGCGCATCGGCTACCACATTAGCCTTACCAGGATGATACCGGATCTCACAATCGTAGTCGCTGATGAGTTCGTTCCATCGGCGTTGCCTCATGTTAAGTTCCTTTTGATCAAAGATACGCTGAAGGCTTTTATGGTCAGTGTAGAGGATACACTTAGTACCATAAAGGTAGTGTCTCCAGATCTTCAAGGCAAAAATTACTGCACCAAGTTCGAGATCGTGATTTGTATAATTCTTTTCATGAACCTTAAGTTGCCTTGATGCGTAAGCGATAACCTTGCCTCGTTGCATAAGAACACAACCGAGACCTTGGTTGGAGGCATCGCAGTACACGACAAAATCATCATTACCCTCAGGTAGCGCAAGAACAGGAGCTTCACACAACAATCGCTTGAGCGTCAGAAAGGCTTCTTCTTGCTTCGAGCCCCAAATATACGGTTTACCTTTGTGCGTTAAAGCTGTTAAAGGCAAAGCGATCTTCGAGAAGTTCGAAATGAAGCGCCGGTAATAACCAGCTAAGCCCAGAAAGGAACGGATCTCGGTAGGAGTGGATGGCGTAATCCAGTTCTTGATTGCTTCAATTTTGGATGGGTCGACATGAATACCCATCTTGTTAACAACATGGCCAAGAAACTGTACTTCATCAGACCAGAATTCACACTTGGAGAGCTTGGCAAAGAGCTGCTCGGTTCTAAGCTTTTGCAACACCAACCGAAGATGTTGCTCATGCTCGGCCTTGGTCTTAGAATAAATCAGAACGTCATCGATAAACACAATCACGAATTTATCCAAGAAAGGCCTACACACCCGATTCATTAGATCCATGAAAACGGCGGGTGCGTTGGTTAAACCGAAGGACATGACCAAGAATTCAAAGTGGCCATAACGAGTTCGAAAAGCAGTCTTCGGAACATCTTCATCGCGGATGCGCAACTGGTGATAGCCAGAGTGGAGATCAATCTTGGAAAAACAAGAGGCACCTTGGAGTTGATCAAAGAGGTCGTCAATGCGCGGTAAGGGATACCGGTTCTTAATGGTGAGTTTGTTCAACTCGCGGTAATCAATACACATGCGAAACGATCCATCTTTCTTTTTAACGAACAACACCGGAGCACCCCAGGGCGAAGAGCTAGGGCGAATGAATCCTTTAGCAGTCAACTCTTGAAGTTGGCTTGCCAATTCTTGCATCTCAGCGGGCGCAAGACGGTAAGGAGATTTAGCTACGGGGGAAGCACCAGGGACAAGATCAATACGAAACTCGACTTCACGAGCGGGAGGGATACCAGGAAGATCATCAGGAAAAACTTCAGGAAAATCGCGCACAACAGGGATATCGCGAAGCTTCTTCTTTCCTTCATCGGGTTTAACCACATGGGCTAAGAATGCAATACACCTTTCCTCATGAGCCTTCGGGCTTCGGCGCAAGACATAAGCTTAAGACCGCGGGAGGGTTTTTCGCCGTAGATATGAAGATCACCATTTTCTCGAGGTATGCGAATCAACTTCTTGGCGCAAATAACTTCGGCGCGATTCTTCGAGAGCCAGTCCATACCAATAATAACATCAAAGCTTCCAAGAGGCATGGGGATGAGGTCGATCAGAAAATCGTTTTCGTTAAGGTTAAGCGTGCAATCTTTAATCACTGAGTTAATTAAAACAGTTTCGCCATTAGCCAATTCAACTGAAAAATTTTCTTTTAAGTCGTTGCGCGGTCGCGCAAGCTTCTGCTCAAACGCGCGAGAAATAAAACTTCGATCGACGCCAGTATCAAAAAGTACAGAAGCATAAAATCCGTTAAGCAAAAATGTACAATTAACTACGTCATTATTCGCTTGCGCTTGGTGCGCGGTTATGTTAAAAGCTCGTCCGCGTGCCACTTGGTTCGAAATTTGGTTCACCGGATTCGCTTGCGTAATCTGAACTTGTAGTCTCGGGCACGCGTTCCGGAAATGACTGGGATCACCGCAATTAAAGCACGACCTGGGTCGTGGGTTTTGGTAGGTTGGTTGTGGGTTCTGCGGGTAGACTGGTGGTGTTGGCGCAATTGGGTTGGCGGGAAGGACTCTACAGTTTTCTGCAAGGTGACCAGCGCGGCCACATCGGTTACAAAGTCGACATGGGACTTGAGGTGGGTGGTGGAGTCTACAGGTTGGGCAAAAGGGGTGGTTTCCTGTGTAAGGTTTCTTAGTTGGCGGGGCAGGGAGTGCTGGATTGGTTAGGGTATAGTTGTGGACTACAGGAGGTGTTGGGTAGGCTGGCAGTGGGTTAGGCGCGTATACTAGAGGTTGGTAGGCGGGTTGCTGGACTATGGGCGGGTTGGTAAGCGCGTAAACTTGTCTGCGCCTACGTTTCTGGTTATGGTTTGAGGGTTCAGGTTTGGTTTCTGTTGGTTCAGGGACAGTTTTGGTGGGTTTGGTCTTCTCAGATCCCCGCAGGAACAAGGTTCCTGCTCTGACATGGTTGTCGCTGAGCACAGCGGCCAATTCGATAGCGTCAGAGAGGGTAACTGGGTTTCTGGCCCATACAGAATCTTGAATTTCCATGGGGAGACCCCCAAGGAATTTCTCTATGGCTCGGCGGGAAGGGGTAACAAGGTGAGGGACAAGCAGGCTTAGTTCATGGAAGCGCGTCGCGTACTCGCGCGCTTCACCGCTATATTGCTTAAGATTCCAAAATTCTTCCTCCAGGCGCTTAACTTCGTTGGGAGGGCAGAATTCTCGCGTCAGAATTTCCTTGAATTCCTCCCATGTCATGCTAGAAGCAGCTTCTGCGCCACGCGCATGAGCTACTCCATTCCACCATGTAAGCGCTCTAGATTCCAGGACACTGGAAGCATATAGGGTTCGTCTGTCTGAAGGGCATTGGGTATGGAGGAAAGTGTTTTCTATTTTCTCAAGCCACTGGAGCATCACGGTGGCTCCTTCAAGACCTGTGAACCTTGGAGGGTTACCCGCGTTAAATGACTTAATGTTGTAACCAGAGGTGTTGGCATTGTTTTGGTTTAAGGCTTGGGCTATTGCGGCGGCCATTTCCTGGGAACGTTGCTGTCTACGTCTGCGCGAGGCTTCTCTCCTCAGATGGCGGCGAGATAGCGGAGGCATTCTATAAAAGTTTTAATTTTAGTTAATATCTTGGTTTTAGCGCAAAGTATAACCTCGAAAAGCTTGGTTTCGCGGAGTCAGTTACTGTCAAAAGTTAAAGTGAAATGAATGACCCTAAATGCAGACTTTAATAAAGGTAACAAATTCGAATCAAGAATCGACAATTAATGTATCACCATGACTTTCCGAATTCCCAATTTAAAATATACGAGCAAACGAGTATTGGGGATTGACGATTCATGTATCACCATGACTTTTCAATCTTCAATATAAAATATACAAGAAAATGAGTATTGGAGGTTGACAATTCATGTATCACCATGACTTTTCAAGTCTCCAACCTCAGAACATAATCGCAAATGGAAATTGAAAATCAACTATTCATGTATCACCATGACTTTTCGGATTTTCAAATCCAACAAACGAGTATGTAAGTAAAATCAATAAAAATCGAAATTCAACAAAAATCGAAATATCGCGGAATAAAACATAAAATCATATACTGCGCAAGCGCGAGCATATTTATAAACAACGAGTAATTAACAATAAGCGCGCAAACATGAGATTTCTCTCATGCGCGAGAAGGGACTCTTAGGTATTCTAGGCCGTTACGTCTAACCACATATCCTAAAGTCAACGAGCTCTGATACCAATCTGTAACACCCCGACCAAAGGCGGATTATACATCGGGGCGCCACATATTGTTTCATTACTCGTGACACTATTTGGGTGTCAATATTTAATAAATATATTCATTCGCGCACGCGCAAAGTAAACACAAGATAACATAAAGCAACATAATTCAATATATTATAAGGCAAAATATTCGAACAACAATAACTTGTCTTGATACATTTTAATCTAGGTCCAAAAGTAAAAACGTCATACGTGTCCACAAGCTCCAAATGTAGCTACAGCAAACCTGAACATGTGTTAAAATAAACGTCAAACACTTGCGTGTTGGTGAGAAATCAAGTTTAATAGATAATAGATAACAATAAATCTGCGCGCAACACGTGTATGTCTGGTGTTTTACAAGGGTGCAATCAGATTGTGATCAAGCCTAAATAGATCATAGCTCATAGTTCATAGTTCAATCCGTGCTCCCAAATGAGCACAAAAACAAGAAAACATCTGTGCAAGTGTAAACAAAGAAAACCGTAAACGATAGGTCTCCCGTGTTCATCTAATGGATCCATGAAAACTTCGGAATAGGCCGAACAAAGCGGTTAATGATACACACATACAAATAACAGCCAAGTAAACGTCCTCAACACATGGGATACTGCGCGACTAAAGTTCATAAACAAGTTTAAGACTAAGTTTGTACGAACACATGAACATCCCAAAACATTAAAAATAAAAAGGGATTAGGTACGAGATTACTCACTTGATAAAGATGCGGTGAAAGATAATGCAAGAACCAACTTTAAACAAGTACAAGTTAACCTATAAATAAGATTATTGTTTTAATGATTTGTTTTAAGTCTTGATTACAAGTTAGCATAATTAATAAGTAAGTTATTATATATAATATATATTACCGGAAAAGCAGGGCAGAACAGGGAGGAAGACGGAGGCAAAGAGAGAGGAGACGGCAGAGGAGCAAGAGAGGACAGGAGAGATGAAAAAGGAGGAAACGAGGCTTAAGGGCGGAACGGCGACAAGAGGGAACAGAAAGCGGAAAGAGAGAAGAAGAGGGACGGGACGGCGGAAAGAAAGAGAGAGAAAGAGGCGGGAAGGAAAATATATATTATTATTACTAAAAGTAAAATATAAGTATAAATAAATATTAAATCATAAAAGAAAGAGATCGGGTCAGAGAAACGGGTACCTGGGTCGGGTCGGATCGGGGCAGATGTCACAAGATAAACCTCGTACTACCTCGTCCTTCAATGTGGAGAAAAACCCTTGTTTTTTTTCCATGATTAAGGTTAACCCAGATGGGATTTAGTTTTAGTGTCTGAGTGGGAGTGTGAAGTGAGATGAGAGAGAAAAGAAATAGAACGGTGGTTGGTTTGGTGGTTAGGTAGTGGTGGTGTTGGTGTAGTGAGAGGGAGGAGAGAGTAGAGAGAGAGAAAGAAGACGGGAAGAGAGAGAGAGAGTATATATTTAATATATATTATTTATTTTTGTTATAATATATTAATTTATTTTTTAATTATAAATAACTACCAGTAGACGAAAAGACAAAAATGCCCATCACATGTCTGGCACATGTCATACTTAACTGAGTTTTTCTAACCCAGTTAGCGTAAAGGACATAACGTGTAGAAAAAAAAAGTTTAAAGTACACCGCCTGTAAGGAAACTTAGAAAAGGACACGAACCGTAATTTGGCTTTTTTTAAAGGACAAAATTTGTAATTCTGTCAAAAGTAAAACACACAACGTTCTTCACTCTCCAATCCCTAAACCCTAATCGCCTAACCTTTCACCCCCAAAACCCCAATGCCCTAATTCCGCCATGGATCAATCCAAAACCGAAGCTTTAAAGCAATTCACATCTTCCTCAACCAAACCCACATCGTTCCCATCTTCAATTTCAAACCTATCCGGCTCTTCTCGCGCCATTCCGTACAACAAAGATTTTCACTTCTACTTCAATTTCCAAGATTTCAAGAACCCAATTCAGGAAATGGCTAAAGGCTCCCAATCCATTCTTGAATCAATTGGGTCATCAGCAGATCAATTGTTTGGCGGAAATCAGGCTAATTTCCCATCTGGGTATCTTGAAGATGACGATGAAGCGTATGACTGGTTGGTTAATTTCAACGATGAAGTGTTTGAAAGATTTGATGCGTCTGTCGATGAGTTTAAGAGGGTTCGAAGTATAGAAGAAGCTACCGGTGTTACGGCTATCAATTCGGTTGATAGTGATGGGTTTCAGCTGGTTCAAGGCAGAAAGAAAAAAGTGTTTGATAAAGATTTTGTAGGTTATAATAATAATAATAATAATGGTGGTGGTTATAATTTGGGTGAATCTAATTCATCATCTGTGAAGGTTGTTTCTCGGGACGGTAATGCGGTCGGGGCATCGAAGGGGAAAGTTTCATTTCATATCGCGTCGATTCCCAGGCCGCAGGATGAGTATAAGATACTGGTGAATAATAATAATCAGCCGTTTGAGCATGTTTGGTTGCAGAGAAATGAGGATGGGTCCAGTTTGATACACCCATTGGTGAGTTACTGATATTGGAATATCTGTAGTTTGGGTTGAATTTGAAGTGATCTTAAGTGAATAGCAGCACATTTATTAGTTTTTTTTTTTAAATTGTAGGGCTATTCTGGTTAGCTGTTCACTTATACTTTGTAAGAAATGAAGATGTTAATTGTTAATACATGTTCTTAGTTTTAGTTTCTAAAGTTGTTTTATGGAAGAACTCTAGAAACACATTAAAGTGTTTGCTGCATGTTAGTTTTAGTTTCTAAAGTGGTTTTATAGAAGAACTCTAGAAACACATTAAAGTGTTTGCTGCATGTTATGCATGACTATGAGTAGAGGCTAGTGAGTGTGCTTGTTTTTTCATGATTTTTTTTGAAGATTTTTTTTGTTCATAAAGAGGGTCTCCCAATCTGGCTGTTTTGAGTTTTTATTTTTTATTTTTTTGGTCTTGTTGATGGTGTAAGAGACCAAAAAAAATTATTGTGGGTCTCTATTGTTCGGATCGATTTTAGGTTTACAACTGATTCAAAGAATGACAAGAACACGTTGTACTTTTACTTTTAATACTTAATCTGTTGTGCCTTAGCATAAATGGAATTCTAGTGAATTTATCAGTGTTAAATTCTGACAAAATTTGTTAGGCCTTATTTAGTTATCTGTACAAGCCATTTAACATTTTACTTTATCAGTTCCTTTGTTTTTGTGCAAAAATTATTTTTATCTTTCTCTGGTTCATCTTTGATTTTAGGTTTTCCATGTGATTTGATGAAAGAATGGTAGAATCTTTCAATATAATAAGCTTATTGCTCTTTAACTCGTCATGTATTAGTGTAAGTAGAAAGGAGATTGATTTGTTTTGTCTTGAATTTTTTATTATCGAGAAGATGCTGGAACTTGTTTTTGCCTTTTGGCAATTTCATCTTCATATCGTGTCTTGTGGTTCCTTTATCTAGTGCAATGATATATATAGATGGGTTCCACAATATATTAAGTTTTGCTTCTCATGTATTGTAGGAGAAACTTTCAGTCATGGATTTCATTGATAAGACAGTAAGTGATGTAGAGCCTGTAAAACCTACTCCAGTTGAAAGTACACCTTTCAAGCTCATAGAAGATGTCAAAGATTTGAAGGAGTTAGCTGCTAAATTGCGTGATGCTAATGAATTTGCGGTATTCTTTTTATGTTAAACTTTTATTTAATTGGTTGATTTGTTAATGCTTCATAATATAAATGCATGGATTCTATGTCTAATATTGGTCACTATTATGATTTGGTGTTGTTTAGGTTGATTTAGAGCACAATCAATATCGGTCTTTTCAAGGGTTGACTTGCTTGATGCAAATATCAACTAGAACCGAAGATTTTATTGTAGATACACTGAAACTGCGGGTTCAAATTGGACCGTATCTGCGAGAGGTTTTTAAAGATCCTACCAAAAGAAAGGTAATCTCTTTTGTCTGAAGGAGAATTTAGAACCTACTTTTTAAACAGATTTTAACCATTTCATGACACTACAATGCATCAGGTTATGCATGGAGCTGATCGGGATATCATATGGCTGCAACGTGACTTTGGTATATACGTTTGCAATATGTTTGATACTGGACAGGTTATCTTTCATAATCTCATTTCATATTGAGTATGCTTTATTCATTATTTATTCATATCGAGTATGCTCAATTTGAGTGTGAATTTCAAATTGTATAGGCTTCAAAGGCGTTGAAGCTGGAGAGAAACTCCTTAGAATACCTATTGAAACACTTTTGTGACGTTGCTGCGAATAAAGAGTATGTTTGTTTTGTCCAATTTTACACTCAAATAACACATAAAAGAATTCTATCTTATATTTTTCAATTGAACTTTCTATTTCTTTACAGATACCAAAATGCAGACTGGCGATTGCGACCGTTAACTGATGAAATGTTGAGGTAGTAGTTCCTTTCATGAATTTACGCTTTATTTTATTACATATTTCTTTGTACTTATATGCGCCTTTTTATCGTTATTTTAATAGATATGCTAGAGAAGACACACATTATCTTCTGTATATATACGATGTTATGAAAAGAATGTTGCTTTCGTCATCAACTGATCCAGACTGCCCTGAAGCACTTCTTGTAGAGGTAAGTAATCTTCAATTTTTGTTGTATGATATGTGAATACTACTTTTTCTTTAATTTTATTAAATTTTAAAGTTCTGTTGGTTCCAGGTATACCAGCGTAGTTATGATCTATGCATGCAACTCTATCAGAAAGAGATTCTGAACGAGGACTCGTATTTAAACATATACGGGTAGATTCTCTTTATGATTTTCAAGCTTTACATTTTGACTGATACATTCACAGATTCCAGTTTTGTATTTGTTTTATGAAAGCACTTATTTTTGCTGATTCAGGTTGTATGATGCCGCTCTCAGCGGTCAGCAACTTGCGATTGCTGCAGTAAGTCATTGCATTTTATTTTTTTTGTGAGAAGATACGGTAGATAATATTTTTAAGGGTTTTTTTGATGGAATGTAGGGGCTTTTTGAATGGAGGGATGTTATTGCTCGTTCAGAAGATGAAAGTACTGGTTATATATTGCCAAACAAAGTTCTTATTGAAATTGGTAATGAAGTAATTCTTTTATGTTTTTTCTTTTTTGAGTTTTAATATTAATTTATTTTTTATTTGCTCTCTCTTTAAAAGCAAAGCAAATGCCGGCGACAACTGGAGAATTGCGCCACTTATTGAAATCTAGACACCCGTATATTGAGCGGAATCTTGGTCCCGTTGTTAGCATTATTAGACATTCCATGCAGAATGGGGCAGCGTTTGAACCTGTTGCCAAGAAACTGAGGGAGGAACACATTGAAATGGTGAAGTTTCTTACTTTTTTCTGGCTTCAAATTTTTTTATCTTTTTAAGCAGAATTCAAGAAAGTTGTAAACTTTATTTGATACAATGAATTGTTTTGATGGTATGTGGTGCAGATAGCTGCAAGAAATGCTAAAATTGCTAATGGTGAAGAAGCAGCAGAAGTTGCAAGAAATGGAAGTGTTAGTAAAGTTGCAGAAGACGCCTCTTCGGAAAAGAGAGTAGTAAACTTAATTGCGGGAGCGAACCAAAACCATAAATTGGATGCCTCTTCTGTATGTCACTGGCTTGCCTTTTCTTTTGTTTCCTCTTTTTTTTAAAAAAATTTTTTTGTAGGTGGTAAAATACGTAGGCCAAGCTGGTTGGGTAACAATTCAAAAGGGTCGGGTTGGCCCGAAATACTTTTTGCCCCAAAATATTTTTTTTAGAAACAGTTGTGTTAAGTATGAGTATTAATCTTATATTATCCAACAAATAATCTGAGTGTTTGAATGAAGTTATTCATTATAAATGCACATTTAGTGAATTTCGACCTGTTTGGAAATGCAGGCTTCCAGAGTAAGCATTGAAGTACAAAAGAAGTCAAGTCGTGCCTTTGGAGCCATGTTTGGAAATGCAGCAGGAAAGAAAAAATCCAGTCTTGAATCAAAGGTGAAGAATGAAAACATGTGCAACTATTTAGTTGGTTAAAGTTTATCTGAGTCATTTTTTATATACCAAAACCATTTTGATAAATATATGTATGTTAACAAACAGGCAACAGAGGCGATTAAAGTTGAACAGATCAAATCTTCTGTGTCCCTCCCGTTTCGTTCTTTCGCTGATAAAACAGAAGCGTCACTCCCTATTGTGAAAGAATGCCCGAAACCTCAAGAGGCTTCAATTTTACCCTCGGCAACGGTCTCTGAACCAGAAAATGACATTATTTTGTTGGAAACTGATTGTGATGTTGAGAAAGAGGAAGAACCAGCAAAAGCTGAGAATAATGAGCAGAAAACAGAAGATGAAAACAATGTGAAGTTGTTGGATTCTGATTCTTGTTCTGATGAAGAAAAAGATGGAAACATGTCGCTTTCAGACCTTTCATCGAGCTTCCAGAAGTTTGTAAAGACCGCCGACGAGAAGAAAACATCAAAGCAGAAAGTGGAAGGTGGTTCAGCTGGGCTGGTCAACGTGGTGCCTTTTGACTATGCAGCAGCTAGGAAAGAAGTGAGGTTTGGGGAAGACGGGCCGGGGTCTGGTGGGGAAGATGAGGGCAATCAGGGTAAGCGTGAAAGGAAGAAGTCGGCCGGTGGTGGTCGGAAGAAAGATGCTGGTGGTAGTGAAAGGAGTGGCGATTTTCAGTTGGGTAAGCGGCGTCAGGCTTTTCCGGCGACCGGTAACCGGAGTTCAACTTTCCGAGAGTAGAGGAGGTGTTTCTTTGATACATGTGTAGGAACTGTTTTAAGAACTTTTAAAGGAAACTTTTGACTGTGAGAAGAAAAACATCGAAAAATGATTTTTATACAATTTAGATTGGATTTTATCTTTACTCAGGCATCATCAAATTTCATGGCTTTTATATTACTGTTATGTGTATGTATTTTGTGCTTTAATGATTCAATGATGGCTGGGGATACAAGTAGAAGCAACCTCTATACCTTGGTTATTACAAAGGAATGGATTATCCTTTTCTTATCTTCCTAGTCCCTTCAAGTAGCTTTTGCTGCTAGCGAGATTTTGCTGGATATGTTTGCTTGTTTATATGATTTAGTGATGGTATATGATATTATCTTTAAGGGCAATGCCTAACGTATTTAACACTCTCTCTTCTACATTAGTGTCATGTAACTTACTTCCATAGATTATTTCAATTTTTTTTTATCGATTTTATTTTAGCGCTTCAAGCTAGCTGTTATTACTTTTTTAAAAATATATACTCGTGAATGCACCTATATTTATTATGTGGGTTCAAAATAGTTAGGAGGAATACATTGATTTTGAAATGTAATACGAATGCATAGCTATTGTAACTTTTTCGTTCCACAATTTTCAAAACTGGACACATTATGACGAACCATAGAACACCTTAGGGAGATTCCACAACCATAATTAGACCGTCGGGGTAAACTTTATCGAGGATGACACATTTACAACGAGTGATTGTAAGTTTGTAACACGTAGTCAAGTCATACATATAACTTTACAAGGAGGAAAAATGTTAGTCTTTGAAAGAAGAAGCTTAAACTGTAATATATTCATTGCCTTCGTCTCTACTCTTTCTTTCGTATGGCTGTGAACGGAGGGAGTCTGTCGGAGGTGTACCAGAGATCCCGGCGGTTACTGTTGAAGACGAGAGATGATCTCGAGAGGCTCGAGCGTCTGGCCGTGTCCGTGGACTCACCGGAGCTGTCCGCTGGCGTCCGGAGAGACATATCTCAAATCCAAACCCTATGCTCCGAGATGGACGCTCTCTGGCGATCTGTCGCATCAAAGCCGCAGAGAGATCTATGGAAGAGGTTCGGTTTCTTATATAATGCGTGATCTGGATTTTTGATAGAATTTGTTTAGTTTGATCGAGTTGAATCTGATGTTAAATTAGCTGTAGTTGCTTTAAACTGATTGTGATATAAACATAGAGAAACTGTAAGTAAGAGCTATGAAATGAAAATTGTACTGTAGTGTAGAAGACCTTTTTATACGTGGATTGATGATACCTAGGGCTGGAAATGAACTGAATGCTCGGCCAACTGTTCGCTGGGAAGTTCGTTTATGTTCATTCGTTTAGTATATGAACGGACGTACATATACAAGGATTTTGGTTCAATGAACGTGTTCGTTCAACTGTGTTCGTGAACGTTTGATAATGTGTTAATTTATGTCTGTTTATGTTCGTTAATGTTTGTTAATTGAATGATTTTAATACTTTTTGATGACTTTTCTAATAGTATTATATATATTTAAGCAAACTTAGTAACTATAAAACAGAAATATATATGAGTATTATTTGATTAATTTATATGCAAATTTAACTTATGAATATGAATGCTAACAAAAAATCAACATAAACTTGGTAGCTGAACCGTATACACGGACCATCATTGGTAGCTAAATCGAATTAAACGTTGTTTTTGTTCTGTCGTTTGGGTTCGTTAACAGTTCACGAACAAGTTCATTTGAGAAAAAGTTTCATTTGGTTAGCTGTTCGGAACCGTTTGTTTGCCCGATAAAAGCTTAATGGGCGAACATGAACAAGACCCTGTTTAATTCGGTTCGTTTACTGACCTAATAACAACTGTTACAGTAAGAAACTAAAAGAGGTGAAATTCGATCTTAATTTGAGATTCAACAAAACATTAATATGCATGCATGATGGTGAAATCTACAGAAAAGTGGAGCAAGTAGCAGAAGAGGCTGATTCTTTGAGAGAAAGTTTAGATAGGTATATGCAGAGGCAGCAGAGAAGGATGCAAGAAGCACAAGAGAGGGCAGAATTGCTCGGTAGATCTGTATGTAAATTGTTTCTATCACTTTATTGTGCTCGGATCAAGAATCAATATCATACACTATTCAGCAATTCTAACTGTAATAATGCTTTTGTTTGAACTTTGATTCAGAATGGTGAATCGTCTCATATTTTGAGAATTTTTGATGAGGAAGCACAAGCAATGCAGTCTGCCCGCAATTCTTCTAGAATGTTGGAAGAGGCAACTGCAACTGGAACAGCCATTCTTGCTAACTATTCTGAACAAAGGGAGCGCTTAAAGGTAGTTTGATATATATGTATTTGCTAAATGCATATGCATATACACTTTTAAAATTTGGACTTAAACTTCTGTGCAGGGAGCTCAAAGGAAAGCATTGGATGTGCTCAACACACTGGGACTATCAAATTCTCTGTTGAGGGTAATTGAGAGGCGAAATCGAGTTGACCAATGGATTAAATACGCAGGCATGATTCTTACATTAATCATAGTAATTGCTTTCTTGAGGTGGGCTCGGTGATCTCTTCTTATTATTCACTATAAATAGTCTCTTGATGTATTTCACCCTTATCTTTACTTTTATTATATACTGAGAAGGAATTTTGGTTGTTAAGAGCATTATTTTGTAGTATTTGGATTATATAAAGAGTCTCTATTTAGTGTATGCCCTTTATTCTTTAGTTGTTGAAGAAACACTAAGTGACCCGGTACAGATTATAGATAATCTGGGGGTTAAGTAATGTTTCCCACGAGAATGAGGTCCAACAGAGACGGTTGTTCTTCAGGGGACCTGCAAAACAAACACCGTAAGCTCGTCACTGAGAAGGGGGGGGTTCCTCCTTGTGACCACCCTCCGGCGTGAGAATCAGACTAGATTGCTCTGAATATAAGTGTATATTAAGAGATTGCTAGATAACTGGATAGCAGATGATCTTACCATTCCAAGATGTTGGAGTATTTATAGCCGAAGGTAGGTTTCCTAGAAGGTACAGCCGGCTGAATAGTGTTCCTGTTCTACCAACAGTGGACTATGCACAGGCCATACTGGTTGGTGGGTAGGTTACGGCCAACAGTAACAAAGTCGGCTGCACTATTCCACCAACTGCAGATTATGCACGTCCCACCTACTGTGGATTGTACGCAGGCCATGCTGGTTGGTGAATAGGCTACGGCCAACAGTAACACTATTCCACCAACTGTAGGCTGCGCATGCCCCACAGTAAGGGTTGGTGAGTAGGCAGCGGCTAATAGTGACAAACAGTACTAGAGGGTGCTCCTCCTCGCACTGTTGTCGGTGAGCTGTCACCCTGTGATTGGCTCATGGGCTGTTCTGGTCAGATCGTCTGTCCTATCCATACCTTGGTAGGTATAGTACAAGATCTTTCAGAATCATACAGACTGGCTCATTTAGGCGGGATTGTTCCCGCCTTGCTCATTCCTTCATGTGACTACTGAAGTATCTAGTGTCTTGTGCGTGTAGCCCTGCTGTCTGCGGGTAGCCTTCCCTGATGGCTTGTATCCGCAACTGCGGGAACAGGCGGGGTACTTCACCATTGGGAGGCTTTCCCTGCGTGTACAGCTTGCGTACTGCGCGTAAGATTCTATGAGCATGGTGGGTCCTGCGGGAGCAGATGGCCTTTGCGCAGACGTCCCTGTTCAAGGTGAGTCTTGCGGGACCAACTGGTCTCTGCTGGGACCTACCTCTTCAAGTCCCCCCAGTCCAATGTTCTTCTCATGAATGTTTAATAAAGTGAGGTGAACTTTTGGACTTTAAGCAAGGGGTTTTGAAAAGGGTTTTTAGTTTTAAGGTTCTCCGTGGGGATTCTTCCCGCGGGTTTCCTAATGTCACTTGCAAAAATTCCCAATTTTTTTGCTTGATCTTTGGGTATGATGCGGGTAGGTATGTAACCTTCTCGCAAGTCAGGAGCGTTGAGTCTCACTTGTGTGGATTCTCCTTGAGGTTTTGGTAGTTTTGAACATAGTGATCAATTATGTTTAAACCACCAATTCCATCCTGGAGCCTCAAACAATGTAGTTCTCGACGTTCCCGCTTTGCGGGGGTGTTATTTCCGTTTCCGCAAGCATTGCCCAGAAGATCCTTCTTGGTTTCAATTCCCTGCGGAGCGCTAGGTATGTGAAGGGTTTTGCCTGAACACTGTACCCGCGCTCGTCTTAAGGTTACTTTACTTTTAAGGTACCCCTGGCGTCAATTCCCTGCGGGTGCTAGGTATGTGAAGGGTCTTGCCTTAACACTGTATCCGCACCCGTCTTATAGTTACTTTGTTGCCGGGGTATTCTTGGCTTCAATTCCCTGCGGGTGCTAGGTATGTGAAGGGTTTTGCCTTAACACTGTACCCGCACCCGTCTTATAGTTACTTGGTTGCCAAGGTAAGGGGTATTTTCCCTCTTACTTTTGAATCTTTTTGAATTTTGAATTTTGAATTTTGAAATTCGAAAGGTTGGTGAGGATAAGAACAGTCCAAACATCTGAAACGTCGTGCGACGGTTTCTTCTGACTGTGTCAGGACGTGCAGGAAGTTATGGTGACGTGACAGTACATGGTCATTCCAGACGCTTTTTCAGGCGCGTGGGCGTGATTTTTCGGGCGTGTGACCGCGAAATTAATGGTACGCGTCCTGTCAACAGCTGTTGCCAGCCTGTTCTCTGCCACGTGTCATAGTTTCATTGCACCTTCGATTTCTCTCTCCTTCGCATTAAATTCACCGCATTAATTGCGATCACTATATAAAGGGGGAGAGGGTCATATGTAATTCACATCTTCACTTCTTCTCTTTCATCTCTTAAGGCGATTTCTGGTGAATACTCTCTTATTCAGTTGAGCATTCCTCCGAAATCGTTTCTTCTTCCTTTGCAGTATGTCTTCACATGATACTGAAGCTGTAGTCGATGATAAGAGTACTGCTGGCGAGTGCCAGTGTGCTCTGCCCGGCGATCAGTACAAGTATATTGTTAGGAAGTTCATGCTCGATCCTCTCGAGCCTGAGTTTCCTGAACCCCATCAGACCGTGTACGATGCCCCCAGTGGCAAGATCGGGGTATATGCTGCATTCTTTGTTTATGGGAACCTTAGGTTCCCATTGACAAAGTTTGTATACCGTGTCCTGGAGAGACACGGTGTGCATTTGACCGAGTTGCACCCCATGGCGATCGCCAAGATTCGCCACTTCGAGTGGGTGTGCCGGATTTTGGGCATTGAGCCCTATGTGGACCGCCTGATGACCTTCTATACTTGGAGGTGCATCCAGGGGTGGTACACCCTGACAACCCGGATCAAGGGTTTGAAGATTTGCGCGACCGAGCGCAGTCTCCGATCGTGGAAGCAGGAGTTCTTCTACATTTCTGCCCGCGCCGTCCCCATTGCCATGAAGTTTAAAAATGGCCAAGCAATTCCGAGCCACCACGCCACCAACTACCAATGGCGGAATGGTTTGCGAAAATATCCCGGGTCCAATCTCCGGTTTACCGGTTTGCGGAATCCGGGATGGTGATGCTGGGGATGAGCCGGGTATGGAAGGAGGCGTCTCAGGTTCCCATCCTTCTCGAATACGGTTTGAACTCTACTCCTTATGGTATGTCTTGTCTTTCTTGCTGATATGAGTTTGTCTTCTAACTGTTTCTTTTCTTTCAGAGGGGAACAATTTGGAGTCGCTCCTGTACCCGCGGGAAGCTGACGGTCCCGTGCGGGTGGGTACTCGTGCTCTTGACGAGAACGAGTTGCCCATCCTGGAGCAAACAGCGGATCGGTTCGTGGAGATCTATCCGCTGGGCCACGAGATCCTGAGCCACCGGCGGCCAGGTAAGGCGTTATTCTCTCCTCCACCCCTCAGTGTTGTACCCGCTGCTGGAATTCCTGACATCCTGTCTTCTTCTAAGGAATCCGCAGATGGTCCTCCGTTAGTGCGGAAGAAGAGGGCTGCCGGCGGGAAAGGGAAGGAGAAGGCGGCCTCCACAGCCGATCCAGTGCTCCTATCTGACACTGAGTCAGATAGTGAAGAGGTGGCGGGGAACCCCGGTGGTGAGAAGACCACTGTTCCGGAGGCTACGACTGTTACCTCCGGAGAACCAATGGCGACGACGGTGACCGGCATCAAGAGACCGGCTCCATCAGGTTCGTCCCCGCCCGTCCGTACGTTTAAGCTCAAGAAAACCCGTAAGTACAACTCCTGGCTTTTATCTTCGTAGTTTAATCTTCCAAGTCTTTTAACACTTTTCTTCTTTACGCAGGTGTGGATGTTGGCGCATTCCAGGGTGAGGGGCCGAGTACTACCTCTCCGCCAATGACGGTAGGTTTGGTCAGCCTACCTGAGGCATCGACCCAGGCGCCTGCGCCTGCTTCCGCTGGTTCAGTTGCTCATTCTGAGCCGACTGTTCCAGCCGAGATGACGTCACCGCCGGCTGTGAGTGCGATTTTTACAGCATTCTTCACAGAGCCGGCGGTTACTTTTGCCGCGGATTCTGCGGCAGCGACCGCGGCGGCAACTACGGCGTCTGCTACCCTGCCCCTGTCATCGGCACCGACGGCCGGTCCTTCAGGTACGCGTGGGGCTTCTCGCATCTTTCCGCCACCTTCCCATCTGCCTGACCTCTTGGACGGATTTCCATTGGGTTCAGGTGATGGGTTCGGCGGCTATCGGCCTGTAATTGACCCTACAGGTGCGTAGGGTTCTTTTGGCCCTTTTTTCTATATATAATTTATCATCTTTTCCTAACTGCTTTTTGTTTCTTTTGCAGTGTCGGATTCCAATGAAGTGTATGTTCCGCGATGGAACATACGCCGAGGAACAACCCTTTCGTACCCCTGTGGAGTGCGTGGAATGGGCTCGCCACGCTGCTCCCCATGGTGCGTTGGGGGAAGCCATGGCTAGCTACCAGGAGGGTAGGCTAACCAACGAGCTTCGAGTTCTCCAAGCCCGGATGCAGCCGCGCGTCGAGCTGCTTTGTCGTGAAAACGACAAGTTGAAAGCAGCTCGCGCCAAAGAAGTATCTCAAGCGCGGGCTCTTCGGGAGGAGAACCAAAAGCTGTCCGCAGCTGCTACGGAGAAGGAGAAGGCCTTCAAGGCCCTCGAGGTTGAGTTTCAAGCGCGACTCGAGGCCCGCTCCAAGGCTGCCCAAGCTGTTAACGAACAGCTTCGGCTAGCTAAGGAGACTGCGAGGAACGCGACCGAGAGGGCCACCAAGGCTGAAGCCGTTGCTGAGCCTTTACGCATGGAGAACGAGGAGCTCAAGGCCAAATTAGAGGCTCTCCAACGTGCTCATGATGCCTTGGCGATGGAAGATGCCAAGAAGCTCCAGGAAATCTTGGACCAGAGGGGCGTGCTTAACCAAACCGAGCGGAAGCTTAAGGGCGTCGAAGAGGCTGCCGCAAAGGAAGTGCTACTTGCCAACCTTAACAAAAGCGAAGCCGAACGCGCCTGCACCCAAGCTCAAGCCGCCCTTAAAGAAGCTCTGGTTGCCAAGGAATGGCTTCTTCGAGAAGCGTTGTCTCAGGTATGTCTATCTTCATGTCTTCACGCTTTTCTTTGTAGATAGGGTGTTGACACTTGTATATTTTCTTATGCAGGTTGTGCATCGGGTCTTTTCAGACACATCTTACGACGATGCAATGAGCGCAGCCCTCAACGCTTCTCACGAGGATGGGGAACGGGTCGGCTTCCTGCTTGGCCTAGGGTTTGTTGAGAAAGGCGTCCCGCCATCCAACTTCCCTTTGTACAATGTAGATACTGAAGCCATATATGACCAAGCAGTAAATCAATACGCCGCCTTCCCGCATCCGGTGGTGGAGAAGGTGAATGAAATTGCTGCTGCTGATGACGGGCTACTTATCCTTAAGGCTTACCTTGAACAGCCACGCTCTACTGACGGCGCTGGTCCAAGTGGAAGTGGCCCTGAAGCCTGATCCTGAAGATCCCTTCCCGCTGCTAGGATAGATTTAGTTTGTACACATTTACTTTCTTGTAGGCGGGTAGTTACCCGGCCATTCTTGTAACGAATATTTATGAAATGTAAATCTTTGCGCGGCTAAGACCGCTTGATTCATTGGATTCCTTGCTTTATAAACGTTATATGACTTAAGTTTAAATTAGCAATTTTCCAAGTGTTTAGAATAAGTTAACCTTTGAACGTGGTAGATAGGTGTGAAGTTTTGCTTCCTCTTCCGTGATTGTGCGGGTAGGACCGTCACTTGCACGTAGTAGGATGGCTAACTTTACCATCTGACCTGCGTATAGGTTTACCTTATTTGAGGATAAGTTAACCTTTGAACGTGGTAGATAATAGGTGTGAAGTTTTGCTTCCTCTTTCGTGATTGTGCGGGTATGACCGTCACTTGCACTTAGTAGGATGGCTAAACTTTACCCATATCTGACCTGCGTGTAGGTTTTCCTCATATTTTTTTTTTTTTTGTTTTTGTTTTTTTTAGGATAACCTTTGAACGTGGTAGATGATAGGTTGAAGTTTTGCTTCCTTGTTCGTGATTGTGCGGGTAAGACCGTCACTTGCACTTACAAGGATGGCTAAACTTTACTTACATCTGTCCTGCGTGTAGGTTTCCCTTATTTTTAACGTTGTTTATGCGGGTTTTGCCGCATTCCACACGTAACGACTTACTTCTTCCCGTTTATGCGGTAAATACCGACCAGTGGGAAGTTCATAAGTATAAAGGTAAACACATTATGAAAGGAGAATCATTTCCATTAGAAGTGGCTCTAGGCCTTTTCTTTACAAGTTTTGGAATTGATCTACATATAACATTTGCGTAATTGAGCTCCATTCCATGTTCTTGGGATGGGAGTGCCATCGAGCCTTTCGAGCCGGTATGCGCCCTTTCCCAGGACTTCTTTGATAATGTATGGCCCTTCCCAAACCGGGGCCAGCTTTCCCGGGCGCTCTTGGTTTGAAGCTTCGTTGTTACGCAGTATGTAGTCTCCTATCTTGAAGTTGCAGAGTTTTACCCGCGTGTTGTAGTACTTTTGCATTTGTCGTTTGTAGTTCTCTTCACGCACTGCGGCTAAGTCTCTGCGTTCCTCGGTTAGCATGAGATCCAACCGTCTTTCCGCATCATTGTCTTCTGGCTGAATCAAAACCCTTGGCGAGGGTAGACCAATTTCGACCGGGACCATGGCTTCAGTGCCATAAGTGAGGCTGAACGGGGTTTCTCCCGTACTGGCCTTCTTCAGCGTTCTGTTTGCCCAAAGGACGTGCGGAAGCTCGTCCACCCAGCCGGATCTGTGTTCCAAGAGTCTTTTCTTGATGCCTTCGACGATGCTCTTGTTTGCTCTTTCCACCTCACCATTACCTTGCGGGTGTGCCACTGAGGTAAAGGTGTGGGTGATTTGAAGTTCTTTCAGCCACTGTTGTAGCTTCTTGTCAGCAAAGTTGGTGCCGTTGTCGCTCACCAAATTCTGTGGAAGTCCAAAACGACAAATAATAAATTCCCAAATAAATTTTTTGATATGTTTCGCGGTTGTTTGGGCTAAAGGTTTTGCTTCTATCCACTTGGTGAAGTAGTCGATGGCTACCACAAGGAACTGAACATTTCCTGCTGCTGTAGGAAATGGGCCTGTCACATCGATGGCCCACTTCTGAAATGGCCATGAAGAAGTGACTGGAACAAGTTCATTCTTCGGACGGTGCGTGTTGGGTGCGTAAAGCTGGCAAGACCTGCATTTTCTGATGTATGCCAGTGCATCCGTATGCATTCCCGGCCAAAAGTATCCCGCGTTGTTTAGCTTAGCTACAACAGCGCGGGGACCTGCGTGTACTCCACAGATGCCTTCGTGTACTTCCCTTAGGAGGTAGTCAGCATCTTGGTTGTCCACGCATCTCAAGAGTGGGCCAAGAAAGTTACGTCTGTAAAGGATGTCATTGACGAGCTGATAATTCAGTGCTTTACAGCGTAGTTTTCTTGCCTGTGTTTTTGACTCTGGTAGTGTTCCTGCTGCAAGGTAATTTATTATTGGTGTCATCCACGTTTCTGTACCGGTTTGGATGACACAAATTTCCTTGTGCGGGACTGATGGTGCTTCGAGGAGTTCAATGCGGATGTCCTTTCCCAAGTGGGTGAAGGCTAGTGATGCAAGCTTGCTTAACGCATCCGCAGATTTGTTTTCGCTGCGCTTGACGTGTATGACTTTACAATCACTAAAATCACGCATAAGGGTTTTTGCCTGGGCGAGGTACAGGGCCATTGTGTCGTTCACAGCCGTGTACGTCCCATTTATTTGGTTGGCCACCAGCATGGAATCCACGTGGGCTTCCAAGTTTTTCACTCCCATCTTACGCGCAATTCTCAAACCGGCCAAGAATGCTTCATATTCGGCTTCGTTATTCGTACTTGGAAAATCCAACCGAATAGCGTAAGTATATTCTTGGCCTGCTGGGTTGGTTAATTTTAACCCTGCGCCTGAACCCTCGTTACTGGCTGCTCCATCAGTGTAGAGTCGCCAGACATCATTGATGTCTTGTGCTAGGGAGGGTTGAGCCTCCTCCTGGCACTCTTTCTCCCGCGAAGCGGGGACTTCTGCAATAAAATCGGCCAGGACCTGGCCCTTTATGGCTGGTCTTGGCTTGTACTTAATTGCATATCTCCCAATTCAATTGCCCATTTGGCTAGACGTCCCGATAATTCGGGTTTGCCTAGAACGTTTGAGAGTTTGAAGTTGGTGAGAATGGTGATTGGGTGGCCCTGGAAATATCGCCTTAACCTGCGTGAAGCGTGTATAAGTGCTAAGACCAATTTTTCGAGGGTAGAGTACCGGGTTTCTACGTCTGTTAGTACACGGCTAACATAATAGATTGGCATCTGGATGCCTTTTCGTTCTATTAGCAGGACTGCCCCGGTTGCTCTATCTGTTGCGGAAAGGTATAGGATTAACTCCTCTCCCGCTTGTGGTGCTGTAAGTGTTGGGAGTTCGATCAGGCGTGACCGAATCTCCTGAAAAGCTGCTTCCGCTTCTGGTGTCCAGCGTAAGTGCGTTTTCTTTAAGCAGTTTCTCAATGTTGACACGAAAGGAAACGACTTATCCGCATGGTTTGCCAAAAAGCGATTAAGTGCGACTAGTCGTCCATTCAGTGTCTGAGCCTGTTTGATGGTGGTAGGTGATTCCATTTTAATAATGGCTTCGACCTTTTCAGGGTTCGCTCTGAAGCCATCTTTAGTAACAATGACCCCCAAGAACTTCCCTTCTTCCATCCCAAATGAACACTTGCTCGGGTTGAGCTTCATGTTTATCTTTCTGAGCGTGTTGAAAGTTTCTTCAATGTCTTTCAACATCGCTTCTGGCTCGGGGCTTTTGATGACCAAATCATCCATATAGACTTCCAAGTTTCTCCCGATTTGGACATGAAACTCTTTGTCCATCAGTCGTTGGTACGTGGACCCTGCATTCTTAAGCCCGAATGGCATCATTTTATAACAAAATGTACCATCGGGCGTCCGAAATGCGGTTTTGTCCTGGTCATCTACGGCCATGTGGATTTGATGGTACCCCTTATACGCATCCAAGAAGCATTTAAGGCGAAATGGTACCAACGAATCCACCTTAAGATCAATTTCTGGTAACGGATAACAATCTTTGGGGCATGCTTTGTTCAAATCTTTGAAATCTATGCACATGCGCCATTGTTTGTCATTCTTCGGTACCATTACGGGATTTGCAACCCATGTTTGATATCTGCTAACGCGTACGATGCCTGCGTCAAGGAGTTCCTTGACTTGGGTTCTACACGCGTTAGTTTGTTCAGGCCCCATTACTCTGCGCTTTTGTACGACTGGCGTAACAGCCGGATCGCACTTGAGCTTATGCTCCGCCTTACTTCGGGGTACACCAGTCATGTCAGCTGGTGCCCACGCAAAGATGTCAGCGTTTTTCTGCAGTAAGCGTTTGAGTAGGGTGCGGGTGGGATCAACAATTGTTGGTCCAATGGTAACGGCCTGGTCGGGGTATTTTCCATTGAAGGCCCATTTTTCCGGTTCGGTGATGGTTGGTTTAGCCTTTTTCGGTTTGGGTTTAGATGAGACAGATGCGATGCATACCTGGGGAATGCCAGTGATCATCGCTACACCCTCAGCTGTTGGCCATCCCATCATGCCGTGGACTGAAGATACCACGGCGTTGAATCTTGCCATCCCGTCTCTTCCGAATAGGATGTCGTACGTGTGGTGTGGCTTTTTCATCACGACAAAATCCACGTCTTCTGTGCGTGAATGATTCCCATCAGTAAGAGTAACGGGGAAAGATAGGATACCCAGGGGGGTTTCTGTACTGCCGTCAAACCCTTCCATTGAAGCGTAGACCGTTTCCAAGCGTTCTTTGTCTTCATCATCCAGTTTATCAAAGAACTGCCTGTACATCACTGTCGACGAAGCGCCGTTGTCAGCAAGAGTGCGGGAAGTGATGTAATGCCCTAGCTGGCTTCTGATGACGATGGGGCCTTCTTTGCTGGGGCCTCCTGGCACTCGCGGGAAGCGCACCTCAGCTTCCTTCCACACGCATGGTTCTGTCACTCGTCTTTTTCTTCCTCTGACCTTGCCATGAACCATGTTGATGCTGATGTCGACGGGCTTTCGTCCGTTACCTCTGTACCGGTTGTCATTCCTTCCTCCCTTCCTGATTGATGCCACGAGATGTGCAAGTCTTCCATCCTTGACAAATGTCTCAATAATATCCTTCAAGGATGTGCACTCTTCAGTACCATGACCCTTTGTCCCGTGGAAATCACAGGATTTGCTTTGATCCGCATTAGGTTTCTGCCGGATCAATGGGGCTTTTGGCCATGGCAATTTTTCCGTGGCAAATATCTCCGTGACGCTCTTCGTGAGTGGCGTCCACCGGTGTTTTCGGTTTGAAGGGTGTGTGTTGTCCCTTCCGCCAACAAGAGGGCGAGAGCTGGATGAGGTGTCAAAGTTTACCCTTGACTGCCAAATACCTAGCCTCCTCTTTTTGTTCTGCCGGGCGATCCGGACATTGTTTTCTCTTGTCCTCTGCGTGTAGAGGTGTGTACTCTGGGGAAGATCCCTTCCCAGTTGCTTTTCCGTCTCGGCAAAGCGCTTTGCCGCCGTCATGATGGCATCCCATGTTGATGGCATGCCATCCTTACCCGTCAATGTGCGGATAAGTTCTGGGTATTCGGCGCCTTGGATGAAGGCGGCGCGAACCAGATCCTCACTTATGTTGCCGAGGCTTAGCTTTTTGGAGTTGAAACGGGTGATGAAGTCTAGTAAAGATTCATCCTCCTCTCTCACGCAGTTGAGGATCGTCCACTGCTCTTCAGTGTACTTCCTCTGTTGGCTGAAGTGTTGGCTGAACTTGTTCTGAAAGTCCGCCCAGTCATATATGTGGTGGATCGGTAAACGATCGAACCATGCCCTGGCCGCTCCGACCAGAGTCATCTGGAACATGTAGCACCACGTGGGTTCCGTCCAGTTGCTGACGGTAGCCCCCGCAATGAACCTGTTCAAATGGTCGTCTGGGTCGGATAGACCATCATAAGTGCCAATGTTGGACATTTGTTTGGCACTTCTCGGGGCGATTGCTTCCGCAATGTCCCTTGCGAATTTTGACTTTCCTGCATTTGTAGCAGTTGGTCTAAAGGTTTTGGAGAAGTCACGCGGGTTTCTCTCCGCGATTGGTTTAAAAGCTTCCCCAAAATTCCTTTTTGGTTGGACGTCCGTTTCTTTACGCTTCCCTTTCGCCTTATGGCGAGGGTTTGCGTCGGTATCGGACTCCAACTCGTCGTCTGAGTACTCGCAGTCACTGCCCATATTGAGGTGTTGGCGAGTACTGCCGAATTCGTCAGCCTGTTGAGCTGAACGCAAGCGTTCATCCAATTCGGCTTGGAATTCTCTTTGCCGTGCTTCGGCCCACGCCTTCACTTGTTCTAGTGTTTGGCGAGGGACCCTCGTTCGTTTTTCCAGCTGGGTATCGGTGAACCCCAGTGGAATATTTACTGCACTTGCCCCGGCTTGGGTAGTCGGGGTAGTGTTCGTAAGGATTGTATAACCGCCGGTGTTCCCCCAGTTGCTGGGGTTGTTACCGGGGTATCTTGGTCGGTTACAGGCCTTTGGACCGGAGTAACGTTAACCATTTCTTCAGAAATTGTGAAAAAACTAAAATAGTTCTAGCTTTTATGCACGGATGGCGCCAATGAAGAAACACTAAGTGACCCGGTACAGATTATAGATAATCTGGGGGTTAAGTAATGTTTCCCACGAGAATGAGGTCCAACAGAGACGGTTGTTCTTCAGGGGACCTGCAAAACAAACACCGTAAGCTCGTCACTGAGAAGGGGGGGTTCCTCCTTGTGACCACCCTCCGGCGTGAGAATCAGACTAGATTGCTCTGAATATAAGTGTATATTAAGAGATTGCTAGATAACTGGATAGCAGATGATCTTACCATTCCAAGATGTTGGAGTATTTATAGCCGAAGGTAGGTTTCCTAGAAGGTACAGCCGGCTGAATAGTGTTCATGTTCTACCAACAGTGGACTATGCACAGGCCATACTGGTTGGTGGGTAGGTTACGGCCAACAGTAACAAAGTCGGCTGCACTATTCCACCAACTGCAGATTATGCACGTCCCACCTACTGTGGATTGTACGCAGGCCATGCTGGTTGGTGAATAGGCTACGGCCAACAGTAAAACTATTCCACCAACTGTAGGCTGCGCATGCCCCACAGTAAGGGTTGGTGAGTAGGCAGCGGCTAATAGTGACAAACAGTACTAGAGGGTGCTCCTCCTCGCACTGTTGTCGGTGAGCTATCACCCTGTGATTGGCTCATGGGCTGTTCTGGTCAGATCGTCTGTCCTATCCATACCTTGGTAGGTATAGTACAAGATCTTTCAGAATCATACAGACTGGCTCATTTAGGCGGGATTGTTCCCGCCTTGCTCATTCCTTCATGTGACTACTGAAGTATCTAGTGTCTTGTGCGTGTAGCCCTGCTGTCTGCGGGTAGCCTTCCCTGATGGCTTGTATCCGCAACTGCGGGAACAGGCGGGGTACTTCACCATTGGGAGGCTTTCCCTGCGTGTACAGCTTGCGTACTGCGCGTAAGATTCTATGAGCATGGTGGGTCCTGCGGGAGCAGATGGCCTTTGCGCAGACGTCCCTGTTCAAGGTGAGTCTTGCGGGACCAACTGGTCTCTGCTGGGACCTACCTCTTCAGTTGTTGACCGATTTTATCTATGTAAATAAAAACTCGACTAAATCACAAGGGTTGCTCATATTTTTTATTTAATCCTTACTTTTGAAAAGTTATAGATTTGGTACCATCCGTGTCGTTTGCCACATTGTAACGCTTTTGGTTTCTAGCCATAGAAGTGCACAAACTGGGGTATTTCACTAAAACCATTTTGGGCCAACAAAAGTCAAAACAATTTTTTTTTGTTAGAACTGGTTCGGGTTGGAACCAGGTTAAATGAAGTCGAAGGATCGGTTTTTTGTGTACCTCTATCAACCAATAATATGCGTTAAAATTGATGTGAAGGTTTCTATAGATTAGGGACGTTTGTGATTGGGATATATGATCTTCATGTCTTTGAGTACATCTTCAAGAATCAAGAACACCCTGCGGGCATGTTTGTAGACCTTTTGAGTATATCTTAAGAACACACATGTAGAAAATATATAATTTTTTTAATAGAAAGGGAAAAATAGTTATTCTTCATTAGCATGTATATATGACCTTTGTACCAAATAGTATAGATCAGATCAGCTGTAATTTTAAAAGTAAATTATGTGTTATATATACGCTTTGGTCTAGGCAACTCACATTTTTTCAGTTGCATCAAACAAGATTATTATATTAAAAAAAACAGTATGTTGTAAAACTGGTCTACTAGCAAAGCAAAACAAAAAGGAATATAGGAAGAAGATGATCTTATGTTTTGTTGATAAAACAACACAAATAAACACCGTTTCTTATAAAGCTTAAAATTATATACAATAGTAACGTTTACTTTTGCTTACATGTTCATAATGTATTTCTAGTTTTAAATAAAATTGAATTTTCATTTTGACTTTATTGGTCAAAATTAGTATTGCTAAATGCATAAGTTCAATGAATTTTTGTATTTTTATCATTATCCCTAATTCCCTACAGTTTCTATACAAAATACTATTAAACACACTAGAAAGTCAAACTTGGCCTAATCAGACCCAACTTCTTTGATTAGTCGATTAGATACATGGACAAGGAAACCACTTGCTTCGTATCAAAGCTGATCAACTTTGGATGAGTTGTTCATGGTTGGCTTTGACTTTGTAGGCAATCCATTACGAAGTTGACCAAAAACAATGTTCATCATTTTAACCTCAGACTAGTTTATTTATTTTTATTGAAATGTAAAATTTAAGATAATTTGAATACTATACGATTCACCTATAAAACTTTAACTCTTACATACTATGGAAATTTGTATTTTGAACTTTTAATATGTTGATCGAGTTCAATGATTCAATCTAAGTGTCTAACCTTACAAGAATTGCTAAATCATGCAATGATCAAGAATCTAACAAAAGAGGTGATGATTATCTTCCTAACCAAAGCTCTAGAGGCAGTATTGTAAAAATCCCGACCAGGCATCGATTAATCTCCAATTAATCGCTAGCCTCACTTCAATGAATAATTTTGGGCTAGTCGGCTAATTAATCGGTCAATGGTCGGATTCGGCCAAAACCGGCGGTTTCCGACAAAATTACGACCAACATTAACAATTTCCGGCCAGATTTCGACCAAAATCAACAATTTCCTGCAAGATTCCAACAAAAACTACGGTTTCCAGAGAGATTCCAGCCAATTTCCGGCCAAAATACGTTTGTGTATGTATAAAACTGAAAATTACAGATAAAAATGTGTGCCTATATATATAAAACTGAAAATTGTACATTAAAGTCCGATCCTATAACTCCCGATTAATCACTAGTCTCCACCCCACCGCCCGACTACCGACTAGCGCAGTGGCGAAGCTTGGACGAAGATATCGAGGGGGTCAGACGACAATACGCATTAAAGAAAACCGTAAACGGAGGGGGTCGGGATCAAATATTCAGTTGAGAACGGGTAAATATACACTACATATGAAAAATGCAGGACGAAAAAGGGTACATTTACACTACCACGTAAAAAAACGGAGTGAGCGGGGCCACCTCTGGCCCCAACCACCCTTCGCCAATGGACTAGCGAATTTTACAACACCGTCTAGAGGCAACGTTAATCAAAAGTGTTTTTTAATTAAAGTTTTACTAATACAGCTATAATATCTTTGAAAGCATAGAGAAAACATTTTAACACAAAACAAATAGTAATGATATTTTGATTATAAATATTGTTTGTCGATAGCTAAGACCATCCCTATTTGGCTTAGCTGATTAAATTTATTACATTGTACGATAATAACATTTTAAGAATAGAGAAAATTAGCATTTGCCTCCTTGTAATATATCGTCGCGAGATGGATTGATCACTGAAAAAAAATTTGCGCATGATATGCCAGTGTTAAATTTTGGCGGGTCAGGGTGTGAACTTATTAGTAGTTAACTTATCACGATTAATTTAACCTTACAATATACTCGTCGCAACTAAAAGACTTATGAATTACTCGTGAGTGTTGATTACGAGACATGGAACTTATTTAGTCGTGACGAGTAAATGATTAGTGAACATACTCATTACGGTTACACGTGACAAATTTTAATTGGTTCCACAAACTACTCGTCACTGCTAGTTTATAATACCAAGTTTTGAAATTTCTTGAAAATTACACATAAAATTTGAAATTTGTTTTCATAAACGTTTATTTTCAAAATTTTATGATATTGTTACTTACATAATTGAGTTATAAAAAGAGAATATTCAAATTTGCCTCCGTGGGTTATATCGTCAGGAGATGGAATAACCACAGAAAACGAAATTGCGCATGCTGCACGTTTGTGATATTTTGGCGGGTCAGAAAACGATATGTTTTCGTTTTCTGTGATATATATAACACGAACACAAAATACATATAACAAAACATCCGAATTAAAAACTTCGGGATTTTACATACATAACATACTTATAACTTTTCACCCGAATTATAAACTTCGGGATTTTACAACGGTAGCATACGGAGACGCGCCCAAGATTGCATGTCCTGCGAAAGTTAATTCGGTTTTGGCAACTAAGGTGACCAAAAACCGAACCGCAATCGCTCGATTCCGGCCGGAATCGAAGATTCACATCAATCGGGACACGAATCCATGCTTGGATACATTTATGAAAGTAGTCTAGTCCACTTAAACTTTTCACCCGAAAACAATCAAAAC
This sequence comes from Bidens hawaiensis, assembly GCF_021521415.1. Classification (NCBI taxonomy): domain Eukaryota; kingdom Viridiplantae; phylum Streptophyta; class Magnoliopsida; order Asterales; family Asteraceae; genus Bidens; species Bidens hawaiensis. The sequence goes on along the minus strand of NW_027492132.1, from coordinate 301,879 downwards.
GAACCGTTTTTTAGTAAAACTTTCACCCGAAAACAACCAAATGAACTGTTTTTTAGTAAACTTTTCACCCGAAAACAACTAAACGAACATTTTTTAGTAAAATCTTCACCCAAAAACAACCAAACGAACCGCTTTTTAGTAAACTTTTCACCCGAAAACAACCAAAGCGAACAGTTTTTTAGTAAACTTTTCACTCGAAAACAAACAAACGACCGTTTTTTAGTAAAGTTTTCACCCGAAAACAACCCAACGAACTGTTTTTAGTAAACTTTTCTCTCGAAAATAACCCAAACGAACCGCTTTTTAGTAAACTTTTCACCCGAAAACAACCAAAACGAACCGTTTTTGAATAAACTTTTCACCCGAAAACAATCAAAACGAACTGTTGTTTAGTAAACTTTTCACACGAAAACAACAAACGAACTGTTTTTTAGTAAACTTTACACCCGAAAACAACCCAACGAACCGTTTTTTTATAAACTTTTTCACCCAAAAACAACCAAAACGAACCGTTTTTTAGTAAACTTTTCACACGAAAACAACAAACGAACCGTTTTTTAGTAAACTTTTCACCCGAAAACAACTCAACGAACCGTTTTTTTTATAAACTTTTCACCCAAAAACAACCAAAACGAACGTATATATTCCACCTTTTTATATAAACTTTTCACCCGAACACAATGAACACAAACATTTGTTTTATATATATAACACGAACACAAAATACATATAACAAAACATCCAAATTATAAACTTCGAGATTTTACATACATAACATACTTATAACTTTTCACCCGAATTATAAACTTCGGGATTTTACAACAATAGCATATGAAGACGCGCCCAAGATTCCACGTCCTGCGGAAGTTAATTTGGTTATGGCCAGCTAAGGTGACCAAAAACCGAACCCCAATCGCTCGATTCCGGCCGGAATCGGAGATTCACATCAATCGGGACACGAATCCATGCTTGGATACATTTATGAAAGTAGTCTAGGCCACTTAAACAACATAGATAGCCCACAAACCCATGCTTGGATCATCGTCATCGCAATCATCATCATCATCCCCGGCCATACGGTACATATTCATGGTTATCAATCCAGATCTGTAATTAATATATGACAACAATATGAGCTTGGATCTACATATACATACAATACTGGTTATCAATTCATATCTATAACTAATATTTGACATATGAACAAAAAGCAAACAGGTATCTATTTTACTATAATTCTTGTGAACAAAGTAAAATAATAAAGATAAAACTCACCTGAAAGCACGGCCGTCGGTCAACGGTGGTGAAGTTGGTGGCGGCCGATAGTGGGTAGGTTGTGTTTGTGAAATGAGTAAAGTATTTATGGTAGGTTGTAAAAACAAAACAAATTAGGGTTTCGGATGATGGTGTCACGTTCTAGAATATCACGTCACTTTATGTGTATAATTTTTATTTTTATAACTCAATTATGTAAGTGATGACACAATATCAGAAAATTTTGAAAATAAACGTTTATGAAAATAAATTTCAAATTTTATGTGTTATTTTCAAGAAATTTTAAAAATACGTATTATAAACTAGCAGTGACGAGTAGTTTGTAGAACCAATTAAAGTTTGTCGCGTATAATCCTAATAAGCACGTTCACTAATCATTAACTCGTCATGACTAAATAAGTTCCATGCCTCGTAATCAACACCCACGAGTAATTCATAAGTCTTTTAGTTGCGACGAGTATATTGCAAGGTTAAATTAGTCGCGATAAGTTAACTACTAACAAACTACTCATGTAGAGAATGTAAACCAGGTAAACTAGTCGTCGCGACTAAAAGACTTATGAATTACTCGTGGTGTTGATTACAAAACATGAAACTTATTTTGTCGCGACGAGTAAATGATTAGTGAATCTACTCATTATGGTTAGTTTAAGGGAATGTGACAAGCTTTAATTGTTTATACAAAGTACTCGTATGTTATCATAATATAATCGTTATGACTAGTTTAAAATACCTATTTCTGGAATTTTGTTGCAAATGACACCAAAAACTTGTAATTTGTTATCATAAACACTTATTTTCGAAATTTTCCCAAAAAGTATTCATTTATTTGTTTAAAATAATAATAATAATTGGTCTGGCGGAGGCTCCGTAATTTTTGTTATTGAAGGTCGTAAGTTAGAGTATTGCTTTCAGCATTTTGTTTCAGGTTGAGTTAGTAGGCTTTCTCAGTTGTGAGTTTCTTTTAATGCAGGTGGACCGAGTCACCACCCATATGTTTTCGGGTGCAAAGGCGATCTATTTGTTAGGGTGATTTTGGGTATTCGGACCAACTTTTGTTCAAAATAATAATAATAATAATAATAATAATCATAATAATCAAAGAGTCGTAATTTTATTTTTAAGGTTATAAGAGCATTCTCATCCAAACTCCTATTTGTAATTACACTAATACTAACTGCATTTTCTCTTTTCATTTCAATTAAATAATAATTTTTACACATTTATCATTATATATTGTCTTTTCTAAACTCACAACGACTTCAAAATATATTAAAATTTTGTAGGGGAGTGAACAGTAAATTTTCAAATTTACTAAAAAATCACTATGTATTCTAAAATATAAAAACTTTTTACTCACAACACCATAACTCACGCTCTAAGTTATAAATATCTCTCATAAAATATAGGGTTTGATGAGAATTAGGGATGAGCATTGTATCGGACCGGTACCGACCGGTACCCGTACCGAAAATCCCGATCCAGAAAATCGCTAATTCTTGGTACCGGTACCGAAATATTCGGTTCGGTACCGGTACGGTACCGGGATTATACCGGTACCGAAGATAAAAAATCGGGGAAAAACCGGTGACGGTACCGTACCGATCCCGAAACTTAAAACTTTGGTACCGATTCGGTACCGACGGTATCAAATCGGTACCGGTACCGATTTTGCTCATCCCTAATGAGAATGTTCTAAAAGCATTCATAGCCCTTCCCCTATTCTCAAATCCAAAATTACACTAAGTTATTATCTTTTATCTCTTCATTTCAATTAAATAATATTTTTTATACATTTATTGCTATATTTTCTCTCTACTTCCCTCATAATCACTTTCAAAATATATTTTAAAAAAATTATAAATGGTGAACAATGGTTTTTCAATCATATAGAAAAATTATTGCATTTCTCTCACATATACTCACGACACTTTAAACCATTCCTAAATTGTAAAAACTCTACTCAAGTAATTTGATGATTTGGTTGTGAATGCTCTAACTATACATATAATAATTATGGCTGTTCAAAACCGGATATCCGAACCTTTCGGATAGTGAGAATCACTATCCGAATCCGAAACTTCGGATATCCGAAATTTTCGGATATCCAAAACCGGATATCAGAATATCCGAAAATACAATAAAAAAAACTTTGTTTTACTAAACAAAACCATACATCTATCTTAAGAATTCTAAGTTTCCAAATCAAACATACAACCACCAAATCAAACATACAAGTTTGTATATCGCATAATATGGACAGCGACGGGTGGCTGAATGGATGTTGGACGGCGACGGGTGCTGTGAGAACTGAGGACGGATGGCGACGGGAGACGAGAGGCTGTTTTAAGTGAGACGGACGGCGACGGGTGTTGTGATGATGGCGACGGGTACTTGTTTAGAGTGGAAGATGATGGACGGGAGACGGGAGGCCGTGATACAGACGGCCGGAGACGATGGCCGGCTGGCTGCAGATCTATGTTTTAAGTGTGAGAGTGTCGTCGCTGCTATGTTTTAAGTGAGAGCGAGTGGTGCTGTTAATTTATGTGATATATGATATATCTTAGGGATTTGTGTATAATACAAAAAGAAATTGAAATTAAAATTAAAATACCGGATGATTCGGATAATTCGGATATCCGAAAAATCAGGAAAACTACTATCCGAATCCGAATTTTCGGATATCCGGGATTCGGATATCCGAATTTTCGGATAGTTCGAATACGGATGTCGGATAATTCGAATACGAATTTAGATAGTTTTTAAACACCCATAGTAATAATAACGTATTCAATACTGGAATATTATGAACACCACCACATGAATATCTAACTTTAGTGACTTAGTCAATTGGATGATCTATTTAAGTTAGTTGGGTCATGTGTAGATTAAGATCCAATAGCTAATGGGTCATATTCAATTCTATATTTAAGTTAGTAGGGTACTTGGGTCATGCGTAGATTCTTCCCACTTTATATTCTCTATCAAAACTTTTCACTTTGGTCCCTAGGTTTCGTAAAGTTCTTATTTGGTCGTATGTTTCATTTCATTTAAGATAATTATATACCTTTTCAAATATTATTGAAACAAAACCAACAATTATGCATCTATTGCAAAAGAGTAACCAAAGCCTCACGTGGATACCCAGTGTAGATAAACGACAAACAAATATGGAGGAAACCGTTAAAGATAAAGTAGGGATAGATCAAGGAATGGTGATATCCAAATAAATTTGTAGAAAAAATCAAGAAAATAATGGGATGAAGATTGAAGACAAAAATATATAATGTATGAAGACATTGGGATAAGATTCACATGTAAATAATGAGACCAGTAATCAGGAAAAATAATAGGATCAAGAATCATATGATCAATTGTGTTTCATAGTTTTTCTTCACTATCATTATTTTGATCCTTCCACCAATTTGAAAGGAAAAAAGGTCAATAATTTAGAGTAATTCTTTTCAAAAGTCCCATCTTATTGCAAAAAAGTTTGATAAGACAAATGTCAAAATCAATGGATAAGACTTATAACTTTGTAAGACGATGAAAACTAAGTGTCGTTGATAAATTGAGACTCATTGTCGAACTCATTGGACTGTCGAATTTTAACCAACCTCGATTTCTTTCTTTCTTTGTTATGCATGTATAAAATATTTGAAAAAAAATGAGAGAAATAAATTAGGGATACTTAAAGGATAGATGGTATTATATCACACGTGAGCTAAAGAGAGTGAGGGGGAGAGATGGCATTAAAATCACAAACAACACCAGGTAGTCCGTCCAAACCAATCATTTCCCGTTTCAAGGAAAACCCGTGCCCAAATGCCCATTGCAATAAATCCCAGCTGAAACACATTCGAAATTGTGACCCTGTGGCCTCCGGCACAAGTCCTCACTTTCCCTCCGATTATTATGCTATTTTATTATTTTATCATTGATAAAATTTGAATCTTTGATTTTGTAGCATTTTCTTTTGATTTTGAATGAATTTGAATTTTTTTTAAAGATTTAGGATGCTTTAGCCATAGAAGTGCACAAACTGGTGTTTTCCCCAAAACCAGTTTGGTCAACAAAAGTCAAAACAGTTTTTTTTTTGTTGGAACTGGTTCGGTCGGAACTAGGTTAAACGAAGTCAAAAGGATTGGTTTTTTGTGCACCTTTAACAACCAATAATATGTGTTAAGAAATGATGTGAAGGTTTCTATAAATAAGGAACATTTGTGATTGGGATATACGATTTTCATGCCTGGGTTTGAGTACATCTTCAAGAATCAATAACACCCAGCGGAAATGTTTGTAGACCTTTTGAGTATATCCTAAGAACACACATGTAGAATGGTTATTCTTTCATTAGCATGAAATCTATTTATAAGTGTTTGAGACCATATTGTAGCAAATAATTTGGATCAAATCAACTGTAAATTTTGAATTACTGAATTATATGTAATATATACACTTTGGTCTAGGCAATTGCATCAAAGACGATTATTTTATTAAAACATTATATTCAATAGTAACGTTTACTTGGGTTACATGTCCACAATCCATTTCTACTTTTAAAACATTAGAATTTTCATTTTGACTTTGTTGGTCAAAATTGGTGCTGATAATTGTTAATTGTATAAGTTCAATGAATTTCTGTATTTTTTTTTATTATCATTCCCTAGAGATTCTATACAAACATACTATCAGACACTGGAAAGTCAAAACTTGACCTTTTCAGACCCAACTTCTTTGATTAGTCGATTGGATACTTGGACAGGGAAACCGTTTGCTTTCGTTGATCAACTTTGGATGAGTTGTTCATTGTTGGCTTTGACTTTGTAAGCAGTCCATTACAAAGTTGACCAAAAACAAGGATCATCATTTTAATATTAGACTAGTTATATATTTTTTAAATGTTGAACTTAACATAGCTTAAATAATAAATACTATACGATTCACCATAAAACTTTACTTCTTACATACAATGGAAATTGGTATTACCGTATTACGAAGTTTTAACACGCTGATCGAGTTTCACGATTCAATCTTACCTTCCAAGAATTGCTTGATTGTTTTAAAAGAAAACAAGACAATAATTCCGATATACATTTAATCATCATCTATATTTTATAGATGTATAACATGTATCATGTTATCGTTAACTCATGTAGTGATCAAGAATTTAACACGACTGGTGATGGTTATCTTGCTAACTAAAGCTCTAATTATCAAAAACATTTTTTTTAAATAAAGTTTTACCAATACAAATATAATACCTTAAGACTTAAGCAGCATAGAGAAAACATTTTAACACGAAAAAATATTATATTATAAATATTGTGTGTCGATAGCTTAGACCATCCCATTTGGCTTAACTGATTATATATTAAGTTGTACAACAATAATATGTTAAACAAGGGTTTGGGAAGTTGTGTTTTGTTTAGAATATAAAAACTATGGGGAAATTATGATTAAAATATAATAAGACGCACTTACGCGTTGCCTTTTGAACTTGTAATTTTATATTGTTGATGACGACGCTAGATTATGGTGAAAGCATAATCTATGTTATTTTATAGGACCAAGATTCTCCCCCCCCCCCCCCCCCCGGTAATCTATATCAAAACTTTTCATTTCATCCCTAGGCTATGTAAAGTTCTCATTTTGGTCATATGTTTCATTTCATTTAATAAAAATGATATACCTTTTCGAATATCATTGAAACAAAACCAACTATTATGTATCTATTGCAAAAGAGTAAACAAAGCCTCCCGTGGAGACCAAGTATAGATAAACAACAAAAACAAATATATATATATATATATAAAGGAAACCATTAAAGATAAAGTTGGGATAGATCAAGGAATGGTGATATCCAAATAAATTTATAGAAAAAATCAAGAAGATAATGGGATGAAGATTGAAGACAAAAATATATAACGTATGAAGATATTGCGATAAGATTCACATGTAAATAATGAGACCAATAATCAAGAAAAATAATAGGGTCAAGAATCATATGATCAACTGTGTTTCATAGTTTTCTTCACTGTCATTATTTTGATTCTTCCACCAATTTGAAAAAAAATTTAGAGTAATTCTTTTCAATTTTCAAAAGTTGCCATCTTCTTGCAGAAAAGATTAATAGGACAAAGGTCAAAATCAATGGATAACACTTGGTTATAACTTTATATGACGATGAAAGCCAAATGCCATTGATAGATTGAGACTCATTAGCGAACTCGTTGGACAATCAAATTTTAACTACCCTCGATTTATTTCTTTCTTCGTTCCTAAGAGGGATGCATGTATAAAATCTTTGGGAAAAAAAATGGTAAGAGATAAAGTTGAAATATTTATAGGATATACAGTATTATATTGTCCTATAACAATGTTATATTGAAATTGTAACCTTGCGGCCTCTGACACAAGTCTTTGCTTTCCCTCCGATTAGCATTTCCTAAACTTATTTATTTAAAACAAAATAACCAACCAAATTCTTCTCATCAGGTGTTCATCGCTTTTCTCATTCGAGTTTTCATAGAAAATATGACACTTTCTTTGATAGCCCAATATAACATCAAGATCTCAAATCTAAACACACATGTCATGTTTGACATGACAATACTTTTTATATTACTAAATTTTATCATTATTAAAAATCAAAAAGATTTTATTTATTGCTTAATTTGTTTTAAACTCAACAAAAATTAAAAAAAAAAAAATCATTACTTGATTTGTTTTTAAACCCAACATCCTTTGAAACCCAAAACTATGGGTACCAAATTGAAACATCCCAAAACCTAATAATGGAACAAGTTAAAGTTTGATTGGATATAAACAAAGCAGATTCCAGACTGGCCCGACCACCACCACCAGTGGGCCCCACTTACCCAATAAAAAACAGTGCTTCAAAAACAGAGCACAAAACACAACCATTCTCACCCTGACAAACACCACACTTCCACCGATACTCCATCTAGGGATCCTCAGAATCTGCCAACAAATCCATCTTTATTCTTAAAGATTCAAAAAGATTCAATCTTTAATCTTTAATCCAAGATTTGAGTTTGGTATTTCATATTTGTTATCACTTCTATGCTGGCAGCTTAAAGTTGCAAACTTTAGAACAAATAACCTTGATTTTGTTCATAATCAGGGTTAATTAACAAAACCCAGTTGGTAATTGTTGAATCTTGTTGGTTATTAGATGGGTTTGGTTTCGGATCCGAATCAGGGGAGTAATAATGATGGAGCAAAATCAGGGTTTAGAAGTTTGGTAAGAAGGAAGAGAGCTGATTCAATTCACTCTAAATCTTCAGACACAGGACATCATCAGTTAGCTAGAGAATTATCGGTTCTTCATTTAATTGCTATAGGTACTTTATGATTTTATTATTGATAAAGTTTGAATCTTTGATTTTGTAACATTCTCTTTTGATTTTGAATGAATTTGATTTTTTTTTAAAGTTTGGATATTTTATGTTAAAAGTGGCTAATTCTATGATTTTATCATAAAATACAGAGAATTATGATATTTTATAGTTTTATCATACATCAAGTTTGGAATCTTTGATTTAAAAAAAATAAAATAAAATAGGGGTTTTGATGTTAAAGGTGATTAATTTTGGGAATATGGAATGAAATGAATTAGGTGTTTGTTCAACATTTTATGATTTTATCATAAAATACAGAGAATTGTGCTATTTTATTATTTGATCATAGATCAAGTTTGATTTTTTTTTTAATTTAGGGGTTTTGATGTTAAAGGTGATAAATTTTGGGAATATGGAATGAAATGAATTAGGTTTTTGTTCAACATTTTATGATTTTATCATAAAATACAGAGAATTATGCTATTTTATTATTTGATCATAGATCAAGTTTGATTTTTTTTTTTAATTTAGGGGTTTTGATGTTAAAGGTGATAAATTTTGGGAATATGGAATGAAATGAATTAGGTGTTTGTTCAACATTTTATGATTTTATCATAAAATACAGAGAATTTTGTTATTTTATTATTTGATCATAGATCAAGTTTAATTTTTTTTTTTAAAAAATTAAGGTTTTTGATGTTAAAGATGATTAATTTTGGGAATATGAAATGAAATGAATTAGGTGTTGGTTCAACAATTGGAGCTGGAGTCTACATTCTCGTGGGGACTGTAGCGCGAGAGCATTCGGGTCCGGCTCTAGCCTTTTCTTTCCTGATAGCTGGAATAGCAGCTGCTCTTTCCGCCTTTTGTTATGCTGAGCTGGCAAGTCGTTGCCCTTCGGCTGGGAGCGCGTATCATTATTCCTACATCTGTGTCGGCGAAGGGTATGTTTTGTTACTGTAATACTTATTCGTGTTGTATAACTTTTTTGGATGTTGATACTGTTATTATTTCTTGATTTTTTAGTCTTGCTTGGATAATTGGTTGGGCTTTGATTTTGGAATATACAATTGGTGGATCTGCTGTCGCCCGTGGCATTTCTCCTAATCTGGTGTGTGCCTTTTACATTATTTAATAAAAGATTTATATGAAAAGATGCTAATTATATACAAAGTTCGTGAATTTCTTCCTTTAGGCATTGCTTTTTGGAGGCCCGGATAGTCTTCCGGCTTTTCTGTCCCGACATACTGTTCCCGGGCTTGATATTGTGGTTGACCCGTGTGCAGCCATTTTGGTGTTTGTTGTTACAGGATTATTATGTGCAGGAATCAAGGAGGTAGTAATTATAGTGTTGTATTTATTTATTAATTCAATCTTTTTTTATATTTTAAAAAGATTCTTAAAATTGATTGTGTTGTGTGGCAGAGTACTTTTGTGCAATCGATCGTGACAACTGCAAACTTATGTGCAATGATATTTGTGATTATAGCCGGTGGATATCTAGGGTTTAAGAATGGATGGGTTGGCTATAAACTCCCTACAGGGTAAATGGCATAAAAAATTTATACTTATAAATGCGCATCAATAAAAACATTTTTAAAATTTTTTATTTTATTTTTTGTGTGATAGATACTTCCCATTTGGAGTAGATGGGATGCTTGCAGGTGCTTCTACCGTCTTTTTCTCATACATAGGGTTTGATTCCGTTGCCAGCACAGCAGAAGAGGTACATATAGTTTAATCAAATGTTGGACTATTTGTCTAAAATAATATTAAGTATTTAAAAAATTCATGAATTTTACAGGTGAAAAATCCTCAACGGGATCTACCGTTAGGAATTGGGGCTGCGCTATCAATTTGTTGCACGTTATATATGTTGGTCTCTGCAGTAATTGTTGGTCTAGTACCTTATTATGAAATGGATCCCGACACCCCTATCTCTTCTGCGTTTGCAAGCCATGGTATTCAATGGGCCGCGTAAGTTAATAAATTTATTTCATCCGGTTATCGTTCTACAAATCTTTTGTTTATTTCCATTTAATATTAATCTTTGATCATTTCACAGGTATATTATAACCATAGGAGCTGTAACCGCTCTCTGCTCGACATTAATGGGCTCACTTTTGCCTCAGGTACTTCTTTTATAATATTAAATGACAATATGTGCATTATGTAATTTTTTTTGACTAACTGAGGTTTTCCTGTCGTGAAGCCTCGAATCCTGATGGCAATGGCTAGAGACGGTTTGCTCCCGTCATTCTTTTCAGAAGTAAACACGCGCACGCAAGTTCCCGTGAAGAGTACAATTCTTACCGGTTTTATCGCTGCCACCCTGGCATTTTTGATGGATGTTGAACAGTTGGCAGGGATGGTATGTAATATGTATCATCCTGTCACTTTTAATAAATTATAAGATGTTTATTATTAATAATTTCTTCTTTGTGTTGCAGGTTAGTGTAGGCACCCTTCTTGCATTCACAATGGTGGCAATTTCGGTTCTGATACTTCGGTATGTCCCGCCAGATGAGGTCCCACTTCCATCTTCACTTCAGGCTGCCATAGATTCGGTTTCTTTGCGTTATAGCAATATTATTAGAACTGATGAAGCCGATGTTGAGGTTAGCAATGGTCAAATTGGCGTTTCTCGGGGGAAAAATAAACGTTCACACAAATAATCCAGATTCAGTCGAATATCCTCTAATTGCTAAAGTAGCAGCTGAAGGTTTATAAATTATAATCCAGATTTATTAGCATTCATATACACTATCTTATTATACAAAAATTGAAGGGTTAATGAGTGTTTTTTTTTTTAAATATTTGCAGCCTTATTTAATGAAAAAAGGAGACGAAAAATTGCAGGGTGGACTATAATGCTTACTTGTGTTGGAGCATTGATTCTTACATATTCAGCCTCAAATCTTGGTATTCCTAGGTTGGTTCGTTTCCGGTTTCTATGTTAACCAGCCTAAAATTTGGACTATGTTTTAGTTGAGTATAAAAATTGACTCCATTGTTGCTGTTGCTTCTGTGAACAGTTATTTGCGGTTGACAGTATGTGGAATTGGTGGAATTCTGTTATTATTGGGTCTAGGTGTTCTCACTTACATTGAGCAGGATGATGCCAGGCACAACTTTGGGCACACGGGCGGTAATACATCTGTTATTTATCTTTTTTTTCTTGCTGGAGATATTCATTGTTTTCAGGCTATAGTTGACTTTTCATGGAAGATTTTGAATCATACTAATTGCTGTGTTCAGGTTTCATATGCCCATTTGTTCCGTTATTGCCGATCCTTTCAATTCTCATCAATATGTATTTGCTTCTCAATCTTGGGTGAGTACTATTGTCATTGTTTATGCATCTTTCTGCCTAGTCAGCATTTGACTTTTGAAAAAGTCAAATATTTGACAAGGGATGAATCGTTAACACCATAAACAACATTGTAATGGGTCTCTTTTGAAAAATGATATAATATAATAATTAAAGGTAACAATTTTGACCCATCTATTTATAAATGGATAGATCAGGCTGTTAAACAGGTCAAAAGATGTAAAATGAAAAAAGATTGTTCATTTCATTAAAAAAAAAGATTAATATTATTATTGGAAGACTAATTTTGTATTAAAACTGTAGGGCGGATACTTGGCTGCGAGTGTCAATATGGCTGTTGATTGGAGTATTTGTATATGTGGTCTATGGGCGGACCCACAGCTCGATACAACATGCGGTTTATGTGCCTGCGTCACATGTGGATGAAATTTACCAGAGCAGTGTAGAATCAGTGCCTTCTTAAGAAGCAGGACAATAAGAAACATGATCAAACTTAGATTGTTTGGCATGTGTTCGCGTTGTGTACCTTGTGATTTAAGCAACCTGTATTATATATATGTGCTTCAGTTAAAAACCAAAGGACATTCATTTGATGTAAATATATTTATACATGCATATGTACTTGTGGAATATTAAGGTTTGTGAAATCCTGTTGTATTATCTTGCTTTCTAATATCGCCAGGTTGTTTATTTTATGAATTATATATACAGTTATTTTGCTATAATTTAATATAAAATAATAAATTGAAATGTAAATACTTTATATATTAAATAAAAGTTACATATATAAAAAGTTTGGGCTCAAGCTCATTTAAAATCAGCTCAAATCGAGCTTTTAACAAGCAGAGCTCACGAGTGGCCCCGCTGGTTTATACCTTCCGAAGAGATGGATTATTAAATGAGAAGGGCTTGTTGGTCAGCTTGACAATACTCATTCAAAACATAGAAGTTGCAATACTCCTCAAACTGAAAGATTGTTTCAAGTAGAAAACAGTACAAATTAAAAACAAAAGCTGAGGGTGCAAAACGTATTTTCAACAATAACAGCTAAAACTAAAACTTCAGAAGCCAACATTGATGAATCCGATACTGTCGGGTCTGAAACACATAACAAGTTCATACAGTGTCTTGGTGGACCTCAACCGAATGCTGCAATCAAGAAGCCTTTGTAAATGCTCATGAACTTGGCTACAAATGCTGCAAATAGCATGTAAAGAAAGATATATCAACCACCTTGTTTTAGTAACTCAACGATTACAAAAAAACTCTTGAAATAACATGAAAAAATAAAATCCCCTTCTTTTCCTGATAAAAATGCAGCATTTCCTCTTTTAAGTATGTCTAAACATTGAAGTTACATATGCAAAACTTGTCATTATAATAAAGACTAATGGCTAACTAATTATTTTTAAATATGTAAGCATGTTAATCGTAGCAATTTACGCCGGATGCATCTGGTAATTATTTTCTTAGTATTGAAGGTGGATTTTGGATCGGTATATTTAATCATGTCAAATATTATCATAAGCATAAACTAATTATGTGTTGTATAACGATTTCAAAAGGTAAACTGCACATGCTAATGATGCTGATCACAAAAGATAAAAGATAAAAGATAAAAGATAAAAGATAGAAGCTTAACTGATTCACAATTCAGCCTAATGCACGCATGTTAATAGCAAATACCGTAAATTACTAATGAGATGCACAACATACCTTCAAGGTGAAAGATAGCTTTCTGTCCGAGACGCATCCTATGTTCCTGAGAAATATAAAATAATAATAAATCAACATTATAGAAACTATTTACTCCATGTGTCTAATTACAAAAGTAACTTCTACACAACTACATATAGTTCAGGAAGATTATTAATTTGTCAAATACCAAGAAATGCCCGGCACTCTTTTAAAAATTGTAACTTCTACAGATAGAAAACCCATAGATATAACATAATGACGGGGAAAATAAGTAGTAAACAGCATAAAAATTCCATAAAAGGAGATATTAGAGTTTTAGGAGTCTTTGATGAGACATTGTCATGAACTTACATAATATGCAGCCCAATGGCAGACCTCATGCTTCAATTCAGCATCCAGTTTCTTCAGCAATTCAAAAAGCAGCCTCTGAATTAACAAAAAACATTCAGTTTTAATTAGAACTTGCTAAAAGATAAAAAAGAGTAATCATGCAACAGGAGGTTATAACCTTTAATATGATTTCAGGAGGGATACAGTTGACAAGCAACTCATACAACTTTCCACGAACTTGAAACAACCTATATCAATAATAAAACCATGTATTAATTTAATGACAGGAATATAATTATAAAATAACTTATACGTACTGTAGAAAGTGTACAAAGAAAATGAGTAAATGACAACCTTTTTGGGCTCTGTTCTTTCATAATGTCAGATGCTATCTCAGTAACATACTGTTCCCAGTCCATTGGAGGAATTACTTGATTATTGTAAAAGGGTACCTATGTGAAAATAATCTCATTTTAACATTGCTTCCAAAACCACACACAAATAAAATTTCAGAATTGATCTCAACTGTTGGACACGACAAGTCTCAAATGACAGTATTGCCCTCCTTAAACTCCGAGCTGAGTTTTTGGCTATACGAGCAGCAAATCCAGGAGGAAGTTGTAACCCCTCTTTCTTTCCAAAAATTCCAAAACTTTCACTATCTGAAATACAAATTCAAGCATATTAAGTTCACTGCAAATTTACACTCTGGATTTTCATATGTTTAATTATAAAACTCCATTTAAACTCAAATTTCAAATACTGACCTCATCTTCTTTTGGTGCATTGATTCTGATATTAAGACAACGAGACCGCACCGCTTCAGTAACCTTTGACGAGCTGTCACAACACAAAATCAAACGGCAAGAGGCACTGTATTTCTCCATTGTTCTTCTTAAAGAATGCTGTGCTTCTCTCGAAAGCTTATCAACCTCATTCAGCACCAATACTGATACAAGATACATAAATAAAAAAGATCAAACGACGGGCTATCACTAACATAAATCAATCAAAGTATACTTTAAAACCAACCTTTGAAACCCTTCTTTCCTTTAGTATCAATTGGTCTGTTCTTTGCCATTTCTTTGATGATTTCTTGAACGACGTACCGGTCTTTAAACCCTGCATCACTAGGGTTCAGTTTCCACATGATGGGTGCTTGATAAAGTTGTGAGTTCCAAATCAATAGTTCTACTTCCAGCCTAAAAAAAAACCATACTTCGTTTCTTAAGCCACAACATATGAACTTAAAAAATGCAGTAAATATATGTATTTCCAGTACTGCAAGTACAAGCATGGTTGTAAAACTCGCACCTAGGCGTCGTTAAATTGAAAATTTTATAATATATGTATATCCGGAAAATTACATATAAATTCCAATATGATTAATCCCGATTAATCACTACATTACTTGACTAGTGCCTAGCGAGTTCTACAACACTGATTACAATTTACAACTCAAGTACTTGAAATGCAGGTTTCAATCTTGCATTAATAAACTGTTTGCATAATAATCAAGTATAGGTATAATTGAACTTTAAAATGAACACACTTACATCCACTTTCCAGCTTTTGTTCTCTACTTTCACCTGTAATAAATTAATCGAATTCAGAAAAATAATATACAAATCATTTTTAATATTAGCAAAAAAAAAAAAAACCTTTTCAGCACTAGCCCCAAACATCTGCCTGAGCAGGGCCATAATTAGGGTTTTCTTGCCGGAACCCGGTGGGCCATAGAACAATAGATGTGGGCAATCTTGCTCGGTGACCTGAAACATACATACATGATCAAAATCCAAGCTTTGTAAATAAAAACCCTAGCTTTTGAAGTTATATAATAATAATAGTAGAGAGTACCAATTTCTTGAGATTTTGAGCAACATCTTGGTGTACAAGAACCTTGTCTAGGGTTTTAGGTCTGTATTTGTCCACCCAGAGCATGATTCAAGATCAGTGGATTGGTATGGTGAAGAACTGGCGGGAAGCGAAGTATGGGGGTTGTTCTTGGAGCCAATTTAATAACAGGGCCCGTTAATATATATATTTATTGGGTTTGGATTGATCCGTGTGGCCTGTTTGATCTTTTTACTATCCATTAACCTCGTTAACATGTTTACAACTTGATTATTATTTATCGACTGTTAACATGTTTAAGAGAAATAGCTTTATAAGTAATTCATGTTCAAGTTACATAAGTATTTGTGTGTGAGGTCGATCACAATTCACGAATAAAACTTTGAGTCGTGATTGGATTGAACAACTCAACTATTAACTCAGGGTTCGTCAGCACATGAAAAAATAATTAACTATTTCAAGTAAATTGGTCCAAGCCAATATCAAACATATGTTATATGTTTTCTTGTTATATATGAATGTTTCAATTCCCTGCAATATCAAGCATATGCTATATGTTTTCTTATCTAATGACTGATTAACTTACTTTTTATGTCTTTCATTTTTCATTTCATGATATATGTTGAGGATAATTGATTTCGGCTGCTAAGGTTTTGATTGTGGGCTAAAGACTTGCAGCTGATTGGTGTTTTAATTGGGCTTAGATATTTGCATTTGGGCTCAAGGCAAGGTCCATGGTCTAGAATACATAAAAATAAACTAGTCTTAATTCATCATCTGGTTCGTCACGCTCTCGATCACTTTCGCCGGTCTTTCATCGTTACTTCATGTATCTTCTTATTTAATATCTCAAGGGTTCTAATCTTCAACGAATGATTTGATCTTCACCGAATGTTCGTCTTCAGTTATACACAACTTTATCGTGTTTCATGTCAGACATGTTCTGGTCATAATTGTTTGTTTTGTTGTATTTATCAGTCTGTATTTCCCTTTAATTGTATTAACGTTTTTTGCTACACTACTTTTTGTAAATCAATTTTATAATGTTGCTTAAAATTGTCTTCAAAAATTGATCCCATATTCCTATTTTTAAACATATTAGAAGCGTAGCTAAAACTTATATATTGATTACATCATGTGATTTTTTAATGATTTAAGATCGAGTTATGAGTTGTACCTAAAAAAACAATTAGTAAAAGCAACTATATCATAAACATCATCCATAATTACCCCACCAACAAAGATTGAAAGAGACATCAATTGTGATTTGAGAACCTGACCACACTTTGTTCCATTTCTTCTATCATCTCTCTTTCTTATTTATATTGGTTCTATATATTACTATATTTTTGTGAGGATATAAATGAGCCCTGTATGAGTATCGCGTATCGTCAGTTTTAATTTGGTACCAACCTTTTGAGATTTTGAGATCGTATAGTACGGTTTGATACAAAATTTTGCTATCGGTGCTGATACCTATTTTTTGTGAATTACGGTATCATTGTTTCCGGTACCAAGCTTAAATAAATCTTAATGAGTACTAATTACTAACTTAACAAAATATTAGTTTGATCAAACAATTTTTCGTCGGATGGTTTCCATTAAAAATAATTGATCAAACAATACAGCTAAAAACAATTTTCAACTCAACCATACGATACCTCAATTTCACTACTCTTGCTTGCTAAATTATGTGCTCGTGTCGACTTACGAGAAACCCTAGTTTTCATCATCATTAATTTTTAATATCATACAATTGAACATAGCAAAATGCGAGAAAAACACGCATATAGAACTGAATTCACCCAAAATTGATGCGTGGTAAGTTTTTATTCTCTCTAAAATTGCACCTTCAATTTAATAAAGTTGGAAAAGCAGTATTATAAACATGGATTTACCTTCTCGCCTTGTACTTGTCTTGCTTCTAGCTGTATTGAACACACAATAAGTTCTTTTTATTAGGTTATACCACCCGCTTTTACTATCCACCGGGTATTTTTGAGGGGGGAGGGGGGGGGGTCGTTTCCGGACTACAGGCCGCATAGCCCGGAAGCAATTGGGTTTGTTCTAGACAAGAACTAATTTTCCGACATTTCATGGCAACTGGGTTTGCTTTTTTTTTTAAACTCGTAGTAACGTTTCTTTGTCTTTTCTAGTTTCTTATCGGTTTTTATAACATGTCATTTTTTTTCAAAAAAAAAAAAAAACTAAATGGTCCAAAACAAACCTACGCTGTTTACATGGAAAAAGAATTTTATTTAACCCATGTCTTCAAATGAGAACCATCAACATTTGAGAAAGAGTTGGGAATATCAAATGTGATTGCATTTTCATAATTAACGTTGTATTTACTGTTGAAAATAAATCAACACCAACACACTCATCGGTGAAAACATTATTCAGATTTCAGAAATCCAAATGGTGTGTGATATTATTATTATTATTATTATTTTGCATTAACACAACTAAAACTTGTATTTGCTAGTATGTATACAGTATACAATATGTAAACATATTGTTCGTTAGCAGTTGCACACAATTATTGATAACACTATTTAGAAAGTGTATTGTACATATTACTGGGGAATATGTTATTTCTTTCTATAGCTTGACACGAGCTTTCTATTAGAGTGTCCCTTTCCAGAGAGTTTGCTTTTGTGGGCGAACAACTTCTGTCAAGTGGCAAGGGGCTCGAAATTTTCTCGTGAAATGCCTAGCCAAACTTGGATGCCAAGCGTGGGCCCGGTTAAGACAACATAGTCTTGGCCCGAGTGGGACGGTTGAGGCTCACTCTGAGAGCTGTGGCTGAATATTCAACCACTATGAAAGTCACCATTCAAAAAAGAAAAAAAACTAGAGAGAGAGAAATACAGAGTTAAACACTCTAAAGTAAGAAATTGATTCATCGTTAAAAAAACCTTCATTAAACATACTAATTCCATAAATTTTGATTTTGTAAAAATAATTTAAAGACTATTTTCAATGACCAAAGAAAAGAGTGTTAATGAGTTAAAAAACTTAAAAGTAAAAGAAGTAAATTAAAGGGGGAAATCAATGCAAATGAATCAGTTGGAAGGTAGGCATCATCAATACCTTAAATAAAAGTAAATCAAGAGAACAACTTTTTTCCTCAAAATATATCTACATTCAATGTAGCCAGACAATGCGTCCCTATTGATTCCCCCGCGTAACTTTTTCTTAATTAACGACGAACATAGGCTAAACCCTGAAAAGTTCTCAACTTAAACATATAATTTAAATAAAAAAATAAAACAAAGTCAATACAATTTGTGCTATTTTAATCCTTTTTGAATCTAACTAATTTACAACTATAAAGTTTTTTATTTTATTATGTTGAGTATGTTCGATACAACCGTTTGAAGAAAGAATAATTCTTCTTTTCTATTTTTCTTTAACAACTAAAATAGTTTTTCCTATCTGTTTTATCACATATCTCAAATGAGACTAAAAGAATAATTTGATTGTAATCATAAACTTTTACCACTAGCCAAGACACCAATCTGGTGATTGTAAAAGAATAATTCTAATTCGTAATATGTATTTTATTCTAAGTTCAATTAGTGATTTTTAGGATGAGTCGGGCTGAGATGTGTGTATTCCTTTATTTACTTCACTAGGTTTCAGCATGTCCATGTGATGTGCTAAAAGTAGTCAAATAATTATTAACTAAAATTATACTAATCTAGACACTAAGTAATACTCTAGACCCTTAAACTTAACTTAAACTACTAACCGGCAAGTGAACCGATCGACTATAGTACAGCTAAGTAAGTCCGGATATCGAACCCACGAGACTCTTTAAATTACGAAACTAGCTAATTAGACTCGACTAAAGACACGACTATTTAATAATAATGTGAGGGGGATTTTTAAACTAATTATTAATAAGCTAATAAACTAAACCCTAATTAATTAAATAATAATAAAACATAATCATTACTTAAAACCTAATTAATTAAATATAATAAACTTAACCCTAATTAAATAAAATATAATAAACTCAATTCAGATGATAAAGATACTACCCAGGCCAGAATCCCCAATGTTGTGGTTATTAATTTAAATGGAAAAACGCAAGTTATGGAATCGGGATCATAAAATAGACCCTTGACAGAAAACCCGAACAGGACCCTTGAACCTCAAGAAGACGCATATGGATTTCTAACAAGTTTTAAGACTCACAAGTTTTATATTAAACTTCCTTACGGTTATTTAATAGCTTATGTCTAAGTATCTTTTATGACGAAAACCTACCTTACAGCGCGGAATTCAAAAGATAGCAAAGCAGACTCAATTAACTTAATAGACTAAGCTGACAATCAAACATAGACGGACTCCTTACGAAGAACTAAATCTAGCAATCCCGACAAGCAAAGATCTATCAACAACCTATCACCTTACAGCTTTCTAGGCTGGCAGTTCACTTTTATCTATTTAATTGATTTTATTGCTTCTATGCTTTTAATGCATATTAATCAAAAACTAGCCAATAACACACAGTAAATGACCTAACAAAACCCTATCCTATGAAACAATCAACAAGGGCAATGTGAAACAAGAAATTCAAGTAAACAAAACCAAGCAATCAAACACACCAATTAAATCAAACTCAACCGTTTACTTAGAACATAAAATCCATAACGAAACGAAATCCAAATAAAAATCAGACCGAACTAAGGTTCATCACGACCTAGGTAGTTTTTGGAATTTAGCCTAGCATCATAAAGTCTAAATCAAACAAAACAAATAATAACGAAAACATGGTGAAAATCTAAAGAACGAAGAATTAAAGGCGATAAAACCCGTAATCTCCAAAGGTAAACGTGTAGCTCTTCACCGGCTGTCCTCTTGCCTTCAAAATCACCACAAGACTCGTAAAATAGCTCAAAGAACTCTCCAATTCGGCTGGTGGCTTTCAGGTTATGTCAGGTTTAAGTTAAAGGTGTTTAAATAACCAAAACAAGGCCCAACAAGAAGCAAAAACGAAATAAATCTAGCCCAGTATCCCCTAGGCGCCGTGCGGAGGGCATTTGACCTTCCCCCTTCGCGCGACGCGGCGTGCTTTTTTATGGGTTGACCGGCCCGGTCTGACCGGTTCTTTGTTCTGGTTCTTCCTGACGCGTTCCGGATCTCCGTTTCAGCTCGTTTTAGCTCGTTTTTCGCCCTTTTTAATCACGATCAAATCCCGGAACCTACGAAACATAAAAATGTTAGTAGTATACAAATCTCGACTAAAAACGAATAAAAACTATCAAAATATTAAATAAAATAAACAAGGGAAACATATGTATTTAGCATTATATCACCATGCTTCACACATGTAGAAAATATAATAAAAATAAAAAATTATTATATGTAATACGTAAATTTAATTATTTCACATAATAAATTTTATTTGTGACTTTTTTATTAAGTTTTTAATATATTATGTACTACTAGACAGGTGCCCGCGCGATGTAGCGGGTGTTTGAACCTGTTAATCACGTATAAATATAAGTGTTTATGGTTAGGTTAAAACCTTGAAATCGTTTAAATCGGTCATTGGTTTGACTTCTTTTACCTTTTTATTTTCGTTTTGTTGGTCGGTTTCAAAATTTTCAAAACGTAGTGAACAGTTGGTTCGCGGTTTATATCGGCAACCGGTCATATGAAACCAGAAAAGACTGTAATTTAACCTAATTGCCATATGATTCATTTTGTAATTTTTGTTGTTATTATTTCACGTCCTAGATCTTCCATTAATATTTACTATTTATGTGGCTAAAATTATCATTTTTTATTTATGATCATCTCAAATATTGTAACAACCTAAAATTTATAATGTTAAATAAAAAAAGTTACGTTTAGTGATTTCGCGTTATTAATTAATTAATGTCGAGTAAAGAACGGATCATGGACTTAGATTAATTAAGATGGGTTAAATGAGAATGGGTCTTAGGTCCATGGGCTTTAAGGGATATAAATATCCCCTAAACCAACCTAAAACCCTAAACCCTCATTTCATTTCCATCATAATCTCTACACACTCAAAAACACACACATACACTACACCATATTCGGCCGGGAGAGAGAGAGAGACATCCGAGACCAAGAATCAAGCCGACCATTATTAGATCTTTAATATACGAGATAACCAAGCAAACCGCGACCACACCGAACGTATAAAAGGTATGTTCTTGACCTTTAAAGTTTACGTAGTATTGAACGTTTTTACCTTAAAGGTCCAAGCTTTATAGTATATACGGGATATATATACGAACGAAAACGGTTAGGGAACGTAGGGGGTGATGTCGAACCATAACAAGGGTATTAAAATCGCCAAAATGCTTGATAAAAACCAAACCTGTAGCTGACCTGAACAACTTCGTCTGCAAAAGCTTAACTTCGCCTTCAAAGCATAACTTCGCCTTCAAAGCTTAACTTCGCCTACGGCCAAGTTCGCCTAACTGGTAACTTCGCCTAAGGCCAAGTTCGCCTAACTGGTAACTTCGCCTAAGGCCAAGTTCGCCTAACTGGTAACTTCGCCTACGGCCAAGTTCGCCTAACTGATAACTTCGCCTAAGGCCAAGTTCGTCTAACTGATAACTTCGCCTAAAGCTAAGTTCGCTTAAGGTTTAACTTCGCCTAAAGTTAAGTTCGCTTAGAAAATAAATTAAAAACCTAATGGAAAATGTGTTAAGACAGTTAACGTAAATAAAATTTTTCCAAGCTCGACCCCAGCCAGGGGCTCTGCCCCTTGGACCCTGCTAGGGGCTGCCGCCCCTAGACCCCGCTGCCAGGGGCGCTGCCCCCGGATCCCCGTTCGTTGTGGGTAGTAGTTAAGACTAGAAAGATGATATGAGTAGTGATAGTTAATTGATACGTATACTTGTTATACAGTCAGCCGTGCACAACTGAAGAAAGGGATTACGATTAACGGTGAACGTAACCGTGTTCAGGTGAGTTTCTAGCCCCAATTATGTGTTATGTTTTCGGGGCTGTGTGCATACTCGATATGTTTGTTAATACGCTTATCCTAAGAGATAAGTGTATGCCTTATGTGAATGATGTGATATGTATGAATGATGGCTTGACGGTACGTGAATGATCTTCGGATATTGTGTGACATCTGCCCCGATCCGACCCGACCCAGGTACCCGTTTCTCTGACCCGATCTCTTTCTTTTATGATTTAATATTTATTTATACTTATATTTTACTTTTAATAATAATAATATATTTTCCTTCCCGCCTTTTTCTCTCTCTTTCTTTCCGCCGTCCCATCCCTCTCCTTCTCTCTTTCCGCCTTCTTTTCCCTCTTGTCGCCGTCCCGCCCTTACGCCTTGTTTCCCTCTTTTTCTTCTAACTCTTTGCTTGTCCTTTGTTCCTTCCCGCCTAAGGTTGTCTGCGCAGCTCCACGCACCAGACTCCTTTCAAGGAAGCCTGCGTGAAGACCATCTGTTCCAGCGATGCGCGAGACGAACTCTTCTCGCAGAGCGCTAAGAATTATAATTCTTCTCGCAGCGCGCGAAGAACGGTAGTTCTTCCCGCGACGCGCTAAGGATTTGTAGTTCTTCTCGCAGCGCGCTAAGAATCGTAGTTCATCCCTCGACGCGCGAAGAATTATAGTTCTTCCCGCGGCGCGCTAGGAATTATAGTTCCTCCCGCGGCGCGCTAAGAAATGTGATTCTTCCCGCGGCGCGCCTTAGCCTTCTCGCGCGCAGCCTTCTCGCGCTTAACCCTTTTGAGTTTTCTTCTGTTGAATCTAGCCGTTTGCTTTTGGTGATGTCTTATCTTTGAGCCGTTGACCTAATCTGCTTTATGTCTGAAAAGCCACTTTCGGCGCAGCATGCGCACCAACCCCATTGGTTGGCAGAAAAAGTGACTGACATAATCTTTTGAGATCTGCTTTTTCCTTGCTTGACCAGTACCTTTATCTGACCCTCCCATGCCTTTTTACTGTTCCCTGTCAGCTTTATCTTGCCCCCTGCAGCTGCCATATCTTTTGATATCTTTTGCTTTTGGAATCTTTTGCTTTTTGGAGATCTTTTCCCCTTTTCTAGGGATTGTGTTCCCTAGGGTTTCTCTATAAATAATAATAATATTTTCTTAACACTACACACACAAACACTTATTATCTTCCTCTTCCTTGCTCTCTCTGCCGCCTCCTCTCTGCCTCCGTCTTCCTCCCTGTTCTGCCCTGCTTTTCCGGTAATATATATTATATATAATAACTTACTTATTAATTATGCTAACTTATATTCAAGACTTAAAACAAATCATTAAAACAATAATCTTGTTTATAGGTTAACTTGTGCTTGTTTAAAGTTGGTTCTTGCTTTATCTTACACCGCATCGTTATCAAGTGAGTAATCTCGTACCTAATCCCTTTTTATTTTTAATGTTTTGGGATGTTCATGTGTTCATACAAACTTAGAGTCTTAAACTTATTTATGAACTTTAGTCGCGCAGTATCCCATGTGTTGAGGACGTTTACTTGGCTGTTTATTTGTATGTGTGTATCATTAACCGCTTTGTTCGGCCTATTCCGAAGTTTTCATGGATCCATTAGATGAACACGGGAGACCTATCGTTTACGGTTTTCTTTGTTTACACTTGCACAGATGTTTTCTCGTTTTTGTGCTCAATTGGGAGCACGGATTGAACTATGAACTATGAGTTATGATCTATTTAGGCTTGATCACAATCTGATTGCACCCTTGTTAAACACCAGACATACACGTGTTGCGCGTAGATTTATTGTTATCTATGTATGATATTAAACTTGATTTCTCACCAACACGCAAGTGTTTGACGTTTATTTTAACACATGTTCAGGTTTGCAGTAGCTGTTTTGGAGCTTGTGGACACATAGGAAGTTTTCTTTATTTTGGACCTAGATTAAAATGTATCAAGACAAGTTATTTGTTGTTCTAATATTTTGCCTTATAATATATTGAATTATGTTGCTTTATGCTATCTTGTGTTTACTTTGCGCGTGCGCGAATGAATGTATTTATTAAATATTGACACCCAATAGTGTCACGAGTAATGAAACAATATGTGGCGCCCCGATGTATAATCCGCCTTTGGTCGGGGTGTTACAGATTGGTATTAGAGCTCGTTGACTTTAGGATAGGTGGTTAGACGTAACGGCCTAGAATACCTAAGAGTCCCTTCTCGCGCATGAGAGAAATCTCATGTTTGCGCGCTTATTGTTAATTACTCGTTATTTATGAATATGCTCGCGCTTGCGCAGTATATGATTTTATGTTTTATTCCGCGATATTTCGATTTTTGTTGAATTTCGATTTTTATTGATTTTACTTACATATTCGTTTGTTGGATTTGAAAATCCGAAAAGTCATGGTGATACATGAATAGTTGATTTTCAATTTCCATTTACGATTATGTTCTGAGGTTGGAAACTTGAAAAGTCATGGTGATACATGAATTGTCAACCTCCAATACTCATTTTCTTGTATATTTTATATTGAGGATTGAAAAGTCATGGTGATACATGAATCGTCAATCTCCAATACTCGTTTGCTCGTATATTTTAAATTGGGAATTCGGAAAGTCATGGTGATACATGAATTGTCGATTCTTGATTCGAATTTGTTACCTTTATTAAGTCTGCATTTAAAGTCATTTATTTTACTTTAACTTTTGATAGTATCTAACTCTGCGAAACCAAGCTTTGTAAGGTTATACTTTGCGCTAAAACCAAGATATTAACTAAAATTAAAACTTTTATAGAATGCCTCCGCTATCAGCTCGCCATCTCAAGAAGAAAGAAGCCGCGCGCAGACGTTCGCAGCAACGTTCCCAGGAAATGGCCACCGCAATAGCCCAAGCTTTGAGCCAAAACAGTACCAACACCTCTGGTTACAACATTAAGTCCTTTAACGCGGGTAACCCTCCAAAGTTCACAGGTCTTGAAGGAGCCACCGTGATGCTCCAGTGGCTTGAGAAAATAGAAAACACTTTCCTCCACACCCAATGCCCCTCAGACAGACGAACCCTATATGCTTCCAGTGTCCTGGAATCTAGAGCGCTTACATGGTGGAATGGAGTAGCTCATGCGCGTGGCGCAGAAGCTGCTTCCAGCATGCTTTGGGAGGAATTTAAGGAAATTCTGACGCGAGAATTCTGCCATCCCAACGAAGTTAAGCGCTTGGAGGAAGAATTCTGGAACTTGAAGCAATGCAGCGGTGAAGCGCGCGAGTACGCGACGCGCTTCCATGAACTAAGTTTGCTTGTCCCTCACCTTGTTACCCCTTCCCGCCGAGCCATAGAGAAATTCCTTGGGGGCCTCCCCATGGAAATTCAAGATTCTGTATGGGCCAGAAACCCAGTTACACTCTCTGACGCCATCGAGTTGGCCGCTGTGCTCAGCGACAACCATGTCAGAGCAGGAACCCTGTTCCTGCGGGGATCTGAGAAGACCAAACCCACCAAGACTGTTCCTGAACCAACAGAAACCAAACCTGAACTGTAACACCCTTGGCAAACACAACATCGTCCCACTCTTAGGCTATCCCATATCGGCCGTGGACAAGAGAGATCACTGGTTCATAAGTAATGTCCTGCCTCTTAATATCACCAACGCGTTTTGGGAAACCAAAAACAAATCCGTGAGTTCTTCGTGGGCAGAGCGGACAATATTGGTGGTGCGAGGGGCCGGATGTTACAGTTGGTATCAGAGCCACTCTTGTGCCGTTCGGGATGTTGGGACACGCCTCATCGAGGACGATGAGTCCAAAGGGGGGTTGTCTGTAACACCCTTGGCAAACACAACATCGTCCCACTCTTAGGCTATCCCATATCGGCCGTGGACAAGAGAGATCACTGGTTCATAAGTAATGTCCTGCCTCTTAACATCACCAACGCGTTTTGGGAAACCAAAAACAAATCCGTGAGTTCTTCGTGGGCAGAGCGGACAATATTGGTGGTGCGAGGGGCCGGATGTTACATGAACCCTCTAACCGTAACAACCTCAAGCGCAGGCGCAAAGCCTATGCGCTTACCAACCCGCCCATTGTCCAGCAACCCATCTACCAACCTCCAGTTTATGCGCCTAACCCTCTGTCAGCCTACCCAACTCCTATAATCCATAACTATGCCTTAACCAATCCAGCACTCCCTGCCCCGCCACCTAAGAAACCTTATACAGGAAATCAACCCTTTTGCCCAACCTGTAGACTTCACCACCCAACCCAAACCCCGTGTCGTCAATGTAACCGATGTGGCCGCGTTGGTCACTCTGCTGAGTTCTGTAGAATCCTTCCCGCCAATCCAATTGCGCCAACACCAGTCTACCCGCAAAACCCTCAACCAACATATCAAAACCCACGACCCAGATCGTGCTTTAACTTCGGTGATCCCAGTCATTTCCGGAACGCGTGCCCAAGGCTACAAGTTCAGATCACGCAAGCGAATCCGGTGAACCAGATTTCAAACCAAGTAACGCGTGGACGAGCTTTTAACATAACCGCGCACCAAGCGCAAGCGAATAATGACGTAGTTAATGGTACATTTTTGCTTAACGGATTTTATGCTTCTGTACTTTTTGATTCAGGCGCCGATCGAAGTTTTATCTCTCGCGCCTTCAAGCAGAAGCTTGCGCGACCGCGCGATAACTTAAAAGAAAATTTTTCAGTTGAATTGGCTAATGGCGAAACTGTTTTAATTAACTCCGTGATTAAAGATTGCACGCTTAACCTTAACGAAAACGATTTTCTGATCGACCTCATCCCCATGCCTCTTGGAAGCTTTGATGTTATTATTGGTATGGACTGGCTTACGCATAATCGCGCCGAAGTTATTTGCGCCAAGAAGATGATTCGCATACCTCGAGAAAATGGTGATCTTCATATCTACGGCGAAAAACCCTCCAGTGGTCTTAAGCTTATGTCTTGCGCCGAAGCCCAAAGACTCATGCGGAAGAAGTGCATTGCATTTTTAGCCCATGTGGTTAAACCTGCTGAAGAAAAGAAGAAGCTTCGCGATATCCCTGTTGTGCGTGATTTCCCTGAAGTTTTTCCTGATGATCTTCCTGGTATCCCTCCCGCTAGTGAAGTCGAGTTTCGTGTTGATCTTGTCCCTGGTGCTTCCCCAGTAGCTAAATCTCCTTACCGTCTTGCGCCCGCTGAGATGCAAGAATTGGCAAGCCAACTTCAAGAGTTGACTGCTAAAGGATTCATTCGCCCTAGCTCTTCGCCCTGGGGTGCTCCGGTGTTGTTCGTTAAAAAGAAAGATGGATCGTTTCGCATGTGTATTGATTACCGCGAGTTGAACAAACTCACCATTAAGAACCGGTATCCCTTACCGCGCATTGACGACCTCTTTGATCAACTCCAAGGTGCCTCTTGTTTTTCCAAGATCGATCTCCGTTCTGGTTATCACCAGTTGCGTATCCGCGAAGAAGATATTCCCAAGACTGCTTTTCGAACTCGTTATGGCCATTTTGAATTCTTGGTCATGTCCTTCGGTTTAACCAACGCACCCGCCGTTTTCATGGATCTGATGAATCGGGTGTGTAGGCCTTTCTTGGACCGATTTGTGATTGTGTTTATCGATGATGTTCTGGTGTATTCTAAGACCAAGGCCGAGCATGAGCAACATCTCCGATTGGTATTGCAAAAGCTTAGAGCCGAGCAGCTCTTTGCCAAGCTCTCCAAGTGTGAATTTTGGTCTGATGAAGTACAGTTTCTTGGTCATGTTGTAAACAAGATGGGTATTCATGTCGACCCATCCAAGATTGAAGCAATCAAGAACTGGATTACGCCGACCACTCCTTCTGAGATCCGTTCCTTTCTGGGCTTAGCTGGTTATTACCGGCGCTTTATTTCGAACTTCTCAAAGATCGCTTTGCCTTTAACAGCTCTAACGCACAAAGGTAAACCGTATATTTGGGGCTCGAAGCAAGAAGAAGCCTTTCTGACGCTCAAGCGTTTGTTGTGTGAAGCTCCTGTTCTTGCGCTACCTGAGGGTAATGAAGATTTTGTCGTGTATTGCGATGCATCCAACCAAGGTCTCGGTTGTGTTCTTATGCAACGAGGCAAGGTTATCGCTTACGCATCAAGGCAACTCAAGGTTCATGAAAAGAATTATACAACTCACGACCTCGAGCTTGGTGCAGTTGTTTTTGCCTTGAAGATCTGGAGACACTACCTTTATGGTACTAAGTGTATCCTCTACACTGACCATAAAAGCCTTCAGCATATCTTTGATCAAAAGGAACTCAACATGAGGCAACGCCGATGGAACGAACTCATCAGCGATTACGATTGTGAGATCCGGTATCATCCTGGTAAGGCTAATGTGGTAGCTGATGCGCTCAGCCGAAAACCCTGCCAGCTTAACTGTATTTTGCCGCGCACGCAGCTTCACTTTGCGCCGATTCAGAGCAACCTTGAATCGCGTATTCGTGACGCGCAGCGCGCATCCATCAGTAATGGTAACCTTCGCGCCGAGTTAGCGTGTGGCGCGGAAGCGCATTTTGTGCCCAATCTGAGTGGAATTCTCTGCTATCTTAATCGCATCTGGATTCCCTTTGATGAGAATCTTCGCGCTGATATCCTGAGTGAAGCGCACAAATCTCGATATTCTATTCATCCTGGCGCTGATAAGATGTACAAGGATTTGCGCATTACTTATTGGTGGCCCGGTATGAAGAAGGATATTGCTGTGTTCGTAGCTAAATGCCTGACTTGTTCTAAGGTGAAAGCTGAACACCAACGCCCATCTGGTTTGCTCGAACAACCAGAAAATCCTACGTGGAAATGGGAAGGTATAGCGATGGACTTTATCACCAAGTTACCTTTGACAGCAAGCAAACATGATAGCATTTGGGTAATAGTGGATCGTTTGACTAAGTCTGCTCACTTTCTGCCCATTCGTGAAAACTACCGTGTTGAGCAACTCGCGCAGCTTTATGTCAAAGAGATTGTCTGCCGCCATGGTACTCCTTTGAGCATCATATCCGATCGCGAAGGCCGTTTTATATCTCGCTTTTGGAAATCTCTCCAATCTGCGCTAGGAACTCGCTTGGACATGAGTACGGCATATCATCCTCAGACTGACGGTCAGTCGGAGCGAACTATTCAAACTCTTGAGGATATGCTCCGATCTTGTGTTCTTGATTTTGGAGGTAATTGGGATTCGCACCTGCCTTTGATCGAGTTCTCTTATAATAACAGCTATCATTCCAGTATCGGTATGGCCCCATTTGAAGCACTTTACGGTCGTAAGTGCCGCTCCCCGATTTGTTGGAACGAAGTGGGTGAAGCTCAAATCACAGGACCCGAACTTGTTCAAGAGACAACCGATAAAATCGCCAAGATCCGTGATCATCTGCTGACTGCCAGAAGCCGACAGAAGAGTTACGCAGATCGTAGGCGGAAGCCTCTCGAATTTCAAGTTGGTGATCTTGTTCTCCTCAAAGTGTCGCCTTGGAAAGGTGTTGTCCGCTTTGGGAAGAAAGGTAAGCTTGCTCCTCGATATGTTGGACCATTCAAGATTCTCGCGCGTGTAGGAAAAGTTGCCTACAGACTTGACCTGCCGCCCGCGCTCAGTAATGTGCATCCAACGTTCCATGTATCAAATCTCAAGAAGTGTTTAGCTGACGAGAACCTTCACATTCCACTTGATGAAGTTCAAGTTGATAAAACTATGCATTTCGTTGAGAAGCCTGTTGAGATTATGGATCGCGAGGTTAAGCAAACCAAGCGCAGTCGCATCCCTATCGTGAAAGTTCGTTGGGAGTCCAAGCGCGGAGCCGAGTTTACATGGGAAAGGGAAGATCAGATGAATATCAAGTACCCGCACCTGTTCTCTGCGCAACCTACTTCGAGATAAATTTCGGGACGAAATTTCTTAAAGTAGGGGAGACTGTGACATCTGCCCCGATCCGACCCGACCCAGGTACCCGTTTCTCTGACCCGATCTCTTTCTTTTATGATTTAATATTTATTTATACTTATATTTTACTTTTAATAATAATAATATATTTTCCTTCCCGCCTTTTTCTCTCTCTTTCTTTCCGCCGTCCCATCCCTCTCCTTCTCTCTTTCCGCCTTCTTTTCCCTCTTGTCGCCGTCCCGCCCTTACGCCTTGTTTCCCTCTTTTTCTTCTAACTCTTTGCTTGTCCTTTGTTCCTTCCCGCCTAAGGTTGTCTGCGCAGCTCCACGCACCAGACTCCTTTCAAGGAAGCCTGCGTGAAGACCATCTGTTCCAGCGATGCGCGAGACGAACTCTTCTCGCAGCGCGCTAAGAATTATAATTCTTCTCGCAGCGCGCGAAGAACGGTAGTTCTTCCCGCGACGCGCTAAGGATTTGTAGTTCTTCTCGCAGCGCGCTAAGAATCGTAGTTCATCCCTCGACGCGCGAAGAATTATAGTTCTTCCCGCGGCGCGCTAGGAATTATAGTTCCTCCCGCGGCGCGCTAAGAAATGTGATTCTTCCCGCGGCGCGCCTTAGCCTTCTCGCGCGCAGCCTTCTCGCGCGCAGCCTTCTCGCGCTTAACCCTTTTGAGTTTTCTTCTGTTGAATCTAGCCGTTTGCTTTTGGTGATGTCTTATCTTTGAGCCGTTGACCTAATCTGCTTTATGTCTGAAAAGCCACTTTCGGCGCAGCATGCGCACCAACCCCATTGGTTGGCAGAAAAAGTGACTGACATAATCTTTTGAGATCTGCTTTTTCCTTGCTTGACCAGTACCTTTATCTGACCCTCCCATGCCTTTTTACTGTTCCCTGTCAGCTTTATCTTGCCCCCTGCAGCTGCCATATCTTTTGATATCTTTTGCTTTTGGAATCTTTTGCTTTTTGGAGATCTTTTCCCCTTTTCTAGGGATTGTGTTCCCTAGGGTTTCTCTATAAATAATAATAATATTTTCTTAACACTACACACACAAACACTTATTATCTTCCTCTTCCTTGCTCTCTCTGCCGCCTCCTCTCTGCCTCCGTCTTCCTCCCTGTTCTGCCCTGCTTTTCGGGTAATATATATTATATATAATAACTTACTTATTAATTATGCTAACTTATATTCAAGACTTAAAACAAATCATTAAAACAATAATCTTGTTTATAGGTTAACTTGTGCTTGTTTAAAGTTGGTTCTTGCTTTATCTTACACCGCATCGTTATCAAGTGAGTAATCTCGTACCTAATCCCTTTCTATTTTTAATGTTTTGGGATGTTCATGTGTTCATACAAACTTAGAGTCTTAAACTTATTTATGAACTTTAGTCGCGCAGTATCCCATGTGTTGAGGACGTTTACTTGGCTGTTTATTTGTATGTGTGTATCATTAACCGCTTTGTTCGGCCTATTCCGAAGTTTTCATGGATCCATTAGATGAACACGGGAGACCTATCGTTTACGGTTTTCTTTGTTTACACTTGCACAGATGTTTTCTCGTTTTTGTGCTCAATTGGGAGCACGGATTGAACTATGAACTATGAGTTATGATCTATTTAGGCTTGATCACAATCTGATTGCACCCTTGTTAAACACCAGACATACACGTGTTGCGCGCAGATTTATTGTTATCTATGTATGATATTAAACTTGATTTCTCACCAACACGCAAGTGTTTGACGTTTATTTTAACACATGTTCAGGTTTGCAGTAGCTGTTTTGGAGCTTGTGGACACATAGGAAGTTTTCTTTATTTTGGACCTAGATTAAAATGTATCAAGACAAGTTATTTGTTGTTCTAATATTTTGCCTTATAATATATTGAATTATGTTGCTTTATGCTATCTTGTGTTTACTTTGCGCGTGCGCGAATGAATGTATTTATTAAATATTGACACCCAATAGTGTCACGAGTAATGAAACAATATGTGGCGCCCCGATGTATAATCCGCCTTTGGTCGGGGTGTTACATATTGCACGTACTGTCAGGTTGTAACGCTAAGTATAAGTAAGTATGATATGTATGCTTATGTGTATGAATGTGATAAAGTTAATAAAAGAAGGAAATGATGGTTGTATGGTTACGAAGAGGGTACCAGGCCCTAATAATACTCGAGGTATGATGTATGGTTGTATGGTAATGAAGAGGGAATCGAACCCTACTAATATTCGAGAACTAGGGTACCGAGCCCTAATAATACTCGAGGAAAGAGGGTACCGAGCCCTAATAATACTCGAGGAAGGAGGGTACCAAGCCCTAATAATACTCGAGGAAGGAGGGTACCGAGCCCTAATAATACTCGAGGAATGTAGGGCGTAATGCTCTTTATAACGTAAGATTTGAAAGTAAGTTAATACAAAAGAAAGTATGAAAGTATGAATGAAAGAATATAAGTTTATGTGTATTGTATAGTGTATGATTAACTAGAACTCACTCAGCGTAGCTGACTTTTAGTATGCACGCAGGTGAGTAGGATGAGGCAGCTCGCTTGAGGAGACACGTGACACTGAATAAGAGGCTGGCATTGGAAGACTCAAGACGTTTAAGTTTAATGTTTCGTTTATTTTGAAAGACAAAATGATGTTTTAAGACAAGACGTGTTTTGTTATGAAATGTTTTATGAAAGCTTTTATATTCCGCGAATGTTTTAATTAACTCTGATATTTAGAACTGCGTTTATGAGTAAATCCAACACGAAAGTAGGGCTACCGGTAACGGGGCCTTACAAATATCATATTATGTTGGTTTTTAGTTAAAATTGATGGTACATTTAAATTATTAATTATTTTAAACTAAATTTATTATTAAAGTTTAAACTGTGAAGCCAAACTGGAACTAGACCGTTAGTAACGATTCGGTTTCAACTTTCAATGGTTGAGTTTGGGTTTGGACGACAAAAAATCAGTATTAACGGTTGGACTCGCAAGTTTAACTTAAAAACCATCAAAATCGACACTGAACACCCCTACGTAACATATTAATTTATTTAAAATGAAAAAAACAATTACAATAATATCATATCCAAATTAAAGAGAATAAAATGCTCGTTTTTATGGTGCAATTTGTTTATAAAAATATTAACGTATAAAAAGGCTATAGTCGTTTAAAAATCATGGGTGGGAAGTTAGTTTACAAGTTAAATTAAAAACATAATATGGTTAAAGATGAGGGACCAAACTTGTAAGTTGAATGTATTGTGTTTAAAAGACATGTTTACCCTTACTAACACATGTACCTCATGTTTTAAGTGTTATAAATTAGTTAAAAATGAGTGTCTTAATTTGTCCTTGTTTAATGTATTATATATAGTATAGATAATTTTAAGTTGAAAACCAAATCTTGGTGTTTGGGTTATAATAGGATAACGTGCCATTGATCACAATATAATAGAAAACACTGACATGTCATTTATTTGGTATCCTATTTGAAGTGGCTAGTTAAATGTCATGTGAACAAAATTGTGTTGTTTTAATATATTAGTTAGATTTGAAAGTATTTTTATGTCTTTTTAACTTGCTTACAATTTACCTAAATTTCCTATTCTTAAATATATATTTGATTTATCACTATACGACTTAAATCAAATGAACCTTACAAATCAAGCCATTCAAATCGATCAATGCTTCATTCGGTTTCCTTGCCCTTGCTTATCGACCAAATCGTTCAAGTTGACCAGCTAAGAACTTAGTTAGAATCAACCTTGTGAATCTTTATTATTTTCTCATATTTGAATTGTGTATCAATGTTTCAAAGAAATTCAATATACTAACGAGTTCATAAAATAATATTATAACCGCTTCCCCGATACAACAAGGAGAGTAAAATCAGCCATGGTAGATAACGACTTGCAAATTAACACATGTTAGCCTTGCCACATTTTCGTGGAAATTTTTTTTGTAACCACACTCAAGATTGAGAATTAACATAATAGGAAGTAAGTATTTAGAGTGGGATTATTATTATGTCATATCTACTTTTATCCCCGAGTCGCGTACCATTCGTATGTAATATATCAAACGAATATTGAATATTGAATAACTCTCAAAAACCCATATTACACAACTCATATTTCTCTTGATAAACTCTCTAACTCGGTTGTAGCTTCATATGTTAAATTAACTCGGTTTATATATGGTAACATGATAAACTAGCTAAGACACTACCTATTCTAATTATAATGTAATTAGTAAACATATTGTAATTAGGAAACATAACTACTTCTGACTGGTTTGTTAATATTGGTCTCACAAGTTTACCGAGTTTTGATTTAAAGTCAGAAATTACGAACCATATAATGCCGCTATTAATATATATATATATATATATTTATTTGTAATAAATTCACCGCTAAAAGTTCACGCAATTGACAGTTGACACCCACTCTTATCATTTCCCATTGCTCCCTCTCAACTTTCTTTCACACCTTTGTCTATATAAATACATAATATTCGAGACGAGAATAATGTCTCCAAATTTCAGCTAAATAATATAAGCTCTCTCGATCTCATCATACATACAAACATATAGAAGCTGTCAAAATCAACACCTGGAATGGGGATATTGTCTTTGATAACAGGATGGCCCGGGTCGAGTGGATTCGGATCGTCTTCCACTGCTGAACAAGTTACCGACTCAATCGATGCTTCCAATCTCACTATTATCATCACAGGTAATTAACAAACTAACAAACTTATACATGTAATTATTATTATTATTAGTCATTATGCATGCATTATTATACCACCGTTTTCTGTTAGTATTGGACTTGAACTCTCACCATTTCAATTAACGAGCACCGTGTGTTCTGTTATTGTTTCTCTCACACGCAAGTGTTGTGTTGTGTCTGACAGAAGATAAAAGTGAATTTTACAAAGAATAATAATATGTGATCGGGAAATAGACTCACCGAATAGTCATGAATGACCTAACAAATACTTGCTTATGAAAATACGTTTAAAATTACATACTCGTGACATAGTGGATAACTATTTTCTGGTAAGCCATGATACATCATGCATTTAATGCTGCTATGTACCACCATTGCAACAGCTTCATAGTCCAAATTAAGCCGACCTCTTGCTCTTGCTGCCACCACTGTTACGGTCACTATTTCCTTTTATCATCGCCGCCGTCATTGCAGCCTACCTATATCTCATATACATAGTTCAAAACAACGTCCATTTCATCCACCATTTGATCAAAAGTCGGTTTCATTTCAATCCATTTGATCAACGATCGCGTATGAGCTAATTAATACGTATGTGGAATGGGTCAAGATCGATGGAGATGTCAAATGAAATTAGCACGTTAATTTTATTTTTACATTAACTTTTCCTTTATTATATATATGGTTGTTATACTATTTTAGATTTTTGGCAATTAAATATTATTATAGTATTTGCTGTTGTAAATTAATATTATTATTATTATTATTATTATAACAGAATTTGCTTCCAATTAGTAGAACATCTTAACAGTTAACACAACTTGATTACCCAACAAACAATGGATACTTAAGTTTACTTATTTATATTTTCAATTTGAAACGGACTTATTTATATAACTAAAAATAATTTGAAATTGTGTTATTTTTATTTGCAATTATGTTATTTAGATTTTTTTTTTTATACTTATAACTAACTTTATTTTACTTTTCATTTATATGAAATAATTTAAAAAAATAAGGGATGAAAGATGGAGAAAGACCATATCCCTCTTAAAAAATGATAAGAAAGATGGAAGATGGAAATATGAGGTGGAAGAGAGGGTGGTGAAAGATGGATTGAGATGAAATGAATCACTCCATCTATTCTTAAAAAAGAGTTGAAAATGGCTAAGTTCAGCGACATTCGAGCATCTATATTCGTGCTATCTATAAAATATAGAAGAAAAAATATCGAAAATCACTAAAACACACTACATCGGATTCTCTATAATAGAGAAAAATCCTTAAATACTAAATTACACATTTATATTTAGAGGCTCATATTCACTCATTTATATTTTGTTATGAGTGTATAAAAAAGAGAAAAAATAATATAATAGGTGTTTGTAAGTAAGATATAGATAAAGATGTATAATTGGATTTTAAAGGTTTTATAAAAATAAATAAAATTTAAAGAAAAATATGTTTTAGTTAAATTTCGAAAATAGAGTCCTCTAATGTACATGTTGTCAAATATATTTAATGCCTATCCATTATTAGAATACTCCATTAACACCAACTGTTTATATTATTTTAAAATATTTTATATAACTAGTTTTTATCTCCCGTATTACGGGGGTTGTTTTATATTATTTGTTTTTAATATGTATTTATTTTTTTATTTTTTATTTTTTTTATTGTATGAAAGTTAACAATATATTTATGGTTTGATGTTAAATTGTTTCACAAATAAATGAGATGTTATGGCCCGGTTTAAAAGTTATATGTGTTTGATGACTCCTAAGACCCGTTTATGTTTTTTACTATAAAATTGCTTTTTTATATTATAAATAATATATATCTTTTTTTTAAATAAATCAGATATTAATTTTTAGTATATCCCTACTTTATAGGATTTTTATATCAAATATTTGGTGAGGTTAGTTTTTAATTTAATGAGATGTTATAACCCGTTTTAGAAATATCTGGGTTTGATGAGACCCACATCCGTGAATTCGGGTTAAATGCATGAGAAACCTCCATTTAAACATCAAGCAAATCTGGTGACTCCAAAAAAAGGGGGAGCGACCACATCGCGACACATAGGATTTTTATGTTTTCGTTTATATATATTACAGATAATAATAATATTTTCAACGAGAAACTAAACGATCGACTTATGAATACATGTCATGTTCGTTTACCTATATTTGTAAACGCTTGTTCACGTCTGCTCATATTCGTTCATTTATATTCGCATGTGTTCATTAATATTCATTTTGGGGTATTTGAAAACAAAAAAATTTATAACATGTAGAGTGTACGAATAACTAAATTAATTATTATGCTACTTAAAAATTACAATGAAATAATTACTTTAGTTATTTGTATGACTCGCACAACAACCTATACTTGTACAGGATGTCAAATAATTTTATTTATTTTAGACATTTTAAGTGCTTGGAAAGTTATAATCTTAAAGTTTTGTTATTAAAAGCGGCTACAAATGTTTTTTTATAAAAAACGTACATTTTTATATCTAATAAGAGCTTGGAAAGTTATAATCTTATAAAGTTTTATTATTTAAAACGGCTATAAATTGTTTTTCATAAAAAAATCTATGTTTTTTTATTTAATATGGAGTTAATAAATTAAATTATAATAACATATTTTTTGTAAATCATGTAAAAGATGATTATTTGAAAATTTAAAACTGGTGTGAAGATGGTAAAGGGAGAAGAAACGAGTGTTTTGAATTATGCGTGTTTTGCTGATGTGACATTATTAACGCGCCCACATGGAAATGTGCTAACAACAAAGCACGCTTCCCTATCACAAGGTCACAATACACATCGCTATTTATATCCATTGACCCCATTGTCGTCAATAGCCGCCCTTCCATCCTCCGACACTCAAGTCAAACCAATGATCATCATCACCACTTATATTGCAAATTTGAATTGGATCATGTAATTTAATGATTTTGAGAAAAAAAAAGGTAATTAAGAATGTGGTTTTGCAGGAGGAGCAAGTGGCATTGGGTTAGAGACAACAAGAGTATTAGCAATGAGGGGTGCTCATGTGATCATAGCTGCAAGAAACACCAAGGCGGCAAATCAAGCGAAACAATCCATTCTTCAAAACCATGAGCATGCCAAGATTGATGTTCTTGAGCTTGATCTTTCATCTCTTAAGTCGGTTAAATCCTTTGCGGATAACTTTAAAGCTCTTAATCTCCCTCTCAATATCTTGATGTAAGCCCTCAAAATATTTTTCTAAAAAGAACAACATTATCATATATTCATATTAGACAACACATAATAAAGAGAAAAAATTGAAACTTTAACTCAAATTTTTAGAAACAATGCTGGTGTTATGTTCTGCCCCTACCAACTATCACAAGATGGGATAGAGATGCAATTTGCAACCAATCATCTTGGTAGGTTATTAATATTAATGTAGCAGTTTTATAAAACTATATTTAACCACCACTGGAAATTATTGAATATGTTCTTAGGACATTTCCACTTGACAAATCTACTACTTGATAAGATGAAAGAAGCATCCGCAACTACCGGAAAGGAGGGTAGGATTGTAAATTTGTCATCTGTAGCGCATCTCTACACCTATGAAGAAGGGATCAAGTTTGATAAAATCAACGATAAAGATAGGTAAATCCGTTAATAGTTTCTGTTTGTACGATGACATACTGATGATAATTCTTTTCTTAAATCAGCTATTCGGACAAAAAGGCATACGGGCAGTCGAAGTTAGCCAACATATTGCATGCAAATGAGCTCTCTCGACGATTAAAGGTATATATATTTGTTTTTTGATCCGTGAATCGATTTTATTCTAACATCGTATTTGGTTAAACATGCAATGCAGAAAGAAGGAGCAAATATTACAGTAAACTCGGTACACCCGGGGTTAATAATGACAGATCTCATGAGGCATTCACTCCTACTTATGAGTAAGTGTCTTGTAGATATTATTATTATTTATTCTAATTCTAATAGTATAACACTATAACCCCAAAACCAAACATCTCTATCATACCCATTCCCATTCTTTTATTACCACATAAACTTAGGACCACTATAACAGTATAACTAGTCATTTTGACATAAAGCTTTACCTAACTACCCGTTTGATAGCATTAATTGTTTTAAAAGATACTATTGAACCATTTAAAATAGCATTAATTGTTTGGTAAAATTGTATGGCAGGAATTTTGAAATTGTTCTCTTATATCCTCTGGAAAAATGTCCCTCAGGCAAGTATTTAAGTGCAACTATCAAATTTACCAAAACTGTTTCGGTTTTTCCTTTCAGATTATTATTGATGTTATTTATATTTTATTGCGTATAGGGTGCGGCAACAAGTTGCTATGTAGCTGTGCACCCGGGCCTAAAAGGGGTGACCGGGAAATACTTTCTGGACTGCAACGAATATCCCGCAAGCAACTTTGCAACAGATCCTGAATTGGCCAAGAAGCTATGGGACTACAGTCATAACCTGGTCAACACTCTTCAGAAATCTTACTTTTAATTTAACTTTTCAGTTTATTTGTGAGTTATTTCAAAAATATGTTATAATGTTTTCTTTTTTTTTTTTTTTTTTTTGCATTATGTTGACTGTGTCTTAAATTAAAGGGGACCGTTCCCTTATGTTTTTTAATTCAATACTGTTGGTCACCATCTGGTTTAATGTTCACATGGTTGTGTTCACAAATTTAAGGGTACGGTTGTAAGTTACTCTTATATCCATTGCGTAGATATGTGTGTTCAACAGCGAGTCGAAAGACTGGATGATTGTGGTATTTTTTTTATCAAGTTTCTTTAAAAACTTATTTTATCCAAATCAAGTGGTATGTGCTTACATGCACTAAAGTACATTGAAAGTTGATTGTTATAAGTCTAGATCAACATTTTTATATAAATGGTTTGCAGTTATTCAGCATAAAACTATCAGTATGCATCTACATGGTTAAGATAAACGAGACAACCCGAGCTAGCTCGTTTAACTTCAAGTATGAGCCGTAGGTTAGCTCGTTAACACCCCTAATTATAACTCCACCACACAAATACCTATATATAGGAATTTAAAACTGTGATTACTTGTACGAGTATCAATCAAGAAATAATATAAAGCACCTATAAGATATATGAACATTGCGAATTGAAAGGGTTTTACCTAACTGAATAGAAAATGTTACAATACCGCTTGCACTTGAAATAACTAACGAAAACGGGAAATTTGGAAGAACAAGGTTGTGATTGAAGCTCATGTTGGGCACGATGACGTCTCCCTAAATACGTGTCTGCCTCCTAGTGTACAACGACCATAACAATAGTTGTAATCCTCAGATTGACCATTGAGCATGTCAATCAATAGTTGCTAGAACTTTTGTGTATGTTTGTGTTCTCTTAGGGCGTGTTCGTTTCACAGAATGGAATGGAATGGAATTGGAATTGGAATTTGCATAGGATTTGGAATTAGAAGGAATTGGATTTGGAATCTAAACATTCCCATAAGAATTGGAATTGAAAGGAATTGAAATCAAATTGCATTTTTGATGTGTTCGTTTGACAAATGAATCGGAATTGAGTTTTTTTTAACGAGGATAACGGTGGAAACATTTTAGTCTCTTTAGATTTTTTGTTTTTTATTTATATTTTGCGTTATAATTTTTTTTTATTTTTTTTTAAATTTTTAATGAGTTTTCTATTTAGATCAAAAACCCCTCAAAAAAGTATTCAAAAATAATAATAAAAAATTCATAAATCAAAATATAAATTAAAAACCAAAAAAGTAAAAAAACTAAAATATTTTATTCGTTGTCTTCGTTAGCAAAAAAAAAAACTCGAGAAAAGATTCCAATGAATTCCTCCACATGTTGGGAGGATTTGAAATCATTGTATTTTAAGGAATTTGAAGGAATTGAATTCCAATTCCAATTCCAATTCCAATTCTTTGAACTGAACACACCAAAATGGAATTAAGATTCCAATTCCAATTACAACTAAACAAACACGCCATGTCATGAGATTTTAATTCCAATTCCTTTGAATTCCCACGATTTTTATGAAACGAACACGCCCTAAAATCTTAATACTAGTACTCAAAGTGTGTTTAGTGTATTTCTAGACTTTGGCTAAGGTGGGCACTTAAGTTTTGCGGTCACTTTAATACATAAGTGTCAAATCATTTAACCTTATTAAACGAGAAAATTAAATTGCATTAAGAGTTCTTAATAGCATTTAAATAGGTGTAATAACATTCTACGGCAATTACGTGTTGTAGGAGTAATTACTTTACAAGTTGACATTAGACATCCTTCAAGGACTTTCGGGTTCTAATCAAACTTCTGGATCATCTTCTGAGCCTTCAAATGTGTTTTGATCTACCTCTAGACCATCCTCTGTTCAACATGAGATTTCTTCTAAACCGCAATTCAAAAAAATATTTACGAATCAATCTAGAAGTCTCTTGACCCAGAACTCGTGGACTACTTCTGAGCATTGCAACTGGATCGAACTTCTTAGTCGTAGCCCAGAATGTTGGCCCAGACGGATCAAACAATCGAATCAAACAAACTTATCAAACAAACGAACACACGA
Source organism: Bidens hawaiensis (assembly GCF_021521415.1). NCBI lineage: Eukaryota > Viridiplantae > Streptophyta > Magnoliopsida > Asterales > Asteraceae > Bidens > Bidens hawaiensis. Next base: position 259,832 of record NW_027492132.1, on the reverse strand, counting down.
TATTGAGGTGACAACCCTCGACTCTTTTCATATATCAAACGAACTTCACGAACTTATCAAACGTACATGGAGATGAGACTCCTTGACCCTCTCTTAACTCTCTCTCAACTCTCACATAAACAACTAATAATCTAAACCTTATTTATAGACTCACTTAACTTGCTCCCCAAGACATACCTTTCCTAAACCTACTACAATTCAATTAAGGAAATATAATATAATAAACCCTTAACTTTATTAATATTCAAGATTAATCCTTTATTCACCCCCTTAATCTTGAATTTGTACCACCAAGGTCTTGAATTCATAATAACGCTCTCATCTCTTCAATTTTAATCATTGATTCATCTTTACCCTTTCTTTTCAGTTGTTTGTAACAAACCTGTTTAACAAGTTCTTCACGCCCGTCGTTCAAACCATCCACATTAATCTCACATACAACTTCATTCTCCACATTCTTCTGTTTCACTTTTTTTTTATTCTTTGCTCATCAAAACTTGCAGATGAGCTATTCATTCCTTCTTTATCAGACCCTACTAGGCCTTCCATTCTGACAATTCTTCTCAACCTTTCATTCGGCTCTGACTTTTCATCAACAAATGCTCGATTGTTGACTTTCACACACAATTCTAAATCTGCACACTTGTTAGCTGCATCATTCCTTTCATTCAGTACAATATTCTTCCTCTCATCATCATCAGTAGCAGATTTCTTGCATCCTTTGTGCTTACTTATCTTATCAATTTTCTCATCTTCAAGGTTGTTTGAGTCAGAAAAACAAACCTTAAGATTCACTGTCTTCTTTTCTTCTTCTTCTGAAGAAATTCTTTCTTTTTCTTCATTCAACCTTTCTTTTCCTTCACTTCTCAAAACAGCTTGCAAAGCTTCTTCATTCTCTATAACTTTCTGAGCTTCATTATTACGTGATTGTTCTTCTTGAACAATAGCATCCAATCTTTCATTCTCAACGATCTCATCCAATCTTTCTTTCTCAGCGGCTTCTTGAGCTGCTTTTTCATCTTCCTCCTTTCGTACATAATCAAATACGAGACATCGAATCTTCAAAGCACGCCATACTTGCTCAGCATTCATAAGTATGCCAACTTGTACCAAGATGTCTTCCGGTAGGGTTTGACATATGAACCCCAACGCCGTGTACATCTTCCTTTCATCTACAGCTACACCAACTGTAGGTTCAATCACGTCCCAAAAACCATACACTTTCAAAAATACCTCCATCTTGGTCAACCATACTTCGTAGTTCGATTTCGTCAATACTGGAAGTCCTCCACTCAGCATCTTGTCTTTCCTATCTTTACTTTCTTTCTATTTTGCTTTTCAGTTGGAATTGATTCCCGAACCCAAAATCAATCTCCAATAAATATCCAAACACCACAAACTTTTCTTTTCTTATTACAAGTTGCCCCCTTGGTTCTTGTTAATCGAACTAAACTTGCTTGTTACGTGAAACTTTTTTCCTATGAAATCTAGGTGTTGGATTCCTTTTATTTTCTCTCCACTAAAAAACAAAATAAAATTAATAACCTTCTTGGTTTCTTGCTTGACTTTTGATGCACAACTCAATATCAAATTAATATCGGGCAGTATCTCATCTCGAACACACAACAAACAATTTATATATATATATACATTTACAACTAAAGTGTGCATCACTCATTTGTTCCTTATGTTGTGTTTTTTGTACCCTTTGTATCTTCATCTGCACTCTTTCTATCGTGCTCCTTTTGGTTATTCCACGGACACGTGTTCCCCTTGTAGTTCAACTTTGCTTTGAGGTTGTCATCATCTCTCTTCACTCTTCAATTTCTTTTGCCGACATTCGACCTCTTTGCTGTACACTGATTATCGCAGTCGTCATCTACTGTTACCGGGTTTCAGAACCCTAGGTGGCGGTGGTTGCGGTAATCTGTCACAACCATCACCCTGGGTGGCAGTGGTCTCATTTGTTTTCGGATCCTCTTTATCGTCTCCGTGGTGTGACGTAGACCTGTCCTTACCAGTCACGATTTTGCATGTTGTTGACTTAATAAGCCGCAACGTTGGCTGTAGTGATCATTGCATCTCGATTATTGGCCCAAATACTAATATTAGTGATTTTGCAACTGGCCGTCGTTGACAGAAGCAAAGGAAGGGAGGTGGGGTCTTAGTTGATTTCATCATTAAGGTAATCTACTGTTTTGTTATTTTGTTTCTGCTTATAAATATATAGATAATGCTTTACAAGTATTTGATTATTCAGATTCCAAAATGATAAGTAGATTCTGTTGTGTCGTAGATTATCAATTGATCTTTACTTCTCTATGTTAATTGGGTTAATTGGCTTCGAGGCTAATTTTCTTCTCTACTTACTCAAGATACAAATTGCTTTGGTGTTTTTTTTATTATACAAGAGGCTATGATGACTGAAGTAAATAGTTGGTTGGTGCAGCTATTGATATCTATTATACATATCTGAGCCAAAACGTTTTGTCTTTCTCAATGATCGTGTGAAGTGGTATGGGTTTATTTATGCTATTATTTTACGGTATGATGTTTTGTTATTAGAGATAAGGATGAGCTCGGGATGATACCAGTACCAATCCCCAAAATCCTAAATATTTGGTACCGGTACCGAAATGTTCGGTTTGGTACCGGTATTTCACGAATTTACCGTACCGGTACCGTGCCGATACCGATAACTAAAAACTTTGTACCGATTCGGTACCGGCATCGAAAATGCTCATCCCTAAATGGAGACATGTGGCGTGGGTTTAACCACTATGAGGTTACATCTATTGACGTTTTTAACAATACATTCAACGTTAACTTTTTGGTGGATGTAAAGAAGTATTACATTTTTAAAGTTGCATTTTGTAAATGGAATAATCTGGTTTTCGAGAAAAAAATCTTATCAATGATGAACCTGGCTCGGGGATATTTGGGTTATCACGTGAACAACTATTACCGAATACAGTTAAATCTATACATCTAAACGTTCATAAAACAGCTTGAATCAACGTAACAAACAATCAACACTGTATCCCTATTCCCCAGGAATGGATGATTACATAAACAAGTATTCCATTCCAATACTACTAACCAAACATTATTTTCCGATGAAAAAGTAGAAATAGAAATATTCAATCTAAGAGCACCAATGCTTTCTGACCTTCTGTTATTGGCAAACACAGGTTGAAGGATTTACCAGCAGCAACAACAACACAACAGACATAACTCCCAATTTCAATTTAAGAGCTGCTAAACAACATAACAAAGGAAAATATAGTAGTCATCCCCTTCGCCATTAACTACCAATCACTCCAGCAACAGCTGCAACCAACTTACCTCCACCAACACCCGACCCAAAAGCCAGAACATCAAAGAGGCCAAGCAAAACTTTCCAGGTGACCCATAATACAAAAATATAGTAAATGAAAATAAAATAACATATGATGAACTTTAACATTTGCAGAACCCGATGAAAATATGGTTTAAAGCAATTCAAGTTGTCTACGGGGGCATCCTTTTTGGTACAACATAATGAAGATAAAGTTCTATACACCAATACACCAACACTAACTTAACATATATTAAAGACATCTAATATATATTGTGATAAGAATGTGCAGCTTCACTAAATCATCAACTGGCAGCACCCTACAACAGGTTGCCTGTAAGTATGCATGATTCTTTTATCTATTTTGATGTACTTATTGTTTTAGTGTTTTTACTTTTGGTTTACTTTCACCTTAATTTTGAAACAAAAAAAAAGTTTATTTCACTTTTGTTATCATTTAGTTGTTTTAGTTCGGTTTTATTTTAGTTTAATAAATATGGTGAAAAACAGCTGATCTCTGTTCACTGTTGTCATCCAACAATTGCAGTTATGTAACAAATATCGTACACCATAAACAAAGGAAACTTTTACAAAGGCCTGAGGTGGTGTAGCAACAAAGACCAACATCAAAACAAGGCAGCTATATTTTCTACTTTGTAAAAAAAGACAAAAAAAACAAACAAACAAACAAACTTTTGTAAATTATAGGTATGTTATGATATATGATGTTTTTTCTTTGCATTCAAATTGAACCATTATTTACAGTTTCATCCACATTCGCCACCCCCGCAACGCGGGGGGTTTAAATACTAGTTACAAACAATTGTGGCGGTTATACTGCCTTCGCAAAAGACAAAAAAACTTGATTTTTTTTCCTTTGAATTCAAAGTAACCACCTCTAATTACTTCAAACAAATATTTCCGTCAACATCCGATCAACTTCACTTTCTCACTACGATCACACTCTTGTTATGATAGGCAGCTATCTTCGAACCTTTCAAATAGGAAACCTACGAACTTCTATGAGCAACGAGCCTAAGCTCTAATACCAATTGTTAGCCCAGACGGATCAAACAATCGAATCAAACAAACTTATCAAACAAACGAACACACGATATTGAGGTGACAACCCTCGACTCTTTTCATATATCAAACGAACTTTACTAACTTATCAAACGTATATGGAGATGAGACTCCTTGACCCTTTCTTAACTCTCTCTCAACTCTCACCTAAACAACTAATAATCTAAACCTTATTTATAGACTCACTTAACTTGCTCTCCAAGACATACTTTTCCTAAACCTACTACAATTCAATTAAGTAAATATAATATAATAAACCTTTAACTTTATTAATATTCAAGATTAATCCTTCATAGAAGTCTTTGATGTAACCACATTCATTTTAGAGGTCTATGAACATTGAATGTGCCTTCAAAAATATAAAGGCGGCGTGCAAGTGATGCGAGTGTACATCACATTATGTCCATACCATACGCATGTGCGAGCCAGGGTGCAACTTGGGGTCCATTTGTTCCCTTGTCTAAGAAACAATATCTTAGAAACGTACTACACTTCTACATATAAAGCACTGAACAATTTCACACTCCTATGTTGGTCAAATTTCTATCATTCCACTTATTACTCATTTACTTTTCATAACTATCATAGTTTCAAACACACAACTTTAAGCATCAATATCTCACCCGCCTTAGCTTTGTTTGGGGTGCAATTTAGTTCGTTACAATTCTCTAACATAGTAGAGCACAAATCCACTAGACAGCTATATTAATTGTAATTAAATATAACTATTTTTGTTTTAAGTTAGTAGAAAAACAATGTTTCACTTGGTGAAATAAATAATTTTTTCCCAACATTGGTGACTGCTAATAGGCTGATTTATTTCAAGCTTAAAGAAGAAACATTGACTGTAAAACATAGGATACAAGTAACAAGAGAACTTTCAATTACATTAAAACGCAACATACAAGTAACGGTTCTCCCTCCATTACTTCTTTGATGTTGGTGGCAACGATGGACTTTTCTCTTTCAAATGAGCAGAGGTGTCTGTTGGACACTTACAATGTTGTTCGGGCAGCTTATTCGGCGAATTTGAGTGTGCAAATTCCTATAAATATAAATAGTAATGGATTAATATTACAAAGGAAGATGCAAAATAAACTACTAGGAACAAAAAGTTTAATCAAGCGGATAGGTTTTTAACTATTTGTCTGATGAAACATTTATTTAAATATTTAATTAAAATGAATCTGTTAAACGGTTTAAAGGGGTCAAAAAAGTCATTTGAATTCAAATATAGAAAGGTACTAAAGGATAAAGTCCATTTATTTCAAACATATTTCAAATTGAGTTTGTATTTTAATAATATTTAGTAGATCCATTTTCTAGGGCCGGCTCAACTCAACCCATACCATTTTGATCTACACAAAAGATTTCTTAAAAAAAATTATTATCAAATTAACTATACACATTGTGTTTCTCGGGTTTGAATCTCTGGAGCGTCAAACAAAAACAAATAATAGACGGTTAAAATTCCGTTCAAAGGCTTGAACTCGGGTATTCATGGCTTACTGCGGAGTCAAAACGCCGTTAAATAAAACTATATACATTTTTACCTTCTAACATACAAACAATAAGATCCAACATCATTATAGCCAAAACCGTGAAATTAACACGTGATAAAATTGATCGGCACAATTTCGTAATTAATTGTCACAAACTCATGAAAATATTGTTGTATTAATGTTTGTTGATGGTTAAATCTAAAATAAAACAATATTGTTATAAGCATATATATAATATGCAACGAGATCTGAATGGATAAAACGAAGGAACCTTGTCGGAAACACCGTGATCCGCCGTGGGAGGTGGTTGCAGAACATCATCCGGGAAGTCAAAGACCGACTGGGATAACCTCCGTTGGTGGCGACCAGTTCCTCCGTGAGACATGTTTTTTATTTGTTTATTTATTTGATTTGATGAAAGAAAGGTACAGTGAAAGGGGTGTATTATATACACGGTTTGAGTAGTGGGGGAGTTAAAGTTCCACTAGTTAACTGCCAATATTGTCCCGCTTATAAAAACATTTTTTATCCAGTATCCACGAGCAAGATTTCTTGTACTGTGTTTATTGTTAGTACTAAAATAAAATGCTAAATACTACTACTACTAATAATAATAATAATAAAGTTAGGAATATCACCTAGTGGGTAGGTTTGGTGTTTCATGTGATCTTGCTTTAATTCTTTTCCCTATCATTTAGTTTTCGTGACACTAGGTGATGATGGTAGACCAAACGAGTAAGTGATGTTCACTAGTTGTATTCTTGAACTGAACGTGTATTATCTCATTGCATTGTTGTGCCTTCGGGCAAGTGTTCTCGGGCGTTGGCCTTAGGTGAGTGTTTTCTCTGGATCGGAAAGCAAGTGTATCCCGATGTGGTGAATTTAGTCAGTAGTTCATTTGGAGGATTCGTTGGTCGTTAAAAAAACAAAAACATTATAAAGATAGTCTTAACTTTTTCGAATAAACAAAATAGTTTTGACTTTCTGCTTTAGCGTCAATTCCTATACAACATGCGCTTTATTTCTTTCTCGTGTGTTGTATAGTACAACACATCACCTCCTACGCCAATGCTTCGTCTGTTGCACCAACCTTAAACTCATACACCATCCTTTCATTTGACATTCTTCATCCTTCTGTAGCAAAAATATTACTTGGTAATTAAACAAATCCAATGATTATTTTAATTTAAAAAATTAATCAAAATAACTATTTTGATGATTTTTCCAAAAAAGTTACCATTCGTTGTAAAAACAAAACAAAATAAAAAAAACTAAACTAAACTAAAAGTTCTTACATGATAAAAGAGACGTTAAAAAAGCAATTTAATATAGCGTTTCAAATTCGAATAATAAGTTATATGCTACATTTAACTATCATACATAGAACAGTTATATAACTTATTACATCATTTTTTTTCTTAAATTTCTATACATTTGAAAAAACACTATGCATAAATATTTTATATGGTTACACTTCTCATTTGATTTTGTTACTTAAAACTTGTTCTATGTTAAAGGTGAACTAGTTTAGGAATATTGATATCATATGTTTTTTCTCTTTACAAAGAGATTATGAAAACAAGGATAATGGATGGATACACATCTTGAAAATTTATTGAGAAAGTTCAGTTAAGTTGACTTTTGGAATTTAATAAAACATTGACCTTGAGATGGAGTTGGGTAGAGGTTATCTTCAATGCATTGGGATTCCTTTCAATTGTTTAAATAATGCTTATGTGATTCCTCCTAAAGTTACAATCATCAATCCAAAAGTACAGTATAATAATATAACTAATTGAAATTTAGGATCCTCATTAGTATCAAAAGAATTATATAAAATCAGTTACTAATACTTTATACTGATTTAGCATCAAATCTTGGACATCTAAAAGTAATACAGTTAAAAATGAAAAAAAAAATTATTTTTCTGGTTCTTGCATCTTACCTTTTTTTAGTGTTCAATGTATCTATTCACAAATAATTAAAAGAAAAATAATTTTCAACCCATGGTACTGTTTTTGTCTATGAGCTTAGACCGAATGAGAACAAAATGAAAAGGTGGGTGGGTCCGTGAATCAGTTATTAACTAAGGATTACGTGTTGGGTCGTGAAGACTCGTTGTGTGATGGCATATATCTTGTATGTTGATATTTCATCTTTGGTTGCTTAAATGTGGGTCTAACAACAATCTTTTGTCATTCCATGTTACAAGTTACATGTGTCATTATGTAGCTTGTGGTCTTTGATATTCCATCTTTTAGACCATGTGTGGTAAGGGATGGTGGGGTACCATCATCATGCCATGTCACATTTTAAAGCCTTAGATATTACTATACGTATGTTAACTGTGGGCATTAAAGATGAGTAGGTGTGAGAGATGGTGTCCATCTAAATCAACAAATCACACATTTTTTAACTTTTAACTTTTTTTTATTTAATTTAACTATAGTTAAAGCCACGGTACCAAAGCGAAAAGGCGGTTTAGTTAAAGACTAGTTGTCTATGTGGCAGTGACGTGACAACTAGGGGTGTTATTCAGGTTTTTACATTTGGGTTTCTTGGATCGGGTCCCTTGGGTTTGAGAAACTTATTTCTAGTACTCATGCTCAACCTAATCTCCCTTGGGTTCTTCAGGTTCGGGTTCTTCGAGTTTTTTGTGTACGGCTAATCAAGTTTCAAGTACTTTACCTAGAAAAATACAAAATATATATGTCATCTTCAAATTATAACTTACTTAAGCAGATAACAAATCACATAATCTAAAATGCACAATCCTTAAACAAGTGAAATTAAAAACTCCAATAATAAAAAATCGACCGACGGAATTGAATAAATAGCCATATGTCTTGAATGTTGAAATCATAGTAGAATATGTTATCGATGATACTGGAATCGGTGATATAACATAGAATTGAGCATGATATGAATAAGCGATATAATAGCATTTGTTAGGGTCAACTAGGTCAACCTAGTTATTCGGGTTTACCCAAAACCCATTAAAAGTTACTCAGTACTTTACTTGAATTAGATTGGTTTGTCGAATTAGAACGGTTCGGGTTTGTTATATTCGGGTTCAGGTTTCATGAGTATGGGTACTTTTGGTCCGGGTTAATAGTTATTTGTGTGTTGCGGATATAAATGACAATCCTAGTAACATACACCATATATTAAGAACCACTACACATAGTCTTAGCGTTATCATATACTTGACACGACTTTCAGTGTATCCGTTATCATTTGAGTTAGGCATAACATGTCATGTTTGCTATGTATATTAACCCAATATAATAGGAGGCTGAACTGATTTTTTTCTTTTTCTTTTTAGATCTGAGATTGCTCTTGCTTTCATATTTCATGCGCAACTATATAAAATTGTTTTTGTATGATGCATATGTTATAACCTCTTTCCTTATTAAGTGATTACCTTTCTCAACTCTTAAAAATTATTTTTCCCCACAACTATTTTTTTTTTTAATTTGGTTTACGGGCTTACTGAAGAATGTCATGACATAATCGTTATTAAAAAGAATGTGTCAGTCAGCCAAATATAAGCGTGGCATACAGTCAGGCCTACAAATTATTAGGGATGTCGAAGTGTAGCCAAAATCCGCGCACACGGTAAAGCATGAGTATATTATGAGACCTTCAACTTTTATGTGTGGCGCATCGTCAAGCCAATACATGATCCCAAGTGTAGTTTATACTAAGAAATCATTACATCAGTCTTCCCTTCAACTAATTTTTAGCGTAGCGAGTAGTTTCCATGACACTTGATCCCAAGTATTATTTATATCAAGCCTTAACATGTGAGTTTGACTTTCAAGCTTTGAGCATGTGAGTCCAACTTTTATCAGATATAATGTCATGCCAGGCTCATGCTTTTACAGACTTGCTAAATACACCATGTTGGATGTGTGGTCTACGGACTTTTGAGATTACCATGTCGGGCTCATAGTATGTGGACTTGCTAAAAATGTTATGTTAGGCCCCTGTTCTGCGAACTTACTAAAAACGTCATGCCAGACTCGTGGTTTGCAGACTTATTGAAAAATGCCATGTTGTACTCGTGGTTTGTGGACATACTGAAGATGTGTATGTTAGACTCATGGTTTGTGGACATACTGTAATGGTGAACCGGTAAGCGAAATATAATCATGGCATCTAGCCAGACCTGGAATGATTAGGAGCATCCGTCGTAGCCAGAGTCATATGTTACATTAAAATACGATTGTATTATTAGATGTCCAACCTTAATATTCGACGCCTAGTCCGGATGTCACTTGATCTTAAATGTAGTTTATATTAAGGCCTGAATTCTCCTTTATTAACTTTTAGCATGGATGTGTAGTCAAGAAGACACTTGATTCCAAGTATTATTTGTGTAAAGTCTTAAACATGTTAGCATGACTTTCAAAGAAAACATGTCGATAAGACCATGTATTGTGGTTCATTTGCTTATTTTCCATCATTTGTCACATTCGAGCCACTTCAGTGTCAACCCAGCTTGTCCTCCATCATTCAACCTCATGACCGAACCCATGTTATACATTATTCTCATCATTCTATTTGTTTATATTATTGAAATACAAAAAAGAAATGAAAAAATTGATTGGGCGAGTTTGTGAGTGATGGTGTCATAATATGAGAAAAATGGGAATGTTCAACGTGACAACCCTCATGCGCACCCGTCATGCTTTAGGGGAGGATGGGTGGCGCAGTGTTCCAAACCCATCATTCGTGATGGGGTGTCCACGTAGGACCGGTGTGCGAGGCAAACTGAACCACACCCAAACGTCTAGAATTATGCGTATAATTCCCTTTACTTTTTATATAATTTTATTAGACACAATTATTATACTGTAAATGTTCATAAGGAATATATAAAGATGTTTATTTTAAGGAGGGATGCACGTGATATGAAGTCCTATATTGATTTAAGGGGTGTTGTGTACATCTCCAAAATCATTATTGTGTATATCAATAATCAACTTCAACTCTATCATTTGATTTAAACTACAAGTCTACAACCCATTTCACTTGGCATGTTTGTAGACCAACTGGTAGTTCATTTAATAAAAAACATTTTGTATATCAGGTTGACAAGCCTGGATTATTAAATAGTTAATGAATGAACCATGTTTATATTGTACTCATTGTAAATAGGTTAACCCGTATGATACATATAACTTCCAATTTCAGATAAACTCATTTGACCCATACAACATTTTTATTGCAGCCCGTTTACAATACGTTAGAATCTATTTACAACCTCCCAACACATTGTCTTGTAAAGCGGTTAGATAAAAATGCTACGTGTTTTTAAAACGTATCAAATCAGGATTGATTATTGTCACTTGAATAAATACACGAGATATGTTAGGGAGGCTAGGGGCTATCAATATTAACCTGTCAAGTGTCGAATGTCCCTGCTTTTGCAGCCAATGTAGACAGAATAAGAGGGTTGACTTTCCGAACATCTGAATTTCCTATTTTACAAACCTATATCAAACATGTCAATTTCATATATTTTGACGTCTCAAATTATTATTGATAAAGTAGTTGAATTGAGTATAAAAAATGTCTCAAGCTATTTGTATTGTCTAGTTATGGTGAATTCAATCATTGTGCTTGTATATTTTGAACATTCGTTGAAATTCATCATATGAGACTAATAAGTTTTATTCTAGTTACGTTCAAAATGTTTCATATGGTTCGTTATTTGTATTGTACACAATCATGATTTAATATTTCTAATGAAACATTATATATTAAATTACGAGAACTTGAACAAATTTGTCCAATTCCAAGCTCAAACTATTGCCATTAAGATCAACCATGAATTAAAATTCAAAGTGTTCACGTTTCTCGACCTGCATAAAAACTTGTCATTGTTGACTCGTTACCCGAATCTTGGTTCAGTAAGTCTTCCATCCAGCTCCTACATTTCTCCCATCTTGTAAAGCCCAAATTTGTCAAAACAAAAAGCATTGTTTAACTTTTAGAAGATTAAAATGAAATGTGTTTTGTTTGACCTGCTAGGATTCACACTCGTCTGTGTGATAGACATCAAATAAAAGTCATAAGCATCAATGCACCAGATACAATAGGCACCCAAGGATCAGTCCACATACATGCAATTTAGTCACAATCATGTGTCAAAGCTATACATGAAAAAGGTCAAACCTTCTAAATCAATTTACTAAACAAATAGATTGTTGATAAAACGATGTATATTCACTCAAACTAACAACTGATTGTTATGACTCACACCAGATTAAGGTAGCGTTTGGTTTGGTATGAAGGAATAATAGGAGAATGCAATGAGTCATTGCGAGGGAATAAAAAAAATGGGTGTTTGGTCGGTCAATGGAATGAAATCACCATTACGCATGGAATCACATCCCCTAAAAACCTTTCATTCCCACCCCTTCTTTTGTTCGTCCATCACCTTACTCTTTCAACAACACAACCTAACAACCACCACCTAACCGCCACCGCCACCTCCTGACCACAACCGCCGCCACCACCGCCACCGCCACCACCACCTGACTACTGCCGCCACCACCTGATCGCCACTGACATCACCACCACTTGACCACCAACGCCGCTGCTACCGCACTTGCGCCGCATCCATCGTCACCACCACGACTATAATCGTCGCAACCACCTAACCGCCACCACCACTACTACAATCGTCACAGACACTTGATCAAAACCGCTACCACCGTCGCCACCATTATACCATTATCGTCGCTAGCGCCACCACCACCGTCGCAATTGCAAATTTGTTTTGGTATTTATTTTTTTATTTTGAGATAGAAGTATTTTTATTATTTCTATTCATTCGTAAATTTTTTTTTTCTTACCAAAAAAGGCAAGGTAGTAATTCATTCCATTCCATTCCATATTTTAACCAAACAAGACAAAGTAAACTCTTTTATTTCCCAGTTTGTAAATAAAAAATGACACTCGTCCATCTCGCCAGAACTGCTGTGTGGAATTTAGGTTTTGTTAGCAATCTGTCAATCGAGTGGCATTTGGGAGTTTTGATTTTGTTTGTTCATAAGAAACCCTAGGGGAATTGACCTTGATGATTTATTTCGATTTGAAGTTGCAGGTGGGTGAGGTGAGGGTTGGGAGGAAAAAGATGTAGATGAAATGAATTGGTTTGGGGTAAGTTTTTATTATTCTCTTTAATTTCATTTGTAGGTGTTGTTAATATTTATTTATTATAAAAAAACACTCTTTTGTGAAATAAAAAAGAAAACATAAAATACCGTTCTACCCCTCATTTATCCTTAAAAATAGATGAAGTTAACGATTTGGACGTAATTGGTATAAGTGAAAACTTCAATGATTCGGTTGCACAAAACAATCATTTTGGACTACAACCACATAATTGATCAAATCTCGAGAATGATTTTGACACTTTACTCTGTACTATAACACTCTAACATAAAGGTAAAGGTAACATCATGTTTGTCAAACATTCTAAAATATTTTCTTTTTTCTATCAATCAATCATATTCAGTGGAATCTAACCAATAGCAAATCTATAAGAGACCCTCAGCTCTAAAAAACATATGTACGAGGGAATATAAAAGGAAATCAAAGTTCATCAGTAAAATAATTAATAATTGCACATAGTAAAAATAATCATACTAGTACATAAAAATATATAATACATGAAAAGAAAATAACATAATGGTGTGTGACCAAAATAAGGTAAATAGAAGCCCTTAAAATATTCATTTCTCTTTAAAAATCCTTAACTTTAATTATATGTCTCCAAAAATTCTTATCATCAACCATGTCTTCGAAAAAGTTTAGGTGTAACAAATCATGCCTAATCATTTTATCTCAAGTCAAATTATCATATTGTTTGGATGTGCCCTGGCAAGAGATTGTCATTTATCATGATTATGTTTAACTATGAATTATAAAGAAAAAAAAGCCAATACCCTTACAATTATCTTATTTTGATTAACTTAAAAAGACAAACAATATGATCAAATACTATTTTTTTTTTTTTTTTTTTTTTTTTTGAACGGCAAATTTAGGATCACTCACGGACCACTGGAGTAGTGTTACCAGCAGAACCACGCGATCATATCCATCTCCACTAGGCAATAATGCCTAACCACCAATTCAGGAGGAAAGCCAACAAAAGTTGGGAAAACCCCCCTTATGGGATTCGAACCCAGGACCTTATGGTCCCTAAGCCTTATCCCACCACCAAGATGCCACTAGGCTACAAAGCCATGGACATGATCAAATACTATTAAGATCACAAATCAAATGAAGCATTTAGGCTCACATAATCCTTTTGGTTTATTTGGTGGCCAATTCCCGAGAAGCAATCAAATTCTTGGAGATCTCGTAAATTAATCTACTCTGAAAATCACCCATCGAGTAACCACCGGAAGCCTGAAGCCTTCTCGGAACTCTTTTGGAACCGAAAATGGTTTCGGTTCCGCCTGCTAGTCTAAGCATCGTATCGATGTAGGCGTTCTTCAGCTTCATCCAGAGCCCGAACACGGAAACTTTCTTCAATCGCAACCGTGGGATGGCTTTAATCTTCCAAACTCGACGGCTTCTACCTCCCAACGTTGCGGTCTTTGAAGTGCTTTTGCACCCGCCCAAGACCCGCTGATACCTCCTTCGCCTCCATGAACTGTTCAAGGTACCAAGGAAACCACTTGGGACTATTTCCATTTTCATGCAACTTTATTTATTGTATGATTGATTAGTTGTGATATATATTTTGAATATATAGAGACCAAGAGACTGAATATGTGTTTAATAATCGCAAGTTGATTATAAATTAATGTTTTATATTTAACTTATTACGTCTTTATTAACTCAAATATTCTTGCAGGTACTTAGTGGGTCCAAAAATTCACATGGGGTACTTCATTAATCATTAATTTATTCAACGAAATATTTGGCTGCAAAATGTTGATTTGATTCCAATATTTAATTTGGTTTCAACTTCTTAACAAATGAGCTTTAATCAAATCAAATCAAATCAAATCAAATAATATCATATCAGTATTCTTAACATGCAAGGTTTATTTTTATTTCGATGAATATTGAAGAAAAGTTTTGCTGAAGATTTTACAGATATATTTATGGGAAATTTCCTAAAGTAATCATCATATTTGACAATTTTTTTTTTCAAAAATAGTCTAGCTTTACAACAAAAAATCCTTACAATAACCATTTTCTTTCAGTCAAATCTGACGGAAGGTTAACACCGTCCGACGAAATTTTTGGACCTTTAAAATCCCACAACGTGTCAACTTATTAATGGATCCGATGAAATTTTAACAGATGGGTCGGTTTAATGAAGTTAAACGGGGAAGTTTCATAGAATAGTAACCAAGTTTTAAAAGTGTTCCAATTAGGTCATTCAACTTTAAAAAGTTTCCAATTAAGTCACTCGATTTTCATATTTTATTAAATTAAAGGTTTTAACATGTTTTTTTAACCTTTTTCTTTTTTGTTTCACACAGGAAATCTTTTTATCTTTTTCTTTAATGTTGACGTTGAGTAGGGCGTCCAAAATACCCGAACCCGATTAACCCGACCCGACCCGACCCGAACCCGAATAAGCTAATTAGGGTCGGGTTAAATATGGTCAAAAGTATTAATCAGGTTATTCGGGTCAACCCGAATAACCCGAATTGTTAATAGGGTCGGGTTTCGGGTTTATTTTTGGAAAATAATCGGGTTTCGGGTTAACCCGAATAACCCGATTAGTGATGAAACTTTGCTTCAAATACAATAATGAAAATGTAAAATAAGCACTAAAAAGTCAATACTGAAAGTTTTATAGAGAAGTTAATTATTCTTCTACTTGTTCATGAACCGTTAGACTAGAAGTTCTTTTAAAATAAACGAACGAACATGAACAACTGTTTCACTCGTTCATCTATTTCGTGAACACTCGTTTATGATCATTCATTTAAGTTTGTTTACGTTATTTCATGTTCGTTTATCTTTGTTTAATTGTGTTCATTTATGTTTGTGAACTGTTCGTTTAGATTTAAATGAACGATCATAAAAAAACACAAACATGCTCATTTTTTAACGAACGAACATGAACACAAATATTCGTTTGATTAAGTGTTCGTGATCGTATTCGTTTAAAGTTAAACGAACAACACGAGCATGCCTTTGATCGTGTATGTAACTATAAGATAATTACTTTGAAAATTTAGTGGAATGAGAAATTTTACAACCCACGAGTTACAAATATAAAAATCAACTTCAAATTATAAAGTAACATGGTCAACCCGATTAACCCGACTAACCCGACCCGACAAACCAGAATAACCCGAACCCGACTAACCCGAACCTTAATAGGGTCGGGTTTCGGGTTAGATATTTTTTAAGAAAAACCCGACTAACCCGACCCGATTAACTCGAAACTCGATCGGGTTGACCCAATTAACACCCCTAACGTTGAGTGTCAACGTGAATTTATTTTTTATTTTTGAATTTTAATATAATTAACGTTTTTTAAATTATCTAAATTTAACTACCTATATTGCAAATCCCGACCCCCATATCTTATCCTCCATTTCTTTCTTGGCGCACAAAAAAATCGGTGTGACTCTATTTGAAGATTTAGTGACCCGATTTGGGAAAAATATGCATGAGTGACTTAATTGAAACATTTTTAAAACTTAATTACTATTCTATGAGATATTCCCTTTTAAAAACCGCAAAATGCAGGTATGCTTTAGTTAAAGATAATTCCAAAACCACCATAACCGAACCGATCCATCTATTTAACCAACAATATGGTTGGGATTAAGTTCCCCCGTACATATTGTTGGATTATAATATTTTGATGCTTTGGTTCTATGTTTGTTATAAAATTAAGTTGAATTTCATTGTTGAATTATATAATATCATTCTTTTTTTGAATATTTAGTATTACTATTATGGATAATATACTTTGTTAGATGATGTCATGTCGCTTTTTTGTAATAATTGATACCAAACTTTTAGACCCAATTACATTGTTTTGATTATAGCTAATTGACTCATTATAACCTTCAAAACCGATTAACTAAAACTAACATATCGGGTAAGGTTATGTGCACACCCTAATTCTTTGTATAGTTATAACTAGACATTTACCCGGTGCGTTGCGCCGGGCAGGTCGGTAAAATCTGAGCGATGGTAAAACTCAAGTGTTGCCGGTTTCGAGCGTTGAGATGATAAGTTGCCGTGAATTCAGCCGGTTTTTTACGATACCAGAACTAAAACAAAAATGGCAGTTGGTCGGTTTTCGTTACGGTGGTACTGGAACTAAAACAAAAGACAGTGACTTTACGCGAATTTGGTCGGTTTCTTTCTCGTTCGTTACGGTACCGGAACTAAAACAAAAAATAAAATTGGCATCCGGTCGGTTTTCGTTACGTTCGTTATGGTACCGGAACTAAAACAAAAAAAAAACAAATGGCATCAAAACCCTAACATTGTAAGTCCCGGACGTTGTTGCAATGAGTTTACACAAAATTCAGTCTGTTACGTAAACAAAAATTGACGTTAGGTTGGTTCTCGTTACGTCTCTATGCCACCAATACTTAAAAGGAAAATCAAACTGGTATGGACAAGTTTGGTGCCACCACTTGATTAGCGGCACCAAACTTGTCTTTTATATATATATATATATATATATATATATAATGATGCATATGCCACCAATAAAACTTTCAGTTCATTTAGTTAAAGGAGTAAACATGAACACATATCTTGTTCCTTTATTTATGTTTGTGAATGTTCATTTGCCTTTGTTCATTTAAATTTACTTAAAGTATGTGTGTTTACATTTATTGGTTTATTTGTGCGTTAAGTCGTTAACGTTCGTTTATATACACATTGAAAAGGTAATGGTATAGGCCCATTAATATTCACTATAGTTTTAATTTGGTAGGTCATTGTTGTTTATATTTACTTTTAATTGTTTTAGCTCAGTTATGTCCGTTCATTTATTTCAGCCAAGTTTGTCCATTTATGTTTATAAATTGTTTGCTTATGCTATTAACGAACAAACATGAACGAAGAAATATCATTTGTTTAGCTGTTCTTGTCCGTTTGATTCGTTACATGCCTAGGTCAAATGCAAAATTGTTAACAAATGTTAACTCATATGCAAAGAAAACCAAAAAAAAAAAAGAAAAAAAAAGTTGAAGGTGCAAAATATTAGACACTGCATCATTCGATAATATATGTGATCTTCATCTATGCCAACGTTTGCATAAAAAATTGAAGCAAATTGAGCTCTCACTTGCAGAATATATAAATGAATAACCAAAATGATATTATAACCAACAAAAGTGTCAATCATTCATATTTTTTCTCCTTTCTTAGCTCCATAATCACACCCAACATGGTTACTAATACATATGATGGTTTGTTATTTATCAACAATACCTTAGCATCCATGATTAGATAATTTAGATTAAAGGGATGGCAATGGTAATTACCCTTTGGGTATCGGGTATACCCATTAGGTTTTTAAAAGTACCCAACGGTTATACTTGACCTGGGTATCTATCGGGCACTAATCAAATAATCAATAACCTTAAACATTAATGAACAACTTAAAATATCGAATATATAATTAACTTAAACATAATCGATAGGTTTTTGCTCACTGAATTCAATACACACTAAAATTAAGAGGAAAAAAGCAGCATGACACCACCAAATAACTACATTTGTTACATTTAAATTAGTTTAACAAACGCGATTCAACGAATGAAGATCAACATATTCAAAATGAGCGAACTTTCACGAACATTAACGAATGAATGAGCCATGTGTTTTTGTTCGTTCGTCAAACTAAATCAACTAAAATATGTGTTAATATTTGTTCACTTGTTAAATAAATGACATTTCACTGAACGTTCAATTCGTTTACAAGCATAATGATCATGCATGTCATAATCTTACAACAATATACTAGCGCTCCAAGTCCAACAGGTTACCATAATTCAAGTGGAAGTTAAATTACCAAACACCAAGGATTAGAGCGGCTTCTCGCCTTTTCATTAACCCGCCTTCATAGATACCGTGTGGTCGAGGTCTCGGGGGGTCTCCAAGCCTGAATTTCATGTTTACCAGCCATTGCTGCAGCTGCTATTGCAAGGCCATCAATAAATCACGTAGCCTGATACACACATCTGAAGCCCCTTAATTAGGTCTTTTTTTATCTAAATAAAAACTCTATTTATGATTTGTACATGATAATAAAATTCACATTAATTGAACAATCACATATATTGGATCGAACTGGATTAAATTGATTGATAAGGCAAATCGGAGGATCCCCAAGTTGTTGCAGCAACTTGAAACCATAAAAAGAGAATACGTAATTTTGTACCTCTGGTTATCTATCAACTATTATATCACATGCTCATTTGATAAAAAAAGTATATATGTACACTTTTTAGGTGATCTAAAAAATACGGATATGTAAAAATGCAAGATCAAAACAATTTAATTTTTTACATTAGCATCGTTGCTTGGCAGAAAACAAACTGATCATGAATAAACCAAAAACTTCCACCTACAACCCAAATATAAACCATCAAATCTTGCATCTTTCTAGCATCTATCAATACCATTTTAGAATCATCCGAAGCACTTTTAAGTGCATGACACTTGCTCCTCAACAGTTGGAGAGAGGAAACCACATAAATCCCAAACTTTTGCAAAAACATATGTTAATATTAATCTAAAATACATTCTTGATATCATAATGCCACACCCTGATTTAGGGTCTAGGCAAGTGACCAATAGTTGGTACATGTATTGTAAACATATCAGAGTTGCGGTTATTTATCGGAAGTCTTTCGTTTAAAATAAAGTATTAATATATTTTGAAATATTATTTTTTTAAACCTTTATATATGATAATAAAATATTTAATTTATTTGAAAAGCTTCTCGGATAGTAAATATCCGAGTGTTTAATTTATAAACCTTGTTTGATTTTACAAATCATGTTTATATACTGTTTACAATATTTTAATGATTAAAAACGAGTCATATCTACCTTGCGAGCATCTAACTCCATGAGTGGCTATAATTCCTTGCTACCTGTGCTAACTTTATTTCCTGAAATGTTTGGGGGGGGGGGGGATACGTCAGCGATATGCTGGTGAATCGTTGATTATAAAAACATTTAATAAATCTTCTTTGACTGACAGGCTAGTTTTCTTGAACAATCTCAGCAGAAACGTCTCTTAATTCTGGGATTGTACCACTTGCCATACACACACAATTTCGGTTCTCGGGAACTGACGCCCATTGGAGAACTTTTATTATGATCTATAGTTTGCAGCCACGTAGCCTTGATTGATAGACTAGACAAATTATGTTTGGATCTAGACACATGTGTACTTGGTCTGAGTTGTTTTTATTTTCTATCTTGTATTTTAACAGGTATCACGTAATCCCTTAGATTTTTATTTGACTGACTTTGTTAAGATAAATAACCTGTTTATCTTAATGAGTGTTTGTAAAAGGTTTAACATATTCACATGTGATTGTCTGTTCTGAATGATATGGTGATCTCGTTTGAAAACCTTTGTAAATAAATGATCTATAATAAAATAGGTTTATATAATTATCCTAATCCTCTCTTGATCCAGCTACAGACCTTTAGTCTGGTTTTGATAGCTTTAAACCTTAATTAATCATTTATTTGAATAAAATATTAAGACATGTAGTCTCTTTGTTTATTTACCAATCATGTGTTATGTTTCTTCTTTATGAAGAAGTGTCTATGATAGGCTTCTTCTTCAAGAAGAAACGTCAATTATCTATAATTTTTGTATATAATATCTTATATTTCTTAGTTTTGAAGAAACACTATTTTGTAGGTAAAAGCTTACCTTTCTTAATAATGAGGAAATAATATTTAACTATCATCATGTATATAAAACTCTACATTTCTTAATTTTAAAGAAACATTATTTTAACTTTACCTTTGTATTTATAAATCTTGATTAAGGTCTAGGCTATACCCCTGACTAGGGTCTAAGCCATGACAAAATAATAAAATAATAATACTTTACACGGATATTTGGAGTTTAAAGCTTAAGAATAAACAAGTAGCATTTCTACTATACGTAGACACGGGGTGTCGAGGGAACAGAACATCGAAATTTCGGAGTGGCCCCCGGGATGGCACAAATTTCAAGACTCGGGAGTGGTTGTCGGAATTAATGGTGACGCTCCATGGTCGCCCTTATGGTCCACATCATCAAACACGTGTTAAAACTTTGCCAGAGTTCGGATATGATCAATACTCTTTCTATACTACTAACCTCACAAAGCACTCATGTTTCTTGCTATTTAACAAGCTGATGAGATGCATGTATATATTTGTTGTGTGTATTTTGAATTTTAAATCGTGTGTGTGGGTGCAAGTATATAATTATATATACACATTAAGAATACAAGTGCAAGATGTTTGGAAGAAATTGAAAGTGGTGGCATTTCAATTATTTATACAATATGGCATTCAAGCACGTAGAGGCTAAGTATTACAAAACTCCCCACGTGCCATGCCATGTTAATGATCAAAATTTGTATGGGGTCTTTATTTTTAAAGAGTTTTGTATAATATCTTTATATTTTAATAAATTATTAGTTTTGATATACTTATACATAATATTAATACTAATATATATGTATGCTGTGTTTGTTACAATCGAGACCATATTACACATTTTAGTTAAGTAACATCTACATCTACATCTACATCTACATCTACATCTATATCTTTTAATAAAGTAAAATAAATGTGACATATGTCAGTTTGTAATTAATCATCATAATTTTTCTCCCTCCAAAACTAATATATGGCATAAATTAATAATTATTCACTTTCTTTTTACAATCCATTTTTATTATATTTAATTAAATTATTCACTTTTCTTTAAACTTTATTTATATTATATCTATACACTAGGGCTGTCACTTTTACCCGAAACCCGACCCGAGAAAACCCGAACACGAACCCGAACTAACATGACCCAAAATACCCGAACCCGAAAAAAGACTAACCCGAACCCAAATTTGGGTTGGTTCTTGGGTCAGAAATTTGTATTTCGGGTCAACCCGAAAAACCCGAATAAAATTTTAGTTTTAAAATTAAATATATTTTTAGGTATAGTAATAATATGAAGGTTGTCTGACTTTGTTATAAATATAATTTTGTATAATCTGCTTCTAGCTAATAACATAATATGGTTCATTACTTGTAAACTTTTAATAAAATTTATGGTTAATTATATATGGAGTATGGGCCTATTAATCAAATGCCTATTAGGCTATTATAAAATATGTAAATTGTTTCTTTTGCACAACAGCTATATAAACACACCCTAATTACTTTTACGACGCCTACAAAGGAGGGTTACATTCTGTATGTTTTACGGCATCTCTCACAAAAGCAATTTGTAATTCTTGGTGATTATCTATTCTACCTAACTTTTGTAATTCTTATGTCACTAATATATATTATATATTTTTATAATCTATCATGAATAAAAAAAAACTCTATGATGGTATGCTAATTATATTATGTTTAATCGATCAGTAGGTTTTTTATTATTGTTTAAATTGATTTTTTATTACGATTTTAAGTCATTAGGTTCAACTATGGTTTGACTATGATTCAATGTCATATTACAGTAAAAATGTCTGGGACTAACAATACGGTTGAAGAATCAAGGATTGACCTTGATGGTAATGATGATCAAATCCAGAAACAAATGAGCAAGTTAAGTCAAAGGAGCCTAAAGTTTACCAACCAAGATCTGAAGTTTGGCATGATTTTGAAAAGTTCAGAGACAATAAAGGTGTTCTAAGAGCAAGATGTAATCATTGTAACAATGTTTACAAGGGTGACTCATCTCAAGGTACGGGCAATTATAGAAAACATTTAAAAAAGTGTGCCCCATACTTGGTTAAAAATAATGACAGGCGAACTCAAATTGCATTCGGGGTTGAAAATAAAATCACCACGTGGAGATTTGATCAAAAAGCTACAAAGGATGCTCTAACCTATATGATTATAGTTGATGAATTGCCTTTTAGATTTGTGGAAGGGGCGGGTTTTAGGTATTTCATGAGCATATGTCAACCATTATTTAAAGTTCCATGTAGAACAACAATTACTAAAGATATATACCGTAGGTTTCTAGAAGAAAAAATAAAAGTTCGTGATTTGATTAAATCTAATGTTGGTAGAATTTGTTTGACAACCGACACATGGACTTCTAGTCAACAGTCCAGTTACATGTGTCTTACCGCCCACTTCATTGACAATGGGTGGAAATTGAGGAAAAAAGTCTTGAACTTTTGTCCTCAAGAAAATCATCGTGGTGTTGATATTGGGAAAGCAGTTGAAAAATGTTTACAAGAATGGGAAATTGAAAACATTTTTACAGTTTCAGTTGACAATGCCACTGCTAATGATGTTGCGATAGATTTCTTAAAAAGGGTATTCCAAAACTCTAGCAATTGTCTTTTAAACGGTAAGTGGATACACATTAGATGTGTTGCACATATTATAAACCTAGTGGTCCAAGATGGGATTAAAAAAGTTGATAAGGCCGTTGAAAAAATTAAGTGGGTGGTAAGGTGGATTAGGCAATCACCTTCAAGGATTGACAAATTCAATAAGTTTGCTAAGATTGCTAATGATGATACAACAAAACTCTTAATTTTAGATGTGCCAACTAGATGGAACTCCACTTACCTTATGTTACAAGTTGCACAAGCCTACGAGAAAACCTTTGAGAGGTATGATATTGAGGAGTGTGTTTTTAAATCCAGCCTAGAAAATGCATGTTTTTCAGAACTTACACCAAATGATTGGGAAAATGCTAGAGATTTATGCCATTTTTAAACCCCTTTTATGAAATTACTTTGAGGGTTTCAGGAACACATTATGTAACATCAAACTCATGCATAGAAGAGATATATTCCATTCGTGGCACATTAGATGAGGCTATTGGCAGTCCTAGTCTTTGTCAAATTGCAATGGCAATGAAGGCAAAGTTTGATAAGTATTTTGTGTGACATTCGTCAATTTCGAGTCTCGATTCGTATTCGTTTTGTAAACTTGATTGATGTAAACTGACCCGTTTGGTAAACCGAAGCTTATGATATAATAAAAATGATGGATTTTATGTTACAATATTGTTTTACACTTGTTGGGTCTTGAAAACATTCAATTCGTCTTTAAAACGCTTAAAAATCACTTAAAACGAACTTCGGGGGCCAAAACTGCCATTTTTGAAAGTATTGAAAAATCAGAAAATCCACCCCATCGCGTCGCACGATGGGGGACCCCTATTCTGGTCGCGGGGCGCGAAGGCAGACCTGCAGCAGCTCGTTTTTGCTTTGTTTTATGCATACATTTGACCAAAACCAACCCATTTTCATGCAAGACCCTTTATGCTTGACCATTTCAACTTACCCTATATATACACCATCATTTCCACCCATTAATTCCTGCTACAACTCCAAATTCTCTCTTAAATTCAAAGATCTTAAGGTTATCTTCATTGTGTTCTTGAAGGTTTGACTTCTAAAAGTCAAACTGAGTTATTTCTTTCTTTCTAATTAGCTTATGTAACCTTATTGTTTTGGACAAAAATCAGCTAAGGATCAAGTATCCAAATCTGTTATGTGAGGTAAGGTGCTAACTCGATAATGGCAAGTGTATAAGCGTAATATTGGTGAACACAAAGGTTTGATCACGAGGGAAAAAGCCCTTAACCAAGATAGTCTTACTTCGGTCAAAACTTATCAAGGTAATCTTTGGTAATATAACTTCGGTCAAGGATGAATAAGATAATCTTTGGTCGAATTACTTTAGTCAATGATCAACAAGGTAAGCTTTGGTCGATGAGTATGTGATTATCGTGGTCTCCGACACAAAAAACCCCCGGACGGTGAAAACTATCACCGTCGATTATATTGATAATAAAAGGTGGTTACAAATGTTGTGGAGTATATGATCGAGATTACAAAGTAAGCTAGTGTGTAGAGAGAATGCGTATTTCTGCTCTTAGTGTGTGTGATAGCACATGTGTTCTCTAACTGATCACAATCTCCATTATATATATAAGATAATAACTCAAGGGAGTTATGATTAATAAAGACTATTAACTAATAATCCCTAAAAATCCGCCATGTCTTCAATATAATCGTAACAGCAACTTTGACCACGTGCTCCATCACTCAGGCTGCGAAATAGGTGGCAGACCAGGTCTTCTAGCCGTTACACTTGATAAATATCAGCCTTCATATAAGAAACAACCGTTAATAGCACCAAATACCGAGGATCCATGATCCTGACATAGCTCTGGAACTCTTCAGAAGGATAATTGATCCAGACACGTCAATATCTTCTTGACTGCAAGTTAGTGGATAGACTGAGTCTTCTAACCGTTATACCGGCTAAATATAAGACTACACATGAGAACAACCGTTAGTAAATAATAAGTACCGTGGATCCTTGATCCTGACGGGATCTGGAACACACGCTAAGGATAACTGATCCAAAACATATGCCAGGATAACATATCCACAGTGTCAAATTTCTGTGCACTAACAATTGCCCCCAAAATGGTGGTTGTGATAAGACTGTCATTTTGCCTTTGAATTCAGACTTCCTGCAAAAACATATGAGATTTGACAAGCTGTATATAATTGTCATATATCAATCGAGTTTCCTTGGGAACTTCCCTTCCGGCTGTATATCCCTCTCCCTGGAAATCATGAGCAACTAGTAACACCTGTTTAACCCGGGTGGATGGTCCATTTTTTGAATGGTGAAATCCGGGTTAATATTTTTGGTAACTGCAAGTAAGTTTAATAAATATTATCTTTTAACTATTTGTTGATTGTCTTTTATTTTTGAAAGTTTGTCTGATATAGCTTTAGACTTGTTGAAAGTTTTGAAAACTAATTTCAAGTAAAAGATTTACAGGGTAAAAGATCCTTAAGAAAATAACTCAGGATAAGGTTTCCTTAAATAATAAATATTAGGAAAAAATATCTTTAATAGTTTGATAAATTTTATATAAGAGAATTCCCTTAAAGGGCAAATTTTTAGGATAAAGTATCCTTAAAATAGATAATAATTTTAGTAATCAAACAACTTTAAGAGAATAGCCTTTTAAACTGAAATATCCAAAATTATTGCAACAAATATCATAAATAAGTTAACTAACAGAGATCATAACAGAAGGTCTTAAATAGACCTAAGTTACCAAAAGTATTAAACTCTTAATGATCCTTAAAGAAATAGCTTTAGGATACGGGATCCTTAGTTCTTGATCTTCAGAAAGAACTTAGACAATCTGCTGCAAATAATTCGTAATATTAATTGGGATCAAACCCATTAAGCTGGGGACAAACCCAAATAATCTGGTGACAAGCCCGTGCAACTGGGGACAAACCCGTGTAATATGGGGACAAGCCCATGTAACTGAGGACAAGCCCAAAACTGGGGACAAGCCCAAATACGGATGTTAACTGGGGACTTGCCCAAACCGGGATTTAGCCCAAATGTGAGATATCATGAAAACGTTATAAACCGGTGGTATGGTACGTCTACCATAAATCGTAGGATCCTCCATATAGCCGGGAACAACGAAATTGTCAGCCACTAAGCGTGTACTGGTCCCACTGCCCCGGATTATACATCGGATAGCGTGCGCAACTGGCGATCGTGAGAAATGTGAAAACCTTTAAACCGTAGGGGATATGACCATCGGGGGTCATACCCAATCGTGGGCAAGGCCAAGGGAAATAGTATAGTACCTCAAATGTAAATGAGAGGTGGACAACCTTTTGAACATCAAATGAATCATTATAATCCTGCATGGTTATTCAGAACTTGGAAAAGATAAAGTGTTAAGAATATATTATCCTTAAATTAAAAGTAATAATTCAAAAAGAATAACTGATCAGAAAGATGTTACCGATTTAAGGATCCTAGATCCTTTTTTGGATAATATATCCTCTCTAGATAGTGGATCCTGATCAGAAAAAATATTTCTTGAGGTGGATGGCATTCC
The DNA here is from genome assembly GCF_021521415.1 of Bidens hawaiensis. Lineage (NCBI taxonomy): Eukaryota > Viridiplantae > Streptophyta > Magnoliopsida > Asterales > Asteraceae > Bidens > Bidens hawaiensis. The sequence goes on along the minus strand of NW_027492132.1, from coordinate 232,783 downwards.
ATGCTCTTGGTAACCTGTTGCCTTCCATTGTGGGCAAATGATATGCCCCATTTCCTGCTTCCGACTCAATCTGATAAGGTCCTTCCCATTTGGGCGCTAGCTTCCCATCAGCCGGATTTGTTGTGTTTTAGAAGGCTTTCCTCAAGACTAAATCTCCTTCTTGAAATCTTTTGATTCTGATATTTTTGTTGTATGCCCCATCTACCCTCTGTTGATAGGCTGCCATCCTGATCTTCGCTAGGTCTTTGAGTTCTTCTATAGTATCTAAGTCTTCAAGAAGGATTTCTTCATTGACTTCAGGATCACGGATGCTCGTTCTGGTAGTAGGAACCACCATTTCTGTAGGGATCACAGCTTCTGATCCAAACACCAAAGAGAAGGGTGTCTGGCCTGTTGCATTTTTAGGCGTAGTTCTGTCTGCCCAAAGAACATAAGGAAGTTCTTCAGCCCATTTTCCTTTGTTGCTAGACTCTGCTTGACCATTGGCTTGAGGATGAACCGGAGTGGAAGTAATCATTTTGATGCCCCAACTGTCACAAACGTTAGTGGTTCTATTCCCGATAAACTGGGAACCATTGTCACAAACAATTTCAGCAGGAATACCAAATCTAGTTATAATATTTCATTTAATAAAAGATATTACTTCCCTTTCTCGGACTTGTACGAATGCTTCTGCCTCAATCCATTTAGAGAAGTAGTCGGTCATAGCAAGCATAAAAACCTTTCCACCGGGTGCTTTTGGTAGCTTTCCCACAATATCCATACCCCATTTCATGAAAGTCCATGAAGAGGATATAGGATACAGAGGCTCCGCCGGCTGATGAAGGATGTTCGCGTGTCTTTGGCAAGCATCACATTTCCTCGAATACTCCACTGCATCCTTCTTCATTGTTGGCCAGAAGTATCCAGTTCTAAGTATTCTGGAAAATAATGCTCTTCCACCTGCGTGATTCCCGCAATCTCCTTCATGAAAATCCTTGAGTACTTCTTGGATCTCAGGATCCTCAATGCATCTCAAGTATGGACCTGCAAGAGAATTTCTATATACCATATCATTTAGCAAAATATATTGGGATACCTTGAGTTTGAAGGACTTGGGATTTTCTGTCGCTGGAATTTCTCCAGTCTGAATATAGTTCTTGATAGGATGGATCCATGATCCTTTGTTATTTGAGGATAAAGGATCCCAGAGCACGATTTATTTATCATTCGTTATCTCTCCAACTTCCTGTTCTCCTATTGTTGGCGAGAGAATGTGGATTATTGGGATTTTCAAATCCTCAGGAATATTCAGAGATGAGGCTAAGTTTGCCAAGGCGTCTGCCCCAGCGTTTTCTACCCTCGGTACCTGTGTAATACTAAATATTTCGAAGGATTTCGATAACTCCTTCCCAACATCTAAATATTTCATTAGTTTCTCACCTTTAACAGCATACGAGCCGTTAAAGTGGTTAGTTATCAATAAAGGATCTACATAAACTTGAAGATACCTGATCCTCATGCTTTTGGCTAATTGCAAACCTGCGATTAGAGCCTCGTACTCTGCTTTATTGTTTGTTGCTTGGAATTCACAAGCTATGGACTGGGGTAATATGTCCCCCTGTGACGATTTCAGTAGGATCCCCAATCCTATACCTCTTACATTGGAAGCACCATCGGTGAATAGTATCCAAGGATCCTTGGTCTTTTCCAGTTGTTGGACCTCCAAGTCAGCTTCTTTTTGTAGATCACTAGTGAAATCAACCACAAAGTCCGCTAGTTCTTGGGACTTGATTACTGTTCTCGGCTCATATTGGATATCATATGCACTTAATTTTACAGCCCACTTGGCCATTCTACCTGACAACTCTGGTTTTCTAAGAACATTCTTTACAGGATAGTTAGTTCTTAAAATAATAGGATGAGTTTCAAAATAATGTCTTAGTTTAGTAAAGGCCATAATAAGTGCAAGAATCAGTTTTCTAAATGAGAATACCCGGACTCTGCATCTAGAAGACTTTTACTTACATAGTACACAGGATGTCGTTCACCTTCATGATCCTTTTACCAAGACGGCACTCACTGCATTTCCCGAGACATCAAGATATAGATACAAGGATTCTCCATCCACGGGCTTCATCAGAGCCGGAGCTGAGGATAAGTAATCCTTCAAGGCTGTAAGCGCAGCTTCATGCTTCTCCGTCCACTCAAACTTCTCATTCTTCCTAAGGATGTCATAGAAGTCCTTGCACTTCTCGGAGGATCTCGAGATGAACCTATTGAGTGCAGCTATCCTTCCTGTGAGCCTCTGGACATCTTTGGCATTTGTTGGAGATTTCAAATTGATAACGGCTTCGATCTGTTCCGGGCTTGCTTCAATTCCTCTCTTTATGACCATATATCCCAGAAACTTTCCAGCCTTAACACCGAAGTGGCATTTGGATGGATTCGGTTTCATGTTATATTGATCAAGGATATTGAATGCTTCCTCGAGATCTTTGAGGTGATCCTCAGCTTTCTTCGACTTCACCACCATATCATCTATGTATACCTCCATTGTCTTGCCCAATTGTTCTTTGAACATCGTGTTGACTAGTCTTTGGTATGTTGCCCCTGCATTTCTTAGTCCAAAAGGCATAGCAACATAACAATATATGCCGGTAGGTGTCATGAATGTTGTATCCTCTTGGTCGGATGGTTCCGTCTGAATTTGTTGAAATCCAGAAGAAGCATTCATAAAGGTAAACATTTCATGTCTGTTAGGCCACGATTTTTATACTGAGGATCCTTTATCCTTAACTGTCTTATGGATAGTTTATCCTTGAAATATATGTCAGGATATAAAGGATCGACGATCCTCGGTATTGTTTGTTTACTAATGATTGCATTTAGTATAGTGATGTGTTAGACAGGTTTATCAACTTGGAGACGCGTTTGCATCAATTATCCACATGGAACACCCTATAGCTGGAACATGGATACAGGATCCTAATTCAACACAGCTGGTTATGGACGAACTCTCTAGAAGACGAAGTTTAAATATCACCAACGGCTGTGTGACTCGTTCTTCCGCTTATCTCGCTACTGAACGACTATACGCACGTGGTCAAAGTCATGGAGCGGCTAGTGGTGGACTTTCGTGTAATTAGGAGATATTGATATTATTGTTATATTATTTAAACGGGTAATGATCGAATAGGAAGGACACTTGTATTCTCACACACACTAGAGCAGATTCAATAATTCTCTCTATACACTAGCTTACATTGTAATTTCGATCATATGCTCCACAAACATTTGTAACCACTTTTCGTTGATTAATAAACTTGACGGTGATAGTTTTCACCGTCCGGGGGTTTTTTGTGCCGGAGACCGAGATAACCATATACTCGTAGACCAAAGGTTATCTTGTTGATTATTGACTAAGATACTTCGACCAAAGATTATCCTATTAATCCTTGACCAGAGCTATTTTACCAACGATTACCTCAATAAGTTTTGACCAAAGTAAGACTATCTTGGTTAAGGGATTTTTCCCTCGTGATCAAATCATCGTGTTCATAAATATCACGCTCATACATTAGTAATTATTGTGTTAGCACCTTACCTCACATTTACAAATTTGGATACTTGGTCCTTAGTAGATTTTTGTCCAAAATAATGTCCTGCCTTTGCATCCACCATGGAGTCTATATGGGGTAATGGGAAAGGATCCTTGGGGCATGCCTTATTTAAATCCGTAAAGTCGACACACACCCTCCACTTTCCATTCTTTTTTGAAACAGCAACCACATTAGCCAACCATCGAGGATATTTAACCTCTTGATCATACCGGCTTTAAGAAGTTTTTCAAATTCTTCTTGTATGATCGCGTTCCTCTCAGGAGCGAATTTTCTTCGCTTCTGATGGACGAGTTTAATTGACAAGTCAAGACCTAATTTATGAGTGATTACCTCCTTTGAAATACCTGTCATATTCGAGTGCTTGAAGGCAAAGGTAGATTTTCTCCGTTGTAAGAAGGATATTAGATCCTCCTCGATCTTGCTATGGATATTGGATCCTAAGAACACCTTTATCTCTGGATCCTCGGGGTCCAATGATACTTCTTTGAGGTCTTTCTCCCGAGCTTCCAGCACGTCCCTAGGATGTTGCTGTAGTTGCTATGCTATAGTTTGCTTGGCTGTTGGCTTCATTGATGAAGAATAATAATTCTTGGCCTCCGCTTGATCACCAACTATCTTTACAACTTCCCAAGGAATAGGTAGCTTGATGCATTGGTGATAAGTTGAAGCTACTGCCTTCATCCCATGGAGCCAGGGCCTACCTAAAATAACATTGCAACAAGAAAGGTTATCTATAACACAAAATTTTTGGTATGAGTTTAACCCTTCGATGTAAATTGGGAGGTTGATGTCCCCCAATGTATTCTTGGTTTCACCACTGAAACCGACTAGCACCGATGTTCTAGGAATGATTTCTAAATCCGGGATGTTCATCTTCTTGAGTACATCATGTTGGATAATGTTGACTGAGATGCCACCGTCTACTAGGATCCTACGTACATAATGGTTAGAGATAAATAAAGTAATAATCAACTGTCATGATGAGGATCCTGAATGTTCAGCTTGTCTTCCTCATCGAAGAAGATTCTCTTGTCTGTTGTTAATGTGGTTGACATTATTGGATGATCCCCGTTATCCATCTTGATCTCTTTGGCGAGTCTTTTTGCTGCGGAGAAAGAAGTTTCACATATGTCTGAACCTCCAGAGATGAAATTGACCGCTTGCACATTCAGCTTGTCCTGATGAGGATCTTGGATCCTTGAATTGAAAAAGATTCTCTGATCAGTCACTCGAGTAGTGGGGATGAGTGGTCTTCTCTCATTATCCAACTCGAATTCTTCCACGGGACTTTCTTCTAATGCACAAGAATCTTTAAACAATTTGTAGTCTCTGGAGACAAAGTTGATCACATGAGCATTCGGCGGTGGTGGTGTCGCTTTCTGTGGAAGATCTTCAAGATCCTAGATCTTGGATTTCTTCCTTCCCAAGAGTTCTTTAAAGTAACCCTTGCTCAGGAGGTATCCAATTTCCTTCCTTAAGCCGATGCACTCGTCTGTCGCGTGGCCAAAATCTTCGTGAAAGGCACACCACTTAGACTTGTCCTTGAAGCCGACAACCTTCTCATTCTTTCGGGGCCACCCTGCTTTTTCTCCCAGATCCTTCATGGCACAGATCAAGCCATGAGTATCCACTGAGAAACAATAGTCGGAGATGCAAGGATAGTCTTCATCGTCATCTCCTTCTTCAACTGCCCGTACGTTCTGATTGTTGAACTTGGCGTACGGCTTCGAATTGTTGTTCCTATTCCAGGATCCTTTATTCTTTTCGGGAGTTTCTTGTTTCGTTTGTCCCCCGAGATGATCCTGGATCTTTTTATCTTCTTCTAATCGGATGTATCTTAATGCCCTGTTTCTGACTTCATCTAATGTCCTGCACGGAGTCATCACTAAATCATCATAAAAAGGGGAGCTCTTTTGAATTCCCATCTTGAATGCTTCAACAGTAGTAGTCATATCAAGGTTTGGGATTTCTAGAGCTTTCTTTCCGAACCTGGTAACGAAATCCCTAAGGGATTCATCACTAGGCTGGATAACACGATATAAATCACTGGTTAACCTCTCAAATTTCCGACTACAGGAAAATTGAGTGTTAAACAAATTAACTAAATGAGAGAAAGATGTAACCGAGAAAGGAGTGGAGACTTAGCAGCCATTTCAGTGCAGCTCCCGTTAGTGTGGCTCCAAATCCTTTGCAAAGGCAAGCCTCCTTGAGTCTTTCAGGAACAGGATTAATTTCCATCCTTTCCCTATATTGGGCAACGTGTTCCTCAGGATCAGTGCTCCTGTCATAAGTCTTCATGTTGGGAGTTTGGAACTGCTTCGGGATTTATGCATCACAGATTGGTGGAGTGAATCCGGATAACTTGTGACTCCCCTCCGGTATCTCAGGAATTGGACGTATCACTCCCGGGACACTGGAATAGCTTCTGTAACTCCTTGGCAATGGCCTGGTTGATACCTGAATCCTGCATGGGAACATGGTTAGTATCTAAAGATATAGGATCGTACCAGTTACCTCTCTGCTGGGTGGAGTTTGGTATTCCAGATGAGTATATGGGATAAGAGGAGTCAGCAATCGGAGTGGGTCCTCCAGAAGCTATCGTCTGCATGGGGATTATGTCCCCATCATGGACTTCGGAAGACCATTGATGATGGGATCCAAAGGATCCTTGATCCTGAAAGAAGGATCCTTGATAAGGAATCCCGGAGGATCCTGGCGGAAGCATCCCTGATCCCCTTTGGAACATCGAGGAACTCTGCATTAGTTGACCCAGCGACACATGGTTGAAGCTAGATGGTCCTCGCTGGAAATCCGAGTATCCTTTGATCTGATGACCCATGGATCCTTGTTGAAGGATGGATGATCCTTGCTGAAAGGCTGAGGATCCTTGAGTCTGAGGACCCATGGATCCTGGTTGAAGGATGGATGATCCTTGCTGAAAGGCTGAGGATCCTTGAGTTGAGGACCCATGGATCCTTGTTGAAGGATGGATGATCCTTGCTGAAAGGCTAAGGATCCTTGAGTCTGTTGACCCATGGATCCTTGTTGAATGATGGATGATCCTTGCTGAAGCTGAGCTAGGGATCCTGGACTGGTGAAATCTAGCATCCTAGGCATCAGGGGGGTGAGATCCTCTGCTGGCCTCTTGGACTTTTGATGTCTTTGATCTCACGCAGGATCCTTTGGTTGGTCTTGTTCTGTTTTTCCATATATGCTTTCACCTGCAAAAACATAGAGGAAACATCATTGTTAGAGTTTACCGTTGAAGCAGCAGCGGTTGTTCTCGAGCTCTAGAAGACTGGTATTTATGTCTTGCTCCCAGAAGTAGCAGCCTTTGGTGCTCCCGTGATTGGTGGAGACATCGGCGGCAAGGTCCTTGACGAGAGAGAAACCGAAGACGGCATAGTTGACGATGCAGAGGTGGATTGAAAGGCCATTGCAAGTGTATAGGGTATGAAAAAATGAAAATTGATGAGAATAATACGGATTATAGCACCAATTGCCCCACGATGGGCACCAAATTGTTTTGGACAAAAATCAGCTAAGGATCAAGTATCCAAATCTGTTATGTGAGGTAAGGTGCTAACTCGATAATGGCAAGTGTATAAGCGTAATATTGGTGAACACAAAGGTTTGATCACGAGGGAAAAAGCCCTTAACCAAGATAGTCTTACTTCGGTCAAAACTTATCAAGGTAATCTTTGGTAATATAACTTCGGTCAAGGATGAATAAGATAATCTTTGGTCGAATTACTTTAGTCAATGATCAACAAGGTAAGCTTTGGTCGATGAGTATGTGATTATCGTGGTCTCCGACACAAAAAACCCCCGGACGGTGAAAACTATCACCGTCGATTATATTGATAATAAAAGGTGGTTACAAATGTTGTGGAGTATATGATCGAGATTACAAAGTAAGCTAGTGTGTAGAGAGAATGCGTATTTCTGCTCTTAGTGTGTGTGATAGTACATGTGTTCTCTAACTGATCACAATCTCCATTATATATATAAGATAATAACTCAAGGGAGTTATGATTAATAAAGACTATTAACTAATAATCCCTAAAAATCCGCCATGTCTTCAATATAATCGTAACAACAACTTTGACCACGTGCTCCATCACTCAGGCTGCGAAATAGGTGGCAGACCAGGTCTTTTAGCCGTTACACTTGATAAATATCAGCCTTCATATAAGAAACAACCGTTAATAGCACCAAATACCGAGGATCCATGATCCTGACATAGCTCTGGAACTCTTCAGAAGGATAATTGATCCAGACACGTCAATATCTTCTTGACTGCAAGTTAGTGGATAGACTGAGTCTTCTAACCGTTATACCGGCTAAATATAAGACTAAACATGAGAACAACCGTTAGTAAATAATAAGTACCGTGGATCCTTGATCCTGACGGGATCTGGAACACACGCTAAGGATAACTGATCCAAAACATATGCCAGGATAACATATCCACAGTGTCAACTTTCTGTGCACTAACACTTATTAATACTTGTTTATGGTGGTACAACGTATATATAATATCACGCCCCTTGTTCCCTTTGGTGGTTACTTCTCCGGTTCCGGCCGGTGAGGTTTCGGGCCTTGTAAGGCAAGGCTTCATGGAGGACTTCATGTTCTTGATATATGAAAGCTTATATAACTTGTTTATACATATTATTTATGCTTAACTTCTGCTCATTTTAGTTTGTTAGTCACATTTATAAGTCTTGGGTATGTGGAGACCATCTATGAACTCATTTGTGAGATGGAAACCGAACTTTTGTTAAAAAGACTTGTTGTTGACCTTTTTAGTTGTAGAACTTAAATATTTCCATTTGTAAATTTTTATACAAAATCTATGATGTATATGTATGTAGAATCCATCTATGAACTTGTTGTGAGATGGAAACCGAACCGATCTGATTTTACTCGCTTAAGAAACACAAGTGTGTTTTTAACTATCAAGACTTGTATATTTCTTAAAAATAGTTTACAAACTTATTTTAATTATTTCCTTAAGTACTTGGAAATGTTGGATCCAACTTGGTCTCATAACATAGTTGGCCCGACAAAACCGAACACTCGCTTAACGTACGTTGTTAGTGTAACATCAAGTAAATTTCGGGTTAAAAATGTAAATTTCCAAAGTCAAGGGACCAATTCTGCCAATTTCCAAACTCCAGGGACTAAAATGTAAATTCTGATTTTCCTGACTTATCGCGATACGCGAAAGGTTCAGAGGAGACACCCATCCGTACCGCGATGGGTTATTTGACACACTGTGACACGTGTGCCACGTGGCACACGGTGGCAACGGTTGCCGCCACGTGGCGCGGTGCCTGCCACGTGGCAGGTCTACGCAGTGACTCAGCTAACCTATATCGCGATACGCGATAGGTTAGCCAAGGAGCCCATCGCGTAGCGCGATGGGGTTCGATTTCAGCCCTATAAATAGCAAGTTCGGGCATTCACTTTTCACACACAAAATTTCACATACTACTCTCTCACTAATCTCTCTCTAAACCTCGAAACACGTGTCAACGATCTCTCTCGAAATCCGTGCCCCGTTATCTCGTTTTCCGTGTCATCATCTTGATATACATACTACTTTCCGACGACGTTCCAAGTAAAGAGGAGGTGCTACTCCGATGTCCCGACGTTTACCTCGAAGTACGTGCTAAAAAGAGTTGGTGTTCGATAAGCGTGTTGAAGCGAAAGTGTTGATTAAAGTCAGCGTTGAAAAGCAAGCGGCGTTGAAGTGCTGCCCAAGTGTCTAGGGTATTTCTAAGCCAAGCAAGATAGGCATAATGCCCGACCAAAATAATAAAAAAAATATTATAAAGGCTTAATACCCCAAGTCGATATTATTCTCGATAAACAAAGAAAGATATAACAAAGAAAATAAAGAAAAGAAAGATAATATATATATGAATATATATATATATATAAGTATATAAGATTATTCTTGGTTATGAAATATATTATTTAAGTGTAATGAGTATACTTAAATAATAAAGAAAGAAAATACGTTTCTTAATGAAGAAGAAACGTCGGGTTTTATAAATAAACTAAAGGTTTATTAATATTATTTTTCAACTAAAGGTTTTAAAGTAAAAAGAGATTACGAACTAAAGGTTCATCGAGATAAATAAGACTAAAGGTCTTAAGCCGGATCGTGTATCCGACTAAAAAAAGTTATACTCGTACTATAGGTGCGAGATAGCAAGAGAAAGACTCACGGACGGTGTTGGAGCCGATCCCATTGAAAAGGTGAATACGCCCCACTTTTACAAACTTGTTTTCAAACAAACAAACGTGTTATGTGTAAAACTTTACATGAGGCTACGTGTCTCTAAAAACATTGTAAATAAGAGTATAAACCTAGCCCTCAGGCTATGGTATACGTTTGTCTGGATCCTTACATATGTGGTATGCGGTGGGCACATCGCACCACGCCTGGTCACGACCTCCAGCCACGATGGGCCGAACCAAAGTATGTTCGAGTGAGAATGACCTTGTGTATATTTATGGTACCTAAGTACGTCGAAACGCTGCAGTGTTTTGCTGAGGTGACCTAGTGTAGAGACTCGAGTTTATGATGATTGTATAACTTGATTATTCCTAAGCCAAGATGGGCGGAGACTTACGTGGTCTCGAGGGGTAACTAAGTAAAGAAAATATTTTTAGCTTCATCATATTTACCAACATTTGTTGCTGACATATTTTTATAACATTTTGCAGGTAATCAAGATTAGAGCTTGTAAAGACGAAGAAGCTCAAGAATTCGATGACTCGGATAATTTTGTTTAAATATTAAAATATAATCTTTTTGTAAAACATATAAACAAGTAAATACTAAACGAGACTTTCGTCTAGTTCTTTTGTAATATAAATATTTATAAGAAAGATCCTTATGTTTATTAAGTCTTCCGCATTAAACCGCTACTCTGATTTATTTACAAATATGGTACCAACTATTGATCATACTCCTAGGCCTATAATGGGGTGTGACAGTTAGTTCTAATACAATAGATCTACATACTTGGTTAAGTGTTATTAATATTTTGAAAAGTTGACTTTGGGTTTGACCATTTGTCAAGACCCGAACCGGCAACCCGAACACTCGTTAAAAACCATTTTAGTATCTTTGTCCCAATGGAACTTGCATTTTAGCATTTTTCCCACCTTATTACTTAACGTTGGTTAAGTAAATATTAAGGTTAGATACTTTAACCCGGTTTAAAGCAAACTCACATTTTAAAGGGATTATTATTATAAATTCTTAAATGGTTACATTTTAAACCTCGAACTTTAAATTGTTTACTTTTTGCAACAATTATTTTATTTAAAGATCTTCAAGGCAACTCTTCTAAATCCAAGACTTCTTTTATTTTAGGCTTCATACGTTAACTCGTCGTTTCGGCAAATCTCCAAATAATCAAACTTTCAAGTTTATTAATTGAACGTGAGTAACTTCATACCCCGTTTTCTATCTTCTGTTTTGGGATGACATTTCATACTTATTCAAATCAAATGCTTTATACTTGAGTCTTAAACCACAAACGTTATTGTATACTTTACTTAAATAAATGCTCGATTTGGTGTTCTATGCTTACATGATTATATGCTTATGTGTTTAACGCTTTTGGAAGGTTGATTCATAAATCCGTGAACTATCTGGTATTCTCTTATAGCACGGTGCCGTTAATGTATTCTTATTAACGACTTTATGAAATCCGAATCTATTTGGTATTCTCTTATAGACGGTGCCGCTAATGTATTCTTATTAGCGACCTCATATTATCCAAATTATTGTTATTTATTTGTGGTTTCGTATACAAGATTGTGGCGTTTCTTACTATATACATATTGTTCAAACTTATGAATTGCTCATCAACCTTTGTGTTGACAAACTTTATTTTATGAAATGTTACAGGTTTGCATCTAGGTTGATTATGGAGTTCGGTAAAGAAAATGTCACAAATACCGTTAGGATATTAGCAAAAATGAACAATATTTGATTTGCTATATTTTGTTATATTTGACTTATGAATATTTGGTTATGTGGCATTTTCGATGTTTTGAAATGAAATGGGTTTGTTAAATATTGTCGCATTAAATAGCGTCATGCGCTTATGAGCAATCGTTGCATCCCGGCATGTTCCGCCGCCTTTGATCGGGGTGTGATATTTTGGTAGCATGAGTAGAATGAACTTATTGTTCTACTTTGCTTTTGTTCTAGACTCAAGGAACAAAAAAACCTACTTGGACATACTTTTTGTTGATCGTTATGGAAAAGATGTGGGGGAGGAGAACTTGAAGTTTATTATAGAATCAATGTATGAATTATATAATGAGCATGTTAGAATTCATTCCCAGCATTCTACTACTACCACCGAGTCTTCAAGTTCATCGGTATTAGGTAAGCAAAAACATACAAAAGATATGACACCTAAACCACAACTTAGAAACAAATTAAGAGAGTCTTCTCTTTGATATCTCTAGTTTGTTTGCATTTTCTTTTAATCTGCAGGGAGTCTCCAAATAAACACAGACAGGGCTAAGATAGACGACATCCATCCATCATATGAAGCTTATGAATTTGTATCATTCAACAACAAGGTGCAGACCATCCCTCTAATATCTTTTATCCTTTTGTATTTTCTTATTTTTTGGGTTGAGGGGATCAGGCAATCACATGTTGATTTATCCTTTCTTTATATCTCTTTGTTTTATAAAATTGATAATATTAGGCATTTAGTCATGCTTCTAGGCTAAAGGGATTTCGAGAATCTAATTCTTTGTATATCTTTTAATGTGCGCACCTTAAAGATTATAGTCAATATACGACTTTAAAATCATCTATGGAAAAAGCTTTTTGTGATACATCTTATATTGGTTTGTTTTCTGATGCAAATTGGAGAGAACGAATAGAGGTTATGCCGTTCATGCACCATGACAAAATTAAAATCATTTGACCCTAAATATTCAAGGTTTGCATGACTCGTCATCATTTCTTAGCATTTGTGTTTATCTACCTCTTTACACACCCACACCCAACATGTTTATTTACATGGTTTCTGACAATGCCCACTAATGATCAAACTGAAAGTTGGGAACATGGGTGTCTATATACATTTACTTTTCTGACTACTTTTTGGATACTGGGTTCCTCTATTTGCTCTTCATAATTTAGCAACTTCTTACTGGACGACATTTGCAATTTTGTGGCTTTTGATCTTGATTATTGGTGGACTATGGCAAATGCTATTAGATGGGAATGACAGTTTTAAAGATTATAAACTTGATAAGTTTTGATTATTTTTCTTTTAGCTGCACTAGCCACATACGAGAAGATGGTTTTAGTTCATACTATCCTTATCGTAAGAGCTTCGCTTTGGAGCCTCCGACATATGTTAGTGAGGCCATGAAAGAGCAGAAAGGCATGTTTAAAAGGTATGTTCTTTCTGTATTCTTCTCTCTCTCTCTGTCTCTCTCTCTTTTTCTCACACACACACACACACATGCAAATTGCACCACTTTTAGATGTGTGTGAGAGTATGCATCAATGCTAATACATATATGTTGGAGGTGAGGGATATCCCTATAAAAACAGAGGGGAGAGATTGACACTGAGAAGTATGCAATTTGTATGGTATTATGAAACATATTGTTGAATGAAGCTCTGTATGATATCCGTGTCAATCTTCTTTCTCATACAGCCATACTTACTACTTACTAGGTCCCCCTTTCAACCTTTTGCCCATATGTATGAATGTTCACCTGCATACATTAATCTGTGTACACTGTACACTGTGTTCATAAAAATAGTTAGAATTTCAAACTTGCGTAGGTATCAAGAGAGGGTCCATGCCATGCGGTTAGCATGTTATACTCATTTTTCGTGCATGCTTTTCGCAGTTGGCTTAATAGTATCAGAGTTAAAACAATATCATTTTTTATATCACTTGTGTAATTGCATGCATATATCTCTTCAATGATTTTACATTTCTTTTGCAGGCCAAGGCCATACACATCTAACTCTGCTGTTGAAACTAAACGAAGTGCTGAAGGTGGCCAAAAGAAAAGGTAGCTTGATTTTTTCTATACCTTAATTTGGTTAGTTTCATTCGGACAGAAATGTGGAAATGACTACTGGTTTTTTCATCAGCTATATTTTAAAAAAAAATATGTTACCTGGTGAAAAAACTTGAACTATCTATCATACACTTAACCCTTAGAGCTCTAAATTAAAATTACAAGTTTCATATTGTGAGGCAGCTGTAGTTTGTTTCTTGTTGCTATTTCTATCTTGCTCTCGCCTCAACATATACACTCAGAAATCTCTTCTCTATGGTTACAGGGATAATGATTTACACCGTTTACTTTTTATGCCAAACGGACTTCCAGACGGGACTGAATTGGCTTATTATGCCAGAGGGAAGGTGAATCCTGTTTAAATCAAATATTGGATATTCTATTTATATTGTGCATGTTTCATTTGTTATACAAGACTTTTACTATTTTACAGAAAGTACTTGATGGTTACAAGCAAGGGAATGGTATCTTTTGCAGCCATTGTGATACTGAGGTAAAGTTATTTTTTTTTCTTATTCCATAATCTGGTTAAACAGAGTTTCTTTTAATTACTCTGATATTAATTTATTTCTTTCGCACAGATCAGTCCTTCACAGTTCGAAACTCATGCTGGATGGGCTGCCAAACGTCAACCGTGAGTGGTCTTCTGGAAATTAATTCTAATATGATTGTTTTGTGCACCATGTAATCTAATATGCCCATTTATGTGCAGCTATCGCCATATATATATTCCTAACGGGCTGACACTTCATGATATAGCTCTGTTACTTGCAAGTGGCCAAAGTATTACCAGCAAGAGTGATGATATGTGTGCAGTATGTGGAGATGGAGGAGAGGATGGAGGAGAGCTGGTCTTTTGTGATGGATGTCCCCGTGCTTTCCATGTAGGTGGAGCTTTATCGGCTCATTGCAACAATTTTACATTCTTATTTAGCTCATTTATTTTCATATGTATATTTTTCATGTTAACGAGATGCCATATTGGTATCTTTATGTTTTATTTTTATTAAACATATGATTCATACTCAATTAATAATAATGTTGGAATAATATGTATAGCCTCTGCCTTGCAGGTTGTTTGGGACTGGAGGGTGTTTTTTCTGAAAATTGGCATTGTCCGTATTGTAGAGACAATGTTGGTTCTGGTAGAAAAGCTGCTGCAGAGTCTAGACCAATTGTCATCCGACTGACTCGGGTTGTTAAAGCCAGAGAGTACGAAGCTGGTGGCTGTGTTATATGCAGGTTTGTGGATGCCAGCTGGAATCTATCTTTTTTCATCTGGGCATAATCTTGTCCATCTTAATCTGTTAGTATGATGTTGATCTCTCTTATCTAGCAGTGTTGGTAACATGGTATATGTACTTTATTTTGTTATCCGTGTGAAGATTGATGTTGCTCCAATAGGATTTTAAACACAGAATGCATTTATATTGCCATGTAATTAACGCTAGACTGCTAGAGAGGCTTAGGTGTTCTGGTTTGTTACTGCCACAGCCTTTGTAGAATCTTTGATGCTTATAACCACTTAATAGTGATGCATAACATGATTAATTTAGTTAGATATCATGAATAAATTTCTCTTGACCAAAAAGGTGCTTGCAGAATTTTGTAGTATAAATATCCACAATGGTAAATTTTACTATTGGATATAGCGATGCAATGGAGTCTAGCATTATTGGTCATCTTAATACTTCTACAGTTGTAATTATCAATTATTGCAACAATTCAAATTGGGACTTGATGAGTTATGAAGTAAATGATTAATTGTGTTGTCAAGGGTGAACACAATGAATATACTTCTAGTACTAAGCCAAAACAGTCCTGCTGTTATCTTAGAATATTCAACTAACCAAGTTGGGAGGCAGTATACATCTTTACTTTATTTTACATATAATATCTGGATAGTCATTTTTGTTGAATAGTTTCTAATCTAGTTTCAGTAACCTTTTTATTTCTTTTATAGAGGTGTCATAATTATTTTATAGCTATTGGGGTCTCTAGCCAATTAGTTTTGAATGTTCACACTTTTATAAATTGGGGTTAAGCTTTTTGTGTTTCTCTACCAGGGCTCATGATTTTAGTGTTGCTAAATTTGACGATCGGACAGTGATGTTATGTGATCAAATATGCATGATCCTTTTTTTATACCATTTTTTTTGTGTTTTGTTCATTTAATGCAACATTTGTGTTTCGTATTGCCTAGTGTGAGAAGGAGTACCATGTTGGTTGTTTAAGAGATAGTGGGAGATGTGATTTAAAGGTAAGCCACAAAATCATCACTGTCATTGAACACTTGATGTATTTTTGTTCTTTAGGCAGCTAAAGATTCAGCATAATTTATTAAACTGTAACCAGGCACTTCCACCAGACAAATGGTTTTGTTCTGATCACTGTGATTTGATCCATGGTACTATTCAAGATGTGGTTGTCAATGGAGCAGCTGTAATTTCAGGTTCAATAATGAGTACAATTAACAAGAAACACATTGAGAAAGGTGTTGTTAGTGGAGCTCCAGATGAAATTAAGTGGTGGATGTTAAGCGGAAAAAGCCGCTATCCTGAACATTTGCCACTGCTGTCAAGGGCTGCTGCCATTTTCCGGGTATGTGTTTCTTTTATATTTACAATCTTGTAAGGTGGTTTGTTTCTTACCATTGGGCTGAAGACCAGTTGGGCACTTATCTCTTAATAGTTACTGACATACATATAAATATCACTTAAGATTTATGAACGCAATTCGAATGTTCTTAGTTCATTACATAGACAAGATAAGACGATGCAAGCACACACAACTATATTTGCAGTAAAAATTTTTAAATAGTGCATTTCTTCACTGGTTAAGCCCTCTGTTTTTATACAACTTTGCTATATAACTTATGTGTCATTCAGTAGCTATCTTGGTTTTCCAAGTGGTGGTGATAGTTTACGTTCTGTTTTTCAGAATTTTTAATGAAAATGTTGCAGTTTTAAAGTTGATGTTGCTCAAATATGTTTTAATGTTTTTTAACACCATGCTTTTGTTAAATACTAAGTTTTATTGTTGTTTTATTTTACTTTTTAAAATTTGGTTTGCTAAAGCTATATGGTATTCATTTACAGGAGTGTTTTGATCCCATAGTTGCAAAATCTGGGCGTGATCTCATACCTGTAATGGTATATGGGTAAGCTGTCTTTTGTTGTGCTTTTGTTTTTTTAATATTTTATTCAAAGGCCATGGTTAGCATATTAGTCACATTTAACCATATAATATAGTTTGCATATCTATGTAACTGATAAGTAAAACTCAAAATGTTGCAAATTATTTTTTTTTCACCAAGGGTGGTGACCCAACCTTTTCATAAAATCTACACGATTTCGGGTTCCCATTGTACAAATTTCCTGCCCTCATTTTCGTATACTATTACTAGGTGATATAAGATGATGACAGTAAGATAGCATTAGGATCTTGTATTGAACCATGTTTTAGTTTCAGTGCCGTTTACCCATTCTCTTTTAATAGGCAACTATGTGTATAAAGCACAAAGGTATATAAGTATAAAGGCTTCATGAACCATTAGTTGAAACTAGTTAGTGCAAAAAGTTCAGATCTTACAAATAAATACTTAATACCCAAATAGGCTTATAAAATAGATCGTGATCCGACCATTTTCTTTTTGGGTCATCTCATTACATCATGGCTTTTCAATATTCAGGAGAAATATATCCGGGCAAGAGTTTGGAGGAATTTACTGTGTTGTTCTGATGGTGGGGTATGTTTATTAAACCACAACTTTTATTTGTTATCATCCGATGCTTCCATTTTGCGTCAAATTATGTCTCCACTTCATGTTATTCTTAATTGTCATTTTGACATAAATGTGCAGGTCAGTAGTTGTATCTGCAGGCCTCTTGAGAGTATTTGGGCGGGAGGTTACTGAGCTTCCGCTTGTGGCTACCGCTAGACAACACCAAGGGAAGGTGATTGCACTGTTGACTAGATTGTTTCTCATTTTTTATGCTGTATTTCTGTTTGTTAAAATTTGGTCTGTTAGAATTTAACGATTCCTAATTTGTATTTGTAATCTTTATTTGGTTGCAGGGATATTTCCAAGCTCTCTCCTTTTGTATAGAGGAGTTACTGTTGTCATTGGGTGTTGAACTCCTTGTGCTTCCTGCTGCTGAAGAAGCCGAGTCCATATGGACCAAGAAGCTGGGTTTTAGAAAGATGAGTGATGAACGGGTAAGTACCAAAGATAAATTATATGTAATTATGTATCATATATTACCAAAGTTCTCAAATCTAGAGCAAACGACATGAAATAGAAATGAAATTTACACTTTTTACTTGACTTCAGCAACCAACTTCATATTTGGTCCAAAATACATTATTTATTAAGTTCATGTAAATGTGTTTATATATATATATATATATAGGTATTGGATCATTTCAGAAGTTTTTTTACAACGAGAAGTGCGAGAAGTGAAGGTGTCCATTAATCCCTAATTTCACTCCCTTTCTTATGTGTAGGTGCTTAGTGTATTGGTGTAGGTACGTATGTTTGTATATGTGTATGTATGTTTGTATGTGTGTAGGTACATAGGTTTGAATGTGGCTCGTACATTTATATGTTTGTAGGTAGGTTTGAATGTGTAATTAAGACATAAATACAACCAACCTACATATATGTATGTAACATCATATGAAAGGGAGTGAAATTAGGGATTAATGGAGTTATGCATTCACTTCTCGCTGTAATATCACTTCTCGCAAGATCCATCCCCTATATATATATATATTATGTATGTGGCGTATGCCACCTCAACAATTTACGTGTACAATCAATTTAAAAGAAGCCACCGGCTGAAATTGGTGACATATTTTTAGTTAGTTTCTATGCATCTGATTTAAAGTTGGTTGCTAAACGTGGGAAAAAGGTGTGAAACTCGTTTCTTTTCTATGCAGTCTCGGTTAGTTTCGATGTTAAATAATTATCATTCTATGTGATCTTTTAACACCTAAAAGAATTGAGGCCCTTCTCAAATTCACAATTGGTTTGTATGTTGACAAATGACTTGATGTTTATGCATTCAGTATACAGAGTTTGCAAGGGATATCCAGCTGACCATATTTAAGGAAACATCAATGCTAGAGAAGGAATTGCATCGCGCTACATTATAATCTCTTTGTTTTTTCTTCTGCCATGACTGCTGATCAAAAGTTATTAACCAGTCAATATGACGATATCGACGCATAAAGCAGAAATTTTATAAAGTTCCTATTTAGTTTTATAGCAGTATAGTTTTTATAAATTGAGCTTTTTCCTTTTTTTATCCGAGGGAAATGGGTATTTAAACCTTTGCTTTTGTTTAGGCATGCTTGCTTGTATATGGATGTGATAGCGGTGCTTAATGCGAGTATGCGACTGTTTAAATGGGAAAAATTCTTTAGTTTCTGACATTTCGAAATGTGCTTCATTTCTAATGTGTATCACAGAAGTAAATTTGACTCGCTTTACTTGTACAAGTACTAGTTTGGTCTAGTTCTAGTCTTACTTGAAACATGTGAATAAAATAAAATAAACAAAAGGGATAAAATGTGGAAAGAAATTAGAGTGCTCAAACTACTTATACATCATATTGAGCAAAATCGGTACCGATACAGACACTAAAATTGGTACCGACTTGGTACCGTCAGTACCAAAGTTCTAAGTTTCGGGATCGGTACGGTACCGGCATTTCCCGATTTTTTACCCTCGGTACCGAACCAAATATTTCGGTACTGGTACCAAGAATTTCTGTTTTTTGGGATCGGTATTTTCGGTACCGGTATGGTACCGTGTTCATCTCTATAGTATATGCTTTAATGACACCATCTTTATTCTTAAATTTTAATTTCATAATGGCGTAAAATAATAACCATTTTAATACAATAATTTGGTCAATGTTATCGGGTCGGAATCAAGTGTATTACAAATCTGAAACTCATCTCAAACTCGCGAAAACAAAATACAAAACTAATTCCAAACTCGTCCCAAAGTCTAATGGGTAGGGTATTACCCGTCCCAGTTATGTTGGATTTTGGGTTTCACTGTCGTCTCTATTATTTAACATGTTCTGGTTTTTCACTGGAGACGGAGAATCATGTGGTTATTTCGTTTTGTTGGTTAAATCAGTTGGGTGGTAGGCATATGTGATTAAAATAACAATTTTATCTTCATTCAGTTTGATTAAGGATATGCTTGAATTGTTGATGTGCGACGGGAATTAAGGATGTTAGAAAATATGAAGAAAGTTGTTATTTTTATGATTGTGTATATGCAGAAACAATAAGGAGTTTAATAGCAAAGGAGCATTGAGTTTGAGGGTAATAGAATATATAAAGGACAACTCATTTCTATGGGTGAAGAATAGATCAAAGTTTTACAATGTAAACTGGAGTATATGGTGTATGTTCAACATGACAGAAGATCCTATATAATCTATTTAGTGTTCATGTTTTGATTTTTTTAAGTATATGGTTGTTCAAAAAAAAAAAGAGAAGAGAAATATAATATTTATAATCTTCTCCTTAAAAAAGGTTTATATATATACTTTTGGTAGTTAATTATCATACACAAAGGGTTATATAAAATATTCATAAAAATCTAGTATTTCATAAATTTATCATAAAAAATAGTTATAAACTTATAATTTAATCTTTATAGCGTTTTAACTTTACGTAAAAAACTGTTTTATTCAAGTTGTACTTGTATATACACAAACAAAGGAAAAAGGTGCGAGGAAGAGTTATCATTTTAATAATAAAGTATGACTTTAAGAGTATCCAAGCCCGACTCATTGTCATTCATATTAAATAAGGATCAAATTTGATAATTTGGTATAGTTGAAGGCGGTTTAAATAAAGCCTTTAAATAAACGACTCAACAAAATTTTTATTCATTCAAAAACCCCCAAATCCGAAACCCTAATTTTCATAATCATCTTCAAACCAGCAACCTCTCATGGCGACAATCAATCTACGTAAGGGCAACACACGTCTTCCACCGGAAGTAAACCGAGTCCTCTACGTACGCAACTTACCATTCAACATCACATCGGAAGAGATGTACGACATATTCGGCAAATACGGTGCGATTCGGCAGATACGTATCGGAACGAATAAGGATACACGCGGTACGGCGTTCGTGGTGTACGAAGACATATACGATGCGAAGACGGCAGTGGATCATCTGTCTGGTTTTAATGTGGCGAATCGGTACTTGATTGTGTTGTATTATCAGCACGCGAAGATGAGTAAGAAGTTTGACCAGAAGAAGAAGGAAGAGGAGCTTACGAAGCTGCAGGAGAAGTATGGAGTTACCGCGAAGGATCTCAAGTGAATTTGTATGTTTTCGTTGTTTGATTGGTTTTTAGGGTTTCTATTGTGATATTGTTGATGTATAATTCTGAATTGGGTGAATTATAATACCGTTCTGTACGTCGGTTTGTGCTCGATAATGCTTGTTTGTTAAATGTTTTGAATACTTTTTAATGACCTTTCTAATCATGTTATATAGATTTAAGCAAAATTATTAACCGTAAAATAAGAATATATATGTATGAGTATTGTATGGATATACCGACACAAACTTAGCAGCCGGACTGAACTGTTGAATTTGACCTTTTTGGTAATCCAGGTCAAACAAAACATTGTTTGTGTTTCTGTCGTGAACCTTTCACAAACAAATTCATTTTCTTAACGAACGAATGCGGACAAGGATTATGTTCGGCTGAATGTTTGTGAACCGTTCACCTGTCTGATAAAAGCTTAACGGGCGAAAATGACCAAGACCTTGTTCTGTTTGGTTTGGTTTACTGTTTTAAGTGTGTGGAGGATGGCTTTTTAGTTTGAAAGTGATTTTGTAATTGCAATATATGGTTTAATCGCAGTTGATGATGCAGTGTATGTTATCTTGTAATTAACTAATTATACAGTTGCTTTAGATCAGATAAAGTTTTTGTTTTGATTGGTTAGAGAACAGTAAGATCAGTTATTAGACTTGAATTAATCAAAATGCATAGTCATACAATGTTTTCCTGTGACTTTTATTCATGGAAGTAGGTTATCAATCACCAAACCAAACAAATTGCAGACATTTTGATGTTTCCCCCAATGGACTCAGATAAGTTTCGGCTCACATTCATGATTCATATATATTCCATGACCTAGGCGAACACCTAGTTGCGTATTCATTTGACTTGCAAGTATAAGGCAAATTAATTCCCAACTCTATTACCTCCGCGTAAAGTAGTGGTTAAGGCATATATATATACGTCTAAACGTGCTACAAATAGACTACCATTTAAGTATATGTAGCAACAAACTTTGCGTAACCTATATACTTGTAAATGGTATTCGAATGGTCCGTGATTGTTGAAAAGAAACCCCTCTATTTTTGATTGGTTATCAAGAAAGTTTGCTATTTTTAAATGACATGAACAATGTTGCTCTGATCAATCAGAAATAGTTATTTATATTGGGATATTAAATATCTTCAATGTGTTTGAATGACACCATTCATACTGATTTGTCTATCCATATATGTTTAGAAGAGTTTGTTTTAAAACGGACGAGCACGTCCTTAGCATCATAAAACCAATCAAATGCGGTTTTTATAAATATAAGTACCTCATTTTACAATACAGGCTGCAATTTGGTTGATTCTAGTCAAGTCTTTTATGTAAAGGTGTATTGTGTCACTAACGGATTAAACGGAAAAAAGTAGCTATAAAGGAAGTGGTCCAACCGGGTTGGAGTTGCTCAAAGTGTATTACAATTTATAAATTGCAAAAAACCATTTTAAGTATTATATTTAAATATCTGTTTGTTACTGTTTGATATAGTTTTTAATCACAGTTAACACCATTTGTTGTTTATTAAAAGAATGGATAAAAATTTGTCTGCGTGTCAAATAGACCTGACCCAACAGAGTTCCATCCTCAATAAAAATGACCGAATCCACCTTTCCCCCCACACATTGATTCCTACCAAACACGGGTCTCAAAACAACAAATTGTTTCACACTTGGATATACACAAGTTACAATATGAACATGCTCAAAAAACATTGTATGATACCAAGCTATCGATTTTGTCTCACAGTTAGTGAAAACAAATACCACAACAGATAAACTACAATTTGTATGATTCAAGAGTTCTTCAAACTCGATAAAGCATCCTTTGTGGCAGCAGATATAACAGCATCCGAAGCATTAGGCAGATAATAGTATTTCCCTGGTAAATTAACAACACAAATATCAGTTGTCAACCAAATTACACAACAGTTTGGTATCACAAAGTCATACCTTGAGCCACTCGCGCAATCTCTTTGGCAAAACCAGTCGAAACAAACTTATTTTCTGTATCAATTACGAGCAGCGACATTCCTGCTTTGTAAATTTTACCAGCCACTTCAAGTATCTCATCCTTCAAATGTCACACAACAGAATCAGTCAATATCAATTATCAAATATGTTGTTCTTTTGTGCATCTTTTACTTAATATAAATGTAATAACCTTCAGTTCTTGAGAAGAAGGCTTCGGTGCATCTGAAGCCATTTCAGGATCATTGGACCTTTGGAGTGAAATATTTGCTCTACCGTCCGTTATTGCTACAATCATTATACGCCCTACATCTCCACTTTTCTCTGCATTCATCCCAACCCGAACCGCCTTACCACATTCCAAATAACCATAACAAATGAATATATAAATAAATAAGTAATTTCTGTTTGAAAATAGGACCAAAATCTTAAAAATTTACCGTGGTGAGACCATGAGCAAGTGGAGATCCTCCACCACACGGAAGTCTCTCAAGTCGTTTTCGAGCCATAGAGATGGATCTAGAAGGTGGCAAAAGAACTTCTGCAGCGTCTCCACGAAATGGAATTATTGAAACCTATAAGGTTTTCAACAATTTTGAAATACGAGAAAGAAATTCAGATTATTGTAACACATAAAATGAAGGGTTGCAAAGAACAATATTATTACCTGATCTCTGCTTGTATAGCTCTCTGCTAATAGTTTAAGTGCCGCGCCTTTTGCATTCTGCATTCGGTTTAATGCCATGCTTCCACTAGCATCAACTACAAATATAACCTGTGTCACGTGTAAAAAGAAACTTACATAAAAAAACACATTTACATAATACTTTCATTTGTTTGTAACCCTATGAACATCAAGAGGTAGTTAACTTACCAAAGCTCCTGCTTTACGGGCCATTCTTTTAGCTCTCATATCTGTTTTCTCTACAAAAACTTTTCTAATCTTTTGCGAGTCTTTTTCCCTGCGCAATTTTTGATACGGTGCAGCTGCTCTTAATGTTGCATCAACAGCTAAACGTTTGACCGGGCCCTGTTTAAAGTCAACATATAAGGTTTACTAAAAAAACTCAAATGATTATGAGAATCTGTGAAATCTGTTACCTTTGGAAGCATTGGTTTAATATATCGACCTCTGTCCTCTGAGAAAATTACATTCTTAGCCCTGCCGGCTTTCCCCTTTTTCCTTTGTGCTTGTTGGGCAAAGAAAAGAAGCTTATCATCCACGAGACCCCCTTCTGCATCAAAGATAAATTCTTCAGGTATCTCTGGCTGCTGATCATTCTCCTCATCGTTTTCATCATCTTCATTATCTTCTTCCTGTTACTCCCATTATCAGCATACACCCAAAAGTGGCAACAGTTTAATAAGAACAATAATTTGATCATTTTAGGTTTATTTGAAGTTGAGACCTCTTCCTCTTCTTCTTGGCCCTCAGAATCCTGATTTTGTGGCGGGGGTGGAGGGGGTGGCGGTTGCTGTTGTTGCTGGTCTGGTGGTGTCTCGGTTAATATTGAACGAGGAAGAATTACAAGTTCTACCTGCCATTACATAGCCAGAAAGTGAAATGATGAAATTTAACAGACATCCTTTTATGGTACTAATGAAATGCCTGCTGAATAAAATGGGCTATGCTATTTCTTTTTCGCTTAAATTATGTCCAGTTGTTTAGATGATTAACCATGTGGTATTGCATCCCATTAGGTTAAAAACACAACACTCTATTTTTATAATGAAAAAACTTGCTGATAGTTTCTATATTATAAACTTGTATCTTACAATATACAAAGATAATATCTCAATCCAGTGCCCTTATAATATATCGTGCAGTGATTCTTTTTCCTTAATATGCAAAAAGCATAAAAAAGTAGAGCGACAGTTCCAAAAAACAATTCACTGGAAAACATAAGTCAAGAATAAGATCCTTACAGCTTTCTTCAGGTCGTCCACATTGACTTTTTCACGACCTTCAAAAGCAGCCAAACATTTAGCAACACGTGCAGCATATAGTTCAGCCCTGTGTCCCTGTACAGCCCTCAAAAGTTTGTTACCATTATTTCTGTTCAATCATCTCTGTTTTTCCTATCTTAACTTGTTTTGCTTTATGTATGTTTTGAGTGATTGTGTTTCAGATATCTTTTAGCCTTTGAGAGATGTCTAATACTAAGAGTAACACAAGGCTAACCTGGCAACCACCACGAAGAGCTTCCATCACAAGGTACTTCAGTTGCTCTCTACTAACCGTTACATCCTTCAAATATTCCCTTGCCAAAATAATCTGTAAAATAACAGCAACCAGAATGTTTTGTAACATATTTAACCATCAGTTAACACTCCATTTAGCCACAAATACTTTTATTACAGTTATGTATGCCGACTACTTCACTTTGATAAGTTATAAGTAAATCGTATTGTGTATATTCAAGTTAACATGAAATTAATATGATTTAACTTGAATAGATTGAAGAGTCAGTTGCATGAGTACCTGAGTCTTTGCAGAGTCAGTTTCTTCCTCCATCATTTTAAAAACCTCATTACTTTGTTCTTGAAACTGTGTTGCAATCCCTACAGCAGCAACACGATCCTCAAAACTCATTGGAAGATCTGCACTGCAGAATCAAGATTTCATTGATAGAAACTTATAAAGGCCAACATAATCTACCTTAGATCATATATAAATTACGTGAAACTAAGAAGTCTACCTTAAATTGATTGCGATACGGTCCAGTAGATGTTCACGTACAGCACCCTCTTCTGGATTATAAGTAGCAATTAACAACGGCTTGCACGGGTGGCGAAAGCTGATTCCTTCTCTTTCAACAATATTAACACCATCAGTCAATACATTAAGAAGCAAATTACTTATACCCTCATCCAGTAAGTTGATTTCATCAACATAAAGAACTCCTCTATGTGCTTCAGCCAAAAGCCCAGGCTGGAATACAGTGGTTCCAGTTCTCACAGACTCTTCAACATCAACAGATCCAATTAATCGATCTTCCGTTACACCAAGTGGAATCTGCATAAAAAAGTAACATATAAAGAAGATGATGGTAGTAATTAGTAAAGTATCAAAAAGTTTTCCAACTGACACTACCTGCACGAACGGTGATCTGACTACTTGAGTCTTGATGTTACCAGAAGAGTCATATTCCACTTTATCAGCAAGCCCATCTTCCCACCTAATAAAAGAACATACAGTTGGTTACTGGTTTCAGTGGTTTGTAACATAAAGATTGCTAAATGAGATTATGTAAAGGGATATTTTCTAAAAATATGCATGAAAAATTTACTTCTCAGAACCAGTCAATCAAGAAAATAGACCAATCAAAATAAAAACATAAGGCTCCATTGGGCCGGCACTGAAACAATGGAAAGCTAACGTGTTTGAACCCTTTTTTGACATGTGTCCCAAACCGGCCACATAGGAGCCTAGAAGGAAATGATTGGGCTAGGTTGGAGCCAACCCTGTTTAGGATAGCATTGAGCCGGGACATTGATACTTAGACCCATCGCTGTGGGCGACTTGGGGGTGTGGCTTGGGCGGCAAACACCACCGAGGGGCGGGGGCATTACAAAAAAAATATTAAAAAATTAATTAATTAAATAATTAATCTATATAACCCAACCCAATTCTTCTTCAACACACACTCTCTTATACTCATCCAATCAAACACTCTTTTCCCCTTCAACCAAAAAAAATATAATTCTTCCACAAACCATGAACCCAAGCTCAAACCCGAATACGAACCCATGGGATCTGGTGCAATTGTGTGGAGTAGTATGCTTGCAAATAACGACGACCCTACTAACCCTTTCTTTACCAACCAACAAGGTCTTTATCGACCCGTAATGCCACCCCCTCAAACGTCGCAAACGTTCTTCGATATGTTATATCAATCGGTAATGTTAATTTAAGTATTGTTATATTATTATTTATATTTTATTTCATTGTGTTGGTTAATTAAAAAGGAGATTTGGTAAACTCCCTCGGGGCTTCGAACCATAGAGGGGCAACATGCATAGGGGCGTTAAAGCCCTCCGGTGCCCACGTGGCAGTGTGGAGGGGCTTTAAAGCCCCATCTACAGTTAATGGTCTTAGGCACTTCTAGAGGCTAAGCACACTGCCCTATTGAACCTTAAAAGACGTTCCTAGGCATCTCTGGAGGTTGAGCACTCTATCCTATGGCTTTTAATTGTTTTCAATGCAGGCTACGGCTTATGTGCCTGTCTTAATGTGATTGACCTATTATCTTTGTTGATCCCTTATGTAAATGTATAATACTGTGTAGGATGATCAAGTGATTATAAAGTGAAATATACAAACATTAACAAGATTTGGTAAGCTTACTTACTCTTCAGGACAAGCTGGATCAGCATTTGAAAAGGAGCCAACAACAGCCTCAATAGGAGGCAGAATGGCGTGAAGTCCACGCGCCATAACAGTCTTGGCGGTACCTCGTTTGCCAGAGATAGCAATGCCTCCGATCTCACGGTCAATAGCCCCAAGCAAAAGAGCAGTTTTAATAGCATCCTGTTAGACATTATATAAACTTAATTAATTAAAAAAACCTAACGTAACTGATGGACATAATATAATAAATAATGAGAGATGAAATGAGGTAGGTAGTGAGTAGTGAGTACCTGTCCAACAACTGCAGCGAGTGGGAAGTACTGTCTGCCGTAAGAAGTGGATACGGTGACTGCGCCATTGGTGGATTCTAGTGTAGTTGAAGCTCGATGATGTTTGATTTTGAATTTAAGTGCAGAGGATGAACGTAGATTGAAATTGAAGGATGTGATGGGGAATATGAATGGACTGTGGTTCGTTAATGAAGTGGAAGCTGGAGATGATTGCAGTAGCGCCATGTAATGAAGAAAGAATAAGAGTGAAGAAAGAAAAGAAAGCTGGTTCTGGTTCTGGTTCTGGTTCTTATCTGCTGGTGGGATTACCGTTATCCATAACAGATCTCCTTGTATCTTATTATTACTACATTCAATACAATAACTTATAATTGAATATCCATGGCATTACATGTCTCAAATGTTTTGGGTTATCTTAGTGTAATGACGTAGGGATGTTTATCTACTACATAGAGGTGATGCTTTGACATATAAACAAATATTAAAAGTATAATATGAAGATGTAAAGAAAAACATCACCTTATGTAATATACTAATATGCATTACTCTTGTTTCGTAACTTGTTATATGATCAAGACACAAATATGCTTTTGGGTGAAGATTTCTACTCCTGATCAATGCACTTAAGTTTTGGAATTACCAGAGTATCAAAAGAAGAAGCTGCATGCCTGCATTTGACTAAAAGCAATTAAGTTACTATCCAGTCCATCTTTGACATTACTTTATGGGTAACTTGACTTTCAAAAAACGCGTTAATTTTCAACAATATTCATCCATTTATGAGCAAGACCATTGACAATATAAACGTCTCGTTCTTTCTTTGGATCAAGAACCGGGCCAAATTGAAAACTCTCGACTGGGAGGAATGGAGCGGATTTAATTATTCATTCAAATTTCCCTTGTAATTTTTTGTTTTGGTAAAAAATAGTTTAACTTTCAAGGTAAAAGTAGATATATTTAGGGTAAAAAGTTGGTGGTTAAAACTTAAAAGTTAAAACCATCGCCACCAGCAGAGCAACCCCACTTTGAACACTTTCCTGTTGGTGCTGTTACATCATTTAAACAGTAGAACCCTAATAATAAGTCTCTGTCCTGTCCTGTCCTGTCCTGTCCTGTCCGCCGACTACAAGAAAAAGAAAGAAGCTATGTCATTGTGTGTTCCCCTCCAATTCGTTACCATTAAACCTTCACAGTTCAATTCTCCAAAGGTCAGTCACTCTTCATTCAAAACAATTATGTATTTTTGTTGGATTGATCAAATCACCATCAAAATGGAGAAAATTAAAAGCTTGTTGAAGCAACAGTAGCTTATAAAATCGATTATCCTTCCTACCCGAACAAGTTAGCACCGGCAATGCTTGCACATAAAATGAATTTAAACCGGACCAAGCCTCCATGTCAGATGCGAGTGATAGCCTGCAGGTTTGGACAATGTTGCAACAGTTGAATAATCCTCTTACCTAATGACTATTCACTACAGGTTTGAATAAAGAGACCGCGGTGGTCTCCTGTCCAGCCAATTGTCTTTGCCAAAATAACACACGTACCCGCTGTTGCTTTAAAATAGCTTTGAAAGACTATGTTCAACTTGATTAAATCTCCATCAACCTTTGCAATTCTTTTCTAAGGCCATGAATTTGTTAGTTTTAAGTGGGATGCAAGCACCTGATCGGTTGCATCCGTGGATAGATTTGAGTGTCTCCATCCATAGGCATGACGGGTCGGCTTTGAACCACTTCATAAGCAATGGCCAGTTCGTGGTTTTTAGACTCCCGATACCGAGCCCTCCCTTGCTTTTTTGGTGCTAGCATTCTGCCCCATGCTATCTAATAGATCTTCTTTAATTGATCATAGCCACCCCATATCGGAAAGCTGCCAAAAACACCCCTTTCGTTTGTAATAGTGTTATTATTATTAATAATGAGAAACATGGTGAAAAGTCTATTGTATAAACTATAAACCAGGTAAATAAGTAATTTCAGCGTCATTTTTATTATATATATTTTTTTCTGTCTTAACCATAATCTGAATTACTTGATCCAAAATACTGTAATCTGAATATCATATTCACTATTTAGGAATGTTGAACAAGCTACTCTGAAACAGAACTGAGATTAAGTCTAATATCATTCAGGAAAGGAAAGCACACTGTCTATAGAATGAGGAGTAATCTTATTATTCAGTTTTGTAGTTTGGTCAAAGATAGATTAAAGTAAGCTGATTATACTTAGAAGTTTGATGTTTGGATAGCTTTAGGTGTAACAAAAAAACGTGTAATGGTTATGATACCGTGACATAATATTAAGTTTTTCTGCTCCTCGTTTTATTTGAGAATTAAGAAACCAAAAGTTTTTACATGAACATATTTCTGTGCTTTTCTGCAGCTATTAGGTTCGTTCACTTCTCCAAAAAGAGATTTTAGGGTACTTGCCATGTCATCTGTTGTAAAAGAGGCATCAAAGTTTATCCCAGCAGCTCCAATATTTTTGCCTGAAGGACCATGGAAGCAGGTAATGGATTTCACTACTTTGACACGCCCCAAAAAAACCATTTAAGTTTTTGATATGCTTTTACCATGATGATCCTTTAACTAGTTTTTCTATATCTTTTGTTTATAAATTATTTCAGCCTATTGTGTTTTTTGATATGCTTTTGTTTATAAATTATACATATATTTTGAGAAAAACTTAAATTAAGCGGCTTGGCTCAAGCTCGTGCAGTATCTTAATGAGTCAAAATTGGTCTTGAGCTCGGCCGTGTAGTGTGAAATTAATATAAACAATCATAAAGTAGTTCAGGCATCATGTGTGAACCCTCGGGTGGGCAAAAGTGAAATTGCACTAATTTTGACGTTATTTTACTAATCTCGTGAAAATAACGTTAAAAGTGACGGACGGTTAATCAGGCATCATGTAGTGGCGTTGATAGCTGAAAGATAAGGGTACATGCACCGATCAGCCGGTGTCCCGATGATTGAGTGCTATGTGCCTTATGTCCAAGGCTTGATGCAAAACTACTATCGAGCCGGGGGTCTCACCGGAAGCAGCCTCTCTATCCCTATGGGGTAGAGGTAAGGCTGCCTACATCTTACCCTCCTCAGACCCTACCATAGCTTTGCTATTGGTGGGATATACTGAGTACGATGATGATGATGATGAATCATAAAGTAGTTCAAACTTAAACATACCAAGGCTCGACGAGCCTAAATTATCTTCCCATACAAGGCACAAGCTCGGGCTTAATAACTAAACAAGCTTTATTTGAGGCTGGGGCTCGGCTCGATTCAAGTCTTTTATCGATCCGATCTCGAGTAGCTAGCGAGCGGCTCAGCTCGTTTGCACCCCTATTTACAGTTCATACAAACACAACTGAAACAGACTTTTTGTGCAATGCTTTTATTAACATAATGTCCCTACCATGCTTTTAGTATATGAGTTCATTTATTAACATGATGTTGACCTTTTGTTTTCTTAATTTGATGTGATATTGAATAAACGATTTTAATTCTAAAGATTGATGGTGGAGTTACTGCTGCTGAGGGATTCAAAGCTGCAGGAATGTATGGTGGATTGAGAGCTTTAGGAGAGAAGCCTGATCTTGCACTCGTCACTTGTGATGTAGATGCTGTAGCTGCAGGTTTGTACTAACCTTTTATTTGCTTATGCAGACCTGTAAATGACATCTGACATGCCATTGTTTGACTTTCTTCAGGGACATTTACTAAAAATGTGGTTGCAGCTGCACCTGTTCTTTACTGCAAAAAAGTTTTAGAAAAATCTAAAACAGTGAGTTTCCAGCTCTCTATAACTATGCTTTTGAGTACCAAAACTCTTTGAACATATTATACTAATATTGATGATGCAACGTTTTAGGCTCGTGCAGTGTTGATAAATGCTGGTCAAGCAAACGCAGCAACGGTAACTTTTACTTGAAATATTCTATTTAAATTCATGATTTATGAAACTTGTATGATGATTCTAGATTTGATAAATAATATAACAACTTACAGGGGGATGCAGGTTACCAAGATGTAATAGATTGTTCAAATGCTCTTTCTAAGGTATGTGAAATCCTGAAATTTGGTAGTTTTTTTTTTATGTTTTCTAATTACATGATACAAACGAAGCTGATTTTTGACAATTCTACAGTTACTTCAAGTGAGTCCAGATGAAATTTTGATAGAATCAACTGGTGTGATCGGGCAACGAATAAAGAAGGTATATAATAATAATAATCATTATAATAATTTAATGTTAACTTTTTTAAGCACGTGATTAATTTATCATGTTATGTGCAGGAGCCTCTTCTCAATTCACTTCCTAAATTAATTAGTTTGCTTTCATCAAGCGTTGAAGCGTAATGTTCTAATTCATAACTCATGCAGTCAGATTATGTTTTTGTTTTATCCTTTATTGAATATTATTATTATTTTCTTTCAAAATTTAAATTGATAATTTTAATTAATAAAATTTTAATGATGCGTTTGCAGAGCAGATTCTGCTTCTGTGGCAATAACAACAACCGATCTTGTGAGCAAGAGTGTGGCAGTAGAGTTTGAGGTATGCATAGATGCGTTTTTTACCATTTAAGATTCACTTTTAGATCGTGTTTACTTATTTGCATCTGTTTTAATGATATTTTGCAGGTTGGTGGCACTCGCATAAGAATAGGGGGAATGGCAAAAGGTTCTGGAATGATCCACCCAAATATGGGAACACTTCTTGGTGTATGTAGCATGTTGTAAATAGTTTATTAAAATAAAAAAAAACTAATAGTCTGAAATGCTCTTTACTCATTTCTGCTTGTTAATGTTCAGGTTATAACAACTGATGCTCTTGTAGATTTTGATGTCTGGAGAAAGATGGTACAGATTGCTGTAAACCGAAGTTTTAACCAGATTACTGTGAGTGTTACCATTGTAAAGTAGATTTAGTTCTGTTTTATGAGTTTAGAGGGATGTTTTAGACATTTATCAACCTTGTAGGTAGATGGAGATACAAGCACCAATGATACCATCATTGCGTTGGCTAGTGGTCTATCTGGATCAAACAAGATATCTGCACTGCACAGTCCCGAGGCAACACAATTACAAACATGTCTTGATGCAGTATGTAAAAATGTCAACTTTTATCTGAAAGTTTATGTATTTTGCACATAATATTCTCAATTTACATCTATGTTTGTTGCTTGATCTTCAGGTAATGCAAGGACTTGCTAAATCAATAGCCTGGGATGGAGAAGGCGCAACATGCCTTGTAGAGGTCTGCATAACTTGATCATAATTTGTTTGGAAACCGTATAATAAAAGTTTGACAGTTATGCACTAAAAATATTGTGCAAACAGTTACTGTTGTATACTGTGTGTGTTTATAGAAGCCAATTGTGCAGGTTTCGGTTACTGGCGCAGGCAGTGAAGCTGAAGCAGCAAAGATTGCACGTTCTGTGGCGTCTTCTTCACTTACCAAGGCATGATAGTTTATACATCTGTTAAAATTTACGACTTATAGTTAATGATGCGTTCGTTTCACTATAGGCTGCAATCTATGGTCGGGATCCAAATTGGGGACGGATTGCTTGTGCTGCAGGGTATGCAGGAATTCCATTCGACTCAAATGCACTCAGAATAGCACTTGGGGATATCTTACTTATGGAGGGAGGTCAACCACTTTCATTTGACAGGTAATACACTCACATCCATACATATACAGTTATACACAAACGGATATATGTTAATTGTTAAATGCTACAAAACCTGGGCTTTTTTCAGGTCGGCAGCTAGTAATTACCTCAAGGAGGCTGGTGATGCTCATGGCACTGTTAAAATACAAATTTCCATAGGTATGTTTCTTGGTTGAGCACTTCAACAGATTCACAACAATCTTTTATTTTTTATTTTTAAATTATGACTTCTATAGGGGATGGACCGGGAACTGGAGTAGCTTGGGGATGTGATTTAAGTTATGACTATGTGAAGATTAACGCGGAGTATACCACCTAGGGACTCCACTTCTTTGTTAAGTACTAAGATCGGAAGGTCTATTTATACTTGGTGTTTTAATCAAGACTTTTAAAATTTTTATCTTTTAGGATAGCTTCATCCTTGATCTTCCAAGGTTGATCTTTAAATATTTTCTTTACTGTAGAGTTTATCTTGAACATGAATCACCAGCTTGAAATTATAATAAAAATCTTCATATGCTGCATCTTTTACTCTTGTCACCGTGATAAGCTTTACCAAGAACCCTAACAATATTGACATGTTAACTGAAGAACAACGACTGAATTACCTTATACTGTTCTGGTTTGCATTGTGGCCAATGATCATCCATAAGGATATTCCCCAAAGGAAAAGCAAATGACATGTTGCTAATAATTAAGTAGCCATAGAAGCATGTATATATGTAATGAGAGGCTCAATCTTGCTTTTAAACATCTGTAAGAAAAATTCGTATATGTAAATTAAGAATAATGAAATTATCTGTGACAAAATACAGTTTTGGAGTCGGGGGTCTCACTAGAAGCAACTTCTCTATCCTCTGAGTTAGAGGTATATTTTGCCTAAATTTCACCCTCCTGGGACCCTACTAATAGCTTTGTTTGGGATACGTATGGTTATTGAAAGTATTCATGAGGTTGTCAAAAAACATGTAAACATATAAAATATGTAATACTTGAAACATTTATATCCATATTTACATTCATGTGTACCACTTCTATAGTTTTCTCTCTATGTATATCTACTTTGTCTATATTTATATCTATACTTCTATGTTGTATCATAAAACACGTACATGTATATAAATTGTAATACTCAAAAACTTTTATATCTATATCTATACTTCTATGTTGTATCATAAAACACGTACATGTATATAAGTTGTAATGCTCAAAAACTTATATATCTATATCTACACTTCTAAACTATATAATTAATAGTGATATCTCAGGTCACGTGTCGTCTTCATATCTCTTCTCACCATCCCCCCCCCCCCCCCCCCACACATATCTATGTTATTAAATACACCTCCCTAGTAATGAATGTATTCTCGAAACTAAATTATATATTAACTTTTACACGTTTTTGAATTTATGTTTAAAATAGTTAGTAAATGCATAAATTTTTTCCAAGTGTAGGTAAAGATTTAAGAATACACTTGTTCTAAATCTAAGCTTGTACCTACTACCTAGCCTATAGTGGATGACATACCCAACCCTAGAGATGTGGGCAAACTGGGTTTTTCCAGAAATCAGGTACAAACCAATTCCAGGTATGGTTAGGATTGGTTTTGCTGGCTTTTGTCGGGTTTTGGTCGGGGCGAGTCTGGGTTGTGACCCATTAGAGGTGGAACTGGTGGGTTTGGGTACGGTTTCCATAGAAATTGAAACTTGGTTGTACATGCGAGTTAGGATACACCCGGGTCAGGTCCAAAACTGGGTATGGAATATTTGGGTATGACCGAATATTAGAAAATTGGGTATTGGCCATACCCGGTTCGGGTTCAGGTCCGGGTATGGCATGAACCGGGTATTTGAACACCCAATTTTCAGTTCCATGTATTGAAATAACTCTATTTTCGGGGTTTGTTCGGGTATAGATTGGGTTTTTTATGAGCTGCACTTTCTTGGGGTATTTTTCAGGTATTTATCGGCTAATTTCTAGCAGATCAGGTATTTTAAAAACCCGGTTTCGAGTATGAAACCGGTTCTTGTTTTCGGGTTTTTATCGTGTATAAATCGGGTCCTGTTCAGGATAAGAGTTTTGGTAGTTATCTTATAAGCCCATAGATTTGTCAAGAGGCCCAGCCCAAATCCATTGTCGGAACTCGGAAGGAAGCTCAGCTCAGCTCAGGCGTTGACTAAGGCGTCTGGTATACGTTTATCCATTCATTGAGCTTATCTATATTATTCACTGCACCAAATAATCAGAAGGTAACCCTTGTTTCTAGCCATGTTCTTCGATCCCAATCGTCCACTCTCCACCCTCAAATTAATCTAATCTAATCATCATCTCCACCAATCAATTCAGCTTCCAATTTCCTCAGATCTAATCGAATTGGCGTGTTTTTAGGGTTTGGTGTTAATCAATTTCTTTGGTTTGTTTTGAAAATTAGGGGTTGAATAGCATCGAACAATGCCTTTGGTGCTTTCACTCGATGATTGTTTTATTCCTTTATTGAATACCAGTCGCCAGCGTTTTAAACCTCGTCTTGAAAAAGGTGATCGTCGTGGTAATCTTATTATTATTATTATTAGTAGTAGTTAACAATCGTTCGTTTTATTAGTCCTATTTTGTTATCCGGTATTATTATTATATCTGTCGACTTCTTTCCTTTCGTCATCACCGCCTCAGTTAGCTTATATCAGATCTCAATCGATAATCAAACACCGCCTCAAAAGATTGTTTCGATTCATTTACTGCAGATCTCACCTTCTTATTAATAAAGGTACCATCTTTTTTACTTACTAATCTGAGCTTGTATATGTATGCTATTGTATATGAATTAATTAAGAGGATCTTGATAGCTATATTGGGTGCCTTTTGCGAAACCGCATATTCTGCTTTTGATTGTAATTAGATGTTTGTTTGCAAAACAAAACTTGTATTACATGCTTTGATGCCCATGATGTCAATTGTTTTTTGGTAACCAAGATAAACGGTTAGGGACGTAAGTTCTACGGGATTAGGTAATTGATGAATTTACGTAGGCAGGTATAGGCAATTGGCTCTCATTAGGTTATGGCTTACGCAAGTTCAATAGTAATAAAAAACGGTAATGGACTAATGACGGGTGCACGCGAACGTATGTAATCGTCATCATCAGTCCGGTGTCTAGTTTTTGCAACGTTTGTTATGTTTTTGTTATCGTGTAGCTTTATGGTTCAGTTTTGGAAAAAAAATTTAAATGTTGACGGCAAAGGCGCGAAGCAATCTTTTAACTCGCTATTCATGGAGTATACCGTATTACCGTTATAATTTGAGATAAATATGGATAGCACAAAATATGGTTTTTGTACTTCCGTACATCATCAGTGATTTTATTGCTCAAGTTCTGGTGTCTATTGTTTATCGTCATGACCACCGACACAATCAGTCCGGTGTCTAGTTTTTTCAACACTAGTTTCCTTTTGTTATTGTGTAATTAATTGGTTCAGTTTTGGGAAAAAATGGTAAAATGCTGGC
The DNA here is from genome assembly GCF_021521415.1 of Bidens hawaiensis. Taxonomy (NCBI): domain Eukaryota; kingdom Viridiplantae; phylum Streptophyta; class Magnoliopsida; order Asterales; family Asteraceae; genus Bidens; species Bidens hawaiensis. The sequence continues at coordinate 195,921 of NW_027492132.1, read as the reverse complement.
GGAATGGCGGCAAGGCAATCTTTTAACTCGCTATTAATGGAATATACCGTTATAATTTGAGATAAGATATGGATAGCACAAAATATGGTTTTTGTACGTCCGTACATTATCAGTGATTTTATTGCTCAAGCTCTGGTGTCTATTGTTTGCATACGTGAACTTCAGAAATAAGCTAAAAATTGGACCATGCAGCCCTGCAGTCACGTCTCTAGTTTTTGCAGGGTTTTTTTTTTGGTTATTGTGTAATTATAGTGCTCGGTTTTGAATAAAAAATGTTAAAATGTTGGGCGAAGCAATCTTTTAACTCACTATTCATAGAATGTGATGTATTAAATAGGAATAAGATAGGAATAGCACGAAATATTGTTAAAATATACTTTCATACTTTCCTACATCTTCATTGATTATACTGCTGAAGTTTTAGTGTCTGTTGTGTTTTACGTGAACTTCGGACTACGTTAAAATTATGACCATGCAACTAAAGTTCTGATCTGTGCTCTCATATAGTAGTGTGGTTTTAACAAATTTGAACTGTCAATATTTTTAATTGCCTAAAATACGCTTTTTCTGTTTTTACTGCCTGCTCACTGATATGGTTACATATATTTAAATGGGCAATTCCAAATAAAGGGGAATAAAAGCATTATGTATACCTTGGCAACCAACCATGCTTTAGAACAGCTAATGTTGAAGGGGTTATAAGTTTACATATGTCAATACTTATATTGAAATGGAAACTTATTAAGAACCTAAAGTATGGAAAATCTTTGCACAGAACTTATGAACACATGTCACGTAGTTAGTATCTTTTTACATATTTTCCATGTTGTAAATAGCTTTTAGAGAAATCATGTTTCACTAAGTTGACAGTTTGTTCCTTTTTGGATATAGGTTTCTTGCAACATTCTGGTCTATAGAGCGTTCAAACTATTTGTCAACCCAATTTCCGCTCTTGTTTGATACCAATGGACATCTACTCTCGCAGTGGGTTTGCAGCTACTGATAACATAAACGATCATCATGGGTTGTGTAAGAACACAATCAAATCCACTCATGGAGTCCTAAACCCTCTTTCTGTGGATGAACTCAGTGGTGATGTCACCAAGTTTCTTAACATTCAAGATACCACAGAAGAGGATTCAAGTTCATCACCACCACCCCTTAAGAAATGTGAGTTTCAGAAAAAGGACTTAATACCAACTCAATATCCTAAAACGTGCCTTAGTCAGCATGCATCGGCCTCATGTAAAACTGTATCTCATCAAGATGCCATAATAAGCGAGTTATCAACACATAGTGACAACATCAAATCTAATGATCCATCTGGCTTCAGTTCCATATCTATGCCTGTAAGTTTTTCCTTTTTACTAATTTGTTGGATTAGTTCCATATCTATGCCTTCTATTGAAAAGAGTAGTTTTTTATTGTAATATCGTATATTAACACGCATATGTATATTTCTTGCAGGCTCGTTTGAAGCCTGTGTCTGCAATGAAGGGCAGCCGTGAGAAACGTGGAGCAGCTCCACCAGTGAAGTTAACAGTAAAGTGGGCCCCAGACGTTTACGATCCGATTCCTACTTCAGTATCACATGTTGTAACCAACAACAGGTCTTCGTCAAAGCACAGCAGGAAGAGTTCAAAGAACAAGCAAAAGCATGCAAGCAAATCATCGCGTGGAAGCAAAAGTAAAGACAAAAAGCAAGTTAGAAAACGTGGTGGACACTCTTCTTCGTCGGGTATGAGTTACAAGTTTGAACATGAAGAAGAGTTTGTTGATTATCATGGAAACGAGCAGCAGCCAGGTGGCATTGATTTTCGTGTTGGGAATTCGGAACAATTGTGTGGAAGTAGCTTTATGAAGAGGTATGGAACGAGCTTACATTTATCGTCAGTTGCTGAAGCCACCTAGCTTCTTGGGATGAGAAAACCGGTTTGTGTTACTTGTTTGTAAATAAATAATAAGATTGCAGTTTTGTTGGTTAGTGTCAAAACTTGGAAAACGATGGATACTTTAATTTCTGTAGATATTGTGTTTTGTATTGCTTCTGTATCGGTCAGGTGTTTGAAGCTCGGTTACATTGCATTAGCATAACATATAAGATATAACTATAAAAAAAATTATTATAGAATCAAAATCATTTCGACGAAGATGGAAACCATACATAGTTTAAACGACTTTAAACATGATTTTATATGCTTTTGATTATAATGGTGTCTAAGCTAAGATACCAATTTGTGTTTTTTGTTAGATGAGTTTGTATTCTGTTTTAGAGTTATCTTTTTTTGGTTATAATAGATTGAGAGTTATTTAATCTAAATTTATCGTTTATGTTTTGGTGAGCTATATCAATTCGTTCTTGAGAGAATAAAGTACATATATTTAGTGCTAAATTGAAATGGCGACCGCTTACGACGTGAGTGACCACACGTAACAAAAGGCAAATGACCAAATGCCATGTTTACCCCAATCTAGATGGCCAAAATGTGCCACTCATATCGAAATTATATATATATACTAATTGTAAACTTGCAATCACCTCACAAACAACTACTGTTGATACTTTTAATATATTTTTTATTAAAGAGAGAGAGAAAGGAAGCCTAGATATACTAAGAGCATCTCCAATGCTGCATATATGTTTTTGTTTCAAACCGTCAACTCAGCATGCCACATCATATTTTAAACCAACCTACAAAAATCTTTATTTCTACTCCAATGGTTATTACTGGTTTGTGTTTCAAACTGCCACCTCATCACCTACTTTTCCCTCCATAGTGAATTATTTCATCTTCAAAAACCGGTTTGTGTTTTTAATACATTTCAATTCTTGCACCCATCTCCAATGGTATAATGCACTTGTGTTAAATTTCAAAACACCTTCACATGGGTTTCAAAACACCCCATTGGAGATGCCCTTAGAAGCTGGGATCACAACATACTACCATCATTGGTGCTACACTACTTTATGAGATAACATCTTACGTCGTGATCATACTAAGATATACAACAACAATCATATCCAGTAAAATCTCATCCACGATAAAGCTATTGGTAGGGTCTAGGTATGATGAAATGTAAACAAACCATACCTCGATTCCCAAGAGATAGAGAGATTGATTTCAGTGAGACTCGGTTTCAAATACCATGTGCGTACCAAGCATAATACCAATAAACATAGTGCTGGTGTTAGTTTCTAAACCGTCATAAAATACACCCAAAGTTATAGAACAACGAACGGACACAATGATAGACGATATTTACAAGTCTGCCTAAGATGTATGTATACGCCTCTAAAGGTATTGGAACGGTAAAATACTTGGGTAACAACTTTAGAAAAGAGAAAATTCCCAAAATGTCTCACTTTTAAAGAGATATTATAAATATGTCATTCCAAAATTCAAATTCCCTCTTTGTCCATTTATTAACTCGACTTCGGCTTTACGTTAGGAAATCGAGTCGATATGTTTCTTAACTCGCCGCCTCCCCTCCATATTAGCTCATAGCCCGTCGTCTCCCCCCCATGTTAGCTCAAAACTTATCGCCTCCGGTCCATGTTAGCTCAAAACTCATCGCATCCACCCTCTGTTAGCTAAAAAATTAAATCTAATATATCATGTTATTTAAAAAATATATCTAAGAAAGGTATACATAAAATAATTTGATGGTATGCATGACTTTTCTAAATCATATTTTATCCAAAATTCAATATAGAATAACTTAAAAACCAATAAAATTTAAAATATTCAAATATTTTTTTATTAAGTTTTGAATCCATGTTTTTAGTATAGATAAGTTAGATTTTTTTAGCTAACATAGGGTGAAGACAACGAGTTTTGAGCTAACATTAAGCAGAGGCGATGAGTTTTAAGCCACATGGTGGGAAGACGACGGGTTATGAGCTAATATGGAGGGAAGGCAGCGAGTTAAGAAACATATCGTCTCGTTTCCCTAACATAAAGCCGAATACAAATTAATAAAAGTATAAAGAAGGAATTTGATTTTTGGAGAAATATATTTAGAATCTCTCTTAAAATGAGACATTTTGGGAATTTTTTCAATAGAAAACATAACTCGAATTTTTGATATCTTTGTAAATAAGTATTAAAACTTTTTTCAAACTTTGCAAGTTATCAAGCGACAGTAGTCCACGTGGCAAGATCCTAACGGGTGCACGGTTCGTAAATCAACGACCGAGGTAAAAACTAAAACCATTGAATAAATACACTTAACAAATAAATAAAATAAAATAAAATAAATCCCATTTGAACGCCGGAGCAGTGCTGACGTTGTCCATCATCTCATCTTCGTCTCGCACATAATAATAATAATATTGTATGTTAGATCTCATTCCTTCCGATCTGATCAATACACACACATAATCTCTGAATCTATACGTTTTTCTCATTCTTTTTATCTCTATTTGATTTTGTATCATCAGATTCAGAAGAAGAAGATCATCAGACGAAGTTGACGATTATCTAGGGTTTTGCTGGATCTGATTGTTTGTTTTTTAATGGCGGCTCCACCAGCTAGAGCTAGAGCGGATTACGATTACCTCATCAAGCTTCTCTTGATTGGCGATAGCGGTATGCATTCTTTCATTTTTTATTTACTTTTTTTTTTTTAACTTTTTAGGGTTTGAATCTGGATGTGAATATATTGGATTTATGATTTGTTTGTGCGTTTGATGGTTTGATCGATTGCCGATTTGTTGAATTTTATTTCAATGGAAAATGCACATTTTTATTTATTATTATTTTTTGTATTTAGGGTTATGATTTTATTACAGTTGACTAGAATAATGTTAAAATTTAGGGCTTTTGTTATGATGGTCATTTATGCATTTTTGAACCAAATCATAAGATTAGTTACATTTAGAGAGGTCTATGACAGCTTAGATCTCGACTCGTGTTCGTGGATTCCACGTTACGTTTCGTTAGCCAACATTTTATGTGGACAATTAATTAGTTATTACAAATTCATGGTCTTATAAAACATATAGCCTTTATGGGGATCAGTGCAATATGTTAGACTGATAGGTACATATAAATTTTATTAGAAAGACTTTGTGAGAATATAGTCTACACATGGAGTAAACTTGATTGTATTATCATGATTTTTTAAAGGTTCATCTGGTTGTTTAAGTATTATCATGTTTTTTTTTCTAAAATGCATTTTGAACATGAGCACGTTCTGTTAAAGGTTGTTTAGTTGGAAAGTCGATTTTTCTTCATATTTGTTCTGTAAGTTTTAAAGATATTTCACATAAGTTTGTTATTCGTGTTTTAACTTATGTGTATGCTTTCAGTTGGTTGTATAGGTTAGTCTAAATCTTGTAGGCTCACACTATAATCTATACCGTTGCAACTGTTTGTATATGTAACATGCACTCTCAGTTTCAGTAGTTAGAACTTAGAACCTTTTACTTTCAACTCCAAACTCTATGTTGCTGCTTTTAGTTTTTTAGCTCAAGTTAGTTTTATTATAAAACTTTTCTGTGTAGATTACTAGATAAAGTTATCAGCTGATTCGGGTCAGTCTTATGACATTTCTTTAATTGAATGCTGCAGGTGTTGGTAAGAGTTGTCTCCTTCTGCGATTCTCAGATGGCTCCTTCACCACTAGTTTCATCACAACCATTGGGTTCGTATATTAAATTTCTTATTTCATCTGAGTGTTATGCTGGCGTACTTGTAACCGATATTTTTTTTGGTTCTATAGTATTGATTTTAAGATAAGGACTATTGAGCTTGATGGAAAACGAATCAAATTGCAAATCTGGGACACTGCTGGTCAGGAACGATTCAGGACAATCACAACCGGTAAATCTATAGCAAAAAATCTTTGACTTCCCTGATTAATGGCTTTATATATATTTTAGTGAGTTGAACCATAAAACATGTGTACTTTATAAGATACTTGTGGGATGTGGTTTTTTTGCAAATAAATTCAACTACACTAGCGATTTCATAGTTTAAAAGATTTATATGTTTTTTTTCATATATATTTTTTTTAACATGGTGTGTATTTAACTAATTTGGTATTTTGCAGCATATTACCGTGGAGCCATGGGTATTCTGCTGGTCTATGATGTAACTGATGAATCATCATTTAACAGTAATATCTTATACTTTTTTTATACAAATTTAATTTATTAGCTGCACTTAGTAATTTTTAGACACAGTTACGTCAGTTAGTCCCTGACGTTTCTTTCAAGTAACAAGATTGAGTATTAAGGTTTAAAAGTCACATGTATGGGTACTAAGGTTTTACTTTTGTAACAATGTTAGGTACTAACTTTAACTTCCGTTAAACGGTAACAGATATGATAGGCAGGCGCAAAAAAGCTGAAGGCATTATTATTGTATAGAGTTTTTTTTTTGTACCACCAATGAAATTAACCTACCAAAACATATATAATTCAGTATAACTTTATGGATGAACTAACATCGTTTTGGTAGTCTAATTTCGTTCATGATACAAAAACTCATTTTTTATTTTGAATTAATGCCCTCAATTTTTTTTTGCACATGTCTACCATTTTTGTTAACATCTAATGGAAGTTAAAGTTAATATCTAACATTGTTACAAAAGTGGGACATAATTAGCCATGCATGTGACTTTTAAACGTTATTACCCAATCCTGTTACTTTCTGTTGTATCGTCACTGCTGTATATATTTTCTGTTCTCTGACACAACTCTCATTTCTAAGAAATATATACATTTTTTTTTCATATTCAGACATCAAGAACTGGATCCGTAACATAGAACAACATGCATCTGATAATGTGAACAAGATACTGGTCGGGAACAAGGCCGACATGGACGAAAGCAAAAGGGTCATTTTTTTTTATCCCTGATTTAAATAAACTATTAAATTATGCATATATACATATACATTTACGTCATTTTCCACACTGAGTGAAAGCGGTAATGTAGGCTGTTCCCACTGCTAAGGGTCAGGCATTAGCTGACGAGTATGGCATCAAGTTCTTTGAGACTGTAAGTAAATATGTACTTAACTAATTATAAATTATGGTTACTCTTTATACATATTATATGTGATTTTGGTATTTATATTATGACGTTTAAACAGAGTGCGAAAACGAACTTGAATGTGGAGGATGTTTTCTATTCTATAGCTAGGGATATAAAGCAACGACTTGCTGAAACTGACACTAAGGCTGAGGTATGTTTATATTTACAAATAATGAAGGAAATTGTTTCTATTGTTTTTCGTAAACATTAGAAGTAAACCCTAAATCTGTATTTTACTTGTAATAATATAATTGCAGCCGCAAACCATCAAGATTAATCAACCAGGGCAGGCTGCAGGGTCTTCTGAGACTGCTCAGAAATCAACCTGTTGCGGGTCTTAATTGGATCATAAAAAAGATTAGTCACATTGACAAAAGAAGGCAGGAGTTCAACTTTCGGCTTCGACATAATCAAACGTCGATAGTGTCATTATACTAATCTTGTCATGACAACATTATGTTTTATGTATTTTTCTCAGAATTCTAACTTTTATTTACCAAGTCATGTTTTAAAAAGTTGGTTCCTATTATGAAAAATCAATTAAATACATCTTCATTTCTCTTGTTTTTGGTTATCATTTCTTGTTACTGTATATGCAAAAGTTGTGTTCATGTGTTATCTTCTTAAAAAGTTATCAGGAAAGTCATGTTGTGTAATCACATACTTTAAAAAAAAATGATTTTTGATGAATTGAAGATTGTTACTCTAGAAAGATTGTTCTTTTATTGTTTGCTTATTTTTGCTACAGTTACAATACAAGCACACTGATATAATTCAACAAAATGCATTAAGAGAAGCACAAGATTCGTATAAGATAGGTTGACAAAATTGACAAGAGAGTTCTTCCCATTGACTAGTTTCTACTTTCTGAAAAAATAAGTAAAAAAATATAATATATTTCCTTTACACAAAATGGTTACAATTCACAAAACCTGGAGAATATAATTTAAATAGTAAATTATAATAATATTGAAAGCCGGTCGAATTCCTTCCATGTTTGCCTTTTATCGTCTTCTGCTCGGCTTCTCCATAGCCATGCCAACGTGTAACTTTACCATTTTACCCCTAAGGTCATATCCAAGCCATGAACTCAATGCACCAATGTCTAAACTTTTCAAATAAAAAAGAAAGAAAGGCTAAAACAAGGTGTGAATGCCTTTGCTAGAACTTTTCCACGTCACATATCCGGTAGTTCATCAAACATGATACGTGTGATAGTTCTAGTGGCTACTTAACTTTCCACCCACTATCGAAAACCTAGGGGTGCTCTCTATGCAACTCGAGATCTTGCTCAACAACTCTTGGTCTTGGAATTTAGCTACATACGCCCTTAATAGCGAAGAGCCCATAGTGTTTGGATCCTTAGAGTTGGTGTCGTTTAGAGGCAAGTTTACTTGTGCATAGAACAAAGAATTAACCGGTCTGTGATCCGAGAATTTTGATTCACCTCTTACGTATGAAATCTGTTTCAATCCTTCGCCTTTCCACAATATCCGATCACACCTATAGTCATATCCACATATAAAATCAATAAGTTATGTGGTTCTCAAAATTTTATTGAAGTTATTAAATTACACATAACTTATGTAGAATAGTACAATCAATGTGTCAAGAAAGTCTATATTTTATAGAATAAAACAAAGTCAACCATGTGTGTCATGTTTTACAAGTCAAATTGATACATTTTTTAGCAAGTGGAGCTTTTAGAAATATTTCAACTTGAATAAACTAGCTCATGGTTTTAGACTTCACATGGAAATAATAATGATTTATTTTAATATATATGAAAAGAGAGTTGACCGAATCAAACATCAATAAAGTCAACATGTTTTGCAATTAATGTCACACCATTGATTTTAAAACTTCATTAATTTACACATCAACTTGATTATAACTTTATAAATGATATTGAGATCTTACCATGCAGGAGTACGTCTTTTATCCTTAGGTGTAGACGTTTGTGCGACGAAATAATCCGTATTTGTGATGTATTTATACGTAGGCGCAAAACATATCTTGCCCTCTTCCCATCCCTCGAATATTCTCCCGGCCTTTTGCTCTATTTTTAACTGTAAACGACAAATTATGTTATTCTTTATTAGTTTTCAATCACTCTAAAGATGTAAAAGAGGCATTTTCTTTGGCTATATGGTAATAAAAATTTAATCACGATTAATTATTTACCTGGTCTTTCTCTAGAAGCGTTTGCCAATCGTTTCTTTGTAGGATTTCATGCACGTCATCAGAAGTAGATGACAAACGGTAGTTTAAATCCCCGAGCCAAATTATTTTTCTACGCATTAAACCAAAAGAAATATTAGTCAACATACAAGTGGATCAAGTAAGATGACCCTTACGAAGAAAACAAAATAGAAAATAAATCTTACTCATGGCCCAAAATATTGCTAGGAGGAACGGGTTTTCCGAGCGTCCTAAACGAACGAGAAAATTTCGTCTTTTTCAAAATTTCCATCACGTCTGAGTTTCTCTTAAACTCGTCCCCTTCTTTCTCTCCAGACGCCAAATGGGTGCACACGAAGCAAAATGTAGTACGATGCAATGTCATGCTAATGGAAATAGACCCCTAGAAAAGGTGAGACAAGAACTTTAAAACAAAACAATTAAATAACTTATTGAATTATATGTTGTAACTTGTTTTACCTTATTTCCAAGATATCCCATGATGCCTCTACCAACACATGACACCTTCAAATCGCTAACATGATGACGCAAATCGTCACAAACAAATATACAAAGAAAGATCCCAACCATTTGCTTACTCGCAACTAAGCTAAACCCGGGATTGCGTATACCCTCGGGGTCATTAATATTATTCAAAACCCTTTGAAACTCTTCATGACCAAGTTCATCTTCAAGTGGTAGAAGATCAGAGAAGCTAGCTCTAGGCTTTAGAGTTGACTGGTTATGGTCAACGCTTGAGGGTGAATTGTAAATAAGTGGAGTTTGAGGGTTAGTGTTTAATGCTTGGTGAATAAGTGATAGCCACTTGACAGCAGGGCTTTTGTTCTCGGCTCCCAGTACGTTGCCTGCGTTTAGGGGTACAATTTCTTGAAACCTGTTTTAACAACATGGTTAAAATACTATAAAGGTATAGGTGTAAAAGTTAAAACTTAAAAGTTAAGACAACATGTTTGTAATTATGTTTTTTTTTCCATTTATGCCCCTGTTACAACTTTAATGCTACAAGGATGAAAAGAAAGAGCATGCCTTTTTTATGATATTGTAAAATGTAAATAATTACTTTGACGTTTGAAAAAAAGGGTAAAAGAGTAATTACCCAATGACATAAATATCAGCAGGGGTTGATGTTTTAAGCCAGCCTCGCACGTCTAAGTCCTTGTGTGGGCAATTTCCTCCTACATTCCATGTCCCAACAAACATGCTACAAAAACAAAATATAAAAATTGATTAAAAAAATTAATAAATAAATAAATAACTTTTGTTTTTTCTGTCATTTTTTACGATAGTCTAATTTACTCTTTGGTACTTAGTTAACTTTACAAATAATGATTACATTTTTTGTTTTAATATTTGAAACCTAATTTTGTTATTTTGTTGTAAAAAACAAAAGTCACTGAAGTTGTTTGGGCATAAATTATAAAATATAGGCATGGCTAGTTATTATTTTTTTTTACCTGAGATCAACTTTCTCTTGGTTCGGCCGTCCATTATTGTCATTTGTCAACCATTCTTCTGTCATAAAAGAAAAAAAAATAATTTAAATATATAAAACAAATAATAGTTTTGTGCTCACAATTTAAGTGTTGACCGTAAAAATTCTTGACCAAACCACTGCATAATCAGAACAGAGAAACCAAACTAAATTTGTTTTATTTTAGGTTTTCAAATTCATTAGTTTGTATTAGTAATTCAGAACTTTATAAAAAATGGTTCTTGGTTAAATGACATGTTCAGTTTACACATACGTCGCTAATTTTTAACGCGATCCAAATGTTTAAACCATCAAACCACAAAAAATCAAAACATTTGGATCTCAAACCAAAACATTTGTAGACACATATAGTCTAAATCACAACATCTCATATTCCAATTCCATATTAATTAATTTATTTAACTTTTATTTTTGGAGCTAAAAAACATATGCATTGACTGTTTAAACAAAAACATTTACTTTGAAATGTTTTTGTTTAAACAGTCAATGCATATGTTCCACACTCTTTAAAAGCTTCCAACCAACAAAAATTACATGCCGTTGGATTTGATGGTTCTGAAGACCAATAGGTTCAAAACATAGACTACTAGATCGGACGGCTAACATTAATAATATAGTATATAGCCACATATGATACAACTAGGAAATGAGTGGTACCTGATAACTCCTCCGGTACGACCGCGTATCTGCCATCATCCGAGCAACTCTTCCTTCTCTCGCTCCTATCAGGTGTAACTATTCCACAAAGTACCAAATATTATTATTAATATAATAATAATAATAATCATTTCATTATTTACACCTTCTATTTAATATTGTCACAACTAAACATACCATTTACAGAATGAAAACCATCTACCGATTTCTTCAAATTCAACCATTTTCTCATATTCATTTTTGGCCACGATCCCTACAAGCAACAATATATTTACATCAGTAAATAATATTTTTTTATCGATCATGATAAGTAAAAAATTAAATTAAAAAAATACCTTTATATGTTGGGTGCTTTCGGTTTTCATTTTTGGGGTGTTACAATAACGTCGAAATCATGTGATTGAACCTACAAAAACAAGAAAATTGTGGGTCACTTTTGGTTATTTAACAAACAAAATAAGGTGATATTTTTTTACCTAATTATTATTTTATGGGTGTTTAATTATTTAATCAAGGAAAACCAACTACATGTAGTAGCCGGTTGCATTACTTGCATATGATAAATATATATATATATATATACTTCAATCAATTGAACAAACCTGACCCTACGAAAACGGTATTGTGGTTTTGATATTTTGTCGCCAAATATATTATTAATGAGTATAGATATATTTGTTTACAAGCAACTTATAAGTTATAAAATTAAAAACAACTAGTTGCAGGAGAAATGGAGGCAGCGTTTAAGGCAGTACTTTACTACTTTAGAGTATGGACACAAATAAATTTCAATTAAAAAGTGATGATTTCTTATTTTATTAAAGTTTAAAACTATATGCCTAATCTGTAAAATACATAATATACGACTAAAATAATTCGACAAGTTACAAGTAAAATATCATTACCAAAAATAAAAAAAAATTAAATGAGTAAATATACAATTAAAATAGAGTGAGTTTGCTTTCTTTTGAAGATAATGAATAAAAATATATATAACTTTTTGAATGAGACTTTACAGAGTAGAAAACAGAGAGATGAACAAGAACAAACACTTGGAATATTTTCCAGATTTTTAAGATCTGTCACACTTCCAGACGAACAAATGAATAGAATTTAAAAACCCTTATTAAAATCGGAATATGTTCTTAATCATCATCAACCTTATATCTTAAATCTTAAATCTACCCATGTTACAAATTATTATTATTAATATTATATATTAATAAAGTAATATATAAATGCAAAGAAATGTAATGATCATGATTCATGATCTGATAACCGTAAAAAGGGTTGTTGAATCTGCATGAAAATATTATGTTATGATTGAAAAAACATGAAAACATGGTATGATTTATGTGAAGAAAGAGATGATAGTAAATCTATGTAATGTGAATGTTTGAAGAATCATGAACAACATATGAGTGTGAAGAGCAAAGACTTACATGAAATGTTGGAGAGAGATTTGGATGTATTCGAGTGTGTGTAATATGTTGCGAAGAAGAATGAGAGAGATGGGGGTGGGTTTGAGATTGTGGGCGTTTTCCTCGGAAAAGAAAAAAGGGGCGGTTGCTTCCTTATTTATACACACACATATAAATATAAGAACATGTTTGACGATAGAGGAGGAGGAGGAGGAGGAGGAGCAGGGGTGGGAGAAGTGGGGTACGGAGCAGGTGTATTTTTTTTATATAAAGTTAGGAATTGTTTAACATTTGGAACTTTTTATCAAAGTGTTTATAATTAGTTTATTTGTGCTATGGTATTTTATAAATATTTATATAGCTTAATATTTAAAAAATGCATCTATTACTTAAATGAATTTCAAATGCATTTTGTTGGAAAAAGAATGGAGATGAATAATTGTAATTTCGTGGTTTGGTTTGATTTGTTAGCTCTTACACGGTAAAACATAAACCAAACCACATTTAACATGGAGAAAAGATGAATTAAGTATTAGTGATTGAAGTTGCGTTGTTAGAGAAACAGAAGTTGCAAAATTTTGGAGAAAAACTAATTGGTTCGTCAGCTTGTCCTATATTGGTGGAAGACAAAACTTGAAGTGGTTTATAAAGATGATCACTTCTTAAATGTTGTTTCACTAATGAGAGCCAAGAGTTAGACCCTTAAAGGTGTTTTGCATCTTAACACGTGTGTGTGGAACGTGTGACTGGCGAAATGTGGCGATAAATGAACATTGTGGTTCATTTTGAAGACAAACAAGAAAACATTTGATACATACATTATGAGACATGTGTTGGTCCAAGGAAATATATGAAACATGTTGTAAGAGACACGTGTGGAACACAAATCCTAAACAACAACTGCCAACGTTAAGTCTGCTATGCTTATCTATGAGTGTATTCAAATGGTTTTGATCAAAAGAATGATTTCAATTAGATGATTTAGTCAACAAATTTAATAAAATATCTTAACCATAAACTTGTTGAATTTGTGTGAGAGTAAATGAAGTTGTTGGAAGCTATTAAGTTGATTGACACTTCTTCGTAAGTAAATAAAATACTAAGATTTTAATGGATTTTGAAGCCCCAGGAATGATTTCTGGATTTGCTATCTAATTATGGTACATCATAGCCTAGATGCAATATATGTATAAATCCTAGCATATGGAACTTTATTCATGTTAAGGTATTAGTGGTAGGTGGAGATTTATGAAGAACTATGAAGAAATCAATCAACAAGAGACTATCATGTTAAAAGTAGAGTGTATGAGGATTTATTCGAGGTGTAAGGAGATTTATAGAGAAAAAAATAAAAAATAAGTGTATAAATAATTTGATTGGTTGAGGGCCTACCATTTTTTTCAACTGACAACAGGTTCTAAATGTAAATTGGATATTTTTTTAACATTAAACGAATTACAAATTGTCAAAATCTGAAATAGATTGTAAAATAAATATATAAAATTGTTAAATATTCAAGTCAAAGTTTAACAAAATGAAAGTTTCAATAAAAGTATATGGTTGGCGTATATTTAAGCTTTTAGCCTTCAGGAATGTCCACAACTTGTAATGTGGAGGATAAAAAAGTGATCTATTTGGTGAATTTAATCAAATACAGGGGCGTTTTATTAACCAAACATTAAAAAAAATACAAAAAGTCAAAAAATATGATTGGTTGAGGGGTGGACCCCACCTTTTTGAGCCATCATGGTCGTTAAGTGAACGACGAGCAGGAGACAAAAGGTATGCCGCTGGTCACTGGGGAGGTGTTGTGCTTTGGTGGTTGGTTAACAGATGAGGTCGCATGACTGGTGCCCTGAACCATAACCACAACACACGATCTTAACAAAATTTAGGTGACTAAATCGGAGTATGCATCTAAGCTGACTTTCAAAGGGACACATTAACATTTGCTACATATTTGGCTTGTTTCTATGCCAAATAGACATATATTTAACACATATTAAATACATATTTGTCCTGTTTTTATGCCAAATACTTATTCAATACATATTAATACACCACTAGTTGTTGAACCTATATATGCATTAGATTATTTGTCATGTATAGTATAAGTGTTGGAGAGTGGTCACTGTTTCGTACAACCTTAAGTGTATTTGTGCATAACGAGTCAAAGTATATACACACTCTTAACTCTTTATTGCAAATAAAAGTGTGTAGTGATATTAGTTAAGTTATTTGGAACTCCCGATCTCAAGTACGAACTAATATTGTTCATTATGCCCTCGCTAAGCTTAAATATTTGTTTTTGTTTTCGGCTTTTAGCTCATCATATGGTCATCCGTCCTAGGATTGCTCTTATTCAAACACGTTTAACTTTGAACACTCAATGTGTCTTAAACATGTTGGTGTTATTTAATGTGGAAGATTTCTTAAAAGAGCATCATGTTTTATAGCTTAGATGTAATTCTGGATGTTTAAAAAGTCGTATATGTGTCAACAGACTCAACACACGAAGAATTCACGTCATATTCAGGTTTATATGTTTGATATGATTTATGAGTGCGGGTTTAGGTTCAAGTTTGAGTCATACTTTGTGTTCAGCCCGCGAACTACACCATGCCTTTGCCTTGTATTAATCGCAAAAGCACTCCTCCATTTAATTGTTGAGTACAGGGAACTAGTAGATGCAACATGTAGTGCTTTCTAATTTTTTTATGCCATCAAAACATGATCCGTTTTGAAGAGCAATTTTTGATCACTTAACTTCTTAAACGGGCAAAAACAAATTAAATGTAATGTCCATCATGAATTCAATGATTTGAACACGAAGGCCGACAAATTCAACGGCATCTACAAGGCAGGTCGACATAGCGGCTAAGACGAGAAGGCGTTAATAACGTTGGCGTGTTCCAAATATAGGGTACAAATAAAAAGAAAGGTTTCCTCACATAAAGGCGTGGGAGATTCTTACATGTTATATGAATTGGTCTTTAATTCCGGAAATTGACATGGAGTTCACTACACAGTTATCAAAGCAAACGAAGACATCAACTTCAAGTACATATGCAACGTCTTCAGAAGCCCAATTTTCATCATTCGACTTTAACTTGGACCTCAACGAAAAGGATGATCTTCTCAAAAAAAATGTCAAAAAGACCGAGACGCAAAGGAAAAAGAAACAATAACATGATCAACCCTTATAATCTAAAGTAAAACTTATCTTATTCCCGGAGATATTCTAAAAGAATAAAAATTAATTAATTAATACTGGCAACCATAGTATACACCTATACATACTAAATTAATAATATTTTTTTCTTCCTAAATTGCTATAATATAATTTTTAAAATCATCATCCTTGTTTATTTTTACTTTATTCCTTTATGTAACACAAAGAAATGGTATTGAAATGAATAAATACAATACTTTCTGGTTTATTAAATACCTTAAACCTTCTGTGAAAAGTTTTAAATATTTAAAATAAAAGGAATTCATTTTTGGTGTGTTTAAAGTAAGTTTGACAAAAGAAAACAAAATAACAAGTCTAGCACATACCAAGTTGGCAGGTTGTGCATATGCATATATATGAATGATTTACTGATGAAGAGTAGAAAGTCGTTAGAACATAATGTGGCAAAGTATTGATGACCTGGTTGTTGTGGTCCGTCATAAATTGACAAGTCATTTTTCCCACCTTATATGTTCTAGTGTCGCTATACATAGGTTTTAGTCCATGCCCCTACTAGTGATCATAGTAAACTTTATATCGATTAGACCCGTTATGCGTATAAGCTATAATTTTGATTCGACGTAATAACATATAACTACTTTCTATTCATGGCAAACACGTAAAGGAAACTGTCATTTAACACATAAAACAATATGATAATATTACTTTCTCAACATAAAACTTATTTATCCACAACTACCAACATTTAGTCACTAGGGGTATGTTTGGCAAAACTAGCTGGTAGCTGTAGCTGGAAGCTGTTAGCTGATAGCTGGTGGCTGGAAGCTGTAACTGGTAGCTTTTAGCTATAGTTTTTTAGATATATTTAGATGTTTGGCAGAGTAGCTGGAGCTTTTAATAAAACGTATAAAATTACTAAAATGGACATAAATAAAAGCAATAATAGTAATGTATTTATTTTGGAATGTTATTTAAGTAAATTAATATACGAAAAGTTTGTAGCTCTTTCTAAACGCTACTAGTATGAGCTTTAAGCTTTAAGCTTTTTCTCCTGACTTAAAAGCTTTAAGCTTTTTCTCCTAACTTAAAAGCTTCAAACTCCTTGAACCAAACAGAGCTTTTAATTTAGGAGTTTTTTCTTAAAAGCTTGAAGCTCCTAAAAGCTTCATGCCAAACATACCCTACATGTTGAGATGATAGCATGCTTCAAGTTTTCTTAAATGTTGATCTTTTAGAAATTGTAAACTAAAACAAGATTGGTGTTAATAGATAATAGTACCTTAGTACTTGGTCGTATGGAGAATACACACTTTGGTGTGTTGTTTTCATCTTGTATGAACATGTAGTTATTATACTATGTACGGCGACACTATAGCTTTTCTTAGGGTGGTATCCATCATTTTCATCACATTTATTAACTATCTTCTATTCACATTATCTTCACGTCATTTTTTTTACAGTATAGAAATTAAGTCGTTAGTATATTCATATCAATGTCACGCCACTTTTGTTTACGACTACATATTTCTTGCTTTCCATCTCTATAAAACACACCTCTAACTTTTTCTATTTTTTCTATTATACTGGTGGATAAATCATCCATTGTAGAATTATATAGTGGATTGTAATGAATAAATTTCACATATTTATTCTGTATCTATACTTTTACATCTTACACCTCTTATCAACTAACTATAATCCAAACTGACACGTTTCGTTAATGTTGAAACTGCCACAGTGCCACCCTAGCAATATGCTAATACATGTTTTACCTAAGACTTTAAAAAGGAATATTAGCATATATAATTATAATTAAATTCACCATAAAACATCATGAACATTTTAAATATAATCAAATCAAAGTTTTGATACAACATCTGGCAATCCCACAAATTAAGTGGATTATTACTGAAGTCATCATTTAAAATAATACAAAGATTAAAATACAAATACTTTATAATTTAATTAAATAATCAAGTTCATTGAATTTTCCAAATTGTTTTTTATAACGCAACAGGAATTGCTACAAGTGATTAGGGGGCAATCTGTAAGATATCATATAACTATACACAAGACACTTGTCCCATAAAAACAATAATTTATTTCTGAAATTTTACTTTTCACAGTCATCCCCATTAAAAATTGTTTGTGTTTATCATTAATTAAAGATATTTTAATTAAGTAAAGAGCAATTGGCATGCCTAAAATATTAATTCCTCAGAAGTAGGTGTACATATGATAAATTTGAGATCTCATTTTCCCCAATTTTTAACCCCTTCTTTTTCGCTTTCGACATATCAAAAGGTCACGTAGAATCCTATTCGAAGATTGTTATTGTTAACAGAAATTTATATATTTAAAGATAGTTTATTTTGTTGTTAACCTTTAAGCTAGTATGTATATTATCGTTAGCAGGGTATAAATATTTTATATTTTTTTGATGATATCATATATGATGGTTATGTAACTATCCATTTCATTCTTTCTCTTTCTCATTGAACTAGTAGTATACCCGTGCGATGCTGCGGTGATGACAATATGTTTAAACAGATTTTTAGTAGTTACAGCATTTTAACATGTGGTATGATACAGTTTTTTCTAAAAAAGAATGTTACTTTTTGTACGTTACAATTACTCTACGAATCATAAAAACCAAGTTTTATACTCGTGGCTTGATAGTTTAAAAAAATGATCGAATCTCATTTTGCTGGGCATTTTGACCTGAACTAAATTTATTATGGTAGTCACAATACTTTGGAAAGTCTTTTGAAACTTTCATGCACGACCAAAGAATTAATGTTTACCCATAGCCAAATTGATATTTTCTTTGAATGACCCAAATTCGTTTTGCAAATAATTATTATAACACAAACCAAAACCTATTTTTTTTAAAGATGACTCGAACTCATTATACTTATAACATGCTTTAACCAAAATCAAACTTGACAATTTTTTTAATGTCCCACCCATTTTACTTATCACCCATCTTAATATGAACAAAACTTTAATTTTTTTTATAATGACCTAAACTCATTTGGCTTACATCTCGTTATAACTCGAACGCATTTTAACATATCAAACTACCGTTAACCCAAAAAATAAAAATATTAAAAAAATGATCAAAACTCATTTTGCTAGGCATTTTGACCTGAACAATATCTATTATGTTAGTCACGGTTATTTGGAGTCTTTTGAAACCTTCATAAACAACCAAATTTAATGTCCACACAGAGCCAAAACTGATACATTTTTTAAATGATCTGAATTCATTTTGCATATAATTATTTTGACGCAAACCAAAACCATTTTTTTAAGAAGACTCGAACTCATTATACTTATAACATGTTTTAACAAGAACCGTAATTGACAACTTTTTTTTAAATGACTCAAACGCATTTTACTTATTGCTTGTTTTGACCTAAACAAGATTTTTATTTTTTTTTATAATGACCTAAACTCATTTGGCTTATATCCAGTTATAACTCGAAGGCGTTTTGACTTGCCAAAGTCCTCAATCGTTAGCCCGAAACAATAAAAGTATTTAAAAAAATGATTAAAACTCATTTTGATGGCATTTTGACGTGAACCGAAATTGATATTTTTTTTAATGACACGAAATCATTTTGGTTATAAGTTTATAACATGCGCATCAATATTCTTACATTGGAATGTCGAGAAAAATAAATACGTCATGATTGAATGTTTGAAATTTATTAAAACGTATTATATTCAAAGATATAAATGAAAAACAAAGAATAAAAATATAGATGATTATATGGGTAAACCTCAGGGGATGGAAGAGTAATTATTAATTAAATTTATAAAAGTTGACTATAGTTGAAGGGTTAAATTTGTAATTATATTTTAGGTTCATAATTGCATATTTGAGTTGTACTATTATGCTTAATTGACTTGTATATTATAATAAACACATCAAAATAAAACAAAATTTACATTGAAACGTCAACAAAAATAAGCATATTGCAATGGTAAGTTCGTTTTTGTTTAAAACATAATATATTAAAATATATTGAAAAAATAAAAAATTTTAATGAATTTGTCACTTTTATGGGTAAAGATAGAGGGTTTAGGTGTAACTACTTCATAAATTAACAAACTTGTATTGAAATTGAAGGATCACTTTTGTAACTTATTTCTAA
Source organism: Bidens hawaiensis (assembly GCF_021521415.1). Classification (NCBI taxonomy): domain Eukaryota; kingdom Viridiplantae; phylum Streptophyta; class Magnoliopsida; order Asterales; family Asteraceae; genus Bidens; species Bidens hawaiensis. The sequence continues at coordinate 175,754 of NW_027492132.1, read as the reverse complement.
ATTAAACATTCTTAACCGTACAAGATGTCAAAACTACTATATTGCCCTTAAATTTTCAAAATTTAATGCATTAGTGATTGTATTTTATGCAATAGTGATTGTATCTCTTAAAATTTAAGAGGTCCTTCACTCATGCTTTATATATAGTATAGATAAGCAAAGTGTGTCGTATAAGTATATACAAGGCTTTGTATGTAAATCTACATTTTTCTTGAAATGCTAATGAATAATAAAAGTAGATATCATGTAAAGTTTATATTGAATCCCAAATGTTGTTACAATACATAATAAGTCAATATAACTCTAATATATAACTAAATTACTTGACATAACAAATGAAGGTATATAGATGATTAGTCCACACACTTGATTTGCTACTGTCGAATGGCTTTGAGTTACATATACACACTATCAAAGGTCCAGTGGAGGATGGACGTCAAATATGGCCGGTCGTTTTTCATGCAGTAATTTAATTGTATTGGTCTATGCGAATTAAAGTCTTACATTTTATTTTTCTTATGTTGCAAACATCGCAGTTGCATAGATGGACGTACATTAAGTTACGTCATCTAACAATAGTGTGTAAGTCGATGAGGCTCAGATCATTAATTATACTTCAGCTGGAGAATACCAAGTCCTAGAAAGTTCGTCAAAAGGTTGCATCTTTATTTGAGTTTAGCGTTGGGTATCCTTATGAATAATTCCTCATAAACTTTCTAAGAAAAAAATCAGTTTCTAACAATTTTTTATATATCTAAAACCCACCTTACCTTGCAAAGGAATAAACCTACATCAGTTTATTAGGCAAACATCATACCATTAAACCATTAAATTTATGTCTTTTCCAATACTTGATTGAGAATACATAGGTATTGTAAAAATAGTGTTAACACTTTTTTGTTGAGAATAGTATAACTAAATGAACCAAATGACAATCTTGTCTAGAACTACAATTAAAGAACAATTTTCACCGATTTTTTAATTTTAATCCCTCATATATGGTGTCAAAATCAAACGTGTAGCATTTACTGATAAGATTACACGAGTCTAATTACGTGTAGAGAATCTTTTATGGAAAAATAACGTTTGAGGTAAACACGTAGTTGTCTATAGTTTAAGGTTTTAGACTTTTAATTAAACAATCAAAGTGTCGTCCATGTTTTTCCATGGTGTCAATGCAGATGTAATGATCCGATTCATCTATGGCTTAAATAACATTGTTTATGAGACGAGGTAAGTATTAGTATTTAATTATTTATTTATGTCAAAAGTGGTGCATGAGTATTAGGTTAAAAGTTGTTGGGTTATGTAAATAAGTGGCACGTTTGATTTTGTAGAATACGTGACACTTGCAAATCTTGAGCCTACGTAAATTCGATGGATTAAAAAATATATACATTTGAAAAGGATGTATTCTCTCGGTTTAAGAAAATCATATATCTAAAACACCCGTCACAAAGTTGAGGATCTTAAATAACATCATTTTCAAAACATTATGGAAATCATGAAGAGTGATGAATGATAAAGAATTAAACAATAAATGTTTTTGCTACAAACTTATGAAAGATATAAAGGAGGAATCGTTTCTAAGTTTATAACGGATGAAGTGTAGATCGAAATTCGTTTTACTAATTATGTTAAATGGTGTAATTATTTCTTTGATGTAATGCCGTAATTCTTTTATTCTTTGGACAATATGTCTTTCGCTATATTGCCTTGTATGTTTGTTTTTGTATTAAACGAAAATAGGCATTCAAGAAAATAAAAATCAACCGTCATAAGAAAATTCAAAATTCATAAAGACATTTTGACAAGAATAATGATTTGCAACTGTCCAACTGATTATAGACACTAGTAAAATCTGTAATCTTTCATAATTCAATAGTTTATTAACTGTAGAAAATTTTAAGACCACTGAGATTCTAATGGTGGAAAAAAACTGCAACTGTTTTGCGACCAGTATTCATATGTTTCGGTAGTGCTATAGATTTCTTATTAAACTCAAAACGATTACAATAAAGTGGCAGGCAAACGGGGCCATATTTGATTAACTTTATAAAGTTGATACCGTTTTGTGATTGTATCTGAACGGTCGCAAAATATGCGATTGTTTTTAAACTGAATATTGAGTGGTCGCTAAGTTTGCCACCGTTACAGTTTTGGTCGCAACTCCCTCACTATTTACACAACCGTTTTCTTTGGTCGCAAATTACGGTCGCAATTGCCCAGATTTCTAATTGCGGTATTTGTTATTTACGTGCACATGTGTAGATGGACTATATAAAATTTTTAAGTATAAATGTATGTGTAGGAGTCTTTAAGTATAAAATATTAAAAATATGAATCGTTATAAGAAAATATTAGTAATTAGAATTTTTTTTTTCTCATGGTAATTTGAGTTTGTGTGCCAATTCTGTAGAAATACGTATTCAACAAACTTTCACCTACAAATTGACATCACAAATGGAGTATCAACTTAGCCAGAAGCTTGACAAATTCTTGTGGATAAGAATGACTACTGAATTCAAAGTAATATGTATGCAAAAGACTTTCATAATTAGTTTTACTTAACAGTAGTAATCCAAACTTAACATATATGTAATAAGTACAAAATCGTCGTCATCATTAGACAAAAAAAACCTAAAAAAGATGGCTTTTAATCTAAGAAAGTAAGAAACTTACAACTTTAATTATTTGGTGTAAAAATAAACTTGAACCGAGTTGTTGCTATCATGACACCGGTTTTTAACACGTGGAATTTAAAAAATGGCTTTTTTTATAGTTTTAATGTAATTGGATAATTTATTTATAAGTAATCATAAGACTAAAGAAAATAACATTAAAATATACATTTTTCCCGTGTAAATTTTCATTTTTGACCTATTTTATGTTAGTGATGTTTTATTTAGAATTAATTAATCGCTTAAAAAATGAAAAAAATATATAAAACAAACCATGCTTCATACCCGCCGAGTGTAAATTCGCCTATGTGGCCCTTTGCCGAGCCAAGACACACTCCAAGTTCGCTTAATTTTCTTTTTAATAACTAAATGTTGTGCTCTAGAGAGATTAAACCCAAATTCGCTTGTAACCATATCTATATAGTAAAATATGTTCATTAATATGAGTATAAAAACTGAATGCACAAAGTTATTTTCGAATTATAATAATTTTTATGTTTCGCAAGCTGTACGGGTGTCGGTGCCGGTGGATGGCCCAAACTGATTCCAACTGAACAATATCGGTACTGGTTTTCGTTTTTATGGTTTAACTAATTTATTTGCCATCCATTTTTTTTCCTAATACCTTATGTTCGATAACTTTTTATTTTCTTTTTAGTTGTGTTTAATTTGTTTTTCTCAACATCCCGATATAAGTTAAGTTGAAAACAGGGTTGTATTCATAATGAAGTACCTTTTGGTATTATAAGCTATGCGTATGTCTATAACGTGACGACCCAAATTGATTCCAATCGAGCATCATTGATGCTAATATCCGTATTTTCGAAACTGATACCGGTATTCGTTTTTATGATGTTTTGTAGTTGAAAACACACGTTTTTACAAGGACGCCACTTTTTTCGTGTTTTCCGAATATATCTTTACATAGAGTTCTTTTTCTTATCTACGTTCCGATTTCAAATTCAACACATCTCAACGTGCGAGCTCTATTTTCCGAGTTTCTATTTATTCGATGTTTACATATCAAGCACGCATAGTAAAAAGGTTTTGAATTAGGGCAGAATAAATAGCTCAGTATCGTTTGCTGACTATGGCCGGTTGCGGGTTGTTGACGGTTTGTCGACTGTAGAGGTGACTTCAAGTTTTAGTTGAGGAGTAGCGAGTTAAGATAGAAAAAGCAGAACCAAATGTTGGACTGTTGGAGGCCTGGGGTAATAACGAGGGTGGGGTATTTCTGGTTTAAAAGAGGATTGTGGCGCAGATTATTTGCTCGTTTGTTTGTCGCTTTATTATAATCATTTTTTATTTTAATGTGAATTTATAATTGAATATTTTTTTATTAGTTTAAATTATATTATAAATTTTAATATTTTCACTGTCAATAACAATTCGTACTTTTACGAAAACCCAGCCTATATTAATTTAAAGGATCTGTTAACGCTAAGAAACAAATCTTCTATCCGTGAGGAAACATCTGTCCAAACATGAAGGACAAAATATGGATAAAACAAACTAAAACAATGACACATGGTGTAATTTGCAATCCAATTTAATTGTTTATTGTCAGTTAATGATATGTTAAAATCATGGCAGACAATTTTTTATCCAGTCTTGTCATATGACACGAAATTAAATAAGTTTGAGTTTAAACTTAACAGAGTATGTATCTTGTGCAAGTCTACACGATAAATACATGTCCAAACATATTAACACATGTTAACCTATTAATGACCTATTAATCTTGTTTATATTTCTAATTTCTTTTAAACGTAAAATATATGACATAGATGTTACTTATTTTATGCACCCGTCTTGGATTTGTGTCTTTATATCCTAGTTAAGACGTAAATGACACTTTCACTACACATGTTATAGTCACTATGTCTCTAAACATGTCATGTTGTGTAAGCTGTTTCTAAAGTCTAAACATGTTCATGTTTGTGTTTGTATAAAATGACGTGTTTATTTATTGGGTCATGTCTGTGACTAACACCACAAGTATTCGTGTTTTAGTGTCCCTTGTCTAACCTGTTATGTCATCACTAGTTAAACTTTAAGCAGCTTACTTTTATAGTTTTATAAGTAAATTGAATTTGATTGGTGTTCTGAAGTAAAATTATTAGAATTTTGTAGTAAGTTTACAACTAAAAACAATATTTTGCGTTTTTCAGGAAACAAAATTGTCTTATAGAGGGACACATATATCACTAACAAATTATTCGTTCACTATGATATTTTGTTCAACCAACATTTTGTGAAAAGAAAAGGACGAGAACATATTTCAAAAATATTATATAAAAAGATGCTTATTAATATATATATTAAAAAGAGGATTTAATTCCCCTCACAAATTCACTATTCAATTTACTATTTATTTTTTTAATATTTTAGTAATTAGTTAACCATAATACTAAATCAATAGCTATAATTTCATAATATAATTTCATAATTTATATTTATTTCTTTTATTTACTTTCATTTTAACTAATTAAAATATTTAACAAACTATATTTTTAAACACGTACTAAAAATGGACAAAAGTCAGCTTTACATGTTTTGTTTGTGGTTAAACGATTTTCTTAAACTTTGCTTTCATATTTATATAGTTCGTCATTATAATGAGCGAAACTTTTTTTTTTCCTATTTTTATAGTTCGTTATTACAATGAGTGAAACTTTTTTCATGATTTAAAAATATCTCATCGCATGGTTTTATATTCGCGTTCCAACGTTTGATACATCCCCTCTAAAATATTTTTGGCTTACTATTTATGTTTACGAATTTGTGTTTGTATTGTTGATACTAATTGAATTTGTGTTGGTTCGCAGCTATAATGTGCCGGGTTTTTTTGTTCTACATATGTTGATTCATTGTATTTTGGCATAGAAAAGTTTATTTATTCTGTTTAGATTCGATATCATAACTTGATACTGACTGACTTCACGTCGACGTGTAACGAGTTTATGGTTTAACGTTTTTACTTATATTTTTTGTTCGATTTAGCGGTCTCGCCGCGAAGCACGGGTCTTAAATCCTAGTTAGTTATAAAAATCGAAATCAATTTCCTAACAATAAATCAGTATTGACTTTTTGAGTGATATAACGCATGTCAATTGTCAACTCATCTATTAACCATACAAAATTTGGCTGCTATAGCTAACTATGAAAAATAAATCATCAAAGTAACTATTTATCAAGCTCATGAAAAAGTCAAAACAAACAAGTGAAAAGTTTGCGACAGTAAACGTTTTATGAAAAACAAAGAACTCAAAATTCGACATACACGGATGAAACGGCTGTGTTGTAATGGCTTCCTTTGGTAGTAGGACCCATAGACATACCATATATTTCATGACATTTAATAATTTTAAGAGGAAATATCTATCTAGACGTCTTGTGAGGGGAAACGTCTGAGTCGTAGCCATTAAGTTGGGGTGGTGTCTGTGCTTAGACGTGAAGTGAAGGTAGCGTCTAGGGCTAGGCCGCCTTAGTTCAAGGAAATGTCTAGAGCTCAGACGTTTCCCCTCACAAGCGTCTACGTAGCCGTAACATCTTAAAATGCCAGGTGTCAGCAAATTGTTTGTCCGTCTATGGGTCCAACTATCAGAGTCCAGACGTTTCACCCATGTGTCGCCTTTGAAGCTCTTCTTTTATGTGAAACCTTTACAGCCAGACTTTTTCCTTGTTTATTTTGGCTTCTTCCACTTTGTGAATGGTATTAAGGTGGTTTTCTCTCTCTCTCTCTCTCTCTCTCTCTCTCTTTCTCTTGCGTCATCTCTCTCTGCTCTCTCTCCCTCTCGGCTCTCTCCTGTCTTTCTGTCTCTCTCTATCTCTCCGTCTCTATCTCTCACTCTCTCTCCATCTCTGAGGCGTTTTTCCGGCGCGCCTCCGGCGACCGGAATGGGCTCCGACGACGGGGTATGAGGCATGGTGGTGGTGACCCGCCATGTATCCGGCTACCTTCATCTCCGACGACTCGTGAACATATATAATAGGTGAATTTAATTTAGGTTTTGATATTGTTAGTTTTCGTGTAGAGTTGTTTTGATTTGGGAAAAGATAAACGATCGGAAAATGGTTATCTTGGCTCGGTTAGTTTGTACGTTAGTTGTTAGACTAGAGGTCTCGGGTTCGAGTCTCATTCTAAACCGATTTTGTGTTATCATGGTTAAAAATCGTATAATTAGTATAAAAGTATTAAATATATAAAACTCATTATTTATAAAAAAATTTTATAATAATAATAATTATTATTATTATTATTAACTTTTTTATAAAAAAATGTATAACATTATAAATTCTAATTATTAGTATTAATATTATTGTTAATGTTATTGTTATTATCATTTTTTTATAAATATTAAAGTTACTATTATTATTTAAGATCATATTATTATTATTTATTAAAATTATATTTCTATCTTTTATTATTAGCAATAATATTATTGTTTTTATTTTGTGAACTCGTTTAGAACTCGAACCGACATCGAGGGCGGTATCATTATTTACTATCAATATTATTTATTATTATTATTTTTTTTATCAACAACATTTTAATTAATACAAATATCATTATTCTTTAACTATTGTTATTAGTATTATACAATATTAGAATTAATAATAATAATAATTACTGTTATTATTATTATCATTGTTATCTTATACATCTATATATATATGTATATATATCTAACATATCTTTTTAGAAATATTATTATCATTACCATCATTATCATTTATAACATTATTATAAACCTTATTACATATTCATTTTTATAAAACCGAACTCTTAAATTAAGCCCGTCTTGTTTCTATCTTGATATTGGTTTAGTTATTTAAAGGTCCAATAAAATAATATTATTTTATTTTAAATTATCAATTAAGTGCGAGTCACTAATCGTTGACAAACTAACCGGTAACCCGATTAACAACCGAATCGTCTCATTCATTGCTTCAAATATAATTTCAACTAAAGTTCAACTTCATTAATATATTTTATTATTCGTTTTCATTTAGCTTTCAAGTCGGATCTGTTAGTTTACCGTTCGAGCTTCATTTATTTGTCTAATTAGTTCTCAATTCATCAATCGAGGTGAGTACTTTCATACCCCTTTTCCATCTTTCGTTTTGGGGTGACATTTCATACCTATCAAACTAAATGCTTTACTTACTTGAATCTTAAACCCACAAACGTGATTGTATACTTTACTTGAATAATTGCTTGATTTGGTGTTCTATGCTTACATGTCATGTGCCTATGTGTTTATCGCTTTCAGTCATGGGGAAATCTATAAATCCTAGACCATTTGGTAATGGCAAGGTATCGTTAACGTAATGCAATTAACGATATTCTATTAAATCCTAGACTACTTGGCAACCCCTTGTAGCTAAGTGGCGCTAACGTAATTCTATTAGTGATTGTCAATTTATCCAATTTATTGCTTTTATTTATTGTTTTGTATACAAGTTTTGTGGCTTTTTATTACTATATACTTATATGCTCAAACTTATGAATTGCTCACCAACCTTTGTGTTGACAAACTTTATTTTATGAAATGTTACAGGTTTGACTTTTGTTGACTCGAGTGCTTGACGGAAAACGTTACCAAGACTATTAGGGTATTAGTAAAACGAACAATATGATTGCTATTTGTTTGTGTAGACGAGATGTGTTGTTTATTGATTTGTTGAAATAAAATGAGTTAAATAAATATTGTCACTTTAAATAGCGTCTTGTGTATTTGTCCAATCACGTTGCACCCCGGCATGTTCCGCCGCCTTTGGTCGGGGTGTGACATTATATGTTTGCCTAAAACTACTAATTTATTTACAGGTTTATTATTTACAACTTTTAACTTGTTTTTATTGAAAATTTTAAAGTAAAAAAGAAATAAGCAATGTTCGGGAATCGTTTGATGTTTGATCGAAAAATGCTCAATTCGATTTTGGCTCGTTTTGTAAATGAGCCGTTTGGTTCGGTTCGGTTTGTAAATGAGCCAAACAGTGAGCAAGCCTTCACTCGGTTCGGCTCAGCTCGTGAACAACCCTACCATGAAATGAAATTTGAATTCCTATTCAATTAATTAAAGTAATAACACAAGGCGTGAAACTAAACATGCCTTAATATATATTTAAGTATTGAATGTTATAATTTTAGTGACGCCTTTTACCACTTTTTACTGCTAGCACTCATAACTTACTTTAAATTGATATTGATAATAATATTATTTCTGATTATTGTTATATAATTAAGAGAGACTTAAAACGTGCTGCATAGTAATTTTAGAATAACAACAGTTTTACTAAAAAGTAAAACACTTTCACAAAGTTAGATATTAAACCCAATGTAGCACAAATTTATAAAATATAATGTCGACCCACATGCAAAGCACGTTGAATGTACATGCACCTAATCATCAGATTGCATGAGACTAGCTTGTTTCTTTATATTAATTAAACCTGATTATTATTATCTTATTCTAAATTATTATGAGCAATATTGAGATCAATATAGTAATATAACCATTCTACATTTCCACCAAGCAATAAAATAATTAAGATGAAAGAAGATGAATTTGTTTTGATCATGCATGATGTCACTTGTTGATAGTTTGTCAAACTCAAACGAATCAATTCTTTGCTATATATAGTTATATATATATATATATATATATATATATATATATATATATATATACATAAAATTAATAATTAAATAAATTTCACAAAAATATGTGGTGTATTGGTTCAAGAGTTAAATCATTATGAATACGATTTCCTTTATATTAAGCTTCCATGTATTGATGTTCTTATAGATTGATGTCTACATATCTGTCTTCGAACTCACCATGCATGTTTTATTTGACTGTCACAGTGTCATACATTTCTTTTATTACACGTTGTAAATGCAACGCTACATATATTACATCTTAGGTGAATCACATATCAGTTATGGATATATGAGAGGGTTCATTAATTTACTAACTTTTTTTACCTCATATAGTCATATATATCACCAATGTATATTTTGTGGTTGATCATAGAAGTGCTTTCTTGTTAAACATGCTATAAGAGAATATAAGAATGAATGGTCTTCTATGAAGTCAATACGTACGTACATACTCCACCCGTTTAAGTCAAAAAGAACCAAAGATTTTTTAACTAATGGCCCAAGCAGTTTCGGTATGAACCCATGTTTTTTTCTCTCTTTACTTGGTTAGTTTGACTTCATTCCTAATTTTATTAATTTGCTATGATATATGTTTCATGCATGTTATTGTTTTTCTTTTAAATATGTTAAAACTTTGATTTATTGTTTTTCTTTTTTTTTTTGTGTGTGTATCAACGATGTTTTCAACATTTTTTTTAATTGTAATCTTAATCTTTATTATTTTATGAGTTGCAATTTTTTTCCATTGCTTCATTTCTTGAAACATTGTTTATAACTTGGATAGTAATTGTAGTGGATGAGTATTGAGTAAGACGTTTTTAATTTCTAATTCCATTTTTAACTACAATTTTGATGTTTCTTAATAATTCTTGATGTAGTTCCAACTGTTTGCAACCAATGGGGTGGTATTCGATTGGTAAAAACAAAGTCTTTAACATCTAGGTTTGGGAATGGGAGGTCTTGGGTTAAAAACAATTGTTTTCATACATACTAATATATTAATTTCTCGCTACTGTCACTTATACTTGGGTTACAAATAAATTAACATTGTAATTGATAGAACAAACTCGTTATTGTCTCGTCGCAAAATTCGCAAAATTTGTGAATTCACCATTTGTTTGATTGATATAAGGAAGTTTATTGTAAGTTCAAGCTAAGAGATTACTAGCGTATAACACGATTACATGTTTACAAAGTGTACATAAACTTATATAGACAGACTATTTGTGAACTTCTTCATTAAAGATGGTCATATCACATGACACATCAACAATACATTTATCCTTTCACTCAGAATTCTAGCAATTCATATAGTTGGAAAACACATTTCATAATTATTCATCATTTTCAATTATTTATTATATCTTTAAAATTTTTGTTATAACAATGAATAACATGTTTGACATTATTTTAAGAAAATATAACTTCACCATAGAATCAAACATTTTATTTTCTTTAGTCTAAGTATAGTCTTGTTATACTTTTTCTAAAAAAACGAAGTTTGTTTATAAAAGTGTATTTTTGCAAATAACATGTGTGTGTAACTATAAATAGGTTGTGTAACTATTTTTCTAAGTTACCTACGGGTTACGTAATTATCATTATATGGTGCATAATTATCTATGTAATTATAACATTTTTTTCCTTTTCACAATTTATCATATAAACTTACTTGTGTAGCTAGTAAGTTTATATTATTAGTTTTATTTTTCCTTTAAGCGCCAAAAGGAAAAACGAAAAGAACACGTAAAAAATGTTGTGAGCTCAACCTCCCAACCAATTTGCTCTCATCTCGAATACTGATAACGGACATACCAATGCAATGTGACATATTAGATACAAGTTTCTCGTCCTTCACCGCCCAACTGGTGTTCATAATCATCCTTCACAGTCACCCGGAATATTGCCCGTGCTCTTATACCCATGATTTTTTTGTAGCAGGGGAAGCTTTAATAAAAAAAACGCATCACTAACAAAACAAAACTTTGTTATTAGAAGTTATATTTAATTAAAGTAGATGCTGCATATTTGTAACATCTGGTATCCAACCAAATGGGATGGTGTTTAGTGTTGTACTTTTGTAATTAGCATGATTAAGCGGAAGAGCTTTGCGATCTAATCATGTGATTCATGAGACTAAAAGCAGAGAATGAAATTAATTATGTTTTAAACATTCTGTTTTGTGGGGTCTTCAATTATTTGATACTCACTTTATCCCAGAACAACACATGTAATGTGATCCCTAAACAAATCTTTTAAATCGCTAGGAATATATTTACCCTTTTATAAAAATATAAAACCCAATAATTTAATCAAAGAAGTATTATGTGTCGATCATCCATACAAAATCAACTAAACAAAACTTATATTTTAAAAACCTTTTTTTAATATAAACTTTTTAGTAGTTGTACGTTATTAACGTTTTTATTTGTTCTAGATGTCTAAATGGCCGTTTTAGTACATTACCATTTTAACAGTTATATTTTTTAAAGTTTAATTTTATATTTTTTTTCTAAAATCTAATTAATGATTATATTAATCATTAGTTAAATTTTGACAGAAAAAAAAGCCGATTATGTATGTTTGTGTTTTCCAATCTAATTAAATAAGGGTTGTTCAAGAAGCTCGCGCTCGATAAAAGCTCGAATAAAACTAGCTAAAATAACTTGATTTGAAACAACTCGAGCTGAGTTGGCTTATTTTTGTAACCGAACCAAAATCGACCATGGCTCGGCTCGTTAGCCCGATCTTAGGCTCGTTTGACTTCAAAATCGAGCTCAAACCTAGCTGAGCTGCTTCATTTAATTTTGAGCTCGAGCTCGAAACCACACTTGCTCAGCTCAAGCTCGACTTGTGAGCAGAGTTATGTTTGCCCTATGTGTCATCTAACTTTTCACCTTTATATCATGATTTAAGTCTTATTTGAATCATTTGTAGCTATTAAAATTTTTGTCATTCCGTACTTTCCATATTATCGATAAGAACCATAGAGTAACGATGAAAACTAGACTTATTGTTTATGTTGAGGCCTTTGACAAACCATATGAAGTCGAAATACTAGGCACTTATATATAACCGATTCCACAAATAAACTGGGTAGCTTGCACCATTTTATCAACCAAGACTCATCACAATTTGCTCGTATCACAATTTGCTGAAGACTCATCAACTCAAACTCTCCTTTTCTTTTCAACGCCTCTCTAGACGAAACCTACTATCGAAGGCCTTTCATTCGAAGTAGTTTGGTTTCAAATGCCTTCTTTGAAATCCAATTGACCCATTAATCCATCTTGATCGAATCCGTCATGCTTAGTAACCTTTTACCAATTAGCATTATCATTAATTAAATTATGGTACATATAAAACGTTTTGTATTCCAATATCTAATTATATAAATTGTGATGGCAACATAACTATTCTTTCCCAAAGTTGGTGGTTTTACGAGTGCCCCATTAGTTTTGTTTTTATATGTTTTGGGAACTATATTATGGATTGAAGAAACTACATTAATCAACATAAAACTCAATTATTACAATTTTAAATATTTATTTCATCTAGGTTGGGGACCAATTGAACATGATGGTGATACCATTGCTAATTTTATTAGTTAAATCCCTCAAAAAGAACTAATCACAAAAGATTTGTATTAAGTTAGAATTGGATGTCTCTAGATTGTAACATATAAGTCATTAATTAATAAAGTACATGTTCATTCACCCAAAAGGATAAGAATATTGACATTAGAGACGAAATAAGTTTTGGATGTGTTTTATTGAAGTTTTAGAATAAGAGTTATGACCAAATTGATAGCATTTGTTGTTTGCCTTGTTAGGTTTTTAATAAGGAGTTTAGATATCCATTTTTACTTAGTATGTTTAAACTAATTTGTCTCACGTATATTACTATATTGTATAATATGGTGTGTAATACTAAACATTATCACAATATGTATGCATGTGCATGTGTGTATGCATGCGTCGGATTTATCGTATAAAAACAAGTTATCACATCAATCGAACAACTGAGAATAGTTAAAGCTCTATGGTAAGGCACCATAGTCATATAACAAATCAAAATAAAATACCATTGGTGGGTAGTTAAAAAGCATATTTATATACAAATATTTTTTTATTGTATTGGTTTATCATTCGTCTATTGTTGTAACATATAGCACCGCCCATTAACAGGTTTATAACATGACAAAATATATAATATCAATTAATGAACTTAAAAGTAATTAAAATGGTGTTTTTTCTCTTATAATGGCTTCCCTTTTAGGACTAATTTAGTGATTAGAGGTTTATTTATTTTATTATATTATAGGGTTTATTTATTATTTAGAGATTAATATTATAAACTTTTTGACGATTGTGAATATGTAGATTATTTTTTGGTGTAGAATAAAGTTGGATTCTTTTTCCAACAAATTGTTTAAATAGTAATATAAAACCAAGTAAAAACAAAACTTTTTTATGAATTGTCAAATTCCATTTGTTTTATTGGTAGTTCATTGGAATCTTTAATCTCACCATATATAAATGGGGAAGAAATTGACAATTAAGTTTCAAATATATCTTCATTTTGGTTTATGTTCTAGTTTTTCTTTCAATATATTTGTACTCAACAAATAAATACAATGAATTTGATCAAGATCTCATTTTTCTATTAACTTTGTTGAGATCAAAAGCACTAATTTAGTAATTTCCAATGGTTTAGTTGGGTTTAATGATAATGATTAAATCGAGATGACGTTCGATTAGTTTCTTCATAAAAGATTAAGTCGATATTAATTAAAAACTTGTTAATATAGCAATATTGTAACAAATTGATCATTTTCTATTGGAAATTTTTTTATGTTTATGTAGTTGATAAAATACTGATAACATATATAGTGGGTGACCAAAATTTATTTCATAATGCTTTATTAGTTTTATTATTAAAAAGCTAAGGCTTCCATGTTGATGGGAGAGTGAAGTCCTAGTTAATTGCAAGTTGTAATAGTGTATCATTTCTATGCACTTTTAAAAAGAGAGAAGTCAATATCACCCCTGTGTTCTAAATTGAAATATGTCCCATGTCTTAATATGATCAAGATATTATATGTGTCATTTGCATTTTTACTAATGACAAGTGGTATTTTTTTTTCTTTTGTGTGTGTGTCTTTGTGTTTGACTTTGGGAGTCAATAGGATTGTTGCTCATCTTAAAATGGTTATGCTATCATAAGTTGAGATTTTATACACATTAAAATATTTTGATTTTGTCTTCATACATGTGAGTATGTGACACATGAAATTAAAAAAAAATAAAAATTGGAGAGGGCTTAATTTACATGTAATGTAAGACTAGACGGGTGTCCGCGTGATGCAGCGGGAAACCCAGACTTTGGTAATCTCATTACAAGTTTATGTGTGTTCATTGTTCGGTTTGAAACCGTTCAAACCGATCATTGGTTTAATTTCACGTTTGATTTTTTTTCTTTAACTTTTAGCCAACTGATTTCAAGTTTCAACGGGGTGGTTTCGATTTTCAACGACAACAAGGTTACTTACAGTTTAAATCACAGTTTAATTTAAAAACCATCAAAATCATACCGCAAACATCTATTCGTAAAATGTTGTTTTTTTAACTGAAAAAAATATAACAATATGATAATCAAATTAAAGAGAATAAAATTCTCGTTTTTATGGTGCAATGTTTTATAAAAAATATTAACGTATAAAAAAGTTATGACCGTTTAAATTCTGTAGGTGAAGTTGGGTTAAAAGTGAAAATTAAAAGAGTATATAGGTAAAAGATTAGAAGTCATAGTTGTAATTAATGTTTAAATTTACAAAAGGTGATTAAAGCGAGAGGATCAAAATTATAACCATTTTTAATGATTTGAAATTGCACGTAATGTTTAAATTTACATAAGATGATTAAAGTTAGGGGATCAAAATTGTAACTATTTTTAATGATTTGAAATTGCACGTGATTTATCTCTTAAAAGACTATATTGTCATTTTCAATATGCTTTGTTGAGTTGTAAGTTATGTACTAAATTTTGTATTTTACTTAAAAGCAAACGTCTTAATTTGCCCATCTTTTCCTCATTATATATAGTATAGATGAGGGTGTTAATTCAAAATTCAGAAAAGAAGAAAAAAAAGTGAGTAAATAATTGATAATTAGGGAGTTGTTTAGAACATATCATATCTTAAACTAGGTAAATAATAATTGAGTTAATCAGATATTATAACAAAAGTTTTAATAATCAAAATAAAAAATACGAACCAGCATTATCTTCATTAAACAATCTTCATAGTCACTTTTCTATTATATCCATGTTGATGGATCGGAAGCTTCCTACTCCTCTCATGTCTTAAGACTTCGGTTCGAACACGTTATCCCAAGCAACGCAGTGTATCTTTCTTTCCTTGAACCTTCCCAATTTCCACCGCATAAATAAATTCATATTTTTTCTAACGCCTCAACAATTGTAACAAGTGAAAATTTCGAGTTCAAAGTATCAACTTTCCAAAGTCTAGGGACTAAAATTGCCAAAATCCAAAGTTAAGGGTTAATTATGAAAATTCTGGTTTCCTGACCCATCGCGCTACGCGATGGATCAGAAGAGAGACCCATCGTGTACCGCGATGGGATGTCTGACAGCGAGACACGTGGTATGCCATTGGTCCACACGTGGCACAACCGTCGCCACGTGTCCCGACACGTGGCCACACGTGGCACGACGTCCGCCATGTGTCAACACGTGGCACATCGCCTGCCACATGTCAACACGTGGCACATCGCCTGCCACATGTCAACACGTGGCACATCGCCTGCCACATGTCAACACGTGGCACATCGCCTGCCACATGTCAACACGTGGCAGACCTACCCTCTGCGTCATCAACCCTACGTCGCGTACCGCGACGGGTGCTCAAGGACCCATCGCGTACCGCGATGGGATCCAAAATTTTGCCTATAAATAGCAAGGTCGGGATCTCATTCTTGACACACCAAAACCTGCTCTCCTTTCTCTCTCTAACATCTCTCTAGCTTTTATAATTTACCTCGAAGTTCGTGCCTTATTTCCTCGATAAACGTGTCCCGATTTCCTTGTTTGTGTATCAACGATTCTTCGAAGTTGTGCCACCCTCCACCCACATACAACCAAGATGGTGTTTGTTCTCGAAGTTTGTGTCAACAAGTGTTGAAGATTTGGCATTCCTCGATAAGCGTGTCGAGTAAAGCGACATCGGAGTGCTGCTCAAGTCCCTAGGTTTCTATACGCCAACGAGGTTAGGCGTAATAACGAATTCAATATAATTTAATATTATATTCAAGGCTTTGGCCTTAAGTCGAGGTAATACTCGATACCTCGATAAAAGAAAAGGAAAGAAAACATAACAAAGAAACGAATGAAAGTTTGATTATTGAATATTGTGATACATATATATGTGTGTAAGTATATATGATTATATTCTTTGTTATGAAAATATTATTTATTGAATAAAGAATATTCTTAAATAATAAAAGAAAAAGATTACGTTTCTTAGAGAAGAAGAAACGTCGGGTTTTTATTATAAACTAAAGGTTTATAATTTACTTTTAAACTAAAGGTTTTTAAGTAAAAGAAAATGAACTAAAGGTTCATCGAGGATTGAGACAAGACTAAAGGTCTTAAGCCGGATCGTGTTTCCGACTAACAAATATTTATACTCGTACTATTGGTGCGAGATAAAGAAGGGAAAGACCCTTGGACGGTGAGTGAAGTCGATCCTAAAGAGATAAGGTGAATACGCCCCCAAACTTTTAAACTTGTTTTCAAATGAGTCAAACTTGTTATGTGAAATTGTTTACAAGGAACTATGTGTTCCTAAAACCGTTATAACTATGGGTATGAACCTACCCCTCAGGCTGTGGTATACGTATGTCTGGATCCTTACATAGGTGGTACTATGCGATGTAAGGGCATGATCGCACCACCCTTGGTCGTAGGACGCTCTCCTGCAGGGAGTACGACCTTATGTGTATATTTACAAGTACTTAACTAAGTCGAACGCTGCGGTGTTTGCTGAGGTGACCTAGAGTAGAGACTCTAATTTATAATGTGTTGTTTGACTTTGTTATTCCTAAGCCACGTTGGGCCGAGGCAGGCGTAGTCTCGAGGAGTAATAAAGTAAAAGAAGTTATTTTGCGTCAGCGTGTTCACCAGCATTCGTTGATGACGTATTTTCTTACATTTTGCAGGTGAACAATGATAGCACTTGGAAGTGACGAAGTGCTATAACTATCCGATGGCTCGGATTTGTTTTGTAATAACTTAATATGGTGGTTTGTAAACATAAACAAGTAATATTTTGTTAACTTAAACGGGTATTTTATAATCCCGTCTTTATATATATATATATATAAGTTACATTTTCGATCCTTAAAGTTTTATAAGTCTTCTGCAAATAAACGTAACTCTGATTTATTAACAATTATGGTACCAACTGATTGGTCACGCTCCTAGCCCTTAGACGGGGGTGTGACAACAATGATATTAGGAGCTTTAAATACGGAAATGTAATAGAGTGGCAAACTGCCGAGAACCAATTTATTAAAGCAATTCCGAGAAGGAAGATGTTTTGCACCCGTTGGTAGCGCCAAGTACTTGAAGGGGAATGAAGCAGCATTACACTTTAGATGCTTTGCTAATCTTCCCACTTCCGAATCCTCCACCCTATAGCGTAAACCTTACTCTTCTTGAAGTTTACCTTTGATCCCATGGCCATGTGAAAGCAACGAAGCACCCTAGTGAGGCTAATTATATTAAAGGGTGACCAGTCCCTAACAAAGATCATATAATCATCAGCATACAAGAGATGAGTGATTATTAAGCCATTGTTAGGGAGAGAAACACTTGAACATGTATTTAGCTAAGAGTATAACGTCTCAAGAATGATTAAGATGTCGTAATGAAAGGACGACAAAAGAATTTTGACATTTCACTTTTTTTATTTTTATACTGATGTACTTTGTGACATTTTTAAGTATGGTTAAGTTAAAATATAATCTTTTTTATTTTTTTTCTTTCAAAGCATTTATTCTAAATAAAAACATACAAATTCAGCATAAGTTACGTCTTGAAAAATAAAATAATATTATATGCATACCCATTTGATTATTCTTAGAAAATTAATATTCATAAAATGTAAAAATGAAAATTGTATAATGAGAATCAATCGTATGAGGTTTATCTATTTGAATTCTAGAAGAGTTCCACAGAAAAGAATTAAAATGTCAATTGATGCAACGGTAGTTCCATTGCTTTTCTTATGGAAGGTCGTCAGTTCAAGTCTCACTCGAGACAAAATATCATGCGCGAGCCATGGTTTTACTACAATGAGCCTTCGGGCGATGGCTTTCCTCTGAAGTTGGTAGCGGGCTAAATCACTACGTTGTCTGTGATCGTGGGCCTGAGCGGACTTTTGTCAATGGATGTACCCGGGACTTTGTCATTGATTCAAAAAAGGAAAAATAAAAAGGTAATGCAAAGTTGCAAACACATATATAACGCGGTAGAAAATGTGTTGGCGTCTCATGAGTTGATATTCACCAAATGGAATTGGGCCTACGTTACGCTTAATAAAAGTATTAGTGGTGGTCTAACTCCACTTAATAGCTGTAACCAACTAACTAAATTCTTCAGTCAACAACCATCGTCAAATAATACCTGAAATCATGAGATAAAATACATTAGGTAAGAAGAACTTCCATCGTTTTGTGTTAAGATAATGCATTAAAAAATAATTAAACTTTGCCTACCCAAGTAAATTTATTAACTATATAATCTTGCCAAACAAAATCCCAAAAGCTACATAAACACAAAGTCACTAACAAATTATTTTGATTCTTAAAAAAACATAAGACACATATCCAACCAATACAATCAACATCAAGTTAACCACATATAATTTTCATAAGTTGACAAATTAGTTAATCTTTTTTAATTAGACATTTTTTTATTATCACTTAGAGCAATAATGTAAACAAGCTTGTGAAACCTTCTCTTCCTGCCACATCTACGCCACATCAGCTTTCACATACCTATTTCACATCCATATTTTTCACTGGAAATACCCTGTGTGAAACAGAGTATGTCAAACCTCAATTATTTTATTATTATTTTTTTAATCTTTTGTTTTTTATATTATATAATAAAATTTTAATTGATTAATAAAAATTACAATACATTCAAAGACTAATAAACATAAATAAAACATTACAAGAAATGTTACAATAATTTTAAAATAAAAGCATCAATAAAAGTTACATAAATAAACTACTGATTGCTTGAACGAACGTGAATACATTCGATCAAGTCCGCCGTTAATGCGTCATGAATCTCTCGGCTTCGAATTTCTTGACAGTTTCTTCGTTTTTTGTCTTCGTTGATTTTTTCGTACATAGGCGCATCCTCATTTGGGTTATGTTGACAAATCGCTAACCCATTGTCCTCTAAAATCATATTATGAAGAATAACACAAGCGTACATAATGTTCCTCATTTTCACTTAGAAAAACACTTGGATGGACGATCCACAATGTGCCACTTAGACTTCAACACCCCGAATGCTCGTTCATTATCCTTTCTTGCCGCGTCATGAGCTTTTTTGAACGTTTGTCGTTTCACACTGATGGGTTGCGAAAGCGACTTGACAATTTTCGAGTAATCCGGATATATTCCATCGGCAAGGTAATACCCACGCTTGTAAAGCGTCCCTCTAAGCTCAAAAGAGGAGTCCGGGGCCGTCTCGTTGATCCAATCGTCGGCCGTCTCGTTGATCCAATCGTCAAATATGGGAGATTGATCAAGTAAATTTATGTCGTTGTTTGAGCTGGCAACACCAAAAAATGCATGCCAAAACCATAAGTCTTGGGACGCCACCGCTTCTAGAATAATACTAGGATATGGATGATCACCTCGTGCAAACTGACCATGCCACACAGTAGGACAATTTTTCCAATCCCAATGCGTGCAATCGATGCTACCAAGCATGCCGACAAAACCGTGTTTTTCGGCATGCTTCGCCTGTAACTGTTCAACCTCACTAGCCGTAGGCTTACGTAAATATCTACTACGATACAACAAAACAATAGCTTTAGAGAATTTGTAGACACATGACCTGATGTGTCGACCCGACATCTTCAAATATTCGTCGAACATATCACTAGCGG
This sequence comes from Bidens hawaiensis, assembly GCF_021521415.1. Taxonomy (NCBI): domain Eukaryota; kingdom Viridiplantae; phylum Streptophyta; class Magnoliopsida; order Asterales; family Asteraceae; genus Bidens; species Bidens hawaiensis. Next base: position 155,194 of record NW_027492132.1, on the reverse strand, counting down.
TTCCATACGCCATATAACGAATCGCGGCGGTACACTTTTGCAAGGTGGAGAAACCGACTCGACCTCTAGCATCAACCCGTTGGTTAAACCAAGGAACTTCTCGTTCGATGTCGTGTAGTATTCTTAAAAACAACTCACGACTCATTCGAAAACGAGTTTTAAACTCTGAGGCCGTGTAAACACACGGGGTGTTAAAATAGTCGTTTCGTAGTGCTTCGTGCGCAGCCACTCGGTCACGGTTTAAACGTTCACGTCGGGTTTCGTGTCGTATTGACGAACCCGAGTCTTCTTGTTGTTGCCACCACTCATTACACCCCGTTGCGAAAGCACGAAACATAGAAGCGTTTTTTTCTTCGCTCGAAGACGAAGAGGAATAAGATGGTGATGACATTTTTAAAAAAATAATAGGGAATTTTTTATAGATTATAGAGAGGAATAGAATAGTTTTGTGTGTTTGTTTCTATAAAATGAGAAGGTATTTATAGATAAAAAAAGGAAATGGAAAAAGTTTTTTTTTATTTATTTAATAGCCAACGGCTATATTTTAAAAATATTACCGTTGAATGGGGCCCACATGCATCTCTACACCAACATTTTGGCCGTGAAAGATATGGCGGAGAGGGGTTGGCGCCCCCTTCACGGAGGAAGGGGGTGGTGTTTTGCGCCCTTCACGGCGTCAAAGTAAGTCTCACGGGGGTCTCACGGCACCATTTCCACTGCTCTTACAGTATTTGAAATCTCACGATTTAGAAATTCAAATTAGTCATTATTTTGGCAATCTCAAAACTCAGAAGTGAAGAAAATGTCTACTTATGTAAACATTTAGGTGTATAAGATTATCCGTTTTGAAAAGGGTGAAACGAGCAAACGATGACACATAGGCAACGAGATGGAAAATGAGTTTTCACATTTCACCATCACTAGATCATCTATGAAAGGGATGAGTGAAACGGCAAAATAATCATTAGATGCAATGAAATAATTGGTCATATTAATAACAAAAATAAATCAAGCAAACAAGTATTCATGCTTGCTACCCTCATGGGGCGACTTTGGTGCCCCTTTCGCGCTAAAGGTGTTGCGGTTTGAGCTGATGCGGCTCTTTGGCGGTGAAGTTTCACACCCCGCAAGGGATGGACAAAAGATTTATGCATTATGTTTAATATGTATGTGGTAATTTAAACTATGGAGCATCATTTCTTAATACTTAGGGTTGATTGATGTTTCATGAAACTAGAATTGTGTTCATATCAAACAAACAAGCCAATGAAATTGTGTTCTTTCCAACTCGGCTATGGGCCTGGACCTTAGTTGGGCTTGGCCCATGTTACGCATGGGTTTGCTCAGGTGAATAAATTAAAGCAGCATTTTGGAACCCTTTATTAAAGCTGAACAGATCCATAAAACACCACTTCGGCCGGGCCCGTCATGTACACATGGTTATCCTCCTCCCTCCATTCAATCTCCAATGGCCCGCCCGGTAACTCAACAGTACAATTCTGCATAACACATAAGTATAAAAATAACATAATTAACAACAGTCTCAAAGGACATGAAATGTTTATATAGATCATGGGTATGACAATTAAAGTTAGAATTATGTAAACATACTCTCTCAGAACGACCCTCTAGGATTGCAGCCACAACTACTGCACACGCTCCAGTCCCACAAGCTAATGTCGCTCCTATATTCACATAAAAATATATAAATAAATAGTTATCCAATTTTGAAAAGAAAAAAAAAACTGTCTATTGCTAGATGCACAAAATAGTTAATGCAATTAAAGTAGAAGACTAACCAGCACCACGTTCCCAAACTCGCATTTTTAAATGTGAACGAGAGAACACTTGCACAAATTCTGCAAAAGTAACACAAGAAAGAACACAAGATAATAGATGTTTTAAACCAGAAAGTGAATACTAATCGAAATTTTATCGCTCCATTATTAAATAACTAATTAAAACACTAAAAGGAGTCTAACCTGTGTTGGTTCGCGCAGGGAACAGTGTGTGATGTTCAAACTTAGGACCGATATCAGCCAAATTTAATTCATCAACCACCAAATTCTGTTTAGATGCAAATATAAGTGACATGTGTTGGTGCATAAATTATATAGTAACAAAATTCGTCTATACTACAAAATAAATTTATAGAAACTAAATCATTACCTGGTTTCCAGTACCGAAAGTGACACAATGAGGATTTCCCATACTGACACATGTCACATTCCAGTTAACGCCATCTACCTCAATCTGTGATTTCACGACAGACTCATTTTTATTTGGTGGTATTTTAGTGGGAATATCCGAGGCCTTCAATACTGGCTCACCCATGTCGACTTTAACCTGGAGCAACGACAATGTTCAATCCACAATATTACAAGTAATGTCACAAAAGGAAGTAAGTAGAACAAAAAAGCAGCAAATAAGTTACAATTATTGAAAACGCAATTCATTAAAATTACCTTCCCATCAGGTTGTATCTCAGGTATGATCAATCCAGCACCCGTATGAACAGTGAAACTGTAAATTCCACAAAAAACAAAGATTATAACACAGAAACTGCAGCTAAAGATTCACATCCAATTACTAAATATAACTGTAATATACATAGTAACTTATTTGCAAGCCAAGAAACAGTTAACTTGTATATAAAAATTGAACGAAATATCGATTCTGCCACGTGTAACATAATCAAATTCAAAGACAAAACAAAATGACAAAGCTTAGCAATGTATACAAATCATATATACCTTTGCCTTCCATTTAAGTTATTAAGATCAGAAATAAACTTTGCAAAGCATCGAACTCCATTACCGCACATCTGATGAACAAACACCACAAAACACAAGATAGCCAATTCATCATTCCAGTTATTAATATGAAGCTATTAATTCAACTGTCAAGCATACGAGTAAAGATTTTCACCTCGGGCTCGCTACCATCGGAATTAAATATCCGCATAGTGTAATCAGTCCCATTACTTCCCGGCATTGCAAAAATCACTCCATCAGCTCCAATCCCAAAGTTCCGATCACATAACTTAACCGCTTGCTCCGGAGTCACTTTCGGCTCCATCGAATCCAAATTATTAACCTATATTCAAAACACCAAACTTATGTGCCCAATTAATAATAATCATTTCAATCACAACATTTCACTAGTATCATAAACTGATAATATTAAACTTTACCATGATAAAGTCGTTACCGAGGCCTTGATACTTGAGGAAATGAAGAGCACCGGTTGTTGACCGATCAACGAACGATGTCTGAGTCAGATGCTCCGTCACGCTCATTGCCGATACAGAGAATCGAGATTTAGGGTTTTGGATGGTTAATTTAGGGGTGTTTAATTGAAGAGTCAAAGACGAGGGTTTTGACGAGTAGGTTAGGTGAAATGATGACGGTGACGGAGAAGTAACGGAGAGTGAACGGATGTTTGAGGATGTAAGAGAAGCTGAGATGGTGGCGGCGATGGACATGATGGTGATTGGTGCGACGGCGGTCTGGTTGAACCGGAAGGATTGGGTTGGCGGCGGTTGCTTTATTTGTTCTCCAAGGGTTTAGTGGGGCGGGGGTTACTTATTTCAGCTGTTTCTGTTTGTAAGTTGTAACAGTTTAGTCGTTATTATTATTATTATTATTATTATTATTATTATTATTATTTTATACGTTTAAATTTGGTTTGTAAAACCGTTTGTAAGAAGAATCAGAAATCCACAAGCAGAGTAAACGATTTTTGTGAGGTAAAAGTAAGAGAGGGGAGTGAATGTGGTGATATGGACACGTTTGTCACCATTCTCGTTGCTCATAGCTCTAAGAATGTATGTTATGTGTTTGATTTACGAACGAAATCACCTAAACCACTAGACTCTGCCCATGGGTGAGCTCTCTCTCCTCAACTACTTACACGTGACGTAGCATGATCATATGTTACCATAAATATTTATTATTCTTTTTCCTTCCACATTTGCGACCTTAAGGGTGCACTCCATAGCAAGCTTAGAATTCGTTTGATAATATCATCGCCACCTATATAGGTATGTGTGGCTTCAAATCCATGTGGTATCCTTTGTCACTTAATCAACCTATGTTTATATTGTATTTATTTTAATTTAAATTAATAAGAACAAAAGGTTATAAGGTACTTGTAGGTATGTTTTGCTAAGTGATTTTATGATTTGTGGGTACTTGACAACCCTAGACATTTTACGTCATGTGACGCTCAGTCAACATTTCAAAGTTTTGCAAAAAAACAAGTGTAATAGGAAAAAACTCACATTTCTTCTACAATCATTACCCTTCTCTCTCCCCTCACACACAAAATGCCGGTTCCTTACATTGTATACACAATGTTAACATCCAAAACGTCACCCAAAATGTTGAGGAGGGCGGTGTTTTAGAGCATTTAAACCTTAAATGGCCACCAAAATACTTACGCATGGTCTTATAACATTTCAAATGATTTGGTTATAGGTTAATCATAATCATATACCTTTTACTTTTTAAATTATCAAACCTTTGTCATATTTGTATTGGATGTTAGTACAAACATGTGGAATTTTAACTAAAGTTGAATCTCCCGTTTATTGAATAAATAACAAATATATAAACAAGCACATTATAATTTGAAAAAACCCGCACTGCTAGCTTTTATTATAATATGAATGAAAGATACTTATTTAAAAACTAAAACAGTAGAATATCATAGGCATAACTCAAAACTTTTATTGAGGGTTCGGAGGACGGCTATTAGCAGCTGAAACTCTGGAACCCCACTCGAGCAACTCTTTGCTCGTGTCATCCTTGTGAGCAACCACTTCAATGAAACAGAAACAATACTTCTTATCTCCGGTTGCAGTCTCTATTGCTACAATAAGATCTTCTTCACAAACCACCTTCAAAATCGCAACAACTTAATGGTTAACAATTATGAACTAGTGATATTTATAAATAAACAAGTTAAATAACTGTTTTACCTTAGTAGTCCAACATTTGCCCTCACCGTTGTGGATCGCATCAACCAATCCCGTGTAGTCCCAGTTCTTGATCACATAGTAAGGCCCATCATGGATTTCAACTTCAATGGTGTAACCGCCGTTGTTGATCAGGAAGATGATTGAATTCTGTCCACATCACAGCATTGTGGGCACATCTTGGGCCGTAACCTATAATATTATCAATCGATAAAAACGAGTCAGTTTTATAAAATCTTGACTTAGATCAACAAGATTATGGTTAAGTTGTTTTGTGTACTTGAAAACTGCCATCACCAATGCAAGCTATCACCCTCTTATCAGTAGCAGCCTGTGCATACCCAAGAGTAGCACCAACAGACCACCCTATCGAACCGTATTGCATCTGGAATTCATACCTACAATAACCGTTTTCAAATATCAAAACGTTTATCTGTAACATAACTTAAAAATAATAACAGTAATGATTAATACTTACCCACATCCTTTTGGTAGTTTTAGTTTCTGGCAATTGTACCAGGAGTCACCTGTTTCAGCAATCACAGCAGTGTCACTAGACAACATCTTTTGGATGTGTTCAAACAGAACATTAACCCTTAACGGCTCTCTAGGAGCCGATTTCAGAGGATGCCCTTCGGGAACAAAGATCCTATGATAGTTTTCATAAGCAGTGGTGTTTTTCTTAAGCTTTTTGGCTAAAGCTTGCAAGAAATCCTTCATCAGAACGCAACCAAAAGTCAGTCCATTTCCAACTATGACGCGATCGGGGTGAACAATAAGCGCTTTCTCCTTTTTGAGAAGGAGAGAGTAACCAACAGAGCTGTAATCATTGAATATAGGACCAACAAAGATATAAGCATCCGCTGATTCAACAATTTCAGCGCAAAATGCTGTGCTTACAGCACCCCAGTATGTCCCAATGAAGTGAGGATGGTGCTCGGGTACTAGCCCTTTTCCTGCTGGTGTAACCGCAAGAGCGTAACCAGAAGCATCTGCCAATTCAACAAACGCGTCGCTTGCGCAGGAAACACGCAGTTTCGGTCCACCAACCATTACAGGCTTGACTGCTTTGTTCAAAAAGTCTGCTGCAGCCTCAACAGCTGCTTCCAAACCCATCTGATTACTCAGCCTACATAAACAAACAAACAAACCTCATAAGCTCAAAGCATGTATAAATGTATAATAAATCACACACATAACGTAACATATATATTACATACTTCGGAGCTAAAGAAAATGGAACTGGTTCTCGGCTAAACGTAGGATGAGGAATTGCAGCCAAATTACAGGCTATGCTGATGTAAACAGGCTTGCTCTCTTTCAGAGCAGTCATCGATCAGTTCATGTGCATCTTCCAAGTTATTCACCACAGCCTGCATTAATAAAAACTTAACAAGTTAAGCTAGATAATATCAATGCAGTATTACTGTGATTAGGTCCATACTATGCACACCTAGAAATCTGTCTAGCATCAAATATTTAGTGAACTTTACATTATTTAACAGAAACTGCTAATCAATATTGAAAAGGACTTTTAAATATTATATATTATTATGTGTGTGTGTGTGTGTATATATATATATATATGTGGTGGTGATGTTAAATGTTTTTTTCTCTAAATATGAAAATAACTAGTTTTTCTTATCCCAAGCGTTGCGCTAAGCAACTGGTAAAATTACAACGTTGGTAAAACCCGAGCGCTACGACACAGTTGGTAAAATTTGAGTGTTGAAACCCAAAAAATTAATTATGTCAAGTTAACATATAAAAAAACAAAATATTTAAAATGATGTTTATTTGGTTGGCAAACCCGAGTAGTGGTAAAATCCATGTTGTCGGTCTCGGGCATTGAGGCGGTAACTCAACATGAATTCGGTCGATTTCGATTACTTTCATAATTATGGTACTAGAGCTAAGTAATGAATATATATATATATATATATATATATATATATATATATATATATATTGAGGTGGACCACTGACCCGGGGAAGGGGTCAGTCGGTAAACTTGCATGTTGGTATACATGTCTGATGAGGCGGTGAGTCTACGCTAATTCGAAAATATAACAAAACAAAAAAATGACATTGGTTTCCATTACATTTGTTTTGGTAACAAAACAAAACAAAACAAAACAAAAACAAAAAATATATATATAAAAAAATCATTGACTAATACGGTGCTGCCAAGTGGTCCAATAGGACACTTGGGGCACCAAAGTTGTTATTTATACATAGTAATGATAATAATGTTTTTTGTTTCAGTTCCGGTATCAAAACAAACGTAAACATAACCAATAACGGAGTAACATAACAAGCATAACCGACACCAAAGGAATTCGTAACCGCAACAGTCTTGTGTATAAAACATACCAACTAAATGCACGTTAATGAACATACAAAACTAGTTTAATTAAACATTCATATATATATACATACGTACCTGATAGCAAGTTATCGTCTGAAAGCAACGAAGCTCCTGACTAAAATCCGGCAATCCAATCGTATGATTGAGAACTCTATTAGTCCCATAATCATTCGAATTCGGTCCACCAACAATACACACAACCGGCATTGAGCACACTAAGTCCACCAACAGTGAACGTAACAACACATGCACCAACGCCACGAGACCTAGCGTAACCGTCTGCAGCGTATCCGGCATTGAGCTCGTTGCAACAGCCAATGAGGTTAAGACCTGGCTCAACAATGAGATGATCAAGCAAAGTCAGGTTAAAGTCACCGGGAACTGAAAACACGTCGGACACGCCGATCTCGACGAGACGGCGTGCCAGGTGGCGGCCGAGTGTACCGACGGTGCCGTTGGGCATGGTGACGTCAGAAGCAACGATTTTGGTCTCCATAATATTATTATTTTTTGACTTGGGAGTGAAAATTCAGTGCGGAAAATTGAGAGTTATGGAAATGTATTTATAGTGGGAGTGTTTTGCGTGTGGGAGGGGATAAACTAGTTTTGGAATGTTCGAAAATGGGGAAGTTATTAAATTATCGGTATATTCATAAACATATACTTTGATTTTGTTTAACAAAATTAGACAGCCTCTCTAACTTGAGACAAAAGTCGGAGATTTTTAAAATAATTATAATAAAATAGTGAAATTATTCAATGTTAAAATTTAAGTGGATAATGAGTAATGACATGAGAGTGATGATTAAAACTTGAAATCATAGTGATGAGTTTCACACGGAAATTGAAGGTAAATTTTACCTTTAAACGTTTTTCAAATAAAATAACATAAGTGATAAAAGAAATAGTAGAGCATTAATAAAAATATAAACGTTTTTCACACGAGTTCTTGAAATTTTATTTTTACTTTTTAAAATTAACCTTTTTTTATTTTCAGAATCTAGTCATAAAACTTATTACAGCTAATATATATATTTTTTTAGTTTTCAAATGATTAAAGAAATTCTTTAAATTTTGGATACATGAGCATCCCTGATAAGGACTACGATAAACACAAAAAAACATGCATAGTCATGGCACGTCATAAAAACATCATTTTTTTAAAACGCTCATAACCCACCCAATAAAAAAATTTAAAAACACTAAAAAACATTATCACATCATTACCACCTTTTAGGCTTTTACACCAAATGCCCACCACCTGCAAAAGGGTCAATGTCCATCTCATTTTTAAAAATGTGTTCAAAAAATTTTGTCCGCAATAAGAAAAAACTAATGACGAGTAAAAACACCAAAAAAAACAACCCTTAAAATGCCTTATTGTGTATGCTCTAAGATTTTGCATATTCTCAAAAGACACGTTATAGCTAAAATTATTACAGCTAAAATACTTTTTGTATTTTTTTTTCAAGTAGTCAAATGTTTTTAAAAATTCTATAAATTTGGGATATAAGGCTAAACGTAGTGGGCAAGAAAAGGGGCAATTTTGGGGCGATTTTTTGGAGGAACACCGCCCCCCCCCCCCCCCCCCCCGGCGATAATTGGGCGAAAAGTGTGACATTCGTCAAATTTGAGTCTCGAGTTATATTCGTATTATAAACTTTTATTTTGTAAAACCGCTCAATACTTTTAAAACCTTATTTAATTATTGTATAATATTACTATATATCTCGATCATCAATAAATCGATATTTGTCATATTATAGAGTCGTCAAGAAAAACATAAGTGGTTCAAACTAATTGTCGTTAAGTTGTTATAAGCTTTTAAAAACCTTTAAACTCGTTTTAAACATTCATGAAAACTTGAGGGATCTCTTGTGTAAATATGTACATATATAACCCAAACAAAACCCTAACCCTACCATATTAAACTCCCCACCCCATCTCTTTCTCTCTGGGTTCCGGCCGCCGCCGCCGCCACTCCGGCCGGCGCCATTTCCGGCGAGCACCACTACCTCCAACACACACACACACACAACACAAGCCGCCACCCCTTTCATCTCTTCCATTTTCCGGCGACCGGAATAGCTCCGGCGACACCTCCGACGACCACCACCGAGCTCCGACACCACCCTCTCTTTCCCCCTGTACCTCCGACGCACCACCACCACCCTCTCGCGCTTCCGGCAGCCCCTTCTTCCTCTTCGGTTTCGTTTTCCGGCGACCGGAAAACCGGCCTCCGTGCTTTCTCCCCCCTATCATCTCTATCTCCGTCTCTCTCCCTCTCTCTATCTCCGTCGATCTCTCTCTCTGTGTTTATCTCCCTCTCCGACTCTCTCTCCCTCCGTTTCTCTTTCTCTCCCTTGTCACTGCCCTCGTCTCCGGCGGTTTTAGCTCGGGTTCTTCCCGGGGTAGAGCCACGAGTATATACACGTTTTATAGGTAAAGTAATTTCGGGTTTTAGTGTTATTAATTTTCATACATCGATTATCGGATTTAAATTGTTAATAACTGGTTTGGTTGTATCGGTTTTAGTTTTGGTTAAATACTTTTAAACGAGTTGGGCGTGTATAGATTGTTTTGATTTGGGTAAAAGACGAACAACCGGGTAATAGATATATTATGTTCTTATGGGTTTAATTATTTTGATTCGGTTGGTTTGTACAAAAGTTGTTGAACTAGAGGTCACAGATTCGGGTCTCATCCTAAACCGGTTTTAGCATTATTTTTATACTTGACAAATTGTTGTTACTATTAGTACAAATATTACTACATAAAATAATAATAATAATAATAATAATAATAATTATTATTATGTTAAACTTACTATATATGTATTCATTTTTAATATTAATATTATTAGTATCATTATTCTTATAATTATTAAAGTTATTATTATTAATAAAATATCATATTATTATTATTTAGTAAAATTATATTTTTATTATTTATTATTAACAATTTTTGTATTTATTTTATGAATTCGTTTAGAAATCAATCCGACATTGAGTATAGTATCATTATTTACTATCAATATTATTTGTTATTATTATTATTATGTTTATCAACAACACTAAATAAAAAAACAAGATTTCTATTCTTTAAATATTATTATTAGTTTTATACTATATTAGTATTATTAATAATAATTATTGTTATTATTATTATCATCATTATCTTATACATATATATATATATATATATATACATATCTAACATATATTTTTAGAATTATTATTATCATTACTATCATTATCATTAATAATATTATTATAAGCTATATTATCAATTCATTTTATGAAAACCGAACCCTTGATTTAAAACCCGTCTTGTCTCTTTTAATATTGGTTTAGCTATTTAAAATCCCAATAAAATAATATTATTTTTATTCTAATTATTAATTATGTACGAGTCCCTAATCATTAACAAATTAACCGGTAATCCGATTTATAACCGAACCTCATCGTGCATGTTTCAAATATAGTTTCATTATGGTTTCAAGTTCATTAATGTATATTACATTATTTATTTTAGCTAAGGTGTTTATCGTTTCAAGTTGGATCTGTTCGTTTACCATTCGAGCTTCATTTATTTATCTATTTATTTCTCGGTTCATCAATCGAGGTAAGTACTTTCATACCCCTTTTCCATCTTTCGTTTTGGGGTGACATTTCATACTTATCAAACTAAATGCTTCAATTACTTGAATCTTTAAACCCACAAACGTGATTGTATACTTTACTTGAATAATTGCTTGATTTGGTGTTCTATGCTTACATGCTATGTGCCTATGTGTTTATCGCTTTCAGTCATGAGGAAGTCTATAAATCCGTGATCTATATGGTATTCTCTTATAGCACGGTGTCGTTAACGTAATGCAATTAACGATATTCTATTAAATCCTAGACTACTTGGCAACCCCTTGTAGCTAGGTGGCGCTAACGTAATTCTATTAGCGATTGTCAATTTATCCAAGTTGTTGCTTTTATTTATCGTTTCGTATACAAGTTTTGTGGCTTTTTATTACTATATACTTATATGCTCAAACTTATGAATTGCTCACCAACCTTTGTGTTGACAAACTTTATTTTATGAAATGTTACAGGTTTGACTTTTGTTGACTCGAGTGCTTGACAGAAAACGTTACCAAGACTATCAGGGTATTAGTAAAACGAACAATATGAATGCAATTTGTTTATATGAACGAGATGTGTTGTTATTGATTTGTTGAAATACAATGAGTTAAATAAATATTGTCACTTTAAATAGTGTCTTGTGTATTTGTCCAATCACGTTGCACCTCGGCATGTTCCGCCGCCTTTGGTCGGGGTGTTACAAAAAGGGGCGGGATATATTTGTCGCCTACGAAGATGGAAAGAAAATAATATAATAATAATGCCGTTGGGTAACGGCTATATATAAAAAAAATTTAATTTAAAAACTTAATATATATATCAAACTTTATCTAACCATTTTCACCTTATCATACACAAACACAAACATAAAAATACCAATCATTTTTATTATTTTCATACTTCTTCAAACTCAATGAGTTCCCCGGATTCCACGAACATTTTGGATCAATTAATAAACGAGAGTCGAAGAATTCATCAGATTCACCGACAAGTGGCGGAAGAGAATTTAAAGGTCACGAACGCGGTTCGGGCCGTCGTCAATAACATGGTGTCCGGCTCTGCTCCATCTACGGCACCACGTAGACGGCCATATATCCTCCGGGATCGTACGCAAGCGAACGCTCGTTTGATGAACGACTACTTTGACCAAACACCTACATTTAACGACGCTATGTTTTAACGTCGTTTTCGGATGTCCAAGCGTTTTTTTTTGCGCATCGTTGGAGATATGGAGCGGGAGTATGAGTATTTTCAACAGAAACCCGATGCAAGAGGATATTTAGGATTCTCCGCCATCCAAAAGTGTACTTCGGCTATACGCATCCTCGCATACGGCAACACGACCGATATCAATGACGAGTATTTAAAGATGGCTGAGAAAACAACGAGAGACGCGTTGGAGAATTTTTGCATCGGTAATATTTAAATTGTTTGTATTAACTATTGGTTTTAATATAAATATTGTTTAATAATTTATTTGTATAGGGATAATACAATTATACTCTCGTCGTTATCTGAGGATTCCTACTTCAAACGACCTGACTCGCATATATGATATACACGAAAGCAAACATTCTTTTCCAGGCATGATCGGGAGTATAGATTGCATGCATTGGGAGTGGGCCAACTGTCCAACCGCATGGCGAGGTCAATACACTCGTGGTGACCATGGAGTGCCAACGGTTAGTCTTCAAGCCATTTGTTCACACGACCTATGGATTTGGTCAGCCTTTTTCGGCTCAATCGGGTCCAACAACGATATAAACGTTCTCAACGCGTCACCCGTGTTAGAGTATTACATCAGCCGTAGCATACCGGTCTTACCGTTTTATGCCAACGATACCTTCTATCGTCACGGATACTATTTGGGAGATGGGATATATCCAGAGTACTCGATCATCGTCAAGACGTTTCAAGACCCTATCGAAGAAAAAATAGATTATTTTAAGAAGAAGCAAGAGTCCGCGAGAAAGGATATCGAGAGGTGTTTCGGGGTTCTAAAAAAACGTTGGCATTATGTGAAAAACCCTTGTCGTGTATGGACGTTGGCAAAAATGAGCGATGCCATGTATACGTGTATCATATTGCATAATATGATTTTAGAAGACGAGGGAAAAACAATATGTCAACACTATATACCAGGAAGTGTTCCAGAACAGTACCCTGAACCAACCCAAGACCAACGAACGTATAACATTCACCGGCTCACATCAAGTGATATACATAACCAACTGAAAGCGGATTTGGTTCAACACGTGTGGGATAATCGTCCCGTTGAGGAGGACGAAGACGAGTACGATGACGAAGACGAAGACGAGGAGGAGGACAATGACGACGACGGGGACGAAGACGAAGATGAAGACGAATAGATTAGTTTTTTTATGTATATTTTTATTTCGGTGTGTTTTTTTTATTATAATTTATTTTTATTATTCGTGTATTTTTTTTAGTTTATGTATTTTTTTGTATTTATTTTTTAATTTTAATACATTTTTATTTAATTATTTAAATAAATTAGTTTTTATTTAATTAGTTTAGTTATAAAAAGAAAATAATAAAAAAACACACTGTGGACCCAACTTGTAGCCCCTACACCATTATACCCCAAAAACAAATTTCCACTCCATGCTGACTGGGCGCCACGTGTCACAATTCGCCCCCAATTGTAGTCCATCCACTACACATAGCCTAAGGTTTTGCATATTCTCACAAAGTCACAAGAGACGATATAGCTAAAATTATATATCTTTTAAAATGTGTTTATAAAAACAATTTTTTTCAACTAAATATCTTTAATTAAAACAACGTAAGATAGGTAGGTGTTGCATATCATTCGGGTAACAAAATTTTACATAGGTGTAGTCGTGTAGACATGTAGTTTATCACTTTCGAGTATAACTAATGGTATTCGCCGCAATGCATTTGGTTCACGAATGGTGCCACCAGAGCCATAACAACTAATCCCATTGATGACATCTCTCTGACTCTCCTTCCCACAAGCATTCACGATTCATTCTTTTCTTGGTGGAGACTGGAGAGTGACCCGAATTCAGAATTGGATTTCCAATTCCAGGCCCAAGTGAATCTCGGCCCAGATTTGAGAAACCATTTTGATAAGGGTCTGGGTCTGTCCAATAGATTTAATTTTCCTAGGCCGAAACGAAATCATAGCCCAATGCCCCAATATATTACTATCGTCAACTCACCGCTACAACTAAAGGAGTTTGAGACAATGAACCGGTAATTTCGGCTTGATTGCAATATATGCCTCATATCAGGTGCCAGGTGGGTACATGAGTATTCAATGCTTGTTAGTTTGTTAAAAGTTATTCTTTAGAAGTTATTCTTTAGAATCTCCAAGTACATTTCTTACAGTTTTAATTTTTATATAACTTTCGTACCCAACAAAATTAAAGATATAAAAACTAAAAGAATTACTGAAGTCATCAAAGGAAACATGTACGGACGTGTGTATGTTTCTGGTAATTGGATTGGATATTCATACCTATGTAATGTTTTAAAACTAATCTAGCACCAAAATGTTGGTCCTGAATATTTCGAGTTTCAGATTTAACGGTCTAAATGAGGATCGTTTGCCACCCTAAATGAACTAATTAACGTCACATTCATTTTTTTTAAATAATAATTAAGACATTGAAGTCTTGGAGTAAGATTTGAAGAATCTTTGTGATCACCGTACCCTATTCTATGAAAGAAGGGGGTTTGTTTTTCAAACGAACTGTTTGTTTTATATTATCAAGTTGGGGACAGCATTATATTTTTTTGGGCTATGTTTTTTTGTCCTTTCCCAATAACGTAATCCAGTTTTATGGGACATTTAATTATTAAAGACTTTTGGTTTAGAGAGAGAGTGATTAATCGGTTTGGACTAATAAAGTTTCGTTATTTACTACAAAAAGTGGTCGTCTTTGGAATCAAATACGAGGACATTGTATTTTTCTAGAACCAATGACTTTGCATTTACGTTTACATAATTTGCTCAACAATGATAATAGATAATTAGGGACCGTAATAAGTCGAGTTTGGGATGGGTTTCGCTACTCACGTTTACATAATTTGCGATCAATACTATCATAATCAACATCAAATTACGATAATTAGAACTAATATACATATAGGGGAGGGTTGACCTAAAAACAAGTAGTTTTCTAGGAAGACTAAGAATAAATCATAGCCATTGAATCATATTAATCAATAGTTGAGATTTAAAATTACCAAAAACCGTCATAGTTTCCTAGAATTACTCTTTTATCATTGTAACCGACATATTTTACTAGAATTATTCTTTCACCATAGGTTTTAATGCTAAATGTCAAAATTCTATTGGTTCTTACCATTCCTAGGAAACTACTTCTTTTTATTTGAACCATTTTCTATATATTTGTGGGTATGTAATAATATCAACAATCAAGTGACGAATGCGATTTTTCATGAGTAGGGGTTGAGGAACTATCGGATCAAAACAATGCGTAGAACAAATAATATTAACATAATGACCTAAAATGTTAAAACTGACACAATTTCACGCAACAAATAATTCGTCTTCCTTTGAAGGGCGCATATCAATTTTCGGATCAATTCTTGAATATTTGATGTAACTTAAAGATTTCGTAATTCTACATCAACCAATAACCAAAGGACAAATTCTCAATGTACATATTCTCGAATGTGTGATGTAACTTAAAGATTTCGTTGTAATGGAATCATTTTTTAAATGCGTAAACCAATAACCAAAAGACAAGTTTTTCAATGTACATATTCTTTAGTTTTTAACTTTAACCGTTTGTTTGAAAAGTATTTCTTTTTGTGAAACTTGATGAAAAAAATGGTTTGAAATGCTTATTTCTACAGTTTGTGATATTATGGATTTGGATTGAAGTTGTATAAAAGTTTATTCTTCTTTTTTTAATCTTTAATCGCAGCTTAATTATAAAGCTGCATCAACATATTGTTTGGAGAATCCCTGCTTGTATACTAGTGGTAAGAGACTTGGGTTCTCTAGTGAGACCCACGTTCGATCCCCACTTTTGTCACTTTTAGTGGATTATGACAATGAATTATTTGAGCTAAGTCTTGCGAGGTTGTCAACTCGAATCCCGAGCCCACCCGTGTTTTGGTCTCACTGTGTTTTATGCCAGAGACATCTGCTCTTCTGGTGACACAACGACTGTCAAGTGGTAGCCGACGGTAAGGTTTCCCGGAAGAACACCCAAATCAAACTCTAAAGTCAGCCGTCGGCATGAACTTAGTTAGGATAACATCGTCTGACCATAGTGGGACAATGTGGCTCTTTAAATTTGGAGAATACGCGGCCTAACACACAAGAAAGTCGTCGTTTAAAAAAAACATGTGGTTTGGAGGTTCTTTTAGCGTCCCTACGTACTTTCGTCAATTATCATGTCATATAATGATATGATGAATGTGTGGATTTTGAATGATAATGTTATGTACGAACGATATGATGGGCCCCAAATGAATATGAAAATACCATTGAGTCTAGCGGAATAGATATAGAGAATGTGATATGTTATGTCCTTATGCATATGGTAGTATGTGAATGACGAGAGCAAGGTTATGGGTTAATGAAAATAACATGGGTGTATACATGGTGTGCTGATACAGTGATACTATTTGTGGAAAGGATCATAAGACCGATAAATGTCAAAAGAATGCATAAGCCGCGAGAATGTGAAATAAATTATGGGATGAGAATAGTCAAATGATATGTGATGCATATATTGTCATCGGGATTGGTCATGAGCTAAGGTTGATGGGCAAGGGTACATTGTTCATGAGTTATTGAGTTATAAGACATGATAGCGTTTTGTGATCACAAGATTGTATCCATTTAACAAAATTTCTATATTAAAATGTTGCTTTCATTAGTTTTATAAATTAATCATGAAACGATTAATCAAAAAGTTAACGTGTATTTCTTTAAGAAAAGTGAAAACTGAACTGTCAAATCGTAAGAGCTTCAAAGTTAGATTTAATTTATTTGGTATGCTATTTACTATGGTAAAAATAATGAGTGTTATTTAGTTTTATAGAATACTTTAATCTTATTTCTCAAACTAGGGTCTATTTAATTTGCGTTCAGGTTTATTGAATAAAACAAAGAGTCCTGATATATCATTTGATTATAAAAACCAATTGTTTGAGTGTGTTTTAAGGGCCTTATTTCCAACATTCTTGAGGTTCTCATGCCCAACAAAAGCCGTGATTTACCTTATTCAATTAGTTAGCACGAGTCAAGATTATACAGCTAAAAACACATTTCGTTAACTATTATGTAACAGCTCTCTCAATTATTTATATTTTAGTCTAGTTTATACGGTTAAAGACACACACATCTTTGGTCTTCCCAAACAAATCCCTTTTAACCATCTTTTAGTTCCGTAACCAATTACAAATTCTAATATGTGGTTGCTTGGTCAAGTTTTTATTGGCTTACGCTATCTATTGTCACAAATTTTCTTGAAATTTTGCTAAATTAATCATTGATTATAAAGATTAGATGAGTGGGTGCCTAATTTGATGCATAATATATTATAAACTTCTAACTTCCATGATCAAAGTCGTAAAGATACTTTACAATGCTAATATATAGCTTTTTAGGCAACTAATCTAAATCTAGTTGTGTACGTAATATATATTGGTACAAGATTTATTTATTGGCATCCTTATATGACACTGAAGAGGTAGATCCCAGCAGAGCCCAGTTGGACACACAGACTCACCTTGAAAAGGGACGTCTGCGCAGTTCAACCCGCAAGACTCCTTAACGGACGTCTGCGCGGTTGAACCCGCAAGACAAAACTAAAGGAACGTCTGCGTAGAAACCAACTGGATCAGCAGGACCCACCACGCTCAGAGACGTGACGTCCTCACGTGCGGTACGCAAGCTGTCCCCGCAGGAAACGCCTCCCAATGGTTTCCAGGTACTCCGCCTGTTCCCGCAGTTACGGATACCAGCCATCAGGGAAGGCCACCCGCGCAGCATGGCTACACGCACAAGGCTTAACTCTCATAATAATTCAGCAGTCACCTGAAGAAGGAATGAGCAAGCCGGGAACATTCCCGCACAAAGGCGGGAGGGGGAATACTCCCGCCCAAATGAGCCAGTCCGTACGATACTGAGGATCTTTTACTGTACCTGACGAGGTATGGGCAAAAGATCTGTCCAAAGATACGACAGCTCATTGACAACAGTATGGTGAGCAGTATGCTCTTGTACTGTATGTCACTATTAGCCGCTACCTACTCACCAACTCCTGACATACCACGTGCATAGCCTGTAGTTGGTGAAAAAGGAATAGTACACAGCAGGCCTGGTCACTATCAGCCGCTGCCTACTCACCAACTACCAGCATGGCACGTGCGTAGGCCACTGTTGGTGGAACAGGAATACTATTCAGCAGGCCACACCTCCTTGGAAACCTACCTTCGGCTATAAATACCACAAATGGTATGACCATCTGATCTTAACATAACATATCATATTATACCTGATATCTGCTCTAGCAATCTCTTAATATACATTTATATTTAAAGAGCAATCTAGTCTGATTCTCACGCCGGAGGGTGGTCACAAGGAGGAACCCCCCCCCCCCCCCCTTATCAGTGACAAGCTCACGGTGTCTGTTTTGCAGGTTATCAGAAGAACCATCTTTGCCGGGTCTAACCCCTCGTGGGAAACATCTATCTAACCCCCAGGTTACCTGTAATCTGCCCGGGGTCCGGTTAGTGTTTCTTCATTGGCGCCATCCGTGCATAAAAGCTAGAACTTCATTTTTCTCCAGTTTTTTCAAACTTCTGGAAAGATGGTTAAAGAAACTCCGGTAACCACAACCCCAGCTACTGGGGGGAATACCGGCTACACAGTTTTTACAAACACTACCCCGGTTACCCAAGCCGGGGCAAGTGCAGTAAATAATCGCTCACTGGGATTCACCGATACCCAGTTAGAGAAACGAACAAGACTCCCCCGCCAAACACTCGATGAAGTTAAGGCATGGGCGGAGGCACGTCAAAAGGAATTCCAAGCTGAGTTGGACGAACGCTTGCGTTCCGTCCAACAGGCTGACGAATTCGAAGAATACTTGGACGATGACTCGGAGGAATCCGACACCGACGCGAACCCTCGCCATAGGGCAAAAGGGAAGCGTAAGGAAACGGATTCCCAACCGAGAAGGCATTTTGGAGAAGCCTTCAAACCAAAAAACACAGGTGGAAGTCCACGTGACTTCTCCAAAACATTCAGACCAAACGTTGCAAATGCGGGAACATCCAAATTTGCAAGGGACATTGCGGAAGCAATTGCCCCAAAAAGTGCCAAACAAATGTCCAGCATAGGCACATATGATGGTATATCTGACCCAGATGATCATTTGAACATATTCATAGCGGGGGCAACCGTCAGTAGTTGGACGGAACCTACGTGGTGTTACATGTTCCAAATGACGCTTGTTGGGGCTGCTAGAGCGTGGTTCGATCGTCTACCGGTCAACCACATCTACGACTGGGCAGACTTCCAACAGAAGTTTAGCCAACACTTCAGCCAGCAAAGAAAGTATACCGAGGAGCAATGGACAATCCTCAAATGCATTCGAGAAGAAGATGAATCTTTGCTAGACTTCATCACTCGCTTCAACTCGAAGAAGCTAAGTCTGGGTAACATTAGCGAAGATCTTGTTCGCGCTGCTTTTATTCAGGGCGCGAACGACCCAGAGCTCATCCGCACCTTAACGGGTAAAGATGGCATGCCATCCACATGGGATGCCATCATGACAGCAGCTAAACGCTTTGCGTAAACGGAGAAGCAACTGGGTAGAGATCTCCCACAGAGCACAAACCTCTACACCCAGAAAACAAGAGAAGACAACGTCCTTACCGCCCGATTAAACAAAAAGCGGAAGCTAGGCATTTGGCAGTCAAGGGTAAACTTTGACACCTCATCCGGCTTGCAGCATCGGTTAGGCGGAAGGGATAACGTACAGTCAAACCAGAACTCCAGATGGACGCCGCTCACCAAAAGCGTCACCGAGATATTCGCCACCGAGGAGCTCCCATGGCCAAAGCCTCCAATAATCCGACATCGTCCCAATGCCGATCGGAGCAAATACTGTGACTTTCACAGGACAAAAGGCCACAACACTGAAGAATGCACAGACGTAAAGGACATGGTCGAAGCATTTGTCAGAGATGGGACGCTCGCGCACCTCGTGGCGCAATGAACGCTGAGCAGGCTGATGCGTGTAGAACCCCAGCTGGGGAAAACACGAATAAAAATTCCAGCTTCAATGTGGAGACTACATGCTGCGTAAAGAACGAGATCCCGAACCAGGTGCGTATCGGCTCAATGGCACTCCCATCCCAACAACATGGAAGGGAGCTCAATTACACAGTTTGCATGTAGATCAATTCCAAATTTGTAAAGAAAAGGCCAAGAGCCACTTCTAATGGAAATGATTCTCCTTAGAACATCGACGCTGATGATTTTACATTTATACTTTATGAACTATCAACACTGATGCCGGTTTTCACCGCATAATTACGTGGAAAGTCGTTGCGTGGGGAAGGCGGCAAAACCCGCATAAACCCAAAAAACGGCAAACCTTCACGCAGGTCAGTTGAATGGGAAAAGTTCAGTCATCCTACTAAATGAAAGTGCCGGTCTATCCGCATGAATCATGAGAGGAAACTGAACACTAACCTATTAACAACCGCGCGTCGAACGGATAATTCAAAACAGAATTTCTAACAAAAGGATGAGGAAAACCTACACGCAGGTCAGATATAGGTTAAAGTTTAGCCATCCTACTAAGTGCAAGTGACGGTCCTACCCGCACAATCACGAAAGAGGAAGCAAAACTTCAACCTATTATCTACCACGTTCAAAGGTTAACTTATCCTAAACACTTAGAAATTTCAAAAAAAGATGAGGAAAACCTCCACGCATGTCAGATGTAGGTAAAGTTTAGCCATCCTCCTAAGTGCAAGTGACGGTCCTACCCGCACAATCACGAAAGAGGAAGCGAAACTTCAACCTATTATCTACCACGTTCAAAGGTTAACTTATTCTACACTTGGAAAATTGCTAATTTAAACTAAAGTATGCAAGTCATATAACGTTTATAAAGCAAGGAATCCAGAGAAAGTAGCGGTCTTACCCGCACAAAGATTTATATTTCATAATATTCATTACAAGAATGGCCGGGTAACTACCCGCCTACAAGAAAATAAATCTATACAAGCTAAATCTATCCTAGCAGTGGGAAGGGATATTCAGGATCAGGCTTCAGGGCCACTTCCACTTGGACCAGCACCGTCAGTAGAGCGTGGCAGTTCAAGGAAAGCTTTAAGGATAGCTAGCCCATCATCAGCAGCAGCAACTTGGTTCACCTTCTCCACCACCGGATGCGGGAAGGCGGCATACTGATTCACTGCTTGGTCGTAAACAGCATCAGTATCAACATTGTACAAAGGGAAGTTGGAAGGCGGGATGCCTTTCTCAACGAACCCTAGACCAAGCAGGAAGCCGGCCTTTTCCCCATCCTCATGAGAAGCGTTGAGGGCTGCGCTCATAGCATCGTCATAAGACGTCTCCAAGACCCGATGCACAACTTACAAAGAACCCTCTCCCCCTTTTTATACTAATCGCAATTAATGCGATGAATTTAATGCGGAAGAGAGAGAAATCAAAGGTGCAATGAAACTATGACACGTGGCAAAAAGCAAGCTGGCAACAGCTGTTGAAAGAACGCGTACCATTAATTTCGCGGCCACGCGCCCGAAAAATCGCGCCCACGCGCCTGAAAAAGCGTCTGGAATGACCATGCACTGTCACGTCACCATAACTTCCTGCACGTCCTGACACAGTCAGAAGAAACCGTCGCACGACGTTTCAGAGGTTTGGACTGTTCTTATCCTTTCACCAACTCTTCGAATTTCAAAATTCAAAAAGATTCAAAAGTAAGCGGGAAAATACCCCTTACCTTGGCAACCAAGTAACTATAAGGCGGGTGCGGGTACAATGTTAAGGCAAAACCCTTCACATACCTAGCACCTGCAGGGAATTGAAGCCAAAAATACCTCGGCAACCAAGTAACTATAAGACGGGTGCGGGTACAGTGTTAAGGCAAAACCCTTCACATACCTAGCACCTGCAGGGAATTGACGCCAGGAATACCTCGGCAACCAAGTAACTATAAGACGGGTGCGAGTACTGTGTTAAGGCAAAACCCTTCACATACCTAGCACCTGCAGGGAATTGACGCCAGGAATACCTTGGGAGTAAAGTAACTATAAGACGAGTGCGGGTACAGTGTCAAGGCAAAACCCTTCACATACCTAGCACTCCGCAGGGAAATGAAACCAAGAAGGATCTTCTGGGCCATGCTTGCGCAAACGGGAATAACATCCCCGCATAGCGGGAACGTCGAGAACTAGATTGTTTGAAACTTCAAGATGGAATTGGTGGTTTTAACATAATTGATCACTATGTTCAAAACAACCAAAACCTCATGGAGAATCTACACAAGAGGTACTCAACGCTCCTGACTTGCGAGGAGGTTACAGACCTACCCGCATCATACCCAAAGATCAAGCAGAACAGTGGGAAATTCTGCGTGACATTAGGACTTCCGTGGGAAGAATCCCCATGGAAAACCTTAAAACTAAACCCTTTTCAAAAACCCTTTGCTTAAAGTCCAAAAGTTCACCTCACTTTATTAAACATTCATGAGAAGAACATTGGACTGGGGGGACTTGAAGAGGTAGGTCCCAGCAGAGCCCAGTTGGACCCACAGACTCACCTTGAAAAGGGACGTCTGCGCAGTTCAACCCGCAAGACTCCTTAACGGACGTCTGCGCGGTTGAACCCGCAAGACTAAACTAAAGGAACGTCTGCGTAGAAACCAACTGGATCAGCAGGACCCACCACGCTCAGAGACGTGACGTCCTCACGTGCGGTACGCAAGCTGTCCCCGCAGGAAACGCCTCCCAATGGTTTCCAGGTACTCCGCCTGTTCCCGCAGTTACGGATACCGGCCATCAGGGAAGGCCACCCGCGCAGCATGGCTACACGCACAAGGCTTAACTCTCATAATAATTCAGCAGTCACCTGAAGAAGGAATGAGCAAGCCGGGAACATTCCCGCACAAAGGCGGGAGGGGGAATACTCCCGCCCAAATGAGCCAGTCCGTACGATACTGAGGATCTTTTACTGTACCTGACGAGGTATGGGCAAAAGATCTGTCCAAAGATACGACATCTCATTGACAACAGTATGGCGAGCAGTATGCTCTTGTACTGTATGTCACTATTAGCCGCTACCTACTCACCAACTCCTGACATACCACGTGCATAGCCTGTAGTTGGTGAAAAAGGAATAGTACACAGCAGGCCTGGTCACTATCAGCCGCTGCCTACTCACCAACTACCAGCATGGCACGTGCGTAGGCCACTGTTGGTGGAACAGGAATACTATTCAGCAGGCCACACCTCCTTGGAAACCTACCTTCGGCTATAAATACCACAAATGGTATGACCATCTGATCTTAACATAACATATCATATTATACCTGATATCTGCTCTAGCAATCTCTTAATATACATTTATATTTAAAGAGCAATCTAGTCTGATTCTCACGCCGGAGGGTGGTCACAAGGAGGAACCCCCCCTTCTCAGTGACAAGCTCACGGTGTCTGTTTTGCAGGTTATCAGAAGAACCATCTTTGCCGGGTCTAACCCCTCGTGGGAAACATCTATCTAACCCTCAGGTTACCCGTAATCTGCCCGGGGTCCGGTTAGTGTTTCTTCAGACACGTCTCCTTGATTTTTCTTTGTCAAAAAATAAAATGATTGAACATATAATCATGAATTATAGCTCAAATATGAAATTTCAGATGTCCTTATTATATATATTGTTTACTTTAAGATTTTGTTTCCTCTTAGAGAAGTAAGAGAGAAGACATACGCATTACAGATCATTTAAAGAACCTAGAAATTAGTAGGATATAGCAGTAATTGTGAATTTGTGATTATTATTTTCATATTTGAATGTAAGTAGGATGATAATTGAGCTTTATTGAATTCTTAGGGTGGATGGTGCATTACCGGTCGAAACCCTCTACCCTGCCATCATTCGTTTACAACTCATCTCCCAGCTTTATATCTGTCACAACCCGTAGGTACTGGCACCAGTGTTTCTAAGCATACCCAGCCCATGCGTAGTTAAAATCATTATGCATTTGTGAAAGAGTAATTTAGCTAAAAATCCTCTATTTATTTGACAATAGGGTGGTATTTTAACATGCCTTTACACATCACCTTAAGACAATCTTCAGGCCATGTTAAATTCATACATCATAATTCAGTTTATTTTGAGAAAACTTGAAGCTCGTGACAATAGCGAGGTAATTTTAACATGATCTTACATATCACCTTAATTAAGACAATCTTCAAGCCATGTTAAATTCATAAATCATAATTCAGTTTATTTTGAGAAAGTTTGAAGTTTGTGACGGTAAAGAGAACGAGTATGAAAAACTTTAATATTTTCAATAATTTATAAAGGTCCATTATTTTTTATTGATTTTTTTATTTTTACACTTTACATTTTCTTATTCGGTTTTCACCATTATAAGATTACAATTTATAAGAAGATGATTACAAACAATTTATTGCACACTATATAAGCTCTCCTTACAATTCCTAAGTTTAGTGTTTATATAATTAAAGGGAGCTTGTTTGAGAAGCATATCATAGTACGTATATTGTTTATTGTAGTTTTTTAATATGTTATGCAATAAACTATATTTGACAATTTGCTAAATCACCAAACTTAGAGACACCAAATCCATAATTTTGTTTTGCATGTTTTCTTATTGTACGTTGTCCTTATGCTAGTGTATGTAGACAAACCCAATTATTTTATATCACTCTCGAGTGAATCATATGGTCTCATTTTAAATTCACAAATACTTTCTCTCGAAAAAGTAAAACAATAAAGTATTCGATGATTTAATATTGGGAAGTAGAGCAGACCAAGTTTTATTATTTATTTGTAAAAGAATCTTTATCAAAGATATATCGAGTTAACCTGAATATATTAGATTTAAAAAAAGCTGTTTCTAATTTTTTACTATAGTTTTCATCCATCGAGAAGACCTCAAACTTTTGCATAGCTAGCTAGAGATACACATCACGAACCATATAACCTGGAGATGACCTTGAAAGTTGCATGCTGAAACCAAAGGTGTTATATGGTTTGATTTTACCGTTTTGACTTATCCATTAGTAAATTGAATAAATTTTTTTTTTTTTTTTTGAAAATGCTATTAAACGATTTGCATCAAACAATTTACAATAAAGTGACAGGTAAGCGGGCAACAAACTGCGACACAACTCCCCTTTTGGATAGCAATTATGTGTTCCTATTCTTTGTGTGAAAGAGTGATCGTTTTTATATGATAATCCTGGGTGTCCGGGCTTAAAAAATCAGTTGATATGATATTAAAGAATAAAGATGACAGTTGATTGATGAAACCAATCAATAAAACCCTTCATATTATAAATCTCTATTATTGATGTTAAGTTAATGATAATGAGAGTCAAAAACAAATTGACATTGTATTACAGTTTTCAACAACCAAATCTTAATTAGGTTTAATATGAATATTATATACGACTTTGTTCGTCTTAAACCTTGCTGTTAAGCAGTTTTGAAATATGGTATTTTTTTCGCCCTTATTGTTGATTTTATGGTATGGTGCCATATGGTATTTGAACATTTTAAGTTACTTGCAGTATTTTTATTTCAAATCATTGTAGAAAATCTGAGAATGCTCATCATCCATGTGTGTTATTTTTTGTAAAACCTAACCGAATGTCCGAATGTTGTTTAACTCAATATACTAATCTATTTCTTTATTTTTACTTCACATTACTCTACCAGTCTAACTTTGAAACTAGATTTAGCAAACACGTATTGTCACATATTTTTACCTAGTTAGGAATCTTGCAACTTGCGGAATTGGAGAGGAGGTGAACATTTGAGGCTTTTGAGAAGCGGGCCTTCGGGCGGCGAACAAGAGATGATGGGCTTTGGCAACCCAACGATGTTTGCGATCACAAACGTATGAGGTCGTTTTTTGCCGGGTAGTCGAACTTTATTCATTGATCATTTAAAAAAAAGGAAACTTACAACTTACTTTATATATGTTTTATACAATTATATACCTTATAAATATGTAAGTCCATATATAGATATTTTCTTTCAGTTTGATAAAAGCTTACTTAACCTTGTAAGTTGTAACAATTTGTAATGAAGTTTTAAACATAAAATCATATTTACGTATTTCTCTCCTTCTCTGTGTTAGCTTAGATTATATTAAATTTATGTTTATACAAACGTAAATATTGTATTAGATCATCTAATCTATTGACTACCGTGACGACTGAATCTTTATATTAAAAAAATTCAAGATACAATAACGATCTACACATGAGCAAAAATCGATCTGTAGACATTTAAAGAAGTAAAGATCTACGACAAAAGAATTTCTTCAGTAAATGTCTGATTGTCTTCAATTTTATCATGAAATGAGAGTAAACACATACACAATTGATCATGCAAGATCACTGCCGATTTAAGACTAATTATAATTATATTCTATGTCTTCAGTAAAAGCTTTGACTTTGTACAATGATCTATTCTTATTATAGATCTAAATGACATGCATATACCCACTAATCATCGGAAAAAACCGTTACTTACAACTTACAAGACATTAAAAATGGTAGGAAACTAGTTAAGAACATAAAACCAACGGTTAGGTTCAAATACATACTCTTGTCAAACTAGAAAGTCATAGGAAGATTTCAAACTGACTCCGATCGAACTCAAACTAGCGATATTGGACCGTTTAATCGAACTCTACGATATTAGATTTTAGATTTTCGTTTTTCAATTTCTAGCTTTTAAATTTTAGAATTCTGTCCGGATTATTGTGTCTTTTTATTTATTATTGTGTTTTGTTGGAGTTAATTCCCGAACCGAGTTATGGGTCGGGAAGGTGGGGCCAGTTCGAGCTAATGGATCAAGTTTTTTTTTATTTTCGTCATTGTGCATTTTTCCCCTCAACATTGTGCTAAATTACTCAAGATTGTGTTATATGTTGTTTGCATTATTTCATATTTATGTCATTGCGTTATAATAAATTGTTTATAAGTATATATACAAAAATTATAAAACAAAAATGAAAAATACATGGGTAGCCAGATAACCTACCACTCTACTGGCAGATTCTTCTTCGACAGGATTATTTTTTTGGCCATCTTTTCCGTCACAGGCCATATAACTTACAAAAGCCTATCAAATCTGTAAACAATAAAACAAAAGACTTTACCACCTTGAAGAGGTAGGTCCCAGCAGAGCCCAGTTGGACCCGCAAGACTCACCTTAAACAGGGACGTCTGCGCAGAGACCAACTGGATCCGCAGGACCAACCATGCTCAGAGACGTGACGTCCTTACGCGCAGTACGCAAGCTGGTCCCGCAGGAAATGCCTCCCAATGGTGAAGGACTCCGCCTGTCCCCGCAGCCTCGGATACAAGCCATTAGGGAAGGCCACCCGCGCAGCATGGCTACACGCACAAGGCACTTAGCTCTCCATTCAGTGTCACCTGAAGGAATGAGCCAAGCCGGGAGCAATCCCGCACAGAGGCGGGAGGGGGAATACTCCCGCCCAAATAAGCCAGTCCGTATACTGAAGGATCTTTTACTGTACCTGACGAGGTATGGGCGAAAGATCTGATCAGAGATACGACAGCTCACTGATACAGTATGGCGAGCAGCATGCTCCTGTACAGTATCACTATTAGCCGCTGCCTACTCACCAACTACTGCCATACCACGTGCGTAGCCGTCAGTTGGTGGAACAGGAATAGTATACAGCAGGCCTGGTCGCTATCAGCCGCTACCTACCCACCAACTACCAGCAGGGCACGTGCGTAGGCTACTGTTGGTGGAACAGGAACACTGTTGCAGCCGGCCATACCTCCTTGGAAACCTACCTTCGGCTATAAATACCACAAATGGTATGACCATCTCATCTTATCTATTATCATCATATCTTACTACATTATCATATTATACCTGATATCTGCTCTAGCAATCTCTTAATATACTTTTATATTTAAAGAGCAATCTAGTCTGATTCTCACGCCGGAGGGTGGTCACAAGGAGGAACCCCCCCCCCCCTTCTCAGTGACGAGCTCACGGTGTCTGTTTTGCAGGTTATCAGAAGAACCATCTTCCAAGGGTCTAACCCCTCGTGGGAAACATCTATCTAACCCCCAGGTTACCCGTAATCTGCCCGGGGTTCGATTAGTGTTTCTTCATTGGCGCCATCCGTGTATAAAGCTAGAACTTTATTTTTCTCCAGTTTTTTCAAACTTCTACAAAGATGGTTAAAGAAATTCCGGTAACCATAACCCCTGCTACTAGGGGGAATACCGGCAACACAGTTTTTACGAACACTACCCCGGCTACCGAAGCCGGGGCAAGTGAAGTAAATTTTACGAACACTACCCCACTTACCAAAGCTGGGGCAAGTGCAGTAAATGATCGCCTACTGGGATCCACCGATACCCAGTTTGAGAAACGAAGACTCCCCCGCCAGACTCTCGATGAAGTTAAGGCATGGGCGGAGGCACGACAAAAGGAATTCCAGGCTGAGTTGGACGAACGCTTGCGTTCCGTACAACAGGCCGACGAATTCGAATACTGGGAGGATGACTCGGAGGAATCCGACTCCGACGCGAACCCTCGCCATAGGGCAAAAGGGAAGCGTAAGGAAACGGAATCCCAACCGAAAAGGCATTTTGGACAAGCCTTCAAACCAAAAAGCACAGGTGGAAGTCCACGAGACTTCTCTAAAACGTTCAGACCAAACGTTGCAAATGCAGGAACGTCCAAATTTGCAAGGGACATTGCTGAAGCAATCGCCCCAAAGAGTGCCAAACAAATGCCCAACATAGGCACATATGACGGTATATCTGATCCAGACGATCATTTGAACAGGTTCATAGCGGGGGCAACCGTCAGTAATTGGACGGAGCCCACGTGGTGTTACATGTTCCAAATGACGCTGGTGGGGGCTGCTAGAGCATGGTTCGATCGTCTACCGGTCAACCACATCTACGACTGGGCAGACTTCCAACAGAAGTTTAGCCAACACTTCAGCCAGCAACGAAAGTATACCGAGGAGCAATGGACAATCCTCAAATGCATACGAGAGGAAGATGAATCTCTGCCAAACTTCATCACTCGCTTCAACTCAAAGAAGCTAAGTTTGGGCAATATCAGCGAAGATCTTGTTCGCGCTGCCTTCATCCAGGGCGCACATGACCCAGAGCTCATCCGCACCCTAACGGGTAAAGATGGCATGCCATCCACATGGGATGGCATCATGACAGCAGCAAAACGCTATGCGGAAACAGAGAAGCAACTGGGTAGAGATCTCCCACAGAGCACAAACCTCTACACCCAGAGGACGAGAGAAGACAACGTCCTCACCGCCCGACTAAATAAAAAACGTAAGCTAGGCATTTGGCAGTCAAGGGTAAACTTTGACACCTCATCCGGCTTGCAACATCGGTTGGGCGGAAGGGATAATGTACAGTCGCACCGGAACTCCAGATGGACGCCACTCACTAAAAGCGTCACTGAGATATTCGCCACTGAAGAGCTCCCATGGCCAAAGCCTCCAATAATCCGACATCGTCACGATGCTGATCGGAGCAAATACTGTGACTTTCACAAGACAAAGGGCCACAACACTGAAGAATGCATAGATGTAAAAGATATGGTCGAAGCATTTGTCAGAGATGGGACGCTCGCGCACCTCGTGGCGTAATAAAGGCTGAGCAGGCGAGTGCGTATAGAACCCCAGCTGGGGAAAACACGAATCAATTCCAGCTTCAAAATCGAGACTACATGCTGCGTAAAGAACGAGATCCCGAACCAGGTGCGTATCGGCTCGATGGCACTCCCATCCCAACATGGAAGGGAGCTCATTTACACAGTGCATGTAAATCAATTCCAATTTGTAAAGAAAAGGCCAAGAGCCACTTCTAATGGAAATGATTCTCTTTAAGAACACCGAAGCTGATGATTTTACATTTATACTTTTCTGAACTAATATGCCGGTTTTCACCGCATAATTACGTCGTCATTGCATGGGAAGGCGGTCCAACCCGCACGAACCCAGCAACGTGACAAACCTTCACGCAGGTCAGTTGAAGGGGAAAAAGTTCAGCACCCAAAAATGAAAGTGCCGGTCTATCCGCATGAATCATTAAGGAAACTGAATAATAACCTATCAACAACCGCGCATCGAACGGTTAAACTATCCAACACTGGTGACGGCATTCACATTACGTGAAGTCGTTGCGTGGGAAGGCGGTCTTACCCGCACGAACCCAATAACGTGGCAAACCTTCACGCAGGTCAGATAAGGGTAAAGTTTTGCCATCCTACTAAGTGCAAGTGACGGTTCTACCCGCACAATCACGAAAGAGGAAGCAAAACTTCACACCTATTATCAACCACGTTCAAAGGTTAACTTATCCTCAAAAGATGAGGAAAACCTACACGCAGGTCAGATAAGGGTAAAGTTTTGCCATCCTACTAAGTGCAAGTGACGGTTCTACCCGCACAATCACGAAAGAGGGAAGCAAAACTTCACACCTATTATCAACCACGTTCAAAGGTTAACTTATCTTAATGCCTTAAGAAATTTCGAAAAGGAAAACCTACACGCAGGTCAGATAAGGGTAAAGTTTTGCCATCCTACTAAGTGCAAGTGACGGTTCTACCCGCACAATCACGAAAGAGGAAGCAAAACTTCACACCTATTATCAACCACGTTCAAAGGTTAACTTATCCTCAAAAGATGAGGAAAACCTACACGCAGGTCAGATAAGGGTAAAGTTTTGCCATCCTACTAAGTGCAAGTGACGGTTCTACCCGCACAATCACGAAAGAGGGAAGCAAAACTTCACACCTATTATCAACCACGTTCAAAGGTTAACTTATCTTAATGCCTTAAGAAATTTCGAAAAGGAAAACCTACACGCAGGTCAGATGAAGGCTAAAGTTTAGCCATCCTACCAAGTGCAAGTGACGGTTCTACCCGCACAATCACGAAGGAGGAAGCGAAACTTTAACCCATTATCAACCACGTTCAAAGGTTCTTATTCTAAACACTTGGAAAATTGCTAATTTAAACTAAGTATGCAAGTCATAAGTTTATAAAGCAAGGAACCCAAAGAAGGAAATAACAATCTTATACGCAAAAAGATTAATATTTCAAGAATATATTACAAGAATGGCCGGGTAACTACCCGCCTAAAAGAATAAAACTATACAAGTCTATCTTAGCAATGGGAAGGGATCTTCAGGATCAAGCTTCAGGGCCGCTTCCACTTGGACCCGCTCCGTCAGAAGAACGGGGTGGTTCGAGGAACGCTTTGAGGACAGCTAACCCATCATCAGCAGCAGCTACTTCGTCCACCTTCTCCACCACTGGATGCGGGAAGGCGGCGTATTGGTTCAATGCTTGGTCATAAATGGCTTCGGTATCCACATTGAACAAAGGGAAGTTGGAAGGCGGGACGCCTTTCTCAACAAACCCTAGACCAAGCAAGAAGCCGGCCTTTTCCCCATCCTCATGAGAAGCGTTGAGGGCTGCGGTCATAGCATCATCGTAAGAGGTCTCTGAAAAGACCCGACGCACAACCTACAAAGAAAACACAAGTATTAGAACCTTACAAAAGAAAAGCGTGAGGATAAATCTAAACATACCTGAGGCAACGCTTCTCGAAGAAGCCATTGGAGGGCAGCTTCAGCTTCGTTATGGGCGCGTTCGGCTTCGCTCTTGTTAAGGTTGGCAAGTAAAACTTCCTTTGCGGCAGCCTCTTCGACGCCCTTAAGCTTCCGCTGGGTCTGGTCAAGCACCCCCCTCTGGTCCAGGATTTCCTGGAGTTTCTTGGCATCTTCCATTGCCAAGGCATCATGAGCGCGTTGGAGAGCCTCTAATTTGGCCTTGAGCTCCTCATTCTCCACACGCAAAGGCTCAGCAACGGCTTCAGCCTTGGCAGCCCTCTCGGTTGCGTTTCGCGCAGTCTCCCTGGCCAGCCGAAGCTGTTCATTCACAGCTTGGGCAGCCTTGGAGCGGGCCTCGAGTCGCGCCTGAACTTCAACCTCGAGGGCCTTGAAGGCCTTCTCCTTGTCGGCGGCAGCTGCCGCCAGCTGTTGGTTCTCCTCCCGAAGAGCACGCGCCTCAGATATATCCTTGGCGTGAGCTGCTTTCAACTTGTCGTTTTCACGACAAAGCAGCTCGACGCGCGGCTGCATCCGGGCCTGGAGAACCCGAAGCTCATTAGTTAGCCTACCCTCCTGGTAGCTAACCATGGCTTCCCCCAACGCACCCGGAGGAGCTGCGTGGCGAGCCCAGTCCACGCACTCCACAGGTGTGCGAAGGGTTGTTCCTCGGCGTATGTTCCATCGAGGAACATACACTTCATTGGAATCCGACACTGCAAAAGAAACAAAAGCAGTAAGGAAAAGATGATACGAAACATAAGGGAAAAAGAAAGGAACCCTACGCACCTGTAGGGTCAATGACAGGCCGATAGCCGCCAAACCCATCACCTGAACCTAAAGGAAATCCATCCAACAGGTCAGGCAGACGGGAAGGTGGCAAAGATCGGCGTGAAGCCCTGCGCGTACCTGATGGTCCGGCCATCGGTGCCGGTGGCGCGGGCATGGTGGCAGCCGCCGTGGTCGCCGTTGTGGTCGCCGCCGTGGTCGCCGCCTTGTAAGCAGCAGCAGTAACCGCCGGCTCTGTGAAGGATGCTGTAAAAATCGCACTCACAGCCGGCGGTGACGTCATCACTGCCGGAACAGTTGGATCAAAGGAATGAGCAACTGGACCAGCGGATGCAGGCGCAGGCGCCTGGGTCGACGCCTCAGGAAGGCTGACCGAGCCTACCGTCATTGGCGGGGAGATACTCCCCTGCGGTTCACCCCGGAATGCGTCAACACCCACGCCTGCACGAAAGAGTGTTAAATTTATAGTGATAAATCTGCAGACATTATGATTGTACTTACGGGTTTTCTTGACCCTGAACGTACGGACGGGCGGGGAGGAACCCGATGGAGCCGGCCTCTTGGTACCGGTCACCGTCGTCTTCGTTGGTTCTCCGGAGGTAACGGTCGTAGCCTCCGAAGCAGTGCTCTTCTCACCACCGGGCTTCCCCGCCACCTCTTCACTATCTGACTCCGAGTCAGAGAGAACCACTGGATCAGCTGTGGAGGCCTTCTCCTTCCCCTTCACGCCGGCAGCAGCCTTCTTCTTCCGCACAAGGGGAGGACCATCTGCGGATTCCTCAGAAGAAGACAGGATGTAAGGATTTCCAGCAACGGGTACAGCATTGAGGGGTTCAGGATAGAATATCTCCTTACCTGGCCGCCGGTGGCTCAGGATCTCTTGGCCCGGCGGATAGACCTCCACAAACCTATCCGCCGTTTGCTCCAGGATGGGCAACTCATTGTCGTCCAGAGCACGAGTGCCCACCCGCACGGGACTGTCAGCTTCCCGCGGGAACAGGAGCGACTCCAAATTATTCCCCTCTGAAAGAAAAAGAAACAGTTAGAAAATTAACTAATATCAGCAAGAAAGACAAGACATACCATAAGGAATAGAGTTCAAACCGTATTCAAGAAGGATGGGAAACCGGGACGCATCCTTCCATACCCGGCTCATCCCCAGCAGCACCATCCCGGACTCCGCAAACCGGTAAACCGGAGATTGGACCCGGGATATCTTCGCGAACCATTCCGCCTCCTGGTAACTGGAAGCATGAAGGCTCGGAAGCGCTTGACCCTTCTTGAACTTCATAGCAATGAGGATGGCGCGGGCAGAGATGTAGAAGAACTCCCGCTTCCACGATCGGAGACTGCGCTCGGTCACGCAGATCTTCAAACCCTTAATACGGGTTGTCAGGGTGTACCACCCCTGGACGCACCTCCAAGTATAGAAGGTCATCAGGCGGTCCACGTAGGGCTCAATACCCAGAATCCGGCACACCCACTCGAAGTGCCGGACCTTGGCAATCGCCATCGGATGCACCTCGGTCAGGTGCACACCGTGCCTCTCCAGGACACGGTACATAAACTTTGTCAATGGAAACCTAAGGTTTCCATAAACAAAGAATGCAGCATATACCCCGATCTTGCCACTGGGGGCATCGTACACAGTCTGGTGGGATTCAGGAAACTCAGGCTCGAGAG
This sequence comes from Bidens hawaiensis, assembly GCF_021521415.1. Classification (NCBI taxonomy): domain Eukaryota; kingdom Viridiplantae; phylum Streptophyta; class Magnoliopsida; order Asterales; family Asteraceae; genus Bidens; species Bidens hawaiensis. Next base: position 120,829 of record NW_027492132.1, on the reverse strand, counting down.
ACTCGAGCATGAACTTCCTGATTATGTACTGGTACTGATCGACAGGTAGAGCACACTGGCACTCACCAGCAGTACTCCTATCGTCGGCTACAGCTTCAGCATCATGAGAAGACATTGTTGCAGAAAGAAGTGATTTCGGGAAAATGCTTGCCTGAAAAAGGGGAGTATTTGCCGGAAATCACTAAGAAGAAGAAGAGAGGTGAAAGTGTGGATTACAAAGAGGCCTCTCCCCCTTTATATACTAATCGCAATTAATGCGGTGAATTTAATGCGGAGGAGAGAGAAATCGAAGGTGCAATGAAACTATGACACGTGGCAAAAAGCAGGCTGGCAACAGCTGTTGACAGGACGTGTGCCAGTAATTTCGCGGCCACGCTCCCGAAAAATCGTGCCCACGCGCCAGGAAAAGCGTCTGGAATGACCATGTTCTGTCACGTCACCATAACTTCCTGCACGTCCTGACACAGTCAGAAGAAACCGTCGCACGACGTTTCAGAGGTTTGGACTGTTCTTATCTTTTCACCAACTCTTCGAATTTCAAAATTCAAAATTCGAAAATATTAAAAAGTAGGCGGGAAAATACCCCTTACCCCTTGGCAAGCAGGTAACCGTAAGACGGATGCGGGTACAGTGTTAAGGCAAAACCCTTCACATACCTAGCACCCGCAGGGAATTGAAGCCAAGTACCTCGGCAACCAAGTAACTATAAGACGGGTGCGGGTACAGTGTAAAGGCAAAACCCTTCACATACCTAGCACCCGCAGGGAATTGACGCCAGGAATACCTAGGAAGTAAAGTAACCGTAAGACGAGCGCAGGTACAGTGTTAAGGCAAAACCCTTCACATACCTAGCGCTCCGCTGGGAATTGAAACCAAGAAGGATCTTCTGGGCAATGCTTGCGGAAACGGAAATAACATCCCCGCATAGCGGGAACGTCGAGAACTACGTTGTTTGAAGCTCCAAGACGGAATTGGTGGTCTTAACATAATTGATCACTATGTTCAAAACTACCAACACCTCATGGAAAATACATACAACTGGGACTCAATGCTCCTGACTTGCGAGGAGGTTACAGACCTACCCGCATCATACCCAAAGACCAAGCAGGAAACTCGGGCATTTCTGCAAGTGACAAGGACTTCCGCGGAAAGAATCCCCATGGAAAACCTTACAAAACCCTTTTCAAAACCCTTTGCTCAAGTCCAAAAGTTCACCTCACTTTATTAAACACTCATGAGAAGAACATTGGACTGGGGGGACTTGAAGAGGTAGGTCCCAGCAGAGCCCAGTTGGACCCGCAAGACTCACCTTAAACAGGGACGTCTGCGCAGAGACCAACTGGATCCGCAGGACCAACCATGCTCAGAGACGTGACGTCCTTACGCGCAGTACGCAAGCTGGTCCCGCAGGAAATGCCTCCCAATGGTGAAGGACTCCGCCTGTCCCCGCAGCCTCGGATACAAGCCATTAGGGAAGGCCACCCGCGCAGCATGGCTACACGCACAAGGCACTTAGCTCTCCATTCAGTGTCACCTGAAGGAATGAGCCAAGCCGGGAGCAATCCCGCACAGAGGCGGGAGGGGGAATACTCCCGCCCAAATAAGCCAGTCCGTATACTGAAGGATCTTTTACTGTACCTGATGAGGTATGGGCGAAAGATCTGATCAGAGATACGACAGCTCACTGATACAGTATGGCGAGCAGCATGCTCCTGTACTGTATCACTATTAGCCGCTGCCTACTCACCAACTATTGCCATACCACGTGCGTAGCCGTCAGTTGGTGGAACAGGAATAGTATACAGCAGGCCTGGTCGCTATCAGCCGCTACCTACCCACCAACTACCAGCAGGGCACGTGCGTAGGCTACTGTTGGTGGAACAGGAACACTGTTGCAGCCGGCCATACCTCCTTGGAAACCTACCTTCGGCTATAAATACCACAAATGGTATGACCATCTCATCTTATCTATTATCATCATATCTTACTACATTATCATATTATACCTGATATCTGCTCTAGCAATCTCTTAATATACTTTTATATTTAAAGAGCAATCTAGTCTGATTCTCACGCCGGAGGGTGGTCACAAGGAGGAACCCCCCCCCCCCCTTCTCAGTGACGAGCTCACGGTGTCTGTTTTGCAGGTTATCAGAAGAACCATCTTCCAAGGGTCTAACCCCTCGTGGGAAACATCTATCTAACCCCCAGGTTACCCGTAATCTGCCCGGGGTTCGATTAGTGTTTCTTCAGAAGGATAACCTAACTAACCACAACAACTTGGATTTTAATATATTTCAGTTGTTACAAAAATATTAAAAGTAAGTGACTAAGAAAATAACACTTAATTACTTGCAACTACAAATCTGTTTGACGCGTACGCCAATTTTCCGTTAGAAATTTGTAGGAAACAATAATTAAGTTTTATAATTATTCAACCTGATTCATTTACGTAGACAATTATAACATTTCTTTGCCAACAAAGTTAGAACTGTTTTAGATCAAGCACTCATTAAGTCCATGATTATGTGATAGACACTTTATCTAATCCAAATACTTTTTTAAGTTAACCATTCAGTTAGTTCTATTTGATAAGTATAACTCAAACTATTTATTAATTATTTAAATTCACGTTTTATCTCACTCAAATGGCCCTTCCAGCCTCACCCATCCACATGGATGCATCCGCCACAAATGTCTAGAGACGTAGCCGTAATATCCATTTTCTGTAGATCGACTGGCCGGCTCTTCCGTGGGTCAGAGGCTCCTAACTTTCCAAGTTATTTTTGTCGTTTGAGAGTCCACCATTGCGGATGGTTTTATGTCTATTGTTGGGGATGAATTCACAACCACCTGTTTGGCTAGTTTGGTTTGATTTAAACATTTAATAACCAACCAAATACTCGACCATTTAAATGACAATAGTTGGCAGCTATTTGTGGCACTCTCTATTGTCACATGACTTGATCTTTCAATACAAATAAAGACAGAACAATTATCTTTACAAAATAATAAGTATGCAATAAATATAATAAAATATCATACGATCAATTTAAATTAGAGTTTTTTAAGGAAAAATATGTGATATAAGAATTTTGAGTTTATATATTTTTAATATTTGTAATTCATTTGTTTTTAATATTACATGGTCCTATCATTTTAATTAGTTTCAATTGCCATCAAAAACAGGTAATTTTTGTTCACACACCACTTGAAATGTCATTTTCTTTCAATAAGTTTGGCAACTACCATAGCATGGGCCTCCATCTATGTGGGTTAAGTAATTTGCATTATTAAAATTTAAACAATATTTCATGTTTATAGTTGGTTGGGATCGGGAATAAAACCGGAAACTCATGATATTACGATCCGACGGGTTCGGATCACATGTGGATACATGTTGCGGTTACGCGTAAATGGCAACATGCATAAGGATTAGGCAAATTCCACTAATAGGAAAACAAGTGATCGCTTACCGTTTTGTTAGTGACCATCATCATGATACTGACATCTAAACCATATAAACACACCATGTTAAAGTAAGAAAATGTACACAATATTCACACACGTGCTTAACTTTTATTAGTTTTGCAAAAACAATATTGATTCTCACGTCTGATGTGGCCATAAAGAGAGCTCTTTTCATGTAGCGAGGCTTACGACTTCGATTTTGCAAGTTTATCAAAACTTAAACAAAGGAGATTACAAGTTCGAGGCTCAGAATATTGTTTAGAAGATGATTCTACAAAACCATTGCTGGAGCCGACATTTTCCTGTACATCTAATTGATGTTTATAATTGTTAAAGATCACCTTAAAAAGACGTACAATAGTAAGTCACATCAAATGATTTGAGACAGTTGTAAGAGTAGAGGGTACTTATGAAACAATAGAGATAATCAGAGATGTTCATGCTAAAATTTAAACAAGTGTTCATGCATTTGTGGGGGGTACCGACTTCTTCACAATGACATAGCCATAGTCATAGATGGTGATTAGACGTTACCATAGGATGGGCTAGGTAGAGAGAAAGATGTCGGTGAAACAAGGGGGTTTCCATATAAAGTACATATAAATTTATAGATGTCATGAAGACATAAACTCGTGCGTTAAAGGTAGAGAAATAAGAATGTTGAGATAAATGTGTAGACAAAAAAAGTTGAATTAAATAACACTTGAGATTTTTTTTAAAAGATTATGAGTCATTATTAGAGTAAGATAGGAAAGCATACGACAACATCAGTTAAGAAATTATAATTGCAAATTCAACTTCTTCAAACTCCAATTTCTTTGAAGAAGTTTATTCTATTAAAAAGTAGTTAGGAGTACCAAACAACCATGGAGTACGAGACCTTTTTGTTTGGTCACATGATGGGCAGATAAATAAATAAAAGTATTATTGCATTAAATTGTTTTGAGTTTAAATAAACTAGGACCACTTTATGAATTGATGAGGAATTATCTTCTTGAAGAGCGGGTCCAATTTATTTATGGCAAAGTGAAAACGGATATATTTTTTTGTATCGTACATAAATTATGAAGGTATTCGTGTACAGAACAAAAACATTTATGCTTAGAGCCCAACAACATGCAATGGAGCATATCTATGAGTTTCGATTCAGCTAAAAAATGTTTAAAGCCTGAAAAATATGACTCAAAAATCAAAATAATAACTCGTATTCGAAATTTTTGTTAAATACATTTAGAGTTAAGTGTCATTTTAGTACATATGGTTTGGTCAACTACGTAACTTTAGTACATATTCTTTATTTTATACAAATGACTACCTCAGTTTTAAAAAACTTACACTTTTAGTAATTTTTTTCTAACCCCCTCTATTTTTTTCGTTAAGTCAGGGATAACTTGATAACTTCATTATTTTCTTTGTTTTTTCTTTTCTTTTAAACACTTATAGCTTGTAAACCCTAAATCCCCAAATCAAAACATCAAAATCCAAATCCTAAATCCCAAAATATCGTAAAACTTCAAACCCTATGATGGAGAAATGGTTTGGGGATTTAGGATTTGGATTTTGATGTTATGATTGTAGATTTGGGGTTTACAACATATAAGTGTCTAAAAAAAAGGAAAAAACCAAAAAAAATAACGATGTTACCAAATTATCTCTGACTTAACAGAAAAAAGTAGACGGGGTTAGAAAAAAAGTACTAAAAATGCAAGTTTTTTGAAACTGAGGTAGCCATTTGTACAAATTAAAAATAAGTACCAAAGTTGCGTAGTTAACCAAACCACGTGTACTAAAATGACACTTAACACAAACATTTATATATGAAACGTTTGGTATAAAATAATGAATTTTAACCACAAATCAAATAACCAGCACTTATATAAGTTCAAGAAGATTTGGTTCCTAGTTTTGGTGCGCCCATTTTTTTCATAACGAGGAATAACCAAACCAAATTGTATTTTCAGTTTTCAGAAAATAGAACAAGAAAAACTTAAATGTTATTTTTAATTACTTATTTATTTAACTTCGATTTTTAGGGCATGAGTAGTGGGGCGTTGCCCATCCCATGTAACGGTAACACATTTTTAATGCCTAAAAACCACCATGGCTCTTACTTACATGAGATGTTTCTGTCAGTTTCTCGTTCATAGCGTTTTTTACCATGACAAGATTTTTTGCCTTTTTCTCCTCAATCACACTTTCAAATGGTTTGCATACAATTTACATCATTCCATTTCAGTTTAAACATTATCTAATCATTACAATAGGTTTCAATTACTACACATAAAAATTGAAAACCCACAAATCCATTCGCTGTTGATATGACATGGCGTTTCCAACTTTCACCACAATACCCACAGATTGTCCGTTGAGGTCAAGGCCAACAAGGGCACAAACGATGAACTTTGCCACATTACCCGTGAACACCACAATGGGTGTCAGCGATGGTGGCGCGAATATGCCAGCGTGAGCCCACTCACATGCTAATGAACAAATTGGATGAGAACGTTTGAGAAAAGTTGCTCGTGAGCAGCGGCTTTATTCACATCTAGGTCAAGTGAGTGAGCAGAGACTTTATCCAAGACTCACTTAGCTATAAGTAGGATACGGCGCAATTAAAAGAAGGGAAAATTCCTAAAATAGTCCATTATGGTTTGTGTTTCCAATTTTATCCCTCATAATTCAAGTTTCCAATTTTATCTCTTTCGTATCTCATCGCCGACGACATGATAGCGAACACCGACAATGCGTTACCGAAACAAATAGGATAACGACACGTGGCACAAGTTGGCTGGAATAGGTCGCTGCTGCATGTTAACATGACGCCGGGACCCTACGTTAGTGATAACATGACGTCGGGACCTTAAGTTAGTGATAACATGACGCTGGGACCCTACGTTAGTGATAACGCTGAAACGACATGTTAGGTTATATAACATGACGCCGGGACCCTACGTTAGTGATAACGCATCACTACTACCATACGTTAGCAACAAAACGCATTGTCAACCCTATGTTATACAACGCATCGGTAACGCATCGTCGGTGTTCGCTATCATGTCGTCGGCGACGAGATACCAAAGGAATAAAATTGGAAACCTGAATTATGAGAGACAAACTTGGAACACTAACTATAAATATACTATTTTGGGAATTTTCCCTTAAGAAAATCATTAATGTGAGCCAACAAAACTCTGCAGCGTATAGTCTTATCTTTAATTCATTTTCTGTTTAAGTAATTCGTTTAGAGTGTTGATTACGTTTTTAATTGAAGAAGAATACAATTAAGACAAAAATAGTATTACGTGTCACAAAAGAGATATTACAGGTTACGGTGGACCGGATCCACTTGCTCTTCTAGGGGCCTTTTTCACTGTTCTCACTCACAACATTTTTGAAAGTTCAAAATCACACTCTCTCTCTCTCACATACACATACTCTCTCACTAGACACCAAATTGTTAATGTAAATTCTTCTCTCTGTACACTTACATTATATCAATTTCATATATTATTATTATTAGGTTGTAAACTCCGGTAACGGTAATTGTGTTGTAGGTTGAATATGGAGAGAGATAAGCGGAAGAAATCGAAGTTACCGTGCCTCTTTGGAGGTGAAAATTAAACTCTACTTCAGTAATTCTCGTGTTAGGTTTGTTGTTGAGGATATTGAGCTGTTAGACTGAAAGCAGTACAGTACAGTGAGAGTTTGTTAAAATTGATATAATATTTGCTCAGTTTGGTAGATGTGTTTTATTTTAGTCATTTTATGCTGTGAATATTAGGTTTTGCATGTTAGGAAGAAAATTGAAGGATTTGAAGCCATATATGTAGTTATGTGAATTCTATGTTGATGAAGTGAAAATTAGGGTTTGATTTGTGATTGTTATTTTTTTTTTGCTGTGTTTTAATGTGATTTTATTATGAACTGTGAGACCTAGGGTTGACTGTAGAGTCGGCTTCTCGGGCGGTGGTGGTTTATGGTGATTTGTTTCCTTTTATAAGTTGTTGAGTTATGGTGGTGCAGGGCATGGCATGGTGCTCTGAATGCCTACCAGTTGAGTGTGGATTTAGCTAATCTAGATGCTTAAATGCTTTTTTAAGCTGCCTATTTGCTTTTATTTGTTTAATGTTTAATAATATTGCCTTTAATTTGAACTAAATAGTTCTGTTTTTGTAATTCTGCTAGCTAGGACACATGGTTCTAGTTACAAGTTGTCTGGTGATAATTTGCTTGATCTAGCTATGAAATTATGTTATTATCTGACAATTAATGATGCATTTCTGCATTTGAGCAAACATTAATAACTTTTTCCAGGGAATGGAGATAGCCAGAACCGGAAAACTGTTCACGCTAGGTTCCAGAGTGATGATTTCACGGAGCAAAAGAAGGTGAGACAAAGCTTTATAACTTAGTTTTGCATGTTCTTTTACAGTCACTAGGTCATGAGCTAATTTACTGTGATTAATTTACGCAAGTTATGAGGGCCGCTGTGTTCTACGTTCTCTGCATTTTTTATGTTAAGAGAAGTTAACATGTGACTAAATCAATTTGGTGATTGCAGTTCACGTATGAAACTGGGCAAACGTCTTCTAAACAAGTTTATGGGACACCCATGAAGACATTATTGGCTAAAGAAATGATGAATGAAACTTCAGCCAAAAAGCGGTCACCAAGTCTTATAGCCAAGCTTATGGGTCTAGATGGACTGCCATCTCCACAGCCTCTTCACAGACAACAAAAAAAGGTGCCTGAGAGTTCCAAGAATACTGTCAAGAAGAATGAAAAGTCATTCAATCATCAGTTAGATAGGAAGACCACAGTGGAACTACAACATTTCAAAGATGTGTATGAAGATCCAGAAGCATCACATGTTGGAAATCAGCTTTATTCACCGCAATTCACTGCAAAACGGAGATCCACGAAGCTGGAATTAGGGTATATCCAGGAAAGATGTGATGAAATGCTTAGAGAGTCGATTGCAATCAAAACCAAACTTGAAAGAGTAGATTCCAACTCAGACTTGATGCTCAGTTTTCTGCATAAGGATCAACAAGACAACCCTTATGGTCCTCTCTGCAATCAGATAACACTTTTAAAGCCTTCAAATGCTGTCAGACACGGGTCCAGTGTAAAAGTCTTGCAAGAAACAGTAAACCATCATGTTCCTGTTTCTCATCAAAGAAATGAAGATGCGCATTCAGGCTATTCATGTCACAGTAATAATAGCTCCCGTAGATCGTCAAGATATCAGCCAGAAAGGAAAGATGCAACCACCATTTCCCCTACAAGAATTGTGGTCCTTAAGCCAAATCTTGCAAAGATCTACAATGATACAGAGTCAGAATTGTACAAGGGCTCGCCAAATGAATTCAAATCTTCCAGACACAAGTCCAAAGAAGCTAGAGATATTGCAAGACAAATTACTACTCAAATGAAAGAGGGTTTTGAAAGTGGGCATATTAGTTTATTTGATTCTGGTTTTATAGAATATGCAAGTGCATATGCTAGTGAATCAGAAATGATGGCGGTTTCTCCACAGAATTCATTTCACCAAAGTGCGAGGGCCCGCCCCAGACGTTCACACTCTAATATGTCTGAATCTGCAGTGATTAAGGAAGCAAAAAAGAGAATGTCACAAAGGTGGAAAACTCATGGATATAAAGATATGGGAGTTGGTAAAAATAACACACTGGAAGAAATGCTTTCGGTTCCCAACATTGAAACACGGCGCAATAAAACTGGATATGCAGCGGGCCCGGTTGGAGTCAATGATGAATATGGTTGGAGAGATGAATACCTCAGAAACACATCAAGATCAAGATCTCTTTCTCCGTCTTCCCACAATCGAATCCATAAAACGAGTAACTATTATGAAGTTAATGCTGATGAGAAGATGATGGTGCATAACGAGCCTGTTAAGCGAGGTAAAAGTAAGGGGGTAACGGGTAAATTAAGCCACAGAGAAGAACCACCGTCCAAAATTTTAAGACCTAACAGCAGAAGATGTCAGTCCTCACAACATTGCAATGCATGTGTTCATGAATTTGATTACGTTTCCCCGATCGAGACTTGCTTTGAGAACGAGGATCCTGTTGAACAAGAGTTACTGACTTCTGATATTCAAAATGCTACCACAAAGTCACCTTCTGTTATCGATGTTTGCATGCTAGGAGATGCAGATTCATCATCTGTTAATGAAGACAGTTTAAATTCACAGGTTTGCTTATTTACCATATTGACACTTGGCATTGATTACTTCTTTTTAGTATTGTGTGAAGGCATGATATTAGTAAATGTAAGCGTTTTTCGTTGACAATGATTATTGAGAGAAATAATTTGAATTTTTAACTTTATATTTTAGTGGCTATTAGTTATGTTTTAACTTTCACTTTCTAGAAGCCTGTAATAACCATGGCCTGCAAACTCACAGGGTACTGTTTGCACTCAGTTGTCTGGACCCGAGCCAGAATCTTCTGAAGGCTCGAAGGAGTTTGACCAACATGGTCAAACTTCAGTACTGGAAGTTCCTCCTACAGAAGATGCATCATCCGGTTCCGATTGCTTCGAGAGAGTCAGTTCGCGAATACATGGTAACTAGTGTTTCAAACTCCTTAATTCCATTTTTTTTTTCTAAGTTATAAATATGTAAGTATGTAACACCTCTGCGTTTTCAGCGCTAAGGAAGCAACTTCATCTGCTGAAAATGGAGTCAGAATCAGTTTATGATAGCGCAAATGACGAAGAAACCGAACAAAGATCATCATCATTTACAGTTTCCGAGTCAGAAAACTGGGAATCGACATACTTAACAGATCTGCTACATGGCTCCGGTTTCTATGACCATGACCCGTATACATTCATAACCACATTTTACTCTGTAGACTGTCCTATAGATCCTATATTATTCGATCATCTGGAAAAGAAATACTCCCAAGATGCAACCGTTTCAAGATCCGGAAGGCATTTGTTTCATGACCGCATAAACGAAGCAATGCTAGTCCTTTCAAAGATTATGGTATCAACCCCGTTAGGCCAACGAGGAATTCAAATGACATTGGTTGAAATAGGATTTGAAGATCAGTTACAGAAGGTGCTTGCTAAGCAAGAAAGAGATGCAAATGAGGAGTTTGAGGATATATCTATCGATAAGGATCTGGATTGGTTCGAACCGATTGATGAAATGGATGCTGTCGGTAAGCAAATTGCGGAGGTGTTGTTAGATGAGTTAGTAATGGAAATTGCAGGTGGATGGTAGGAGTAAGGGTTTAGGTTTTAGGAATAGAATCACGTGAACAAATAACCGGAACAAAGAACCAGAACCAAGTTTAGGTGTTCTTGTTAAATGTTCAGATGTTGTACAAGGTGATGTTGGATTTAAAATGTAATGATGATAAATGTTGTTGAGCCATTATAACACAGGATGGGCATTAATGACCTTGGATTATTTTCATGTCTTCGTAAATGTTCATTTTATTATTGCAAAAAATAACCATCATCGTCATATAAAGTATAACTTTCATTAAAAGACGCTTGCAAGAAGCTAGGCATGAAAATAATAAACGACACAATCTTTTCAAGGTACCCCTTTGACCAACACCTAATCTTCCCATGTTTCACTGGGAATACGGAATTGGGGTTAAATAATCAATCAAAGAGTGTGGCTTATTATTCAAGTAATCAGTTTTTGGTCAAGTTGTTGAGTTTGTTATTCATAACCTCAGCTGTGGAGATGTATCTATAGAAATTGAATTTTGATCAACTAAAACACATATTAAAGGTAATAACAAGCAAAACAACAAACCGATCTTAGCTCAGTTGGTAGAGCGGAGGACTGTAGTGGGTATCATCTCAAAGTTATCCTTAGGTCGCTGGTTTGAATCCGGCAGGTCGGAATTTTTATTATTTCTTTTGTAGAAATGTTATTTTGTACAATACCAAACTTGTATGGATATACTTAATGGAGGCAATGGGCAATAACTTTAAGAAAATGAAAAGCTATCTCAATTTGGATAGAGACGTCCTTTGTTGTTATGCGTTAAAACGAGCTGGGATCTTGCTAAAAATAGAAGTTTCTGTGAATTTTTGTCGGATCCATTTGAAGGGATGTCTACTCTCCGGTTAATAGACGTTCTTGTGTTTGGATGAACATGTGAAAGTTTGTTTATAGACGTTCTTGTGTTTGGATGAACATGTGAAAGTTTGTTTGTATAGACCTAATTGAAGTATCCGATTGTCAGGCTTTTTTGTTTGTATAGACCTTACTGAAGTATCCAATTGTCAAGCTTAAGGACACCAGGTTTGTTGTTAGGCAAACCGTGTTGAAGGCGGAATTAGGAAAAAATGCTAAGCATGAGAAAGCATGTGCCGATAATCAACATTTGTCATTCCTTTTGTTTTTGATACATTTGGGTCTCTTGACCCCGAAAAGAGTTAAGCAGGTCATGAACAGTAACTTATCGACGCCAAAAAATTATAACTTTGTTTTCAGTAGGATCAATTTTATCATTCAAAAGAGGGTGATGGTGCAACTTGTTATCAGCTTACATGATTCTAAGTTGTAATTGGATATTTTGTTTAATGAAGATGAGCTTGTTAAAGAAAAAATTTTAAAAAATTTTGGACTTGATGCGTTGATGGTGGGAATGGGGATGTCTTTCGAGCCCATCGAACTATGACCCATACAAACAAACTATTTGTTATTGTTTTTATAAAAAAGAATAGACTCACAAAATGGCCCATACAACTATTGTTCTTATAGAAGTCAAGCAGGTAAAAAAAACTTTAAAATCTACTAATCAATATGATAGCTTAATCATAGGTTACATGTAAATGTTAATGACCAAGTATAACAAATAACATGTATTCTACAAGACCATCATCAACCGTTAGCTTCTATGACCATACATTTTTTCATCGAAGTTTTTTTAGACGAGATTATTTTCTCACGTTCAAACCATGAAACCAGTGGCGAAGCTTGGACATATATATCAAGGGGGTCAGACTCAATGTGTATAAAAAAAATTCATAAGCTTGAGGGGGACGGGCTCAAAATTTCGGTCGGAAGCGGGTAAATTTACGCTATGTATAAAATTGTTCGGCCGAAAAAGGATAAATTTACACGACCAAGCGAAAATATGGATGGGTCGGACTCAAAATTTCGGTCGGAAACGGGTAAACATACACTATGTATAATAATTTTCGGTCGAAAAAAGATAAATTTACACTACCGAGCCAAAAACGGAGGGGGCCGAGCGCAAAATTTCGGTCGAAAACGGGTAAATTTACACTATGTATAAAAAGTTTCGGCCGAAAAAGGAAAATTTTACGCCACCGAGCGAAAAAACGGAGGGGTTGGGGCCACCCCTGGCCCCAACTAAGCTACGCCAGTGCATGAAACTGACTTAAGTTTGCCGAAAAAGAAGAGGATGCTTGAACCATCAAACCATAAATCCACATTTCTGTCACCATGGAGCGTGAACCATGAAATGATGAAAAGCATAGGAAGCGATATGTTTACTACACATCTTGATACTGCTAGTTACACGCAATCTGATAGACAATTTAACTTTTGAAAAATTAATTTTTAAGAGCATTTTAAAAAGAAAAGGAAAGAAAAAGATAAGGTTAATAAAATTACAGCGTAATAATATTCTTATGCTTTCCCACTTTGTTATTATAACTATTTTTTGGGCAGAACAAATTCAATGTCATGTTACTGTCACACCTTGGGCTTATGAAACTATTCCAATTTATTTTATTTTGATAATCACAAAAATACCATAGGGTACGTTGTGTCCCTCCACCTAAATCACAAATCATGTCCACAACATAACTAAAATAGTAAAATGAACCAAAACACTCCAAGATTAAGACCACTAGCCTACTTGATCCCGTACTAATTTACGCGACGAATCCTAATTGCTTCTTGATTTCAGAGAAATCCGAGTCCACCTGAGGCACTGGTGGAGACGCGATTGTTGTGGGAGTTAATAACTTAGCGTTCTTGACCTTTGACACACTTGTGAGAACCGCTAGCGGTGTTATGTCACCGACCACCGTCACCTTCTTTGCCATAAAGTCTATGTCAAAGGATGTTACCCCTACAACAATTGTTTCATTTATGTCAATATTTTCGTCTTCAATTTAAACAAAAGTATTAAAAGTTCCTGCTTTTATATATTTTAAAGACTAATAAAAATATACATGAAACATAGAGTATTATCAACTTTTCACTTTTGTATACCTTCCATTTTAGATATATGTTTCCTCATTTTTCTTTCACATCCTCTACAATGCAACGACACTTTTAACACAACCACCTGCAATATATAGAAACAACATTTTTTAAGCACATAAAAAATATATACATAAATGAATACTTTTTGTGACACATAAACTAGTTATGTAACTGCGTCACATAACCAATAATATATTGAAAACTATCGGTATAGGTTGCGTAATTATTAGCATAAGTGTAATTACTAATCATAACATTTTTTTTCTTTTTATATTTTTATCATATATTCTGCATATGTAATACACAGGATTCTAACATAGCATAATAGCATATAAGAAAACCTGTTGATCGGACGAGCGCGATGACAAAGACGACGAAGACCGTGGAGTCGTTGTCGTCGTCTTGACAGGAGAAGAATTCGAATTCCCATCATTTTTCTTGAAAGGCATCTCATTATCCAATTTATAAACTTTCTCCTCAACAGGTGGTGGTGCAGGCGGTAAAACTTGCTTCAAAAGAGGATCAAACTGATCAGACAACGCTTTATCGGACAACAAAAACCTCGAAGAATTAGCCGGACTAATGAAATCACCAGGCCTAGCGCAACCCCATCCTAGTAACACTCCTCCTTGTCTTCTAACAACTTGATTATTCTTAATTGTAACTAACTGTTTTTCCTGTTCCTCATTGTTTTCATCTATGTTTTTTCTCTTTTGATCATTTAATGTTTTGGGAGTTTTGGACTTCTTTTTATTATTTTTGTGATGGTTTGGAGGTGGGGGTGGTGGGAGGTTACTGGTTGTGGGGAGTCTTTTTTGGTCTTGGATTATCGGGTTGTGTCGGTCGATTGCGCGGCCGGAGGAAGAGGAGGAGGAGGAGGAGGAGGAGGGGTGGTGGTGAATGTCGGAAGCCATGGTGGTGATGGCAGCCTGTGAAGCACAAAATATATCAATGGTTTTCATGGTGAGTTGTGTAGTAGTTTTACAACTAAGTGGTGGTGCTTTTGACCTGCCTATAGAATCTGCTTAATTAATTTATATAGTCATTTTGCTCATTTACAAATTATTATTATAAAAATATGGGTGAGGTTAATGTACAATAATTGCTTAACGTACAAAAGGTACGTTAAGCGCTCAAAGACAAAAAAAACACTCAAAGGAAAAAAATACTAAAACGCTCAGCCAAAAACCTAAAACGCTCAAAAACGGTTTTCGTGAAAAAAGTAAAAAAATTGATCATTTAACGATCTAAAACTATTTATTTCGGTGCACCAATGATTAATTGGATATGTATTGACGATTTCGATATCTTGTGATGTGATTTCGTGGATCGATTTCATGAATATAAGTATTCTTGTACCTAATGTACGTTAAGCAATTATTGTATTATATCTTTTCTCATAAAAATATATTGTACACTTTGTATTTTTTTTTACAATATGGATGATTTATATCATTTGATTTAAAAACATTTAAAATTATATAATATATTGTTTCCCTTTATGGTAAGTTGATAACTGCAATTTAGGTTGATCTTCACCATTTAAAGTCCTAGACATTAAATCCTGATCGTCCAAAGTCTTGAAAAACATTCTAGAAGTTTATGATAAGCGTAACAATTGTCTAAAATTCAACTCACTTTTTCTTACTATTATGGTAAAAATTTAAAAGCGTATCAAGAGTTTAAGCATTTATTTTAAAAAACAATGATATGAACAAAACGGAACATATTAGCGTGTTACATACTTACACTGTTCATTGGTAATTGAACATAACTGAACATATTAGCGTGTTACATACTTACATTGTTCATTGGTAACTGGATTTAGTTGTCAATTAGATTAAAATAAGCTTTGAATAAACAATACTGCTCTCTGAAAACAAAAGTTTGTGTTTAGGATAAAATAAAATAATGAATCAGATTGATTACTAATAAAAATAATAAGAACAAGCTAAAATACAATTAAAACACTCCATGGGACATGGCTTCAAAAGCACAGTGAGGCCAGAGGTACATGAGGTGGGGTGACTAGCATTCAAAGTGAAAACAAAAGTAACGGTTGAATTTCCATGTTACAATTACAAACTACATTAATTTCATAAATACTTGGGACCCACCAATTTTGTTTGTATCACACAATTACATTAATGTACATTAAGATACGATTAAGATCGATGTGACTGAAAGTCTGAAACTATTACTATATCTTTGTTTTAAGTTGTTACCTATATAAGATTTTTGTATCTTTCATCTTGTCTTTACTTCTACGTGTAAATAATAGATAACACGGATTTTACGGTAACTTGTTTCATCGAATAACTTGTAGATGGTTATGAAACGAAACAAATGTAGCAATAGATGCTTGAGTAACTTGACAAGTGACCCACGACATCCTCGAATTGTATCATTATGTCCTCGAAATGTATCATTGTTCGGGACCACATCATTATGTCTCAACCATAAAAGTAGATAATAGTGAATTCAACAAGATTTCCTTTTTAACATTTGCTCCTTATCATACACAACCACAACATGATTTATTTATATAGCAATAGTGTTTTTAAACATATGTACCCAATGTAATAAAAGTTGTGCATGTGTACCAAGTACTTATGGTCCATTTTTAGTTGCTAAAGAGCCATTATGTTGAGTAGGTGAAGTTTATCTATTGGGGATGACCAAAGATTCATGTGGGCATGGGGCATCCTTCAACAATCAATATGCACCATCACATGGTGAACAGAGTAGAAGTTGTAAGATGAGCATCAATGGTTGTACTTCATGAAAGTACCTTGATTGGTGGCAATTTCACCATCCTTTTTCTAGCTATCTTCTGTTTGAAGGAAGAAGATTAAAAGTTATGTTGGTCATTTTCTTTGATATATTTATATAAAACAAGATGCATCCATAAAGCATAAAACTTATGTTTTGTTATTGTAATACTTTCATTTTACATAACCATAACATAAGAGGTAAATAGGTTATTTTTATTCAACAAGATATGATCATGAACATCAACCTCGTCCCGAAACTGAAAACGATACGCGTATATACGTAATTCTAACACAACAAAAGATTAAAACATGTCAATCTCAAAATGATTTTTAAAGTACTACACGCTCTCTCTTCACGCCTCGTCACACCAATATCAAACATAGTTTAGAGTTTACGGTTCTTAAAACTATTTTGGCTTTTCTCTTTTGTCAAAAGAACTTAGGTATGAAAGAGATTGGGTATTGAAAAGAAGAATAGAGGCAAAAAAGGAAAATTGGAATGATCATGAGGAATTGTATTCCTATATTCTATTCTAAAGGAACAAATGCTCAAATACAAACACATTCAAAGAAGAAGGGCACACAGAGCCACTTTTCACAAGCTACAATCATCTTTGAATCAGATGCCTATCTATTAACATATTCCAACATGTTTTCTTTCTATCTTTTAGGGCTCAAAGGTAGAGGTGGACAACAAAACCGGTTCCTGGAACCGCCACCGAACCGGAACCGAACCGGTTCCTACCCGTTTTTCGTAGGAACCGGTTCGGTTCCGTTTCAACCCGACGATCCGGGACCGGTTTGACATGTTTGGAGGTGGACCGGGTAGGAACCGGAACCGAACCGGAACTGGTTCTGGAACCGGTTCGACCGGAACCGGTTCGGAACCGGTTCTAGCCGTTGGAGTAGTTCTAGCCGTTGGGAAACGGTTTTATGGCCGTTTTTTGACCGTTGGGGTCAAAAATGGCCGTTTTTTTGGCTCCCCAAACACCTCACTACTAGTATAAATAGGTATTTGGTGTAATGGGTTCATCACAACACTCAAAACGCAAACCCGAACGCAAAAAAATACAAAAAAACGCTATTACAACGTTCTGAGTTCTCTAATCTCTTGTTTTCTCTTCTTCTATATTCATATTTGTTGTTATGGCTGCCTCACAATCATCGGTTGGTCAAGGTTCCACCGCCGGACCAAGTTTCGTTCGTATTGTACCTCATAATCGTAATCAAGAGATTTGGTGCAATTGGGATTTGGTTGAATTGAGTGACCATTCATTGAAGGCTCGGTGCAAGTTTTGTGGGATTTATTTAAACCCACTTTCGAATTCAAATTTGAAGAAACACATCGAAAGACCGTATTGCAGGGCGTTGAAACAGAACGTCGAGTCGCAACAAACGCAAATGGATAGTGAAGGCGGAATATTTACATACCAAATTGATCGAGTTCAAGATCGTATGGCGAAGTTTGTGATTCAAGAAGCTTTGCCGTTTAGCCACTTCGACAACCCTCGCTTAACCGCCATAATTCGAGATACTCTTCAACCACAATACACTCACGTAAGTCGTCATACTCTTAAACGTTATTGTTTAAAATTGTGGAAGAAGGCCAAAGAGGTACTAATTGCATATTTTGAAAATATAAATACGGGAATAAACTTAACTACTGATGTTTGGTCGGCTCCACATGGTCTACCCGAATCTTATCTTTGTGTCACCGCTCATTGGGTAGACCCGTCATCGTGGGAAATGATGAAACGCACCATTGCTTTCGAACTCTTTGAGTATCCACATACGGGAGATAATTTGTTTGAAATTTTAGATTATGTTATAAAAACTTATAAACTAGAAAATAAAATATTTTCAATTGAATTTGATAACGCGTCGAATAATACATCGGCGGTTGATAAATTAAAATTAAAATATACGCCGATTTGCAATTGTGTATTTTTTCACTCAAGGTGTGTTGCACATATCATTAATTTAATCGTGCAAGACGGACTTGCTTCGGATGAGGTTACATCGGTTATAAACGATTTTAGAGTAATGCTACATGAAGTTTTTAAGAAAAGTAAAAAAAGACAAATGGATTATAGAAAATTTTGTAAAGATACGGGAAGAAAAGCTTTGGGAGCTAATTGAGATGTACCTCATCGATGGAATTCCACTTGCATAATGTTTCAAAGTGCTTTGAAACAAAGAGACACTTTACAAATGTTTCATTCTAGTCTTGCCGAGAATGATTTGGCAATCCCCTTTTCAAATGAGAAATGGAAAATTATCAATGACTTATCGACTTTTCTTGAAGTTTTTAAAACATCAACTACGAAACTATCGGGAACGTATTATCCGACAAGTCCCTTGGTTCTTTCGGAGTTATTTTTAATCGTTAACAATCTTAAAGAATTTGAAAATAAAAGTCCAATGTTTTCAAACATCATATTACCAATGAAGTTTAAATTAAAAAAATACTTTATTGAATTGCCACCGATTTTTACTTGTGCCGCCGCTTTAAACCCAATGTTAAATGTTACGGGGGTTGAATGTGTGATAGACGAAATTTTTTCAGCCTTAGATATGCATGAAGTTGACCCAAACTTTTCAACAGAGGCACAAAATGATTTTAACTTGAATTTTAAATTTATGTATGACTTTTATATAAATAAATATGGGTCAAACATACACATGCCTACGCCGGGGGGGTCTTCATCAAGTTCAAGTGCACCTAGAGTACGAGACCCCATGATTAGCCTTATGAACACCGTTCGCAACGTAACGGCTAAAAAACAAAGGGGTAACACCCCTTCAAGCGAACTAGGAAGGTATAGTGCATATGATTTCTCTACCGGTTTATCCGAAGAGGAATATGGCACTTTTGATGTTTTGGCTTGGTGGAAGGTAAAGGAAACCGAGTTTCCGATTCTTGCCACCATGGCCCGTGATTTACTAACCGCCCAAGCTTCTACGGTAGCTTCGGAATCTGCTTTTTCTCTTAGTGGCAGGGTAATATCGGTGAGAAGAACAAGACTGAATTCGGAGTCGGTGGAGATGTGCATTTGCTTGAAGGATCACTTGGACTCAATCGATCGTGTTCAACACGTAACCACTCTGGAAGACGAAACACCACTTGATGTTCGAGTGCACGACGAACAAGAAGGCGTTTCTACAAGTAATTCTGATGAATAAGTCGCCACTCAATAATTACGACGAACAAGAAGGCTTTTCTAGAAATAATATGTCACAACTTTATATTTATAAGTTTAATGTTTTGTTAGTTTGTTTTTGAATATTTTAAAACATGTAACCTTTTTTTTTTGAACTTCTTAAAGTAAATAAAATGAATTTTATGTTAATTGTTTTTTTTATTTAACATGTTATACAAATACGAATCGTATAACACCGCTCTTGATTATAATTCAGCATTTGACTTGCGTAAGCCAAAAGACTATAATACATAGCAAACTCAACAAATGTAACACGATACAGATTTAAGTTCACCATTACACGATACAGACTAATCAATTCAAACACGCTGACACTCATAGCATTAAGTTCAATATGTTGTTTACCATTGCTCTGTGGGTGAACAACAAAAGTAGCATAAGCCTCTTCAGAAATCAGAAGAACACAAATCATCACCTACACAAGCAGCGGAAACGAAAAACGAAAAAAAAAATAATATTTTACACTGTAACCGGTTGGAACCGGTTACAGTGTAAGAACCGGTTTAGGAACCGGTCAGAACCGGTTCCACCGGTTCCGGGTCCGAGGGTTGGGGAACCGGTTCGGTTCCCTAACCGGTTCGACCATGAAACCGGTTTAAACAGTGATGTTGACTAATGGAACCGGTTCCGGTTCCTTTGACCAACCCGATTTGATCACCTATACTCAAAGGTTGCTTTCTTCCTTTTAGTTAAGCCCACAAACATATAATGGATTTATGAAGAAGCTTCCTTACCCGACCCGACCCGACCCATTCACGCCCTTGTTTTTTTTTTTTGGCTAAAAATTAGAAACTTTATCGACACAACTTGAAAAGATAGAAAGTAACATCAGTTGACACAATAAAAAGCAAAAATAAAAAATAAAAATTCTTTGTTGATGCTACATCAAAATCTATTACACAAACAAACCAATCCAATTAAAGGGTTTGGATGGGAAAAACACATGAAAGAAATAAGCAAACATATAGATATAAGTTGCTGAATCTATACACATATGTATGAATCAAGAAAATCTCACTTTGCACCTTTGCCTTCATCTTCATTCAAGATTCGGTTTCTGAAATCAGCTGCCATTAATGGCAGACCCTCACGAAGCGTTATTTTAGGCTCCCAATTTAACATATTTTTAGCCTTGCTAATATCCGGTTTTCTCTTTTGAGGATCATCGGCAGTGTTCTCTTTGAACTCTATTGTAGCACTCGGGTCAACAGTTTCTTTGACCACCTAATATTAAAGATTATATCATCATATGATTATTTTGTAAACTAGATATATTAAAAAGGGCGAGTCGAAAGACGGGTTTGGGGCAGGAGTAGACAAACCTCAGCAAGTTCTAACATTGTGAACTCTCCTGGATTGCCCAAGTTGAAAGGCCCAATATGCTCGCCTTCCATTAGTGCCATGAGTCCATCAACCTGAATTCAAGAAGGGCAAAATTGTCAAATTATTTGCTTCATTTCACAATGAAGATCAATATTATTCATTGTTAATCTGATCTAAAGACCCACATTAAATCATACTACAAATGAAACTCACTTGGTAAACTAAAAAGGTGAAATTTGACATGCAGGGTTAAACAGATTAATATTAACTGCAAAACCGATATGATTTTTAATCATTTTTTTTATGAAAATCGTACACCAAAGAGACGAACTTTGCGCACTTTTTTCCCAGATTTTAGCAAACAACTTTAAACTCTGGGCTATATAGAAACTACTTTAGACTTTATTACAGATTTTAGCAACCAAATTACATTTATTTACAACTTATTTTCTAGTTAGATTTCATAGTTAGCAAATTAAGCTGATCCCTTATGCAATGGTTGACATAAATTTGTCATCTTAGTGTATATGTATATATATGTCAGGTGGCATATGATGTGACCTTCAACTGTTACTTTAAATAAAAACTTTAGTAAATAAAATTATTTTCTATTTTCTTTGAATTAGAGATTTTTATGCATATTTGAGATGTGATGTGGCATCTGGCATGACACCAGTCAGTGCCACCTCAGCAATGTACAAGTAGAAAAAGTTAAAATGAGATTAATTGCTAAAATGGGTAGTAAATTACCAAATTATAAGTTGATTTCTGTTTTCGGCTTAATTTATAGCTGGTTGCTAAAATCAATAAAAAATGTAAATCTTGTCTCTATTTGTGCAAGTTGCCCTTTAAATAACCATCAGATTTAGATTTAAAACTAAATCTTAGACAATCTTACAATTTACATTAAACAAAAGGCTTATTAAAAGTTATCCTACAGCTTATGTAATAACATACCAAGTCAGAGACATATTGAAAACTTCGTGTTTGTTTTCCATCACCATAAACTGTCATTGGTTGTTTGCGAATGGCCTGCAAAACCAACCTTCTCATAAGAAATTTAACCATATACAAGATTCATAATAACCAGTAAGTGATCTTATATCATTTATCAACTAATGAGAGGAAAATAAAAAAAGGATTCAGTTTCACCTGTGAAACAAAGTTGCTAACAACACGCCCATCATCCAGACACATCCTAGGACCATATGTGTTAAAAATACGTGCAATCCGAACCTACAGTAAAAGCCATAACTGTCACATTTCATGCTGCCACGATGATGCAATAAGTTGTTTGCAATGTCCATATCATAGGGAAATGAACTAAAAGAGTAACGATAAAATGTAATTATTCATTAATTCATTAATTACCTCAACGCCATCACCACGATGATAATCCATCGTCAAGGTTTCAGCCGTCCTTTTCCCTTCATCGTAGCAGCTTCTAACACCTATGCAATATCATAAACTATATGGTTACAACTTACAAGCATCACACAAACACAAAGTAACATAAGATAATTTTCAAATAATGGTTCACCTATCGGATTCACATGCCCCCAATACGTCTCCTTCTGAGGATGCTCAAGTGGGTCCCCATAAACCTCACTCGTGCTGGTAAGCAAAAATCTTGCCCCTATTCTCTTGGCAAGTCCCAGCATGTTTAAAGTGCCCATCACATTGGTCTTGTAATCAAATTAGTTAAGGAATTCTAAACACGCATTACGTCAAATCCACATAGTAAATCAAAAATCATACCCAAACATTAAATAAAAAAAGTAAACTTTTACTCAAATCAAGACTTCAAATAGCGATTACAAGTGGAAAGCCGGTTCGAATTTGGTATTTACACAAGTTCTATAATTGTCACAAGAAAATATAATGCAACATTGCAACCGGTGCTGATATTTCGGCCATAGCCTCATATGCATATTAAAACTAAATCTATCGCTAAACTTGAAAGTTTAATGATAACTAAGTTAACAATGCCACCTATTAACAATCCATAAAGATAACCATATTCAAAATCATTAAAAGAACAACAAAATCAATTAACTTTATATTTTAGCGCGAATATATGTTACGAAATCAATGGTTTGCAAACTAATCTTAAGTTAATGGAGATGCTACACATAACTGAATGAGACCTAATAACAATAACAATAACAATAGCAGTAAAGATTAAAGATCTGAAAAAAGGATATAATAGTTTTAACCGGATTATACTTATAATGCACGGGCGAAGCCGGACACGCCAAATGATAGATCTGATCAACCTCCAGCAATATCGGTTCGACGACATCATGCCTAATCAACTCAAACCTAGGGTTCCCAAAATGATGCATCACATTCTCTTTTCTCCCAGTAAAAAAATTATCAATCACAATGACGTCATCACCTCTAGCAATCAACTTATCCACCAAATGACTACCCACAAACCCAGATCCACCTGTCACCACCACCCGCCGCCTCTTCCCGCCAATACTCACCGGAACCCTAACCGGCCGGTTGAGATTAAAAACCGAGTCTTTACGTGAGATCCCAAGTGGGTTTTCACCGTTATGGGTGATTGAGGTGATTTGGGCATCTGGGTCGGTGGAGTTTGCGGGTTTGAAGATGACGAAGGTGGATCCGATTAATATTCCGATGAGGATGAATAAGAGGCGTTGATCTTTGAGGAGGTAATTGATGGATCTTGGGATGTATCTGGAGGATGATGATGATGAAGGGTGTTTTAGGGATTTTGGAGAGTATGGTAAGGGTTCGGAAGTGGGTGATTCTTCGTCTCTGCGTTGGTTTGTGATTGTTTGTTTGTGTAATTGCTTCATGGTGGTGTTGATTGAGTGTGGAGATTTGTGGGTTTTGAAGATCTGTAGTGGTGATGACGAAGAAGAAGAAGTGGTTTGTTGCTGCTAGTTGAAGCTTACATGGTGGGTAAATTGTAAAAAGTTAAAAAGAAAATTGAAATAGACAACACGGGTGCTTATTAGGGATGAGCTCGGATCAGAATTTTATCGTTATCGATCTGGAAAACTTTGATCCTCATAAATATTTGGTACTGTTATTGGTATTGAAATATTTGATACTAGTATTTTGTATAAAATTCGAGAAATATCGATATCGAAAACTCAAAAACTCGAACCGCACCAAATCGGTACCGAACGATATTGAAAACGCATTCCTAGTGTTTATGGTGTTTTGTTAGTTTTTTATTTGGAACGACCAACTAAGTAACGACGGGTACTCCGTACGCGGTCCCATTGGCTAAAGGTAGCCCGAGTCGGCCAGGAGTCCGGCCGGACGGAGCCCTTAGCGGTCCACCTATCGAGGGATTCCCCGAATAGTGTTAATGATTTTTTTTAAGATTAATGGATTTTAATAACTTTAATTTTGTTTTATTTGTCGGGATTTAAGGGTGTTGTTTGAGTTTTTTAATTGGGTTTGGTGTTAGGATTATTTGAGTTTATGTTATAGGAATCCTACATGTTTACTAAACCAAATAAGATTTAAGTTAAATTGTTTCTGGTTATTTGTTTTGGGTTTTATTCGGGCCAAGATAATATGTATTCGGGTTTCTAAGTACAGGCTAGTATACATAGTTTACAATTTATCTTAATAAGCACAAATTGTCATATATAAAAACCCTCAATTTGATAAACCGTTTAAACCCATACACCAAACACACATATTAACTAGAAAATGTCAAATCAAATAAGCACAAAGCCAAAACCATAGCGTATAAACTAAAAAGAAAGGGTTAAATCGTCATGTTCACAACATCATTTAAATTATAGCGTATAAACTAAAAAATTAAATGCTTTTTAACAAGATTTGTTAATCAGTTACATTTTATTTTCATGATAACATGTTTTTTAATTAATTGCTTTTGTTATACATGTCTCATTGTATCTACATGGTCTTTTAAGCAAATGCACATTTCTATCGGTGTTGATAAAACTTTGCCACTAAAGGGAAAAAAAAAAGAGGAAGAGAAAAACATATTCCGAAGCTACTATAGAAGCATGAACGATTAGTAAACACGTGCTATAGCGGCAAGAACGAGATAATGGGTTTCCCCTTTCTTTCCACAAAGCCAAAATACCAAGTACTACCAAATTTTCATGAAGCATGTGGGTAAAATATCAGTTCCACCATACATCCTGAGTCTGCTATTTGGGTCAAAAACCAGTTCACAATGGCTAGAAATGTCCATATAGCCATTAGAAAATGTTCAAAATGACTACTTTTGTTCCTAAAGATTATACCGGTTAACAAACTATGAACCTATTAAAAATAATTGCCTTCGGTTAATCGGTTCTAAATTGGTTTTTGCTAAAAGTAATGTCTGACGAGTCCCTAACCTATGGTTAAATTTCAGTTACAAAATACAAACCTTTTAACTATAACTATTCGATTCCGGATTCTGTTAACCGGTTAAGATTTGCAAACTAGCATCACCTCAAATTATCGAACTTTCTGTGATATAGCAATTGGGCTACTTTATAAAAAAGAAACTAGCCTTATAAACATATAGCCCATAAGTGAGACTCGTAAGTCATAACTGGGCCACAATACAAGTTGCTAAGCTTTAGTTATCTTTTTGCTTATTTTGTTCCTCATGTTATGCCCATTAGTATGTCGGTGCTTTCAAGAAAACAAGAGGTTTCTCTCGGCGACGCCTTATAAAACTAACAATAAAAATTGAACACTTCTAACGTATACAAAAACAAAAAAAAGAACCGAAAAACGGCCCTCGCAAAATTCGAACCTGCAATAAACATAATGCAGCACAACTACTTTGCCGTCACATCGTCTTACTTTTACATTGTTTGATTTAGTATGAAATCTATAAATACATAGATCTATTTATATTAATAAAAGATAAAAACAATTAGCCAAGGAGCAGGTTAGATCTCAAGTCTATCGGTTGGCAACAACATAACCGTAACAATATACCACCTTAAATTTAAGTTACTTTCTTTAGTTTCATATCTATAAATACATAAACTAATTTCGAAATATTAAAAAAGTAAGGTTAACCACACATATATATATATATATATATATGAAATTAATCCTAATATAAATAACAAAGAAAATTAACAAGATATATATTCTAAAGGGATTTCTAGTAGTTTTTTTTATTATTTTTTTATAACAACAGCTTTCTTGTGTGTGTATCAGGACAGACTTCTAGTTAAAATTAAAATAAGTTAACAAGTTAAAAACATGAACCAGTTATTACTTGTAGGGGTAGGATTTAAACCACATACACTTGAAAGTCACGAAATACGAATAAAATAGTCTCAAGTGAATAAAGTTTCTTTATTCATAATCATATTTTTAGTTGTCTATTTTACTTAAATTATGTTTTCATAAGCCTGATCTCGGCTCCAAAGGTGTAGGTGATTAATCATGCTCCAATGATTTAATCCCCTCGTTTTATTTCTTAAGAGATTAACACGCTGCACGCATGTGTTGTTTGTTTTTCAAATGTAAAATGTTTGTAGTCTGTTGATCACATCTGCATAAATCTATAGAAGAAGAGGTAGACCCAATCCATACAGTCTGCAAGATTGCTAAAATAAACTGATTTTTTAATATTTAAAAAGGTCTTCAACATCGAAATTTAAATAATAGTCAAACAACACTGAATTAAGATTCACAAAATCACAATAACATTTTTTTACAAACTTTCTAATAGAACAAGATCTTCATTATAACTAATCTTCCTACAAACTTTCTTGAAAAAAAACTGATACTAATTGAACAAGCGTAACAAAAAACATTCTAGCAAAGGATAAACAAAAGAACCAACATAGTGTTCTTCGAACTTAAAAGTAAGTGGTATATCTTCTACCTACAAACAATACATCAAGTTATAAAAATGATTCATATTATTAAGATATGATCTAAACAACAGAGGCGAAGTATAATGAGGGCCACGGGTGGCCCCGACCCCCCTTGTTTTTTCGCGCGTTAGTGTAAATTTAGCCATTTTTCGTCCGTAATATTTTATGCGTAGTGTAAATTTTCCTGTTTTCGACCAATAATTTAAGCTCGGCCCCCCCTCGTTTATGATTTTTTCTATACATTTTGAGTTCGCCGCCCCCCCCCCCCCGGCGTTCACGTCCAAGCTTCGCCACTGCTAAACAACAAACAACTCGTTTTGAAGAAAATCTTATGTGACAAAATAAAACATCATAACACATGATAATTATATATGATCACTTGAAATCAGAATAAATGAGATCAAATACATGAAGAAAGTCAAGAAAAATATCAGTAAAATAAGATAAAAACCTGGAATGCGGCAGGGGGCGACAGGTGTGTGATGGCGGAGGAGAGGGGTGTTTGCCTGTTTGGAGTTGCTTGGGTTTGAGGAAACAGACTAGAGCATATGAGATGGGAATATGCTAGAAGATATTAGAAGCACTTGGTCCGGGCCTATAGCAAGAAGATGACGCGCAAACCTTTTTGAATGAAAGGTCTTACAAAAAACAAATATTCTACGTACCTAAATTTCTATTCTTGATCTGCGCAACACAGACAAAAAAGGTCAAGAAGGCATTTTCTAAAAAACAAACACTATGTAGTTGTATTCTACTATAACCATAACACTATATGATGTGTATAGTGACGAATATTGTAAAGCTTTTTGATTGTTATTACCGTAATTCTTTAACTAAATTTAAAAATACTAGTTAGACACGTCAAATGTTATAAAGAAAGGTAAACTACGTTATACAAAGAGTGTATTTTGCATGTCTCAGTCAATGAATAATCATTGATGATTTTTTGTTTGGGTTCGGACATTTCTAGCGTATTAATACGAACCCAACAACTTGATCATCTTTCGATAGCTTTAACGAACATCGATTCTAGTTTATATTCATTTGCAGTTTGCACGTGCGAGGAACACGTTTGTGGATCCGATCTTCAATGATGAAAATTTATAACGGCCCCTCATCTTTTAATAACTACACGGATTACAGTTTTTGTCTTTCATCAAAAATATGAATATGTACAAATATTTGTTCAACACAATTGATTCAAGTTCTTAACAAACGACTCGAGCTTAGATAAGAAAATATTACAATTGTACAAAGTTTAAAAGCGTATTGTTTTGAATTTTTAACTCTAACTCAATTTTTTTACTTAATCAAGCGTATAGTATAAAGTATGGACATGTGTATTGACAAAGCTAAAAGTCTTACATATCTAACTTTTTGTTAAAATGAAATTTCAATATACTATTATTCTATTATGTGTATAGATAAAAGTCAAAATAGGTCGCTCTCAAATTTCGTCGTGCATATTCATCACGTTATTGTTCAAAACCTGCTTATGAAAATACATGTGTTATAACTTATAAGTCGAGTGTATTACGTAATTATCAATTTACAAAATCCTCAATATCAATTTATAAAAGAAAATATTGTTTATATTGTCACATCATAGTTTTGTTTATACATTTATACTCATTAGAAGTTTTATTTGTTCTTATGTTTTTTATTAGTTACATTCTAAGTTATTTCATATAAGGGTTATTTTTAGTATTCGTCTTGAATACTTGAAGTCTCTTAGACATCCTGATAATCAGTTATATGTGAGGTACAAGATTGTAGAGACGACGCTCAATTCAACCCATAGAAATTGTGGCTTGATGTTAACATCACCATGAGTGTGAATGAATTCAATAACACACAACCTAAGGGAAAATTAAAATGAGTTATTTTCTACTTTTCTGTCAATTAAATCAACTCCTCACTAATTCAATCAATTACTCAATCGTCAACTTTGAGTACGTACGGTATTAGATCTTTTTTTCAACTAGTTATAATTATATGATCATATAATATCTTTTATGTCATTTTTGTTTCTTCAACTTTGTTGAAATTTGGTTTATTTTTATATGGCGTTTTTGAGCTTTTTTTCAATTTATTTGAATTTAAAATCCGTTGGAGCTAGATATCAAGTCAAACTTTATCGAGTTTAAGCTAGAATTGGAATACAAAGTAAGGGCTCCAAGATATATAATTAAATAAAGTTTGTATGATCTTTACATAATTTTACAAACTTTCAAACCTTTTTTTTTAAATGATGAACATACGCAAAACCCTTGGAAAACTCTCAGAGTCTGATGTCACGAGACCTAATTAGTCTGGCGGTGTTTCACTTAGACTAAAATCCAAGAATATGACACTTGTGTGAGATTCGAACACGTTATGTCAAATAGACTCTTAGAATAATCTAAAGTAAAACTCTTGACCACTTCATCAAGTGAGAATGATAAAACAAAACAATATTTTCTTAAAAAGTAGGGTCTTGCATAATGATAAAACAGTGTGGTTTTATATATTTTTCTAACTTATTGAAAATAATTTGTAATACCAAAATACTATTCTTTATAAAGTTGAAAGCAATAAAATCGACAGGTCCCTCTCAGTTTGGTCGTGACATATTGTAAGCTCGTGACATTTTGTATGCTACTATGCTTGCTAATTGTTGTGAAACAAGCCTAATAGCTAAAACATAGAAGAAGGAGATGTAGGGAGAAAGAAAGAGATTTCATTAAATTAGGTGTGTAATACAAGGAGGTACAATGAGATATATATAGGATATGAAAACTTAAAGAGAAAGCTAATATATATTAGGTATTGATAACCATAATATTAATACATTTATAACACTCCCCCTTGGTTATCAACTTAATACGCTTGGAGAAGTAATTACATGAATGAGTCATGTGTGTTTTGTCATATTAATATTTAATAACCTTCACTAATGAGGGAAGACTTACACTTCATGTGTCATATTTAATTATATTTACGCTTTTCACAATAGTGATAATAAACCACAACTTTGATCATTCGATTGATCTCTTAAATATTATAGTCTATCTAAAATGATAGCCTACATAATACAAACTATAAAATTAATATGCAATATACAGTGGTATAACATGTCATTATAATAAAACGAATTATAATAAAACTTTATAGAATTTTTTTTTAATCACTTAATAGAAAATACATATATAGTTTCAGTAGTGAGCTAATGAATTAATGTATTTTTCTTCTTTTGTATGACTTTATAATTACTATTCAAAAGGTTCAAATTGAACATAACACAATTATATTGACGTGAATATGAAATAGTATCACGTGGATTTGCAAAACTGAGAACCTTGAAAAATTTAGGTTGGTGTATATCAAACAATATAACTATTGATATAACATTTGCAAATATATTTAATGTTTGCGCATCAGGTTCTAAATTAACTAAAAATAATTGAAGAATTTATTGAACAATATAGACTCACGCGTTTTAATGAAATCATAAATGAAACATTTAATTTGGAACATCACACTGTAATAATGCTTATAATCTTTAACTAGAGAAAGAATAATAATAATAGACGAATCTGGATTTTTTTTTCATAATGTTGTTCCATAGTAATAGTGGAAAATCATATATATACCAAAGCATAAAATTATACCAAGAATTAGGTATACACAAAAACTTCCTTTTATTTATTTCCAAAATAATGATAATAACTTTTATAAAACTTTACAAATATTAAAGAGACGTTTAATAATGATATCACCTTTTATTTATTTCCATAATAATGATATCACTTTAATAAATATGAAATTATGAACTACAATTTCTAGTTTATTGTCACCATTTAATAATATAAAACTATATATGATAATTGATTTTCTTTCCTTCGATAAACAATCCTACGTCATACTACTTTTTAGGTGTATGTTTTTTGTTTTCAAAAGAACTTCTGTTAGCATTATAATTTATAAGATTCATTAATAGTCCGCTTGTTATCGATGGACAATAAACAATTTTTCTTTTAATGAACAACTGATAACAATAAAATAAATTATAACAAAGTTATGATCATAAAAGGAAACAATTACTCAATGAACAGAAAGTAAGAATCTTGAAAAATTTTAAGTTTTTGTTTTAGCATGTAAATCAAAAAACAAAATCCATTGATTAAAAAATCTCGTTTATCATCAAGGCCTCAAGGATTTACAACTTTGCATATACACGAATCAGATGATCTTTTTAATGAAACCATATTCAAAGGACCAAATAGAGTAATATGTATAATATGTATAACTTGTTGATTTCCTTAGACATTCTTTAAATTCAAAAATCCCAATATTTTATACTTCAATAACCATTGATAAATATTAGAATAATATATATCACGTAAACATGACAATTTAATAATCGAAAGTGAAAACAATTTAATAAATCATTATTTATTATTTGTAACAGATATAGAAAATAAAAGAGAGAATGATTCAAAACAATAATAATCTTAATATCCGGTTATTAGTTACGGTATACCTTTTAAGCTATCAATGGGACTGAATAACATAGGGTTATTTCACGCAATCTCTTGAATTCTTTCTTATGGTTGAAAAATTTATTAAAAACAAAACACACAATAGAAAACTTAATCCGTTTTAAAATTCTAGTAAACCAATCTATTTAGTGATTTTCTTTTTAGGAGGAGCATGGACAACAAGAATTTACCACATCCTAAACAATTGCAAGGCACCATTAAAATTTAGAATATAATTGAACTATCATCCGGCAATTAATACCAATAAAAATATTTAATTCGTTGGCAAATAGAGAGAAATTATAAGTTGCAATCACGTACCTTTAAAATCAATCGAACGGGCCGAAGGTAACCAACACCATCAGAGCAGCAACCAACCATTGTAGGATACGTCGAACATACTCTGATGAAACGATGATTGTCAGCTTCGTGCTGATAACGTGTTGTGAAACAAGCCTAATAGCTAAAACATAGAAGAAGGAGATGTAGGGAGAAAGAAAGAGATTTCATTAATTAGGTGTGTAATACAAGGAGGTACAATGTGATATATATAGGATAGGGAAATTTGAAGAGAAAGCTAATATAAATTAGGTATTGATAACCATAATATTAATACATTTATAACACTAATAACTTATTTATGAAGATATTTGGTATCATAATTTGGTGTAACCATTTAAATAACTCTTACTTCACGTTAAGATTAAACTCTTGTTTAGGTCGACTTTGAAAATATTAATCAACTTAAACTATTTTTACAAAAAATATCACTATCTTATTTCATTTCTCTTACTCGTTTTCGCCAATATAAAAACTTAACATAATTAGTTTCTTTCCGTCTCAATTGATTTATATTTTCACTTCAGTACCGTTATTAATAAAAGTGACATAACTAATTCTACCTTAGGTTATGTGTTTTGTGCCTTTTGAGGAGGTCGAGGTCGAGGTCGAGGTCGAGGTGAGTAAGATTTGTGGCGGGCTCAATGGGGCGTGGGGCTCCAATATGAGTCTCATTTGTTGGCTCTCGTTTAAAAAACAAATTAAAAAAATAAAACATTTTATATATAATCACTCTAAATTAAGAAAATAAATTTATCATCCTCATCGTTGAATTCTTCCAAGGACGATTAGAATTCAAATTATTGTAACTTCACATTCGCATACAAGATGAGCTCAAGTTTATTAGGATTGCAAAACTATTAATAATCGGCCGGAACGTGATTAATTTTCTGATAATCCCATAGACAATGAAAAAATTTATGCGTTGTTTTCGCATGAGTTGACAACTATTCGTAAAAATATTTGGCGATTTAGAGCAGGGGTTTGATTTTATTTTTTTCAACAAAGGTTGAACACTAGAGGTAAGCTTGGTTTCACCGCTTTACAAAAGTATGCATCGGCAGTTCATCAACTTGTGTGAATCTAGAACCAACTCATGTGATGAATATTTTTAGATGTCTTAGAATATTCTCGTGAGATAATGTTCACCAATTTTGTAATGTATGATTAATTAATTGTTACAATTATTAATTTATTATTGTTTAGTACTTCTTCCGTCCCATTATAAGTGTCATAGTTTGATTTTTTAAGTCTCTCTTGCTTAATTTTGACCGACAATATTTTTGTTTGTGTTATATAATACTTGATGTAAAATATATGAATGTATTGAGTTTTAAATGTATTTTACATTGATATAATTTTCATTAAGTATTATATGACACAAACAAAACTATTTACGGTCAAGGTTGCAAAACAAAGACTTGAAAAGTCAAATTGGGACACTTATAATGGGACGGAGGAAGTAATTTTACAACCGTTATTGTTATTTGTAAATGTTACAAATATTATTGTTCTTGTAAAGGTGTGATTGATTTATATGACATGGTAAATTTAGGCTATGTGTAGTAAAGAGACTATAAAATGAGGCGTTTTACGTTATGTGGTGTCCAGTCAGTAAATGATAGGGTTTTTTTTAGGTGCAATGGCGTTGAAGCCCCTATGTATGTATGTATGTGTGTGTGTGTGTGTATATATATATATATGTATAAGACACATTAGAATATAATAATAATAAAAGAAAAGGAAGAACAAGCGAGAAGCAGTAGTCGCCTCCCCCCCCCACCCACACACAGACACAAATTGCCCATTTGTAGCCCAGAGGGCGGTGTTGTAGCCTCTTATCGCCCCAAAACTTAATTTTGTCGCCCCATTCTCCTTACCACTTCACACACCCTTAGGGAAGATGGGGTGGAGTGACATACAACCAATAAATGAGGTGTAAATGAGGTGTGTGAAGTTGTAAGAATATATACGAAATTAAACTTTTATTAGATTCTTATGATATGGAAGATTTTACTATATTACACTAAATACTGTGTTATCGTGATTAATAAAAGTTTTGGTTTATATCAGAGGATTAATTTCATATATATATAACTGAAGAAACGTGGATCTACTCACTGGTAGCAGATCTACTTTCCTCGGGTGTGATTATACTATTTCACCGATGGTTCTTCTGGATCTGTGTTCTTCCACCTACAAAATGAACAGCGCCGTTACTTACCCCTCAGAAAGGGACAGAGGGGTCCTCTTTGGGGTAACCCTCCGGCGTGAGAATCAGTATCTTGTGGAGAAGATGATAATGTGTGTAAGGGAATCTCAAGAGTATTGCTGAATAGCTGAATACCCTCTGATTGTGAGACTGTCTCTTTGTATGTAACTGACTGTGAGTGAATATAATTCAATATGATTGAATGTGATATCACTGCCTGTAACTGTCAATGATTGAGAATGAATGTCTCATCAAAGTGGAGTTGATGCTGTATTTATAATGCTAGGGTTTCCACTGATTGGGCTCAACCTCGTTGGCCTCCTCCAATCGCACTGCGCCACGTGTCCTCTGGGACACCTGGCGCTTTCTCGTTGGTTGTAATCACGTGGCAACACATGTGTCATGCTGAGTTGTCGACCCTTCATTTGGCAGCTGTCAACATCAGCATATTCTTACTCCTTAAAAAGATGCCTTCTGGAAGGTTGTCTGACGTGCACAATCAAGGTTGCCCTAATCCTGATTTGGATAAGGACGAGGTTGATTATGCGCACGTGTGATATGCGCCCATCCTGAGGATGCGCGAGGTCTTCTCTTTATTCTCACGCGCAGATGTGATATGCACGAGCATGTGATATGCGCCGCGCGCTGATGCGCTGCGCGAGCATATGTGTGCCTGGGCAGATGTGATATGCACGAGCATTTGATATGCGCCGCGCGCTGATGCGCCGCGCGCATATGTGATGCGCGAGCATATGTGTGCCTGGGCATATGATGCCTGAGCATGTTTTGTATGCGCCATGCGCATAGGTTTTGGCTTTGTGCCTTCATAATGTCTTTATCTTGTGGGTTGACCCGCCTTGCTCGGTGTTGAGGCGGGTACATACCTCTTCAAGCCCCCCCAGTCTAATGTGTGTCTTATCTCGCGCGAGCGCGGTAAGATGGATATTAGACTTACTGATTTTTGTCTTTTAATGGGGTTTTGTCGTTTTCCTGGTTTTTTCCATGGTTGCGCGAAGTTCTATCCATTTGGTTGAAACGAAGGGTCCAAACACGTGGTTAGTTGGTGGTGACGTGCGCCGTAAACGTGTCAGACGTTTCGTGTGCTCGAGGTGCTACAGTTGCCTTTCATGTCCCCTCACACAGCTGTCTTGAACACGTGTCGCGCTCGCATTGGTTAGCACCTGCGAGTGGGGGCGCGTCTCTGCTCCGTGGCAGGTCAGTTACGTTTTCATGTCCCCTCAAACAGTGTCAAGGACACGTGCCGCGACCACGTTGGCTCACAGCTGCGAGTGGGGGCGCGTGAAAATCCGATCAGTTACCACTTTTCTCTCTCCTGGGCCTATAAAAGCAGGCCCTTAGGAAATTTTTTATCTTCATCTTCATTGTTACTAATTTTTGAATTTCTGTCTTTCATATTCTGAATTGAGTGTTTTCATCGTTTCAAAACTTCTATTATTTGATGCTGCAGTTGTATGTCTGATAGTTCAGACTCGTCTAGCCCCTCAATCACCTCTATTGCCTCTCGAAGACGCCGTGTGAAATCTGTGGTGATGTCGACATTGAAGCAAAAGGGGAAGGGGAAGAGGGTTGTTGAGACCACATCGGAGGAAGTAGGGAGGACCAAGGCCACCAAAAGGTGGAATGAAATCCCCTGCAAATTGAAGCAGGCCGATCTCGACAGCCTCATCGCCTCTCAGGGCTTTCTCCCCCTGTTTGGCTGCATGTTGCCTGGGGCCGGGCAAACGGCGGCGGACCCGCCTGCCGGCTATATATCCCTATATAGCCACTTTTTCACCCACTGCAACCTTCGTCTCCCGATAACAAGGTTTGTGGGTGCACTGCTGAAGTTCTATGGGATTCATATATCCCAAGTCCATCCGTTTGGACTCGTGCGCGTGACTCACTTTGAGTTCATGTGCAAATCCCAGCGCGAGGAGCCCACTCCTCGGCGCTTTCAGTATTTTTACAAGCCCAAGATCCAAGACAATTGGTTCTCTTTTATTCCTCGCAGTCAGAAGGTGAAGTGCTCCACTGTTTCATTCAAGAGCCTTCATGACTGGTCTGAGAGGTTCTTTTACATAAGGGCTGGTGTGATCCCCATCCGTATGACCATGCGCTCTATCTCTTCTGCGCCTGCGGATGAGGGTGTCCTCAAGAACCCCACTGGCGCCTGGGTTAAGAAACTGACCGCCGAACCATCCCCCGCGAAGAAAATTCGCGAGGAGGCGCTGGTGGGTGTCGGCATGAGTAGACTGTGGGCCGACCGCGCGCTTGAGCCCGTTATCCAAGTCGACGGGTTGTGTAAGTTTATTTCATTGCTTTATTTCTCTTTCTGCGCGAACATAATTCTTTTGCTGATATCACTTGACTTGTTTTTGCGCAGTCACCAAGGATTATATCCTTGCCGCTTATGACGATCAAGTGGAGGGTGGCTCCGTCGCGCTTGGCGCTGGGGAGGTTGGTTTCCCAGATCGCTTCGATGACATGTTCATCCCAGTGGATCTGGATTTTGACTTTGACAGTGACGCGCCTGGTAAGCCTTCGCACTTATGCTCATTCCTTTAGAATACCCAAGTTTATTAACAGTTCTGTTGCTTGTTTTTGCAGATGCGCTTGAAAACTACGAGCTGGAGCTCGCGGAAGAGGAGGAGGAGGAAGAGGAGGCGCCCCTACTAAAACGCAAAGCTAAGGGGAAATCTGGCGCATGGGCCAGTAAGAAACAAAAGAAAGATGACACCCCTGTCGCTCATCCCCATGCTCAAACGAAGGGACCTAAGGAAACCCAGGTGTTTACCACCAAGGTTTCTTTAGCTTCCCTGCCTGTGAGAGTGGGCCGACCTCCTGTCCACTTGAGGTATGGTGGCGTCACCTCCTCCGTTCGCGCGGCTGAAGAGAGAAGCAGTGCTGCGCCTGCGACAGGTATACTTTGCTTGTCTTCATCTGATTGAATTGTTATTAAACCTTTGCTCCTTCGAATGTTTGCAGAACCGGCGACGGTAGCAGATCAGCCGCAGGAGCCACAAGGTGCTACGGCTGCGCCGGGGGCTGCATCGAAGTCCCCTGTTCTACCCTCTGAAAAGGGTAGAATGAACTTTATGGCGATGTTCGCCTTGCGAACAGAATTGCGCCAAGGTAAGTTTTGCACATTTGTCTTCTGAATTTTTCCTTTTGGATTCAGTCATAAATCATTTTTCCTTGTTGATTTGTTCATAGGAGTTGTAGCTGGCGCACAAGTTGCTGGTGACACTCCTGGCGCCGCTGCCGGCGCCGCTGGTTCTGTTCCTGCTCCTGCTAGTGCTGAGTCTCCCCTTATTGGGATTACCAAGGAGCAGGAAACCGTATTGCGCGCCGAACTGGCGGCGTCGAGACCACCCTCGCCTCCTCCTACACGCAGCCCTCCCCGCGAGACTGGTTTGGAGCCCTCCAGGTCGCAGGAGAAGAGGCCTATTGAAGAAGATGAGGAGGATGAGGGGGCTCAAGCTGAAGACTCCTTGGGAGACCGCGCCAGCCCTGCGATGCCACAAGCGTTCGCAGCGCAGACTTCTGGTGGGGCTGGCGCTGACTTTTCTGCTTCATCCCCGCAGGTATGTTTTAATTTGTTGCTCCGCCGCGCGTACCTCCATGTAAGTATGTTTTATGACTTAGAACATTTCTTGTGTTTTGCAGGAAGGTGACCACGTTTACCGCCCGAGATGGAATATTAATGAAGACAGTTCCTTCCAATCCATGGGCGTATGCGAGGACTTCTGGGCTCATGCCGTGCCTCCTACTGAAAGGAGGTATCAGGAGGAGCGCACCCGCGCGGACTTGCTGAATGACCATATTTTCGCTGGGTCGGCTTTCTTTGCTGCCTCCCAGGAGCTTCGTCGTGATTATATTAAAGTACGCGATGCTCTTGTGGAAGCCCAGCGAGAGGCTAAGGTGGCCGCCTGGAACCTTTCTGATGCTCGCGCACGAGCTGAGAAACTCCAGGCGGAGCTCAGCGAAAACCGAGCAAGTGCCAACACCGCCTATATTAAGCGCGGGCATGAGCTCCAAGCTGCGCGGGAGAAGCAGCAGGTGGCGGAGGCCGAAGTTGCCAAGTACGCGCGTAGAGTGCGTGTCTTGGAACAGCAGGCTGAGGCGCGTGACCAAGCTATCGTCCTGAGTATCACTGAGAAATCATCACTGGAGAGCGAGGTTGCGCGCCTGAAGAGAGAGTTGGCGGCCGCGCAGGCCGATAGAGATGAGGCCTTGGCGACGGCAGCGTCCAGCTAGGAAGCACTTGGTGCTGCGCAGGCGGAGAAAGAAAAAATTTTGGCGGCAGCAGCGTCTGATAAGGAGGAGCTAAAAAAGACCAAGGAAACTGTTGAGTTATTAAACTCCCAGGTTCCTGTCCTCGAGACGTCTGTTGCTGGCCTCGCGCAGGATCGCCGATGGCTGGTGTCACAGGGCATGACTCGTTGCGCTTTGGCGATGAAATATTCCGCCGAGTTTCAGGCCCTTGTGATGGACTGCAATGCTGCCGCGCGCTTGGTGGGTCGAGCTGAAGGGTTTACGGATGGGTATGAATATGGCATGTTGAAGAAGAACCCATCCGAGTACCCTTACAAGAGCGACGCGGCCTGCGCGGACATGGCCGCGGTGGGGGAGAAGTATATGAATACTCCCATCCCCATCCTTATGCAGGTACCTTGACCTTAATGAGTTTTACTTGATTAATTTTCCAAGTGTTTTGTACTCAATACTTTTCTAATGATTTGCAGATAGCTGCGCTTGCTGACTAGCCCGACCTCGGCGCGCTAAAGAAGTTGCTCGATGAATGCGAGAGGGCTGGTAGCGATGATGGTGGCGCGGGGGATGTTGCCCCTGCCAGCGGCTCTGGCGCTGCGAAAGAATCTGCTCCTGACACCGTCGTGATAGAAGACTCCAATGAGGAGGAAGAACTTGACTATGGTCAGTTCGGAGATGAGGAGCAGGCCGCGCCAGATGCTGCGGGAGATGATGAGGGTGATGAAGTGGCTGACGTCGACGTGGAGACTTGAGAAGCCCTTCATCAAATTTTATAATTTTTTTTTATACTTGTAATTTGTAACTCATCATACTTGTAAATTTCAATGCTATGGAATGAAACTTGTTTTCTCTTTTTTACATCTTGCGCATTTCCATTCATCTCTTCATGTTTGCTTGTATAGATATAAGATATGCTTGCACGTTAAAATAAGAACAAGGTTGTAAGGAAATTATTCACTTAACCATTGTCCTATTTTGTAAGTGGTTTCGCAGTATCTTGTTTATGCTGACATGCGCGATAACTTTTCACAATTCCTTTTTCGCGCGTCGTTGTCGCGCGGTTTTTATATGGAAGTATGAGTTTTAGCCATTACATGTCAGCATGTGTTACTCAGATACCCACTATGATTCCGAGCGCGACCTCGACCTGAGACCTTAACAACTATGATATGGCATGTACTTTGCCTTAGTTGTGTTTAAGGATTTTTATTGTCAGGCTGCGCGGGATGTAAGATGGATGTTTGTGAGTGTTTTGAGCTAAGGCTCTTTGTTTTGGGCTAAGGCCCTGACGTTTTAGAGTTAAGACTCATTAACGTGTTTGAGCTAAGGCTCGTAGGTTTGGGCTAAGGCCCTGACGTTTTAGAGTTAAGACTCGTTAACGCGTTTGAGCTAAGGCTCGCGCATGTATGTTTTACTTCGTTTTATTTTGTTTTGAAGCCAATATAGTGTTGTCATATTGCTCCAAATTAATAAAGGAAGTGTGAAACATGTATGCAAAGGTAATAGAACAAATACTGAAAGATAGCGCGAATCATCATTCATGATGGCTTAAAAGCCTTGATTACATATTTGAACTTTTACATGAAGCATTTTCTAAGCTGTGCCGCGTTCCACGCGCGCGGTATCTTTTTTCCATTCAAATCTTTTAAAGTGTACGCGCCTTTCCCCAAATCTTCTGAAATTTGATAAGGTCCCTCCCAATTGGGGGACATTTTTCCTGGGGGTATCGCGCGGCTAGCTTCATTGTTTCGAAGGACAAAATCATTTTTCTTGAAGTGGCATTCTTTAACGCGCTGATTATAATATTTTTCCAGCTTTTTCTTGTATTTGGCTTCATTGATGATAGCCGCTTCTCTGCGCCCTTCAAGCAAGTTGAGGTCCAATCTTCTTTCGCGCTCGTTATCAGTCTTGCTCATCATGAGTACCCTATGGGATGGGCATCCAATTTCTGCTGGGATCATAGCCTCTGTCCCATAGGTTAGGCTGAACGGGGATTCGCCATTGCTAGTTTTGCTTAATGTCCTGTGCGCCCACAGGACATTAGGTAACTCTTCGACCCAAGAATGGGATTCTCCCTCCAACCTTTTCTTCAGCCCATTTAACAAACTTTGATTCGCGCGCTCCACTTGGCCATTCCCCTGAGGGTGGTAGACCGAAGTGAAGATTTGGTTGATGTGCAATTCTTTGAGCCAGCTGGATATCTTCCTGTCAGTGAATTGTTTGCCATTGTCGCTCACAATTTCCATAGGAAGGCCAAAACGGCAAATGATGTGGCTCCAGATAAATTGCTTCATCGCCTCAGCTGTGATTTTTGCTAGTGGCTTGGCTTCAACCCATTTTGTGAAATAGTCTACTGCCACTAC
This sequence comes from Bidens hawaiensis, assembly GCF_021521415.1. Lineage (NCBI taxonomy): Eukaryota > Viridiplantae > Streptophyta > Magnoliopsida > Asterales > Asteraceae > Bidens > Bidens hawaiensis. Next base: position 80,245 of record NW_027492132.1, on the reverse strand, counting down.
CAAAAATTTCACTCGCCCTTGCGCTTGCGGCAGGGGCCCCACAATATCAATGGCCCATTTGTGGAAAGGCCATGCGGAGGTCACTGGAATCAAGTTGTTCTTTGGCCGCATGGTGTTTGGCGCGTGGCTCTGACATGCCTTGCATTTTTGGATTTCTTTTAGCGCATCCAAGTACATGCCTGGCCAATAGTAGCCTGCGCTCATTGCCTTGGCAACCACCATGCGCGGGCCAGCGTGTATTCCGCAGATTCCTTCGTGAATCTCCCTAATCACATAGCTTGCGTCTTCAGCATCCAGCCATTTCATGAGCGGTCCAAGATAAGAGCGTCGATATAATGTACCCTCAAGTAGTTCATAGTTCTGCGCCTTGTGTCTTATCTTCCTCGCCTGCGCGCGATCGTCCGGTAACTTCCCCTCCTTCATGAATTCCATTATTGGAGTTATCCAGGATGAAGGGGTTGTATGAATTACAAGGACCGATTGCGTTTGCACTGACGGGTTACTCATTACTTCCACCCTGACATCTTTGCCAAAGTGATCAAAATTAGTTGATGCCATTTTACTCAACGCGTCAGCGGACTTGTTTTCGCTGCGCGAGATGTGTATGATTCTGAAGAAGTCAAACTGCTCAACGAGCTTTTTTGCCTGCTCTAGATATAGAGGCATTGTGTTCTCCTTGGCGTCATATAGGCCGTTGACCTGAGCAGCTACCAAGTAAGAATCAACATGGGCCTCTAGCCTTTTAACTCCAAACTTGCGCGCAATGCGCAGACCAGCCAGCAGGGCTTCATACTCAGCCTCATTGTTGGTACTCTTGAAGTCCAACCTAATAGCATAAGTATATTCATGATTATCAGGGTCCACCAGTTTGAGGCCTGCGCCGGACCCTTCGCTGTTGGAGGCTCCATCAGTGAATAGCCTCCAAACATCTTCTTCATCATTTGCTCGCGGAGGGTCTACCTCGCGCTGAGCTTCTTCAATCTTTCCCTCTGGGATTTCCGTGATGAAATCCGCTAAAACTTGACCCTTTATTGCTGGACGGGGCTTATAGGTGATCGTGTGTTCACCTAATTCCAGCGCCCACTTTGTCAGCCTTCCGGAGAGCGCAGGGCGTCGCAAGACTTGCTGGATGTTGTAACCAGTCAGAACTTCAATAGGATGACCATTGAAGTATCTATGGAGCTTGCGCGACGCGTGTGTTAGTGACAAAACTAACTTTTCCATGATGGAATAGCGCGTCTCAGGGTCTGTGAGCACCCGACTCACATAGTATATTGGCGTTTGGATCCCCTTGCGATCCACCAATAATACTGCGCCGATGGCGCGATCTCCAGCTGACAAGTACAATGTAAGGGTTTCGCCAGGAAGTGGAGCTGTGAGCGCGGGCAGCTTTATGAGACATTCTTTTATCTCGGTGAAAGCTTGCTCAGCCTCAGGCGTCCACTTGAATTGGCTCTTCTTCAAGCAGTTCCTCAAAGTGTTAACGAATGGAGTAGATTTGCTGGCGTGGTTCGCTAGGAACCTGTTGATTGACACCAATCTACCATTCAGCTTCTGAACCTCTTTCATGGTGGATGGTGAAGGCATGTCAAGGATGGCTTCCACCTTTTCAGGGTTCACCTTGAAACCATCCTTAGTGACCATTACACCAAGAAATTTCCCCTCTTCCGCGCCGAAAGTACATTTGCTCGGGTTGAGCTTCATGTTAACTTCCGTTAGGCGCTGAAGAGTTTCCTCGATGTCTTTGAGCATTTGTCTCTCCTCCCTGCTCTTGATCACCAAATCATCAACGTAGACTTCTAGATTTCTTCCGATTTGTTCACTGAAAACCGAATCCATAAGTCTCTGATAGGTGGCGCCCGCATTCTTTAGACCAAAGGGCATTTTTGTGTAACAAAAAACACCCTTGTCGGTCCTGAATGCCGTCTTGTCTTCGTCTTGTGGTGCCATTTGAATCTGGTGATAGCCTTTGTAGGCATCCAGGAAACATTTGAGGTTGAATGGCGCCACAGAGTCCACCTTTGCGTCGATGTTTGGTAGGGGGTAACAGTCTTTCGGACATGCTTTGTTGAGGTCCTTGAAGTCAATACACATCCTCCATGACCCGTTGCTTTTCTTTACCATCACAGGATTGGCTACCCACGTCTGGTATCGTATCGGGCGGATGATGTTTGCGCGCAACAGGTCCTCAACTTGCTCATTCATGGCCTTCGCCTTTTCATCCCCCATGATTCTCTTTTTCTGAGCAATTGGCTCCACCGACTTGAACGTGTTAAGAGAATGTTGCGCCAAGTCTCGCGGGACCCCCGTCATATCGGAGTGTTGCCACGCGAAAACCGACGTGTATTTTGTGAGCAACCTTTTCATTCTCAATCTCGTTTCGTCTGAAATGGTAGCGCCAATTGTGACCGTTTGCTCTGGGAATTTTGGGTTTAAAATCCACTTCTCTGGCGCATTGTCTGCCATTGGAAGTTTCATTCTCCCTTCCCGCGGCGTACTTGTCACTGCGCACAAATGATCGCGGTAAACAAATGTTACGCCTGTTGGTGTAGGGAACCCCAATGCGCCGTGCGCTGGCGACGGTACAGCATTAAATTGGGCAATCGTTCCTCTACCCAGGATCATATTGTGGCATGACGTGGTGGGCAAGACCAAGAAGTTGACAACTTCGGCTCGCTTGTGCTCATCATCCCCCATAGTTAATTCAAACTGAATCTGGCCTAGGGGATGGATGATTTCATTTGAAACACCACAGATTGGTGCGTTCACAATTTCGAGCCGCGCTTGGTCTGCCGGGTCTAACTTTCTGAAACATTGCTCATACATAATGTCAGATTCGCTTCCAGTGTCCACCAGGACTTTTGACACTTCGTAATGAGCAATGTGTGTGGTGATGACGAGAGGACTGCTTATTGAAGGGCCTCCCCTGATTCTTGGGAAGATGACTTGCTGCTCGCGCCAATCCCCGTGGATTTGCGCGCTTCTCTTTTTTGACGTCTGCCCTTGTCGTCCCCCCTCAGCCACACAGATTCTTTTGTATTTCTTGCTGGCAGAGGTTCCTTCCGGTTGCTCATCTTCTATTCTTTGGTTTTTCACCAAGTGAGCCAGCCTGCCTGACTTTACATCCTTCTCGATCGCATCCTTTAAATGATGGCATGCGTCGGTGTTGTGGCCCGGGGACCTGTGAAATTCACAATATTTGCCACTGTTTTGCGGTCCCTTGTAGTGTAGTTGCTTGGGGGGCTTGAATTGGACATTCTCAGTACTTAACACCTGTGAAGGTGTTTTAGTGAGGGGTGTCCATATTCTTGGCAGAGGTCTGCTAGGATCTCTGCCGCCCTCCCTCTTGTCACCCTCCCCGCGATTACGAACATCTTTTTGGGGCTGGGGTGAGCTTGGTTGCGCTTGTTTTTCCGCGGAAGAAAAACTTGTTGGCTGCAACCTGGACCATACAGAGTTCTGTTTGGCCCTCTTCTCTTTGCTGCGCGGTGAATCAGCCTGATGCGCTCTTTCTCTTGCCCTATCTTGGGCAATCTGTTTTTCATTTCTCGCGAAAACTCGCGATGCCTCCATTAACTTGGCCCACGTGGTGGGCATGCCATCTTTGCTCACGAGAGCTCTTCGTAATTGATCACTGCGCGCGCCTTGTATAAAGGCCACGCGCAGGAGTTGCTCGGTTATACCTCCGATTGCCAAAGACTCCTGATTGAACCGAGTGATGTAATCTTCAATCGTCTCATCATTCCTGCGTACGCAGTGCATGATGTCATCAGGATCGCGCGTGTGCCTGCGCTGCTGTACGAAGTGGGCTTGGAACTTTTCTAATAGTTCCTCGAACCCATCAATTTGCCCTGTCGGCAAGCTCTCGAACCATACCCGCGCTGCGCCCGTGAGGCAGCGAGCAAACATATGACACCATGTTGGCATCGTCCAGCTCTCTAGGTTTCCCGTGTTATAGAAACCTTGCAAAAAGTCATCTGGATCTGTTGTGCCATCATATTTGCCCAGACCACTTGGCATCTTGGTCTTGTGCTGGATGGGAGCCTGCGCGATGCGCGCAGTAAACTTTGAGTGTTTTACCAGGATGGCTGGTCTGTAGGGCGTGGTTACGTCCACTTGCCCTCTGACCGGTGGGCTGTACGGCATGTGCAGATCCAGATCTGCTCTGGCTCCAGGCGCCATGTTCACAGGCGCGCGGAGCTGTGAGCCTCCTGCATGAGTATCCCGTGTCTTCCTCATGCTATGCACTTCTTCATCACTGAACTCAGTGTGTGCAGTGTGAACAGAATGTCCTTCTTCCGGGGCGCGCGGCCTTTTTGTAGTCTGCTTATCAAAAGCTTGCCTTTGTGTTTGGTCGGCTAGCTTCTTCTGCTTGACCATTTCATTGTACTTTTCCATCAGACGCCGCTGCTCGTTTATGAGCCATTCATTCGGATCATTTGTTTCTTCTTCTGGACCCATTGGTCCTTTCAGTTTCGCGCCGGCCATATTTTGTAACGTGAGATCGTCTGGAGGAGTTTCAGTCTGGCCGTGAGGGGTTGTGACGAAGGGACGGTTGCTGGTGGTACGCGTAGAATCACGCGGAACCCTCAGAACCTGCTGTCCGTCGTTAACACCCTCACGTTCAATATCCTCCAGAGCTTGATCAACGTTACGAACGCCAGAAACCATGGTGATTGATTTTTTTTTATAGATCTGATGAGATCTGATTGCCGTTTGTAACAGTGGATGGCGCCAATGAAGAAACGTGGATCTACTCACTGGTAGCAGATCTACTTTCCTCGGGTGTGATTATACTATTTCACCGATGGTTCTTCTGGATCTGTGTTCTTCCACCTACAAAATGAACAGCGCCGTTACTTACCCCTCAGAAAGGGACAGAGGGGTCCTCTTTGGGGTAACCCTCCGGCGTGAGAATCAGTATCTTGTGGAGAAGGTGATAATGTGTGTAAGGGAATCTCAAGAGTATTGCTGAATAGCTGAATACCCTCTGATTGTGAGACTGTCTCTTTGTATGTAACTGACTGTGAGTGAATATAATTCAATATGATTGAATGTGATATCACTGCCTGTAACTGTCAATGATTGAGAATGAATGTCTCATCAAAGTGGAGTTGATGCTGTATTTATAATGCTAGGGTTTCCACTGATTGGGCTCAACCTCGTTGGCCTCCTCCAATCGCACTGCGCCACGTGTCCTCTGGGACACCTGGCGCTTTCTCGTTGGTTGTAATCACGTGGCAACACATGTGTCATGCTGAGTTGTCGACCCTTCATTTGGCAGCTGTCAACATCAGCATATTCTTACTCCTTAAAAAGATGCCTTCTGGAAGGTTGTCTGACGTGCACAATCAAGGTTGCCCTAATCCTGATTTGGATAAGGACGAGGTTGATTATGCGCACGTGTGATATGCGCCCATCCTGAGGATGCGCGAGGTCTTCTCTTTATTCTCACGCGCAGATGTGATATGCACGAGCATGTGATATGCGCCGCGCGCTGATGCGCTGCGCGCATATGTGATGCGCGAGCATATGTGTGCCTGGGCAGATGTGATATGCACGAGCATGTGATATGCGCCGCGCGCTGATGCGCCGCGCGCATATGTGATGCGCGAGCATATGTGTGCCTGGGCATATGATGCCTGAGCATGTTTTGTATGCGCCATGCGCATAGGTTTTGGCTTTGTGGCTTCATAATATCTTTATCTTGTGGGTTGACCCGCCTTGCTCGGTGTTGAGGCGGGTACATACCTCTTCAGTACGTAAGATATGCCCCTTGATATAGAAGGAATACGTATGTACGTAAGATATGACTATATCGTTGCCTATTAATTTAATTTCACTTTTTGTTAATTAATAGACATGTAAGCTACTTATGAAAAAGTGAAAAACCTTATGAAGCAATAATGAAAAATATATCGTAGTATAAAGTGAAGTTCAATTCTTTATTTAAGATTTTAATTTTTTTTTATCATAATTAGTTAATTAGACATTTTTTTTTTCAATTGTATGTAGGATTTTTCAGACTAATTGTAGTTATATATGAACACTCAATCTTGTTGAGCTTGAATATATAGGCAAACATATATAGTTCACACATATAAGGACATAGATAGAGGAATGAAATATAAAGAAGTAAAGAAAAGGAAGCTGGACAAAGGCGAGTCGTCCTTTGAATTTGTTAAGTTTTGACGTGCTTCCGGAAGCTAAGCTAATTATTTTTGTTTACGTTGATAGTTGACTATTCTATATTCAACAATGTTATAGTGAGTCCATACTCCATAGGGTGTAAGGTGTTAAACTTTGAATGTAACGAGACTCAGTGATCAGTTCATTGTGCATTTAAATACGACTCATGACCACACAAGAAATCATATCTTTATATAATATGATCATTTATGTACGAATACCTACAAGATCCAAAACAGCTTAGCGCGTATCACTATTAACATGAATAAAATAACTAATCTAAGTCGGAAAACCATAGTTATATATAATCTTAGGAGTCCGAAAATTTATGTGAATTCAAACAATATATAAAAGACTATTAACTTAATCTGGATTGAATACCGTTAAATTGCATATGTAATTAAGTATTGTGGAAAGTATAGAACTTGACCCAAGAGTATGTTCACATAAACAATTGAAGCTATATGCTAAACCATTAATTGCCCTGGATTGAATATTGACCAGCTGCAAAAGTGAACAAATGGACAATTAAACTGATTGTCCAAAAAAATTCCAGAAAAAGACACTTGAACACTGGATAGATAGGGATTCGTTCATTATTTTCCACCCTCAACCTCTCTAAGCATTTTAGACACAACGCTACTGGATGAAAAAAATGGTGAGGCCAATGAGAGAAACTGACCAATGAAGATGGGAGGTGGGGACGTTTTGGTGTTTCCACTACGGGTTGTCTTATGATTTATCACTGTCACTTCTCTAATTTCTATGTTAATATAATGTAATTGTTTACATTTTAACGGTACTAATTTAACTTAACCTATAGACAATACTGAAACTTAAAAACATATTTACCTTTTGAACTTTTAAACTATAAAAATTATAAAATTGGTGAATTTATAAAATTTTACATTTTACACACAGTTTGTATTGTTAAATAAGTTTCTGAATATTTGAATAGTTATAATTATTAATTTCATACAACTTTTATTATATTTTATCGAATTAAGAAACATGAACAATAATGTAGTCTATAATTTATACCGATAATAAACAATATAGAAAAACATATTATTATAGTAAGGCTTATGATCCTCCCACACCACTAGAGATCCTTTCATACCATTTTTTCCTATACGGCTTGTATAGGGCTATACGGTCGTATAACACATGAATTGTGTTAGTTTGGGTTGAATGTTTGTCGGCCATTATTTGTAGTGCCTCGTATAGCCCTAGCTATACGAGTCATATAAACAATTTTTTGGACACAAATTTTTGAAACCATATGTTTTATGTGATTTATGAATTTAACATCTTATGTAGCCATCATCCAAATATATTATCTAACTTGTATCATTTTTTTAAGAAATTTTATCCGCTCTCATTTTCGACTCTTTCATGTTTTATTTCACTTTTATAGAATTATATTTTATATTGAAAAGTTGAATGATATGATATTTTAGAATAAATAAATTGTCTATTAAAATTACATAACATATTCGCCTAAGTATTTGAAGCACTATACGGCTCGTATATGGTCGTATAGTTGTTTTCCGGCAGCGCTTAACAATGTTCAAAGGCAGACTGACTTTTTCTGAAAAGTTTTCTACATGGTCGTATAGCCCTATACGGTTGTATAGGCTTTATGGTGTGTCAGGGAGTAATATGAGCCATTAAACACATATACGGTTCGTATAGGCCTATACGGTCGCTTAGGCTGCAAAAGGCTGTTTTTTTATATCATGTCAGTCATGCGTAGCCTATACGGGGCCCGTATAGACTTATATGAGCCGTATAGTTATGTCCAGTTAGCATGAGGTGGTGTATGAAAATCATGTTTAGGGGTGCAAACGAGCCGAGCCGAGCCGAGCCCGAGCTCGACTAGGCTCGAGCTCGGCTCGTTTACTATTTATAAATTATTTTTTTATATAATTATAATATTTTATATATTTTTTCTATTATAATTTTATGTATAAAAGAATATATATTATTTAGTTATATTTATTTATTTTTTCATAACATTATATTTATTAATTAATAATTACTAAATATATATTTAAAAAAATTATGGCAGGCTCGTTTAGGCTCGTGAGCCAGCTCGAGCTCGAGAAGTAAAGCTCGGGCTCGGGCTCGTTTATTAAACGAGCTTATTTTTAGGCTTGAGCTCGGGCTCGGGCTCGATAAAGCTCGGCTCGAACTAGTTTTTTAACGAGCCGATCTCGAGTAGCTCGCGAACAGCTCGGCTAATTTGCACCCCTAATCACGTCCCTATAGTAAACGTTCAATACCATATATAATTGATTAAAAAGTAGTTTATGATCAATGCAACTTTTACACTATAAGTTATGCATGTGTTATGTGTTGCTGCTTAGAAACTAAAAATTACAAGAAGTCACCACTTTTCCTTGATGTTTTATGTATTAGTGTCCAAAATTTTAATGGCTTGTAACACAAATCTAAGACTGATCCTTGAATATATTTTATATGGGAGAAGTTCAAAAACAAAGGCATGGTTGGAAACTATACTTAGAGATGGTGAAAACATGTTATGTGAAGAAAATCTAGTTCAACCGTATAAGGGTCAGCCTAATATCTTGACCGGAGTAGATTACTGTAATATGATTTTGGAGAGCTAATACCAATCTAGCATACAAAATAGAACACCGTGAGTTCATTACGAGAAGAGAAAGAGGGGGGGGATTAGAAAACCCTTTTCCTTAGGACATTCTCAAATAGAAATAGAGAACGAAGTAACTAGAAAGGTTGTTATAATCGCCTTCTTCTAGAGGGGGGATTTCTTCTCGTAACCACCTTTTGGCGTGTCAATCGTTATGTGTAGTGAGAGACTAATTGTTTAGAATGACTGAGTCTGGATCCTTTTACCATTGGCATGGAAGGAATTTTTATAGCCTGAGAGGTTGGGAAGGATTGAACCAGCTGTCACATTCAATCGAACCTTATATTCTCATGAACGAGCAAATTTTAGGTCTGTGATGGGGTGTAATAGCTAGCATATTGAGACAAGTTTCACCATATAGTACAACGATGGCGTCTTGTGATTGGTTATTCGTACCATCGTAGTCCTTTGGGGAATCTTGGACTATGACTGGCTTCGATATTACCCATCGCACGTTGTTTGCCTCTCTTATGGGTGACAAGTCTTCTGCTCATGCGTAATGCCTGGGTTATTAAACTTTACCTAATGCCAACGCCCGTGAACACTCGCCCCAAGGTATGATAATGCGATGAGATAAAACTCATTTAGTTCAAGAATCCAACTAGTGAACACCGCCTATTTAAGGCACGACAATGCAGTAATATAAAATTTGTTCAGTTTAAGAATTCAACTAGTAAACACCACATATTCACCTAGTCTCTCATCATCACCTGATGCCACAAAAACTAAATTATAATGGCGGGAGTCAAACCCGTGTCACATAAACACCAAGTCTTTTCCGGATAGCTGTACCACTAGCTCCTTGGCATAAGTGAAAGTTAGACACACTATTATTTTAAAGATTTTAAATAATGCATTCTTCTTGTTTCTTAATTTGGTATTATAACTTAATGATTTATCTATCATTATCTATAATGATATTCTTATGATCTTATCCACATGGAATAAAAAAATAAGAATACCCACCCGGCACCACCCTCTTATCCAAACCTCATCCAAAGACGCATCAAGGGCGTGGAGTTGGAGATAGTTTAACGCAAATTCATACCCACTTACTCATTAATTAATCGAAGTGATCATACACAAGGTAATATTTTATTCATAATCTCAAACTAAACAACATTGTTTGATAAAGTTATAACCATGAAGGAGTTATAGTGGAAGGAAATGAAGCCGAAATTTCCTAGTCATTTGACCCAACAAGAATATCTCAATCTTCCAGCTGTAAAAACATGTGTTGCCGCGTAAGCCTCTCCCATGCGTCAGATCGTCCATGGCACGTCATTTATGACACGTTAAAAATCAGATATCATATCTTATTCTAGAGTCTCCGCTAAAACATATTAGGCTCAAATTTTAATTATAAATGATGTTTATAAATGTTAAACTTAATAATTTTAATTACTTAAAGAGAATAAAAAGAAAAAGTATTGCTTATAATCTATTACTAGTATTTTTAATTTTTACCAGATGAAATTGTTATAAAGAATTACTAAACTTAATTAATAATTCATCTATATCACATTCAATGTAAACAAGTGTGAAAAATTCAGGACCATAAACCAAAACTTAAAAATCATTTTTATGCAACCATCGCAGGTTTATCAGGATGATCAATGGGTTTTACCACAAAGTTTTTTTCCTGGGCGTTGAATCAACAAGTGCATATCATTGAATGGAAGAATTTCTTTTAGGATCGAACTTGGATAAGTAGATTTTGGTTAATGTTATGACCAGTTGAGAGACACGCCGCTAATAATAATAATAATAATAATTTTTATGCAAAAAAAATAACTAATTTCAATGAATTTTCTTTGCATGTTGCAATATAATAACGCACTACATTTATAACCGTGTATTATCGTACAACGGACTGGAACACATTTCTGTTTACACTTTTATGACTTGAAACTAATTTATCATCGAACTCGGCTGTGAAGAAAATCTGTCCACTGGAACATTTCTGTCTCCCACACAAAATGGATAAAAGTCAAAAACCGTTACCCAAACAGAAACTTTGTCTTTTAGATTGCGGTCCACGCATCCTGCTTTCTCTCTCGTCTATATATACCCCTCATGTCACCTTACAATATTATTCTTATTCTTACACTTCCAAATTAATTCCATATTTCATTATTTTCCTCACACACCAAAACTTACAAATTTCATTTCAAAACAATAAACACCACCCATTCAATAATATTCATCTTTACCACTATTCATACTACTATTAAAAAACAATATGAAGAAATTTTGTTCATCTCCAATCCGATCTTCATCTTCTTTCATAGCTCATTATCCATCACCTTCACGATTCAGTTTACCGGCTCCCAGTAAAAGTCTAGCAGACTCGGTGATGCTCCAGACAATGGAGGTCGCCGAGCCTGTCATAGTCAAATGGGACCCGGAAGCCTCGACCTACGCGAAGGTCACTTCGCTGTTCTACGAGAACCGTAGGGAGGCTTCCGAGTTTATCAAGCTTGTAAACAAGCTTCATAAAGCGATGCATGCATTAGCTGCTGAGAATTCAAACTCCGATATGCTTATCAGAGCTCAGCATCTAATGCAGATCGCTATGAAACGGTTAGAAAAAGAGTTTTACCAAATTTTGTCGTTAAACCGAGCCCAATTGGACCCGGAATCCGTTTCGACTAGATCGTCTCGTACGTCATCGAGTTTATCCGATTTCGCTGATGAATCTGATCATGATGAGATACGAGTGGCTGCGGAATTGATTACTGAGGTTGAAGATGCTGCTGAAGGAGTTATGAAGGATTTGAAAGCGATAGCGGATTGCATGATATCCTCCGGTTATGGTCGAGAATGTGTTAATATTTATAAAGTTATACGTAAATCTATCGTTGATGAAGGTATATATAAGCTTGGAGTTGAAAAGATGAAGCAATCACATGTTCATAAAATGGATTACGAGGTTTTAAATCTTAAAATCCAGAACTGGTTGGACGCTGTGAAGATTGCGGTGAAAACGTTATTTTACGGCGAAAGATTATTATGCGATCAAGTTTTCGCTTCGTCTGATTCGATCCGTGAAGCGTGTTACACGGAAATTACCAAAGAAGGAGCTTTAATATTATTCGGGTTCCCGGAAAATGTAGCGAAAAATAGTAAGAAGTCACCGGAAAGAATATTCCGGTCGTTGGATATGTACACCGGAATAGCTGACCGGTGGCCGGAGATTGTTTCAATATTCTCGTTTAATTCGACGACTGTCTTCGTCAATCAAGCGCTCAACGCGCTTGTCAAACTCGGTGAGTCAGTACGACTGGACCTCACCGAGTTTGAAACATTATTAAACAAAGAGTCATTGAAAACGATTGTCCACGGTGCCGGAGTACATAAATTTACATCCGACACGATGGACTACCTCTCGCGTCTCGGAGATTATGGCGTGTTGGAAGACATATTGTTAGAAACTCCACCGCCGGAAAAAGTTCCGATACCGGAAACCTTTTTCGATAAATCGGTTTTAGAAAACTCTCCGGCGCCCGCGGTGTCGTTGTGGTTAGCGTGGCTCGTATTCGTCGTCGTGTGTAAACTCGATGGGAAGGCGAAGCATTACAAAGACGTGTCTCAGTCGTATTTATTTCTCGCTAATAACCATCAACATATTATTTCCAAAGTCCGATCGTCAAATCTCCGGTATCTATTAGGTGATGACTGGATCAGCAAACGTAAAGCAGACGTAAAAACGTTTGCAGCCAATTATGAACGGGTCGCATGGGGCCACGTCATTGATGCCATACCTAAAAGCTTTAATAGTTTGACCAGAGACCAAGTCAAAGATTCTTTCAAGAGAATAAATAGTGTGTTTGAAGAGACACATAGGAAACAGTTGGCTGTTGTCATACCGAACGGTAAGCTTCGGGATGAGATTAAAGTTTCGGTTGCGAGAAAGCTATTGCCTGCGTACACGGAGTTTTACAATGCGAAGAGAGTTGAGATGGGGAAAGAAAGAAAGTATGTGGGAGTTGTGAAGTACGCGCCGGATGATATGGGGCATGCGCTTTCGGATTTGTTCTTTGGGTCCGGGAGCGCATCAGGGTTGGGTTCGGTGTCGGTTTCTTCGTCTTTGTCGGAGTCAAGAAAGTCGCTTTCGCGGTGAACGTCGTGCGAAGCCGTACTGGTTTTATTTAATAATTAGTAATTGAGATTTTGCCCCACCCGGTTGTAGGGGATTTGTATGTATGTGTAAATACAATATATGTCCCTTTCTCATGGGAATATGAAGTACAATCGGATCGATCCGTTAATAAAAAATTACTATTTGAGGTTAAATATTAATTCTTAATTGTTTTATTGTGCATGTGATGTTTGTTGCATATCAATCTTGTTTTGTAATTTCTGACTTGTTTAAATGATAAAAGTGTGATTAACTTACTAATTGAAAACCAAAGTTATGTATAAAATGAGATATATATAAACGGGAAGGGTGATATATATGAGAAATCAAAATGAAACCGAATGGGAGAATAAGAACCACATGGACGCGATATTAAGGAGAGAAAATATTGTTGAGGTAGCAATGATAGTCTTTAAATGGATTAAACATGCCTGACGTGTCTTTGAATCATTTAGCAATGTTAAGGATGTGAGTTCATTCATAACCTATTTTTTTCTAAAAGCACCTAACCGACGAATGTTGTTAAAACGATTAAACACCCAACATGCCAACATTGAATCATCTCCTTCCGAAATAATCATACACCTCCTGAATCGAGTTTTATCATTTATACGTGTGTATTTTCTAATAATATACAAGATGGTTTAAGTTTTAAGGAATTTAATAGCATAAAAATATAGGAAGTTAATCTGAATTGATTTGAAAGGTTGTAATGTTTTTTTAAATCTTCTTTATTTTTGTATTTCTTTGTTTACGGGGACAGGGAAATGTGAACCTCTTTTGAATTCATGAAATTACCCAATAGGATGTAGCCATCTCATCAAAACTCGTGTGAATCCAAACGAACCCATATCACTTGCGGGTGGTGTTTAGCTCCATCATCTAAGCTCTCAACTTTCCTAACTAAGAAAATCAACCCCCTGTCTTCTTATTTTTCTATCATCCGGCATGGGTTCGTGAACTTGAAAATGATCCCAAATTGACATCTAGCATGATGGAGGCAGTTGCATTGGTGTTCCCGGCCAACCCATTCTACCCTAAACATGTCTCCTTACCAATTGTCTTCTCTACGAAACCAGTGTTTTTACACGTTTTGTATTGGTTTGGATTTCCTTTTTTTCACATTTTTAGTTATAGCATGTTAAGAATATGTTCAACACAACCTTATTTTGAAGTGAACAAAACAACTAATTATGCAAGTATATACGTTTATATATATAATATCTACATACTCCTCAACCCCACCCCTATATGTTGAGTTGTTGATGATACATCTTTTCACGTGTACGCATTCATGTACCAAAAGTCCAAAACCACCCCATTAGAAAACTAAAAAGTTCACAAGAAATAATAATTAGAATTTAGTAAAAGCGTTCAACTAGACACAATCTTACTAAAACTAATCCTTAAGCAGGTGTGCCCTTGGAATCAACATAGAAGTTTTATGATCACACAAGACCATGCAAAATCGAATGCGAAATGTCAAAAATAATATATATGACACGTGTAAGGTGTCACGATTTTTAATATTAGGCTATGTTTTATGGTAATCGCTAAAGTGTGCTAAGGCCTTGCTACGATGGCAACTAGTAACAAATAAGACATCACACGTCAGCACAACGAGGGTGTGAGGGTGGAGGTGCAATCATTTTACTCCACCTCACCTCAATCATATTTCACATTTCACTCTATCATAGCATACCCAATTTGATGTGATATGTGAAAATCCCTAACGTCTATGTGTCACGTTTTTGACAAACTCATATCTCACATTTCACACATTGCATAATACATGAACACCTTTGTCTAAGACACATTTCAACTTAGAAAAGCATCTCTGAGTTGGTGGGTCGGTTTTTGGGTAATTTTATTCTAAGATGACAACTACAAGACTAACATAAAATAGACACATTGATACCGAAATCATTGAACACGACCTTTTTTTAATATTATTATTACGTTTGACGTTATTTTTTAAAAATAGTATTATATTATACTTGTGGCCATTACTAACTCCTCAAAATTTTGGGCTGCGTAAATGTCTTGTGGGCCATTGTTTCCTTCAATTTGTCCCAATAATCGTAAGATAATTGATAATTGACCTCATGAAGAAATTGGAAGTTTGAAACTCATTTTCCTAAATTTTCAAGAAATTAATTAATGATGTGAAAAGAGGAAAATTCTTATTTATTCTATATATATTTGATGCTTTTATGTACGTGAAAATCTATATTTTAAATAAATAAATAGTACTTTTTTAAGTAAAATATAGCATTTTTGTCGTTCAAAAAATAAAATAAAATAAAATAAAAAATAGCATTCTTCATGTAAACATATTTAATTGAAGTCGTTAAATTAGTGTCTAATTGTTTTTCTTTTTTCTTTTTTTTTTAATCGCTGTGAATTATTGACAACTAAATACATGCGCTTAATATTTATATTAAACATTGATTTTATCATTATATATAAAAATGCTCCAAACAAGTTGATTACACATTCGCTGATTGTTTATATTATTTTGCTAGTTTTAGATATGGTTTTGATTCTTACCCTTTAGTTCTGCACACAATGAACGTTGAACGACCAAGTGAACTTATACGAAAAGGAAAAGAGATTTTAAAAGAATTTGATTTTTTGGTTATGTAAGTTTCTTTTTATATAGTTTATTTTGAATTAATAAATTGATTTGCTTGTAATTTACTTTTAATTTAAAAGAAAACGAAAAAAAAACTCTGATGTCCATACCAATTTTGATAGTCTTTTACTTAATTTGATTGAAAATAAGGTGGTTGTCTCTCATTGCTGGGACTAGTACTCCATGAATTTGGGTACTCCTCATTTACTTTCATGTCTTATTTGTTACTAGTTATCACTTAGGCTCGCGAGGTTATATACACGGAATGGTTAGAATAAAACACTCACTCAAGTTGTGAAAAGTCATGAAAATCTAATGTAATAATATTTTTTTAAACATATATGTAATATACTTTATTATATTTAATAAATTTTTTTAAAATTATGCATCAAGTTGTTAAATGTTTGTTACACATTTGTTAAATGAGTGAGAAAAATGAAAGTAACTTTTTCAGTTTTATTCACTACCACACAAAACTAACCTTTTTACTAAAATACGTGACAAAGAATGAGTTTGGAGGGTTATTACAAGTGGAATGTGTTTTCTTTGTATAGTTTCCTGTTATATACGCATCTATTCGTTCACTATACATTGGCTTATGAATATCGAACGCCAGCATGTCACATTTGGCCAAGTAAGCTCGTCCATTAATTATTAACCCGCTTGATTCGTGGAGTTCATGGAATTAAAATTGACAAATTCTAGTAGAAAACATTAAACAACTTTGATGGGCGATCAACATTTTTGAAGCTCATGAATAGACTTGTTTGGATGGAAATGAAACAATCAAAGTTCCCCACAAGGATCAAATCGATCTCAGCCACAATTATATAATTATACATTATTGGGTCATAAAGCATAAAGGACTACATAAAATGATAAAAAGGGACACTTTGATGTTTGACTTGCACATGGTCATTTATATATAACTTGTTAAAATTGAAGTCCATCACCATTTGGCCCACTTCAATTATGATGGATAATAACACTGTCCGTTAAAGCAAGACCAACATGACAATGCCTTCATATTCTAGCCCATTCTATGGAGGACCCGAACTTAGAGGTGGACATAAAACATGGTTCCGTACCTGACCTGAACCCGGAACCAGACCTGTGGGAATGAACCAGGTTTTAGTATCTTAAAAAAACCATACTAGAACCAAACGAACCTATCAGAATCGGTTCCACCTCTACCGGTCAAAGCCCGGACCTGACCCAGCCAGAACCCGACAAAACTGGTCAAAAACCAGATGATACCTGAAACGGTTCCTACCCGATCCGATACTTGACTTTTTTGACCAAACCTGTAACCAATTTCTGAAAAAATCCGGTTTGTCCATCTCTACCCGAACTAACATATTTTCATCTTCACAATATTGTATTTGATTGTCAGTGTAACAAAACAACGGTCAACACCGTACTCATTATTTCACTAATTTATTTGTTATTTAATATCTTTTTCTTTTTATCCTTTTCTAACTCGTAGTCTTCTTCTTTTTAAAATATTAATTATCACTTGAATTATTTCCTAATATATATATTACAAATGAACAATTCTAAACGACTCTAGTAATATAAAACACTATCTAAATTGCGAGCAAGTTCTATAAATTAAAGAAATATGCTACATTTTTATATTTTTCATTAAAGAAAAGCTAAAATAGTTGACGTGAAACCTAAAATTTGAATGGTTCATGTGCATGAAACTTTTTTACTTTAACAATTAAATATATTTGATGATAGTTTAAGGTATATGAGTGTTGTTGCTTGGTGGTTCATCAAGCAACTAAATATCTAAAGTCTCCAAAACGATGACCGTCTAATAAGCTAATTAAATATTAAAAGATGATTAATTTGCTTAACTAGTGGACATGACGTTTCCTCGCGTTAGTGCCGGTGACATTGACATTGTTAAGTACGTAAAGAGAAATGCATGAAGTTGTGACAATTTGTTTTTGAATTTCGAAACATAGATAAATAAGTCATGTCGCAATGGTATCTTAGAAAATTAACAAAAAGTTATGTTGTAAAAATGAGCGTTAAAAAACACGGAAGCAATTTAAAAAACAAAAGTATATCGTATTTGACACGGCTCGTTTTCAATAACATTAGAGTTTAACAAGGTAAAAATTGGGGATTTCACGATTTTTACACAAGTTGTAAAATAATCATACCCATTATACAAACATCGGACGTGGATGCAGGAGAAGATGGGTGGTCGTTGGAACGATTGTAGGAGAGAGGACTTGAGAGTAGTGGTACAACCAGAGTATGTTATCACGTCAAGTTGAAGCAGAGGAGAGAATAGAAGGTAAAAGAGAAGAGCGTGTGTAAAAAAGACATGTGTCTCGAAATCACACAAACAACTTGTACAATATGCAAAAATAAAAGTAAATGATGAATAGTACCATAATGAAAGAGCAAGCTAATTTCCAATTTAATAGATATATAATGTACGTTTCCACTATTTTAGTATTCAGTTCTTATATAATGTTTAAAGGCTTCTCTTATGACATAATTCCGTGTTTGAGTTTGATTCAACTGATTTGAGCGGCCTGACTAGTAAACCAGTAATATGGTTGATTCAATAACCAACTCCGTTTTCAAAACAAGGTCGCATTTTGGTGATCGGTTATGGTGGATGTAAGACTGTGGTAGTTGGTGAAGAACTTGAATAACATGACATATTCCGATAATGGTGGTCATGGTGGATGGACGGTGGTAGTTGTGGAGGTGAGTGACCAACTTAGAGAACATGGTGAAGAACAAGACCATGTTAAACTAATTGAAAACCTCTAGCATGGATTACAGAAAGGAATACAGCGTTTACATTTTTTACAAACATTAATAATATTATAATAGTGCATTTCTTTAATAAAATTGGGATAAACTTTAGGTAATGTGAATTCAGAAAGGAAAAAAACCTAGGTGGGATTTTTTTTGTTTTTATTAATCCTTTCCACAGCTTTATATATAAAAGTACATAACATAAAGACGATTTTTTTTAATTTACTAAAAAGGTATAAAGTATGTGAAGAAACACTAAGCGACCCCGGGCAGATTACGGATAATCTGGGGGTTAAATAGATGTTTCCCACGAGGGGTTAGATCCGGCAAAGATGGTTCTTCTGATAACCTGCAAAACAGACACCGTGAGCTCGTCACTGAGAAGGGGGGGGGGGGGGTACCTCCTTATGACCACCCTCCGGCGTGAGAATCAGACTAGATTGCTCTTGAATATAAGTGTATATTAAGAGATTGCTAGAGCAGATATCAAGTATAAGATGTAAGATACAAGATAAGATGAGATGATAATACCATTTGGGGTATTTATAGCCGAAGGTAGGTTTCCAAGAGGGTATAGCCGGTTGAATAGTATTCCTGTTCTACCAACTGTGGCCTACGCACGTGCCATGCTGGTAGTTGGTGGGTAGGCAGCGGCTGACAGTGACCAGGCCTGCTGTGTACTATTCCTTTTCCACCAACTGCAGGCTATGCACGTGGTATGACAGGAGTTGGTGAGTAGGTAGCGGCAAATAGTGACATACAGTACAAGAGCATGCTGCTCGCCATACTGTTGTCAATGGGCTGTTGTATCTCTGGTCAGATCTTTTGCCCATACCTCGTCAGGTACAGTACAAAAGATCTTCCAGTATCGTACGGACTGGCTCATTTGGGCGGGAGTATTCCCCCTCCCGCCTTTGTGCGGGATTGTTCCCGGCTTTGCTCATTCCTTCAGGTGACTACTGAATTATTGAGAGCTAAGTGCCTTGTGCGTGTAGCCTTGCTGCGCGGGTTGCCTTCCCTGATGGCTTGTATCCGCAGCTGCGGGAACAGGCGGAGTACTTCACCATTGGGAGGCATTTCCTGCGGGAACAGCTTGCGTACTGCGTGTAAGGACGTCACGTCTCTGAGCATGGTGGGTCCTGCGGATCCAGTTGGTTTCTGCGCAGACGTCTCTCTTCAAGGTGAGTCCTGTGGGTCCAACTGGGCTCTGCTGGGACCTACCTCTTCAAGTCCCCCAAGTCCAATGTTCTTCTCATGAGTGTTTAATAAGTGAGGTGAACTTTTGGACTTAAGCAAAGGGTTTTTGAAAAGGGTTTAGTTTTAAGGTTTTTCATGGGGATTCTTCCCGCGGAAGTCCTTATGTCACTTGCAGAAATTCCCGACTTTCCTGCTTGATCTTTGGGTATGATGCGGGTAGGTCTGTAACCTCCTCGCAAGTCAGGAGCGTTGAGTCCCACTTGTGTGGATTCTCCTTGAGGTTTTGGTAGTTTTGAACATAGTGATCAATTATGTTAAAACCACCAATTCCATCTTGGAGTTTCAAACAATATAGTTCTCGACGTTCCCGCTATGCGGGGATGTTATTCCCGTTTCCGCAAGCATGGCCCAGAAGATCCTTCTTGGTTTCAATTCCCTGCGGAGTGCTAGGTATGTGAAGGGTTTTGCCTTGACACTGTACCCGCACTCGTCTTACGGTTACTTTACTTCCAAGGTATTCCTGGCGTCAATTCCCTGCGGGTGCTAAGTATGTGAAGGGTTTTTGCCTTAACACTGTACCCGCACCCGTCTTATAGTTACTTGGTCGCCGAGGTATTCTTGGCTTCAATTCCCTGCAGGTGCTAAGTATGTGAAGGGTTTTGCCTTAACACTGTACTCGCACCTGTCTTACAGTTACTTGGTTGCCAAGGTAAGGGGTATTTTCCCGCTTACTTTTGAATCTTTTTGAAATTTTGAAATTCGAAGAGTTGGTGAAAGGATAAGAACAGTCCAAACTGTTGAAACGTCGTCCGACGGTTTCTTCTGACTGTGTCAGGAAGTGCAGGAAGTTATGGTGAAGTGACAGTACATGGTCATTCCAGACGCTTTTTCAGGCGCGTGGGCGCGATTTTTCGGGCGCGTGGCCGCGAAATTAATGGCACGCGTCCTTTCAACAGTTGTTGCCAGCTTGCTCTTTGCCACGTGTCATAGTTTCATTGCACCTGCGATTTCTCTCTCTTCCGCGTTAAATTCATCGCATTGATTGCGATTAGTATATAAAGGGGGAGAGGGTCCTTTGTAATCCACACTTTCACTTTTCATCTTCAAAACGATTTCCGGCGAATACTCACCTTTTCAGTCGAGCATTCTCTTGAAATCGTTCTCTTCTTTCATACCTGGAAGATGTCTTCTGCTCACGATCTTGAGGCTACAGCCGAGGAGGCTGGGGTGTACGCCGAGAACCCGTCATCCACGTCCGACAAGGATGACAAGAGTACTGCTGGCGAGTGCCAGTGTGCTCTGCCTGTCGATCTATATCAGTACATCGTCAGGAAGTTCATGCTCGAGTCTTTCGAGCCTGAGTTTCCTGAACCTCACCAGACGGTGTATGATGCCCCCAGAGGCAAGATCGGGGTATATGCCGCATTCTTTGTCTATGGGAATCTTAGGTTCCCCTTGATGAAGTTTGTGTACCGTGTTCTGGAGAGGCACGGTGTACACCTGACCGAGGTACACCCGATGGCGATCGCGAAGATTCGCCACTTCGAGTGGGTGTGCCGGATTCTGGGCGTTGAGCCCTTCGTCGACCGCCTGATGACCTTCTACTCTTGGAGGTGCATCCAGGGGTGGTATACTCTGATAACCCGGATCAAGGGTTTGAAGATTTGCGCAACCGAGCGCAGTCTTCGTTCATGGAAGCGGGAGTTCTTTTATATCTCCGCTCGCGCCATCCCCCTTGCCATGAAGTTCAAGAATGGGCAAGCACTCCCCAGCCTTCACGCCTCCAACTACCAGGAGGCGGAATGGTTCTCAAAGATTTCCCGAGTCCAATCTCCGGTTTACCGCTTTGCGGAGTCTGGGATGGTGATGCTCGGGATGAGCCGGGTGTGGAAGGATGCGGAGGCGCAAAAGATCCCGATCGTCCTTGAATACGGTTTGAACTCTGTCCCTTACGGTATGCTTCATTTCTTTTTGTTGATTTAGAATCTCTTCTAACTTCTTTCCTGTTTATTTTCAGAGGGAAACGATTTGCAGTCTCTCCTGCAGCCGCGGGAGAGTGATGGTCCCGCTCGGATGGGTACTCGTGCTCTCGATGAGAACGAGTTGCCCATCTTGGAGCAAACGTGGGATCGGTTTGTGGAGGTCTACCCGCCAGGCCACCCTATTCTGAGCGCCACGCGGCCAGGTAAGGCGTTATTCAACCCTCGACCTCTCAATGCTGAAACCTCTGCTGGAGTTCCTCTAATTTTGTCATCTTCTGATGAGGAATCCGCAGATGGTCCTCCATTGGTGCGGAAAAAGAAGGCTGCCGGCGGGAAGGGGAAGGCGAAGGTGGCCTCCACTGCCGATCCGGTGCCTCGGTCTGATTCAGAGACCGAGAGCGAGGAGGTGGCGGGGAACCCTGGTGGTGATAAGACCACTGCTCCGGAGGCTGCGACAACTGTCACCTCCGGAGAGCCCAGGATGACGACGGTGAGTGGCGTAAAGAGGCCGGCTCCATCGGGTTCGTCCCCGCCTGTTCGCACTTTTAGGCTCAAGAAAACCTGTAAGTACAAACTTCCTTTACTTTTAACTTCATAGCTTTCCATCATTAATACTTATCTTCTTTGTGCAGGCGTGGATGCTACCGCATTCCAGGGTGGAGCGGGGAGGAGCACCTCCGGACCCATGACGGTAGGCTTGGTCAGCCTACCTGAGGCGATGACCCAGGCGGCTGCGCCTGCTTCAGTTGGTTCAGTTACTCACCCAGTTGAGCCAACTGTTCCAACTGTGATGACATCACCGCCGGCTGTCTGTGCCATATTTACTGAATCTTTCACTGAGCCGGCGGTGACTATTCCTGCGGGTACCTCCGCAGCGGCGACCACGGTTGTGAGTTCACCTCCGGTGAGTTCACCTCCGTTGGTTTCTACCGCGGCGGCGTCTATGCCTCCTCCGACGTCGGCGGCTACGGCCGATCCTTCAGGTATGCTTGGGGCTTCTCGCCAACATCTGCCCCCTTCCCATCTGCCTGACCTCTTGGATGGATTTCCCTTGGGTTCAGGTGATGGGTTTGGCGGCTATCGGCCTGTTGTCGACCCTACATGTGCGTAGGGTTCTTTTGGCCTCTTTTTTTTTTATATATCATCTTTTCCTAACTGCTTTTTGTTTTTTGCAGTGTCGGATTCCAATGAAGTGTATGTTCCACGATGGAACATCCGCCGAGGAACAACCCTTCGCACGCCTGTGGAGTGCGTGGAGTGGGCTTGTCACGCAGCTCCCAGTGGTGCGTTGGGGAAAGCAATGGCTAGCTACCAGGAGGGTAGGCTAACCAATGAGCTTCGGATTCTCCTGGCCCGGATGCAGCCTCGCGTCGAGCTGCTTTGTCGTGAAAACGACAAGTTAAAAGCAGCTCGTATTCAAGAAGTAGCTCAGGCGCGGGCTGTCCGGGAGGAGAACAAGAGGCTTACAGCAGTGGCTGCGGAGAAGGAGAAGGCCTTCAAGGCCCTTGAGGTTGATGTTCAGGCCCGTCTAGAGGCCCGTTCCAAGGCTGCCCAAGCTGTTAACGAACAGCTTCGGCTGGCTAAGGAAACCGCACAGAACGCAACCGAGAGGGCCACCAAGGCTGAAGCTGTTGCTGAGCCTCTACGCCTCGAGAATAAGGAACTTAAAGCCAAACTAGAGGCGCTCCAACAGGCTCATGATGCCTTGGCGATGGAAGACGCCAAGAAGCTCCAAGAGATCTTGGACCAGAGGGGCGTGCTTGACCACACTGAGCGGAAGCTAAAGGGCGTTGAAGAGGCTGCTGCAAGGAAGTGTTGCTTGCCAACCTCAATAAAAGTGAAGCCGAACGCGCCCGTAACCAAGCTCAAGCCGCCCTCCAAGAGGATCTGGTTGCCATGGAATGGCTTCTTCGAGAAGCGTTGTCTCAGGTAAGTTTAACTTCATAATGTCTTTACGCTTTTCTTTGTAAATAGAAAAGGTTTTGATACTTGTATTTTTTCTTTTTGTAGGTTGTGCATCGGGTCTTCACGGATACGTCTTATGACGATGCTATGAGCGCAGCCCTCAACGCTTCTCATGAGGATGGGGAAAAGGCCGGCTTCCTGCTTGGTTTAGGGTTCGTTGAGAAAGGCATCCCGCCTTCCAACTTCCCTTTATTTGATGTGGATACTGAAGCTGTATATGACAAAGCAGTGAATCAGTATGCCGCATTCCCGCATCCGGTGGTGGAGAAGGTAAACGAAGTTGCCGCTGCTGATGATGGGCTAGCTATCCTTAAAGCTTTTCTTGAACCGCCACACTCTACTGATGGTGCGGGTCCAAGTGGAAGTGGTCCTGAGGCTTGATCCTGAAGATCCCTTTCCACCATTAGAGTAGATTTTTATTTTTGTATAGCTTCTTTTGTATGCGGGTATGTACCCAACAATCTTTATAATATTTGAATTTCGATGGAATAAAGATTATTTGCCAATCCCTTGCCTTGTTTATTTCACGCATATTCTGATTTAACTTAGCAATTTCTTTAGTACTTAGATAATTTAACTTTTCAACGTGGTAGATAATAAGTTAAAGTTTTGCGTCCTCTTTCATGATTGTGCGGATAAGACCGTCACTTGCACTTAGTAGGATGGCTAAACTTTACCTATATCTGACCTGCGTGGAAGTTTTCCTCATCTTTTCCTTTGAAATTTTCTAAGTGTTTAGAATAAGTTAACCTTTAAACGTGGTAGATAATAGGTTGAAGTTTTGCTTCCTCGTTCGTGATTGTGCGGGTAAGACCGTCACTTGCACTTAGTAGGATGGCTAAACTTTACCTATATCTGACCTTCGTGGAGGTTTTCCTCATCTTTTTAGAAATTTTCTAAGTGTTTAGAATAAGTTAACCGTTCGACGCGCGGTTGTCAATAGGTTCGGTTTCCTCTCATGATTTGTGCGGTTAGGACCGGCACTTTCATTTAGTGGGATGACCAAAGTTTATCTATGACAGACCTGCGTGAAGGTTTACCGTTTTTTGGGTTTATGCGGGTTTTGCCGCCTTCCCCACGCAACGACTTTCCACGTAATTATGCGGTGAGTACTGGCATCAGTGTTGAATAAATTAACCGTTCGACGCGCGGTTGTTAATAGGTTGGTGTTCAGTTTCCTCTATCATGATTCGTGCGGATAGACCGGCACTTTCATTTAGTGTGATGACTGAACTTTACCTTTAACTGACCTGCGTGAAGGTTTGCCGTTTTTTGGGTTTATGCGGGTTTTGCCGCCTTCCCCACGCAACGACTTTCCACGTAATTATGCGGTGAAAACCAGCATATCCGTGTGGAAAGTTCATAAGTATAAATGTAAAATCATCAGCGTCGATGTTCTGAGAATCATTTCCATTAGAAGTGGCTCTGGGCCTTTACAAATTTGGAATTGATCTACATGCAAACTGTGTAATTAAGCTCCCTTCCATGTTGTTGGGATGGGAGTGCCATCGAGCCGATATGCACCTGGTTCGGGATCTCGTTGTTTACGCAGTATGTAGTCTCCGGCATTGAAGCTGCAATTTTATTCGTGTTTTCCCCAGCTGGGGTTCTACACGCATCAGCCTGCTCAGCGTTCGTTACGCCACGAGGTGTGCGAGCGTCCCATCTCTGACAAATGCTTCGACGATGTCCTTTACGTCTGTGCATTCTTCAGTGTTATGGCCTTTTGTCCTGTGAAAGTCACAGTATTTGCTCCGATCAGCATTGTGACGATGTCGGATTATTGGAGCCTTTGGCCATGGGAGCTCCTCAGTGGCGAATATCTCGGTGACGCTTTTGGTGAGTGGCGTCCATCTGGAGTTCTGGTTCGACTGTACGTTATCCCTGCCGCCTAACCGATGTTGCAAGCCGGATGAGGTGTCAAAGTTTACCCTTGACTGCCAAATGCCTAGCTTCCGCTTTTTGTTTAGTCGGGCGGTAAGGATGTTGTCTTCTCTTGTTTTATGGGTGTAGAGGTTTGTGCTCTGGGGGAGATCTCTACCCAGTTGCTTCTCCGTTTCCGCAAAGCGTTTAGCTGCTGTCATGATGGCATCCCATGTGGATGGCATTCCATCTTTACCCGTTAAGGTGCGGATGAGCTCTGGGTCGTTCGCGCCCTGGATGAAAGCAGCGCGAACAAGATCTTCGTTAATATTACCCAGACTTAGCTTCTTTGAGTTGAAGCGAGTGATGAAGTCTGGCAAAGATTCATCTTCCTCTCGAATGCATTTGAGGATTGTCCATTGCTCTTCGGTATACTTTCTTTGTTGGTTGAAGTGTTGGCTAAATTTCTGCTGGAAGTCTTCCCAATCGTAGATGTGGTGGACCGGTAGACGATCGAACCACGCTCTAGCTGCCCCAACAAGCGTCATTTGGAACATGTAACACCACGTAGGTTCCGTCCAACTACTGACGGTTGCCCCCGCTATAAACCTGTTCAAATGATCGTCTGGATCAGATATACCATCGTAAGTGCCGATGTTGGACATCTGTTTGGCACTTTTCGGGACGATTGCTTCCGCGATGTCCCTTGCAAATTTGGACGTTCCCGCCTTTGCAGCAGTTGGTGTAAATGTTTTGGAGAAGTCACGTGGGTTTCCACATGCGTTTTTTGGTTTGAAGGTTTCTCCAAAACGCCTTCTCGGTTGGGAGTCCGTTTCCTTACGCTTCCCTTTCGCCCTATGACGAGGGTTTGCGTCACTATCGGATTCCTCCGAATCATTGTCCCAGTACTCTCCGAATTCCTCAGGCTGTTGGAGTGAACGTAAGCGTTCATTCAACTCAGCTTGGAATTCTTTTTGACGTGCTTCCGCCCACGCTTTAACTTCATCGAGTGTTTGGCGGGGGAGCCTCGTTCGTTGTCTCTCTAACTGGGTATCGGTGAATCCCAGTGAGCGATTATTTACTGCACTTGCCCCAGCTTGGGTAACCGGGGTAGTGTTCGTAAAAACTGTGTAGTCGCCGGTATTCCCCTCAGTAGCTGGGGTTGTGGTTACCGGAGTTTCTTTAACCATCTTTCCAGAAGTTTGAAAAAACTGAAAAGAAATGAAGTTCTAGCTTTTATGCACGGATGGCGCCAATGAAGAAACACTAAGCGACCCCGGGCAGATTACGGATAATCTGGGGGTTAAATAGATGTTTCCCACGAGGGGTTAGATCCGGCAAAGATGGTTCTTATGATAACCTGCAAAACAGACACCGTGAGCTCGTCACTGAAAAGGGGAGGGGTACCTACTTATGACCACCCTCCGGCGTGAGAATCAGACTAGATTGCTCTTGAATATAAGTGTATATTAAGAGATTGCTAGAGCAGATATCAGGTATAAGATGTAAGATACAAGATAAGATGAGATGATCATACCATTTGGGGTATTTATAGCCGAAGGTAGGTTTCCAAGAGGGTATAGCCGGTTGAATAGTATTCCTGTTCTACCAACTGTGGCCTACGCACGTGCCATGCTGGTAGTTGGTGGGTAGGCAGCGGCTGACAGTGACCAGGCCTGCTGTGTACTATTCCTTTTCCACCAACTGCAGGCTATGCACGTGGTATGACAGGAGTTGGTGAGTAGGTAGCGGCAAATAGTGACATACAGTACAAGAGCATGCTGCTCGCCATACTGTTGTCAATGGGCTGTCGTATCTCTGGTCAGATCTTTTGCCCATACCTCGTCAGGTACAGTAAAAAAGATCTTCCAGTATCGTACGGACTGGCTCATTTGGGCGGGAGTATTCCCCCTCCCGCCTTTGTGCGGGATTGTTCCCGGCTTTGCTCATTCCTTCAGGTGACTACTGAATTATTGAGAGCTAAGTGCCTTGTGCATGTAGCCTTGCTGCGCGGGTTGCCTTCCCTGATGGCTTGTATCCGCAGCTGCGGGAACAGGCGGAGTACTTCACCATTGGGAGGCATTTCCTGCGGGAACAGCTTGCGTACTGCGCGTAAGGACGTCACATCTCTGAGCATGGTGGGTCCTGCGGATCCAGTTGGTTTCTGCGCAGACGTCTCTCTTCAAGGTGAGTCCTGTGGGTCCAACTGGGCTCTGCTGGGACCTACCTCTTCAGTATGTGGATGAGCTTGACTCGAAATCAAGTCAACCCACGTCTCTTTTCAATATGAATATGCTTACAGACCCACTTAATGTAAAGATGAAAACAAACATCCAAATATTCTTAGTACAATTAAAACATATACAAAGAATTATTTTGCAGTGTTGTGTTAAACAAAAATAAAGCATTAAAAATTTAACACATTTACAAACACAATCGGTTTAAGATTTACCATCGAACCTTGGATACGATACGATGCCTCGTATCCAGAAAGTAACAATCATGTTGTTGCCATCCTTTGCCCCAACAACGTCAATAAACAAAAACACTGCGTTGATCTTTGGATAGTGAACCCAAATAAAAAGATCCGGCAGTGCGGGTAGTCTCTAAAATGAATGCGGATGTGAATAAGTGATTGGTAGGAAAAAGATTATATGGTGTTATCAATTATATCTGGCTTTTGAAGGGATGAACTAGATCTAGATGGATCAAATGGTTTTAATCAAGTATGTGTTTGTAAGTTGACTGGGCGTGACAAGGAAATACAATAAGTTGGTTAAATTGTGTATAAAAGATACTAATAACAATGATAATAGTATGCACACACGTATTCCAACGGCTCAACAAATGGTTCAAGTATCAAGCTAAGGGGCCCATCACTTGCCACTTCTAATGGGGGGTGTGCCACCCACCCCACCACTTCCCAATACTAGTGATGGCCATCACGGCCGGACTCCATCACGCGTGATGGGAGACCGGCGCCAGTGTTTGTGAGTGCATAACGGACCATCACTGACCTCCCGGCGTGATGGGGTGGCCATCACGGACCCCCCGTCCCCCCTAAAATACTTACTAACTTTTTTTTTGAACGACGACTTTCTTGCTTTTAGGCAACCACACTCCTCAATTTTGAGAGTCCCGATGCCCTACTCTGACCAAACTATACTGTCTTAACCGAGCTCATGCCGGCAGAGTTTTGCTTACTAATTAGTTTTATCAAAACCAAAAATCAATTAAACTCAACATCATGAGACCTACTTATACAAGTTTTAACTCTTATTTATGAAGAGTAGTGTCATAGTGACATATCGTCGTATTGTCGTTCATGTCCCATGCCATTCGGCGATTGTTTCCGTGCCTTTACAAAATACAGGTCAACATATGAGTCAGCATTCCATTTATTTATTTATTATGCTTATAACTTTATTATATATATATTTTTTCTGAATAATAAAGACACTAAACTACCGGAGATACAAATTTTCCTGTGTTAATTCATATATACAAACTTCTGACAAAGGTTAATTGCATCTTATATTTATTCTGTTCTGTTAAGTGTAGTACATATAATAGAAAATTCAATTTGAATAACAAATTAAATAATTTAATTTATAATAGAAGAATACCAATATATCACGTTATCCATTCATGTGCAAATCAAACATGAATAAATTTATAATTTAAAAGGGATTTGAATCATTTGATATCAAAAATTCTTAAGAGGTAATGAATAATGATATGCTCATATGCATAATTTATTTTACATTAATTAGTTGGAACCCGACAAACATATTAAAGGAGGAAGGGCGGCAACCCGCAAGAACCCAACAAACATCCAACCCATGTTCAACAGCTCATCGTAAACCGTCAAAACCCAACAAACATCCAACCCTCGGCTGTAATGATCTCGCCTACCCGCCCAAGATCCACCTTTCTCTCTCCAATGCACACTCAAACACCTATCTATCTCTCATATCCTATTTTTGGGGTGGTATAAACTTATTTGGATACCTGATTTCACAACTCTAAGGGGCGTTTGCGGTGTTCCTAGAAAAACTAGTGCCCAGTTGGGTTTACCTGAGACCGTCCCCACCTCTCTAAGAATAAGATATAGTAAAATTTTTCTTCTTCTCATTTATCTCTAAACATACTTCTAAATTATATACAATTATCACAACAGAACTTAAAATCATTTTCTCTCGAAAAGCACCTTCATCACCTTGGTACTATTGGTTTACGCGCCATTTTGGTTTAAGATATTATTAGTGATACATCTTTTTACCTCTTTAATACAATTTTTAAAGCTGGTTTTTAGGGTAATAGAATTAGTATTTAAATTTATTTTGGACAAGTTGGTTTGTGGACGGTAGACATATAAAGTAGATTGACTTTATCATCATCAGTTTGTTGAAAAATACATAAAAGCCCATGTTTCTAGTTAGTGTTTAAAAAGTTATATCAAGATCACCCAAATATAGAAGGAATAAACGTTATTGATCATCCAATTATCATTGTCGTTGGAAAACTTGATAGAAAATCTTAAAATGACAATATGATGTTGCTAATTAACTTTACAGAATTTTTCATATCTAGCTAGATTTTTTTTTCCAAGGCAAGTTTCATTAGAAAAACACCCAAGCAAACACAAGGGCCCAACAAGACTAATTACATGAAATTGAATTCACACCATTCTTTCAATGGATAGAATTGTGTCTGGACCTATATTTGAACCAAAGAAAACCAAAAGATTTAATGTTCTCCATAATTTCATCCACCTTGATCTCTTTGTATGAGAAGTGAGTATTATTTCTTAACTCCAAATGCAACAACACACTATAATGATTATTATACCATAAATGATGAACTGTAGACAATCGCACCGAGTTGTAAAGCTCATCCCTAACCACGAATGCGAAAATTTGTTCAATCTAACTAGAGAGTTGTTCGTTAATAAATTCTATCATTTTGCGTCTTTAAATGAGATACTTTTATCAATAATGCATGTGAGAGCCCAATAGAGACAAATTTTATCATTTTATTTTAAACATTTATATGACTTTAATATACCCTTTTTAAATCTCAAATGGCTAGATTATCCCTTACTTTTTCATCATATTGTATCTACAAAAAGATATACATAAGAATAGAAATATTAATAACAAATATCAAATGGAGCATTCAATATTGATTCCTTAATTTAAAAATAGTAGTTGAAGGCTTGGCCACAAAAAAAAACACAAATACATGACTCGACCACCATACAAGCATAATTTCATTTTTCTAGCAATCCTTGAAAACTACAAGACCCTACACATCTTCAACTCACCACTCAACTTCTTATTTCACCTTTTAATCATTGTCACAAAAATCATGGTTATTGAGTCTACCCAATGTTCTTGAAAGCCTTAAAGTTTTTATCTTTTTTACAATTGAGTCATCAAGAAACAAGAATCTTTGTGTGTTCTTCAATACCCAGGTAAAAAGATTAAATTAATGTCTTGATTAGTTATACATCAATATTCAATGTTTTTGTGTGTATTTTTGAGTCAAATTACTCATGATTTTGCTTCTTTCATGATATACTCATGCTTACCATTATTAAATATTTGATATAATTAAATTTGACCTTTTTTTCTCTTTCTTCTAGATTGGTTGAAAACTGAAATAAAGCCTCCAATTTGTAAACAGTTCATGCTTACAAGTTACAAGCTACAACAGTTTCCATTTGACCTAAGCCTACCATTAGCATCAATCATTTAGTCATTATGTGAAAAGAAAAGAATTTAAGTACCAATTGTCAAAATTTAATAATATATAAGAAGAAGAAAATGAAAAGGCTACAACTTCCTCTCTTACTCATATGTCCACATAAACTATATCTTCAACAGTTGTATTCTTTTTTAACTTCTAGAACCAAAGGTTAATTTAAACTTTTGCTTATTATGAACAAGATTTGATCTTTGTGTTCTTCATAGGGGTTTTTGTTAAAACTTGAAAAGATGGACTCTCCAGCTTCTGGAAAGAATATGCATCAAAGTTTGAGTAGAAACAAGACCATGGAGAAAAAAGATGATACATCTTTGCATATTGCTATTAGGCAAGGTGATTTAGATGTTGCTTTTGAAATTATAAGTAGTTGTGATGAACAAAAGTTAGTAGAGTTGCTGATGAAGAAGAATCAATCTGGTGAAACTGCGCTTTATGTGGCTGCGGAGTACGGTTTTGTCGATTTGGTGAAAGAGATGATCAAGTTTTATGACTCTGAGGCTGCAAGTATTAAGGCTAAAAATGGGTTTGATGCCTTCCATGTTGCTGCCAAACAAGGAAATCTTGGTAAGGGTTTGAACATAAGTAACATTTACTTTTTAATATCTTTGTGCTAGATGTTATTGTGATCTAAGAGTTGACCTAGTTGATAAGTTTTGAGATCTGGTTTTAATTATAATTTTGAATGTAAGGGTGTTTATCTTAAGTGACAATCCTGAACCATTTAGTTAGACCGAGTGTTATGGAGAGGGTCTAGTTACTATCACATGGGTAGAAGAGCTTCACTAACTAACCCCTCAAAAGTGTGTAATGGTTTAACACTTTAACTAACCACTTTATTAAAATAATGCTTAATTTTAATTAATAAAACAAAGAGATGTTTGGCGTAATTATTTTATTGGTTTAGAAATTAAATGGTAAGTGAAGAGAGGGCAAGAGGTGTTCGTGCAATGGCGATGAATAGGAGGGTAGCACGCCAATTGGTTTGGGTGTAATGGTGCCTTACGCCCCGATTTTGGTGACATGGAGGTGGCTTTGTTGTTTTTATCAATGTTGTTGAAACCGGACCGGACCGGCCGGTCGAACAGGTATGACCGGTCCGGTTCTATTTAGTTCGCTCGTTTTCAGGGAATCAGCCGGTTCGAACGGGTTTGACCGGCCCTACCAAATATGTTTTTTGAAAAATCCTTTTTTTAGCCCTACCCAGTCATTTTTGGACGGAAGTTGTTCAGCCGGTCCGGCCGGTTCATTGTCCGATCTAGTTATGAAAACATTGGTTTTTATGATAAATGAGTCAAATAATTTAACATAAAAAGTTTGACCAAAAGAAAAAAAAAAGGTCAAAGATGTTAGAAACTCGTTCAAAATATATTATTAATAAGAAACCTCTAATTTGTTTTCCATGATTCAAATTATTATTATTGTTGTTGTAATATACTATTTATAAATCAAAATCAATGTAATAAATATACTTATTTGTAGTAGTTGACCACGTGTTTTGAGTCTTTTGACACTTCTAGAAGCCCAAGTTGAACATTTAGGTCAAGAGGAGAAAGTTCAATCTTTTCTTTATGACTGAACTTGAAAAGGTTTTGGTTGATGACATAAAAAGTCCTTAGTTGCTATAAATAGAATGAGGTAAAAAGTTTGCAACAAAATTGCATTGAATTCTAAATATGGAAAGAAATAATTCTGAAGTCAGATATCAAAGTGCAAGTGTCCAACCCTTTTTTATGAAATGCGATGAATTATATAAGTTAAATCCACTATCTCTTAATCACATTAGCACATGAAATTTCCTTCATTTATGCTTAATCTAAGTTTCGATTTTTCAAACAATCATAAAGTTTAATCAAGTCCCTTTTGGTGCAAGTTTGTCAACATAAGTTCTAAACTTCATTGCATAAATGTCTTATAGTAATTCACTTGCAACTTTTGTACCATTTTGACACGTAAGTCCGAATTGGGCCTAACGTCATAGTAGTCCGCTTGTAACTTTTTATACTGTTTTACGTACATGTCACACTAACAAAAAAAAATGTCAAGATATTCTTAAATATATAAGGTTCTCAAGATTTAAAGTACTGATTTCAGAGGTATTGAAGGTGCTTATGGAAATGCACTCAGAGCTTTCATTGACTTTTGACCAAAGTAACACCACACCATTGCACACAGCATCAGAACAAGGTCATATAGAAGTGGTGAATTATCTGTTGGAGAAAAACAGTGGCATGGCAAATATTGCAAGAAGCAACCTTAAAACCGCATTACATTCGGGTGCAAGACAGGGCCATTTAGAAGTGGTGAAAGCACTTTCACAAAAAGTACCTGCGATTGTTGGTAGAGCTGATAAAAAGGGACAAACAGCCCTACATATGGCGGTTAAAGGACAAAACGTTGAGGTTGTTAATGCGCTTATTGAAGCCGATAGCGGTTTGATAAATATGGTTGACAAAAAGGATAACACCGCGCTACATATAACTACAAGAAAGGGCCGCAAAGAGGTATGTAAAAGTCATCCAACAAAATGAGCGAGTTGGGTACTGACAAGTAAAAAACATTAATCATAAAACCCAGGGGTGCCAATTTATGAGAGAACCCAAACATAAGCAGGTTTTGGGTTGGTATATCTAACATGTTTTAAAAAAAGACTTGTGTTTTGTGTGACCTATATAACTCCTTTAGCTACACGGGTGCCAACCTGTTTAGTTATATAGGTCAGCCCACTAAGTGTGTCGTTTAACCCAATTTTCCAACCCACCGACCCAATTAACATGTTTGCAACTTGATTATTACTAGTCAACCCGTTTGATACATTTATATAAACGTTCGGGTTACACAATTTTAAACATTTGTGTGTTAGGGTAGAGTTAAGGCTTTTTACACAAATTAATATATGGGACATGTTTAGATTGAACAATTTAACACGTCAACCCGACATAATTGAGATCCACAACTTTTCAAATTCAAAATAGGCATTGTATTTTTTTTTTATGTTTGACTTCTAAAGTCAAACTATTAGTTTTGACTTTTTAAACTCATTTTAACATCACTTTACTTAATCTGCAGATTGTTTGTGCATTGCTAAATCACAAGGGAACAATCAACAAAGAAGTCATCAACAAATACGGCGAGACCGCACTCGACACGGCCGAGAAATTCAATCGATCCGAAATCGCCTTAATCTTGCAAGAACACGGCATCCCCAAAGCCCGATCGCTTAAAAACAAACAACCACCATTAACACCCACCGCCCGCGAACTAAAACAAACCGTCAGCGACATCAAACACGGCGTCCACAACCAACTCGAGCACACAATCCGAACCCAAAAACGAGTCAAGGGAATTGGAAAACGAATCAACAAAATGCATCTAGAAGGCCTCAACAATGCCATCAACTCCACAACTGTAGTTGCGGTTTTAATTGCAACGGTCACTTTTGCCGCCATTTTTCAACTTCCGGGTCAATACGTGGATGACCCGAAAAATGTCCCACAAGGGTTCTCATTAGGAGAAGGAAACATAGCTTCAAACCCCGAATTCATCGTGTTCTTGATCTTTGACTCGCTAGCGTTGTTTATATCACTCGCAGTGGTGGTGGTTCAGACGTCAATAGTGGTAGTTGAGAAGCGGGCGAAGAAGCAAGTGATGGCGGTTATTAATAAGTTAATGTGGTTAGCTTGTGTGTTTGTGTCCGTGGCGTTTCTTGCGCTTTCTTTTATTGTTGTTGGTAAAGAGAAGTGGTTAGCGGTTGGGGTAACGGTTATTGGGTCGGTTACATTGGCGTCGACGTTAGGGACAATGTGTTATTGGGTTATTATGCATAGGATCGAAGCAAGTAATATAAAGAGTCGACGGCTTGAGAGGAGTAGTAAATCGTTGTCGGGTTCGGTGTCACTTACGCCACTCTCGGATTCTGATAGTGAGAATTTCAAAAAGCTATATGCTATATGATCATCATAATGTGTTGTGTTTTTATGTGTTTTGCAGTTGAACTTATGCCTATTATATCTGTGTTGGTACATGGGTACCATGGCACCATGTGATATGTATATATATATGTAAGAATGATATAAAGTAGCCGAAAATTGCCCTAAATTACTACATGTTTGAATCTCTTTGTCCTCTTTGATTTAATCTTCGAAGGATGAGTGTTGGAAATGTGTGTATTCTGAAGAGGTTTATATTTATTCTTATCAAAGATATCAACTCTAGCTGGTATGCACCTAGAATCAGGTGCGTTTTGGGCCAACCCATTGAAGGTTCATTTGCGAATACGAGTAATATTTTTGAGACTTGCTAACAATTTAAACAACCAATGACTTATGTTAAGTGAACTTTTTTTTTTCCTTTTTTTTGTAATCGATTTCTTTTTAGTTGTTTATATTCTTTTATCTCAAATTTCCAATTAGCAAATTTGGGGTTTTTATTTAGCTCAAGCTTTGATGAAAATGATTGGATAATGGGAAGGTAAGAATGAGCGGTTGAGAGTGTTGAATAAAGGTAGTTGTTTGAAATAAATGGTTGGCAAAAAGTTTTAGGAAAATCTTTTCATTTGCTCTTTAAAATCTAAACGTGAATTTTTTAAAAATCTCAAGCCTAAATAGGTTAACAGGTCAAGTGGTCAACACATTTATCAAACCTTCTCTGTTAGGGTTAAACCATTTATTAAACATGTCATGTTCATGTTTGATTATGTTAGCGAACTCAAAACCTGACTTTTTTCATGTTGTGTTTCAGGTAGTGAAATGATAAAATCCTTCTCTAATAAAGGATGAAAGGACAAAATGCGTAACAAGGATTCATTTGTGCGCATATGTGCGATCGCGCTTGCTTTTTGCTAGCCTTTTAACATCTAGAAAGCATACATAGTAAGAAACCAAGAAAGACCAAGGCCCGCGCCATGGGTCTGACTACACGCGTCATGGGTTTAATTCATGAGTTGCTTATTAGTGATTGGGATGGTTGTATGGATGATGTGTTTGCATACAAGTGAATGCAAGTGTGCTTAAAGCAACAGTTTGTGCTTTGGCAAAAGCTGTCATTGCATAAAGCGAAATTAGCCACTTTAAAGATTGGAATCACATTCACAAGGTGCCTTTTATGATCTACGCTCACAAAATTTAGTTATATTTTAACTTATAAGGAAAGGATTGATGGTTGATGTAATGATGTTGACTCTGCATTGTTTAAACCTGTCAAGTAGGTGCCTTTGACCTTTTTAATTATGAAAAAGGGATTACTTCATAAAATAGTAACCAATTTTGAAAGTTGTTCCAGTCAGGTCATTGATAAAAACTTTTGTTCCAATTAAGTCACTGAACTTTCATTTTTGTTCCAATCTTAGATGTTTTACCTGGATAGCAGGTAATCTAGGTTTTTTTTAATATAATTTTAAAATTCCAAAATTTGCAAAAATAAGTTTGGAAAATTAAGGTTCGGGTTAGAACGGGTCAAGGTCGGAACGGGTCAAAACGGGTTTCGGGTCAGTTTTTTTTTAACCAACGAATCAGCGCGTTTTCAACACGTTACAGCTCGTTTAAGCTATTTTTTCAGTTCGTTTCAGCACCTAACAGCTCGTTTATGCGATTTTTCAGTTCGTTTCAGTACCTAACAGCTCGTTTAAGCGACTTTTTAGTTCGTTTCAGCACTTAACAGCTCGTTTATGTAATTTTTCAGTTCGTTTCAGTACCTAACAGCTTGTTTAATCGGTTTTTCAGTTCGTTTCAGCACGTAATAGCTCGTTTAAGCTATTTTTCAGTTCGTTTAAGCACCTAACAGCTCGTTTAAATGATTAGGTGCTGAAACAAGTTGTTAGGTGCTGAAACGAACTGAAAAATCACTTAAACAAGCTGTTAAGTGCTTAAACGAACTAAAAAACCGCTTAAACGAGCTGTTAGGTGCTGAAACGAACTGAAAAAACCGCTTAAACGAGCTGTTAGGTGCTTAAACGAACTGAAAAACAGCTTAAACGAGCTGTTAGGTGCTGAAACGAACTGAAAAACCGCTTAAACGAGCTGTTAAGTGCTTAAACGAACTGAAAAACCGCTTAAACGAGCTGTTAGGTGCTGAAACGAACTGAAAAACCGCTTAAACGAGCTGTTAGGTGCTGAAACGAACTGAAAAATCGCTTAAACGCGCTGTTACGTGATGAAACAAACTAAAAAGTCGCTTAAATGAGCTGTTAGATGCTGAAACGAACTGAAAAAAACGCATAAATGAGCTGTTAGGTGCTGAAACGAATTGAAAAAATCGCTTAAACGAGCTGTAACGTGTTGAAAACGCACTGATTCGTTGATTCAAATAAAAAACTGACCCGAAACCCGTTTTGACCGGTTCCGACCTTGACCCGTTCGAACCCGAACCTCAATTTTCCGAACTTTTTTTGCAAATTTTCGGAAATTTAAAATTATATTTCGTATTTTTACTAATTTTCGCATCCTTTAAAAGTTATTATGCAAAGTAAAAACATTGAAAAATTAAAAAAAAAAACTAGATTACCTGCTATCCAGGTAAAATATCTAGGATTGGAACAAAAATGAAAGTTCAGTGACCTAATTGGAACAAAAGTTTTTATCAGTGACCTGATTGGAACAACCTTCAAAGTTGGTTACTATTTTATGGAGTAATCCTTATGAAAAATGATACGTGCCAGTTGCCACTAATCCATACCCACGTTTTATGCTCATGTTACTTTAGTTTAGTTCATGCAGTTATGCATGTTTACATTATTTCCTATTTTCATGTTTGGGGTAGTTTGTTTATTTGTCTTTAAATACCGTACGATTGCAATTAGAATAGTTAAAAAGAAAATTATGAAGTAAAATATTTTGTTCTTTTTCTTATTTCTTTAGAGCTTGATCCACTCAACGGATTAACTATCTTGAGAGATTAACCATCTCGAATCGGTTACTATCAAAAAATGCCCTGAATCATTAACTTCACACACCACATCTTCTTTCCTCATATCCTTTTTTTTGTTTGACTGTGGTATTAAGACATTTGAATATTCCATTCACTAGATCATAATCAATAATAACTATGCAAACCGAACCAAAATATCTTGTGTTGGAAGTTTTTTTAAAGTGTGTGAATGAAGTCTCAATTAAAACCCGAGCCCGCGTGAGACAATTTTGAAATTCGGTTTCGGTTTTGAAATTCAAAATATGCAAGATAATTAATAATCATTATGATAATGATTATTGTTTTTGGTTTTCAATTATGCACTAATGACCATTATTTATTTGAATATTATTATTCTTTAATAGTCATCAATTAGAATTGATTATGTTTAATGGTCATTATTTGAATATTATTATTCTTTAATTGTCATCAATTAGAAATTGATGATGGTTATGATTCCTTGGTTTTAAAACCATGATGAGTGCATCATTTTGACTACACCGAAAATACACCAACATACACACTTATTCTTCTTCCTTTTTTCTACAACAACATTGTTACGGTTTTCGTTTCGGGCAAGTGATCAAGTCCAGCAGTACTATGCTTCAGCTTCGAACCGGAGTACCCTGGGAACAAACCGCGAATCTGTTTAAGGGAATTGTGTCAAACACAAGCCCGGTTCACCGTTTCTTGATTATTTATTTTCTTATTTTTAGATTCTATGCTTATTATTAATACAAGATTTCCAACAAACTTAAACAGATTACTTATTATTATTCTTGTATTTTCGTTTTCAGAATTCGTGAGATTGTTGCTACAATCTTAAAACCTTACTTATAAGGATTTTTGGGTTCACGAAATCGTTCGAAATAAAAATATTTAGATATTATAATCTTATAAATATTTTCTTTTGGAAAATTATGTGCGTAGTACATCTTGGTGTGTTTGGATTTTAGATATCATGATGCAATCTTAAATCCTATACAGTGTTACAAAATGTTATATTTGATCAACCGTTTGGTTTTAGAAAACATTTTGTGTAATCATTTGTGTTCTAACTATAGTGTTAGAACTGACCTTGTAAAACCGTTGGGATTTTATTAGTTTTGTTTTGACGATTTTTGCAATCGTTTGTGTCTAACAATTGTGTTAGAAATGGTTTTGAGTATACCATTCGTTTCTTGTAAACGTTAAATATCTAACATGCGTGTAAGATACGTTTATTTATAACGTTTTGTGTAAACGTTAATTTTATAATGGATGTGTTAGAAAATTCAAGCTTTCCTACTTAAGTGTAGTAATTGTAACAAGTTGATGTTATTTGAACATATTTGTTCAAGGGTATGGTTTCAAAAGTGAAACGAGGATATGAGGATATGTGTGCATGGATTTCTATTTGAGTGAATACTTGTATACATAATATAAAACGATATCACTGAGATGATTCATGTCGGATGACGAAAGTGTTGAAGATAATAACACTTGGAGATTTGATGTGTAAATGTCGTCAAAATAATTTCGTATAATAAACAACTTGTGAGTTGTTGCGAAGATTAAAGTCTAAGACGACACATCAAATATATAATCACATCATGAGATGGTAATAGAATAACGAGGTGAATATACTAAGATGAAAAAAAAATGATGTGTAATTCCTTGGAAATTCATTGAGTGTGAATTGTATCATATGATTTAATATATGTTAATGAC
Source organism: Bidens hawaiensis (assembly GCF_021521415.1). Classification (NCBI taxonomy): domain Eukaryota; kingdom Viridiplantae; phylum Streptophyta; class Magnoliopsida; order Asterales; family Asteraceae; genus Bidens; species Bidens hawaiensis. Next base: position 40,433 of record NW_027492132.1, on the reverse strand, counting down.
AAATTCACTAAGTGTGAATTGTAACATATATGACGTATTAACTCTTTGGAGAAATTCACTAAGTGTGAATTGTAACATATGAGTTAATATATGTTAATGACGTATTAACTCCTTGGAAATTCACTAAGTGTGGATTGTAACATATGAATTAATATATGTTAATGATGTATTAACTCTTTGAAAATTCACTAAGTGTGAATAGTAACATATGAATTAATATATGGTAATGAGATATTCAAATGTTTGGATATTCATCATTGAAGATTTACCGAACCCCTCGAGATGATTCACACCGATGTGTGTAATCTAAAAGCAATTCCTACTCGTGGTGGGAACAAGTACTTCATCACGTTCATTGATGATAGTACAAGATATTGCTATGTTTACTTACTTAAGAGTAAGGACGAGGCTATTGATAAGTTTATCTTATTTAAAGCCGAAGTTGAGAATCAACTAAATCGAAAAATTAAAAGAGTAAAGAGTGACCGAGGAGGTGAATATGTTTCACCTTTTATTGACTTGTGTGAAAAAGAAGGAATCATACATGAAGTCACGCCTCCTTACTCCCCTCAATCAAATGGCATAGCGGAATGTAAGAACCGAACTTGAAAGAAATTATGAATGTCATGATGATAAGTTATGGGGTAAGCCCGGACATGTGGGGGGAAGCAATCTTATCGGCTAATTATGTCTTAAACATGATACCGAATAAGAAGAAAGATTTAACTCCATATGAGTTATGGACGAGAATTAAACCACCATATAAATACTTGCGAGTGTGGGGGTGTCTAGCCAAGGTAGTGGTGACTCCACCAAAACGCATACTAATAGGACCCAAGACCGTGGATTGTGTATTTATAGGATATACCCTTCCCGGTGGTGCATATCGATTTCTTGTGCATGATTCCAAGAATCCTGGAATAAACAATGGAACTATAATAGAATCAAAGGATGCATCATGATTTGAATATAATTTCCATGTTTGGATAAAGGAAAACCGAGCTATTCTAGACCGGTTGAGAAAAGTATTCAAAACGGAAGTACTGGAGATGAACCTCGGGAACAATCTGAGATAGAGGAGGTTGAAATCAGAAAAAGTAAACGGCAAAGACTGAAAAATCCTTTGGCCCTGATTTCCTGTAACACCACGTCTCAAACCCTATAGGTTTTAGCTTAAAATACTAACTTTTATAAGTATAGGGGCTAAACTGTAAATTCTGAAAATATTCTCCCGTCGCGGTACGCGGCGGGGTAACAAATAACCCATCGCGTAGCGCGATGGGGTTGCTGAGTCAGTGGACACGTGTTGAACACCGTGTCGACACGTGGCGTAATATGATAGACCACGTGTCACAACCGCATAAGGCGGCGCAATATTGCGGCGCCGCGGTACGCGACGGGTCCCAAAGGAACCGGTCGCGTACCGTGACGGGGTCCTAAAATGGCTATAAAAGGGGGGTGACGGGCATGAACCCCATTCATCCCAAACACACTTCTCTTTACACACACATAGCATTGGAAAGTGTGCCCCGTTGCCATAGCAATCCGAGTTGCTGTTTTCTCGAAGTTCGTGCAAGAAACGAAGATATAATCAAGCTAGCAATCACATAAGCGAGTAGATCAAGTCCTGCCTTATCTTGTTATCAATCTAAGCATCCAAACTAAGGTAGGAGTTATGTTTAAGTTATTTGAATCATAGCTTAGACTGTCAATCGAGGCTATGGCCTTTAACCTTGATCGTATTTTACAAACATTCATTCACAATCATGTTTTCATAAACGTTACTTCATGATGAAGTAATGTTAAACGAAAGATATATTTTGACGGGCATGTAGTAACTGGAAGGGGGATATCACTAGTAGTAAGTTTCTTGTCTAAGGAAAAGTAATTCGTACAAATCCCAATCAACCGAGGGACCCGTTTACTTAACTGGAGAAACTTACCAACGTGTTAGATCCTATTAGGCCAAAGCATGCTATATCAAACGTCACATAAAACCAAGAGTTTTCAATTACAATCAAAGATAAACGATTTCAAGGTTAAGCTTAGCAATCATAGCTTAATCAAGAAACACCATTCAAAAGCATTCATACAAACCTATTTATGTATAGGTTAATATCATTCACAGTCAATCAATCAAACAGTCAAGGTTTTCCAACACCGACGGTACAGGTGAATACGTTAACCTTTTATCAGTCAAAACATATTTATACTCAATGAGACGAACGGGTGTTTGTCTTAACGAGTCAATCAATTGTCTACATGAGATCGAGTAATCTCTAAAACTTTATAATACAAAGTAGAAAATAAAGTCAACTCAGACCGAATACACATGTGTCTGGATCCAAACATAACCGTTCAGCCTAAATCATTCTAAGGCTACGTGGCCGTGGGCTAATGGTCATAACTAGTCTCCCGGTAAGGGCTACGTGACTCAGGAACAATTGTGTGTGTAGGGCAGTGGTACATAGACCAGAAGTAGAAATGCTTCTGCTGAGCTTGTAGAGAAAACTACATTTGTATTGTAATGTCATTTAAAATGTTTTATTGAGTCATACGTGTTCACCAGCATATAGCTGACGTATTTTTCCCACCCACTGCAGGTAATTAAGCATAAGTAGCATTAGCAAGGATTGAAGTCTTATAAAGATAGAAGCGCGTACCGGATGGCTCCCTTTTTAATAAAATAATAATCCTTGTAATATGAATATATATTTTGTAAACTAATACTCGGGTGTTTAATTCCCGAGTAGATTTTAAATGTCAATTAATATTATATTCAAACCTAAAGTCTTCCGCTAAAATTAACCCATAAACTCTGATATATTTACTGTGACATTCGTCAATTTCGGGTCACTTTTGTTATGTAAACCCGACCCGTTTGTAACCCGAACATTTCAAATATATAAAATATTGGATCTTGTCATTTAAAATATATAAAATATTGGTTTTTTTTATATTATGCATTGTTTGACCATTTAAACATACCCATTTTTATGCAAACCATAAAAGAATCTTTATACCCAACCCTTCACTCCTTCCCTATATATACACACCCATCTTCTTCATTTTACTCTTGCTACATCTCCAAAAAAACTCTCTCAAAACTCCATAGATTCAAGGTTGTTATTTCTTATGTATTCTTGAAGTTTTGACTTCTCAAGTCAAACTAACTATAGTATTTCATTCTAACTTGTTCATCTAACATTACTAACTCTTGAATATGGTGGTACAACATATATATAATACACACCCCTTGTTTCCTTTATTTGTTACTTCACCGACTTTGGTTGGTTAAGTTTCGAATGTCATAAGGCAAGGCTTCATGGAGGACTTCGTGTTCTTGATATATATTTACACACACATAACTTATTATACATATCACTTTTGACTACTTCTAACCCTTTAGTTTGTTCATCTTATTTACAAGTTCCATGGTATGGGTTTGTATAAGACTAACCTCGGTTTAACCGAAACTAGTCCAAACCGGAAACCGAACTTTTGTTTACTAGTTTTGTTAAAATAGTTGTTTAAACATGTTTATTGCTAGATTTGAGTTTCAAAAATCATTTTTACAAGTTCTTTGATATTAAGCATATGGAATCCATCTATGAACTTGTTGGGAGATGGAAACCGAACTAAACCGAAACTTTTGCTTAAAAGACTTGTAGTTAACTTTTTTTGTTGTAAAATTTAAGTTTTCTTCATTTATAAACCAATATACAAGTTCTATGATATTTGGGCATGTAGAAACCATCTATGAACTATTTGTGAGATGGAGACCGAACCAAACCGAACTATACCGACTTTTACTCGCTTAAGACACACAAGTGTGTTTTTAGCTATCAAGACTTGTATATTTCTTTAAAAATTAGTTTACAAACTGATTTTAATTATTTTCTTAAGTACTTGGAATAGTTGGATCCAACTTGATCTCATAACATAGTTTGGACCGACAAAACCGAACACTCGCTTAACGTGCGTTGTTAGTTCTAAACAATAGATCTACATACTTGGTTAAGTGTTAGTATGTTTTAATGAGTTATCTCATAACAATTAATATTTTGGAAAGTTGACTTTGGGTTTGACCATTTGTGAAGACCCGAACCGACAACCCGAACACTCGTTAAAAACCCGTTTTAGTATCTTTAGCCTAATGGAACTTGCATTTTAGCATTTTCTCCACCTTATTACTTAACATTGGTTAAGTAAATATTAAGGTTAGATACTTTAACCCGGTTTTGAGCAAACTTACATTTTTTTTAAAAGGGTTATTATTATAAATTCTTAAATAGTTACATTTTAAACCTTGAACTTTAATTGATTAGTTTTTGCAACAATTATTTTATTTAAAGATCTTCAAGACAACCTTTCTAAATCCAAGACTTTCTTTTATTTTAGGCTTCACACGTTAAACTCGTCGTTCCGGCAAATCTCCAAATAATCAATCATTCAAGTTTATTACTTGAACGTGAGTAACTTTATACCCCGTTTTCTATCTTTTATTTTGGGGGTGACATTTTAACTTATCTAAACTACATGTTTTATACTTGGGTCTTAAACCACAAACGTTGTTGTATACCTTACTTGAATAATTGCTCGATTTGGTGTTCTATGCTTATTTGACTATGTGTTTATCGCTTTTGGATGGTGGAACTATAAATCCTAGACCATTTGGCAACCCCTCATGGCAAGGTGTCGTTAACGTAATGCAATTAACGATAACTATAAAATCCTAAACTATTTGGCAACCCCTTATAGTTGGGTGTCGCTAACTTGTTAGCGATAACTATTTATCCAAGTTTATAGCTATTATTTATGGTTTTGTATACTAGTTTTGTGGCTTTTCATACTATATATCTATTGTTCAAACTTATGAATTGCTCACCAACCTTTGTGTTGATAAATTTTATTTTATGAAATGTTACAGGTTTGCATCTAGGTTGATTATGGAGTTCGGTGAAGAAAACATCACAAATACCGTCAGGATATTAGCAAAAATGAACAATACTTTATTTGCTATATTTTGTTATATTTTGTTGTATTTGAGTTATGAATATTTGGTTATGTGACATTTTCGATGTTGTGAATGAATCGAGTTTGTTAAATATTGCCGCTTTAAATAGTGTCATGCGCTTATGAGCAATCGTTGCACCCCGACATGTTCCGCCGCCTTTGGTCGGGGTGTGACAGATTGGTATCAGAGCCATGACAATTAAGATAGGTGGTTAGACGTAAAGACCTAGAATTGTTATGCTTAGGGTCCTATACGTGTGTTCATACGTGTTTACTCTATCTAATTGTTCATATCGCATGTTTATTTATTAACTTGTTTAAAATTCACCAATATCCTAAATGATCACATACACACACTTTCATAGTATTTCCAATGTATCCTTACCTTAAAACGCAAAAAGTAGATTTTCATTGTGTTTTATGGATTACAAGATTAACTTGGATTCCGTTGTTTCAAATCCCTTAAAGGTTGCGTTTATTTCAGGTTTGTAGCCATCATAGGAAACGAGAAATTATAAAACGATCATTTGACAAAAAGATTCCAAGAATCGAAGGTGATTTACTTACCTGGGATGGTTGAGTTATAATGCTCGTTTTCTAGGCCATAAATCGTGTTATAAATGTCAATACTTTAAGTAGTCGAATGCGAGCGTTCCGGTCGCCATCCTAATTTTCGGTGTTAAAACAATAGAACTACGGTGATTTCGTAGACTATTGTTTTGACATGACGTTGTATATCGATTTATTGTGTTATTATCGTTATTTGAGTCGAAAACATGAAAAAGTTTCGGTGGTTCGTACACATGTTTAAGACTCCAATATGTTGTTTTATAAAACTTTTTAGTGTTGGAATATCAAGTCATGGTGGTTCATGCACGATTTTTCCAACTCTATAAATCTCAAAATCTCAAATTTTTAAGCTTTAAATTCTCAAAAAAAAAACCATTTACTATTGTTTTCGGTTTTGTTATTTATAAACAAAGTTTTATATTTTATCTAACACTAACATCTTCTCCATACTAAATCTAGGATTCACAAATCAAAAATCGAAATCTTATTTTATTTTATACACTTTTATATTCATTTCCTTTTTACCCAAAAACTTATCCTATTTTCTTTATAATTTTTTAGCATGCCTCCGCTAAGACGCCAACTGCGCAAGAACTCCACTCGACGCATGGCCACCATCATCGCCAAGCAAATGGCCGCTGTGATTCCCGAACTAATAACCCAAATACAAGCAAACCAACCCGCACCCGTTGTTGCACCTATTGAGCCCAAACCCGCATCCTACCTGCTTAAACAATTTACTAGTGCCAACCCGTCCGAATTCTATGGAACCAACTGTGCGACTACGTTGTTGCAGTGGTTCGAATCTGTGGAGAATGTGTTTTTACACAGCGAATGCCCCGAAGCGAAAAAGATAAACTTTGCTTCAAGCATGTTTAGGGGAACCGCCCTAACATGGTGGAGTAGTGTCATGCACCTCCAAGGTACGGATGTGGCCATGGCTCTTCCATGGGCCGAGCTCAAGGCGCTGATGAAGAAGAAATTCTGTCCTAAACACGAGCTCCAAAAGCTTGAGGTAGAATTTTGGGACCTAAAACAAGAAAGGGGTGATAACGCCACTTACTCGCTCCGTTTCCACGAGCTAAGCGTTCTTGTACCTCACTTGGTCACCCCAACCGAACGTGAAATTGACAAATATATTGGGGGTTTACCGATGAAAATCCGGGACTCAGTCATGAGTAGCAAACCCGCGAACCTTGAGGAAGCCATCACGTTAGCCGGTTGGCTATCGGAAAATCACGTGAAGGAGGGTACCCTAACCCTCAAGAAAACAATCGAGAAAGCCAAAACCAAGCCCGCTCCCCAAGCCAAGATTGAACCCGCACCACAAGCTATAAACTACTCCAACTCCTCCCGGCACAACAACAACAACAACAAGAAACCCAAGACTAATTACCGAAACTTTGCCGTCACCCAACCTCAACCACCACAACAAGCCCAAACTCTTCCCCAAAACCGAAAACCTTATATTGGTAACTCCTCACTATGTAACACTTGCCAACTTCACCACCCAACGAACTCGCCGTGTCGCCATTGTACAATTTGTAACCGATTTGGTCACTTCCCCAACACAAGCCGATCCACCCAACGAAACCAACCCAACCAACCTAACCCACCAACCCAACCGAGAAACTTTCCCCAAAATGCCCAAAACCGCTATGCACCATACCCATCAAACCAACCCCAACAACCCCGAGCTTGCTTTAATTGTGGTGATCCCAACCATTTCCGCCAAAATTGCCCACGTTTAGCTTTTGCCAACCAAGCTCAAACCGTAACCATACCATACTACCAAACACAAGCTTACCAAGTTCAAACTTACCAACCCCAAATTCCACAACTCAATGCACCACTCATCCAACCCATCCAAACAATCCAAGCACCACCTCCACCTCCACAACAAGCACATCAAGTCAACCATGGTAATCAAGGGCGGGCGTTTATGATGAATGCAAATCAAGCTCAAGTGGCAAACGATGTTGTGAACGGTATGTTTTTGGTGAACTATCATTTGGCTTCTATTTTATTTGATACCGGTGCCGATAGAAGTTTTATTTCTTTGAAATTTGAGTCGAAACTTGCAATGCCTCGAACTAAGCTTTCCCGACCGTTCTCTGTTGAAGTCGCCAATGGCAATTCTATTACCATCAATTCTGTCGTCCGCGATTGCTCTCTTATTCTTTCTAAGCATAAATTCTCCATCGATCTCATCCCGATGCAAATGGGTAGCTTCGATGTCATAGTAGGCATGGATTGGTTGTCTTTGCACCGTGCCGAAGTCGTTTGTTTTGATAAATTCATTCGCATTCCGCTTGTCAACGGCAAGGTTCTTAAGGTCTTTGGAAACACAACGTCTCGAAGGCTAAATCTCATGTCGTGTGCTCAATCGCAAAAGTGCTTACGCCAAAAGTACGTTTCGTTTTTAGCTCTCTCGGTGACAAAAGACAAAAAGGAAAGGAAGATCCAAGATATTCCTATTGTTCGTGATTTCCTTGATGTCTTTCCCGATGATGTTACCGGTCTTCCTCCCGTTCGTCCGATTGAATTCCAAATCGATCTTGTGCCCGGCGCGATGCCCGTGGCCAAGGCTCCTAATCGTCTAGCCCCGTCGGAAATGCAAGAACTATCAAACCAACTCGAAGAACTTTCCGATAAAGTCTTCATTCGTCCAAGCTCTTCTCCTTGGGGCGCTCCTGTTCTCTTCGTGAAAAAGAAGGATGGTTCGTTTCGTATGTGCATCGATTATCGAGAACTCAACAAACTTACTATTAAAAATCGTTATCCATTGCCACGTATCGACGACTTATTCGACCAACTTCAAGGCGCAACTTGTTTCTCCAAAATTGATCTTCGATCGGGTTATCATCAATTGCGTGTTCGCGAAGAAGACATTCCAAAAACCGCTTTCCGTACTCGATATGGACATTTCGAATTTTTGGTTATGCCCTTCGGGTTAACAAATGCACCCGCGGTGTTTATGAACCTCATGAACCGCGTTTGTAAGCCATTCCTTGATAAATTCGTTATTGTTTTTATTGATGACATCCTTATCTTCTCTAAATCCAAAGCCGAACATGAACATCATTTGCGTTCCATTCTCGAGCTTCTTAGAAACGAACAACTCTATGCCAAATTCTCCAAATGTGAATTTTGGCTCGAGGAAGTTCAATTTTTGGGACATATCGTAAACGACAAAGGTATTCATGTTGATCCCGCTAAAATTGAGGCTGTTAAGGATTGGAAAACTCCAACGAATCCCACGGAAATTCGATCCTTCCTCGGTTTGGCCGGATATTATCGGCGTTTCATTCGGAATTTTTCCAAGATCTCTTTGCCTCTTACCTCTCTCACCCATAAGGGACAACCATTCGATTGGGGGTTCGAAGCAAGAGGAAGCATTTTGTACTCTCAAGGACATGCTTTGCAATGCTCCTATTCTAACTCTTCCCGATGGAAACGACGATTTTGTTGTATTTTGTGATGCATCCCATCAAGGACTTGGTTGTGTTCTCATGCAACGAGGTCAAGTCATCGCATATGCATCAAGGCAACTTAAGGTCAACGAGAAGAACTATACGACTCACGATCTCGAACTTGGTGCCGTCGTTTTCGCTCTCAAAATATGGAGACATTACCTTTATGGAACAAAATATGTGGTTTTTACCGATCATAAAAGCCTTCAACACATTTTTGACCAAAAAGATCTCAACATGAGACAACAACGATGGGCTGAATTACTTAGTGATTACGACTGCGAGATTCGCTACCACCCCAGTAAAACGTATGTTGTCGCCGACACCCTAAGTCGAAAGGTTAATGTTAAATCCGTTCTGTTTCTAAGCGTCATTGTTCAAACCGATCTTCAAATTCGTATCTTTCAAGCTCAACGCACCTCCGTTGAAGAAGGTAACATGTATGACGAAATGTCATGTGGAGCCGAACTTCAACTCGAAACCAAACCCGATGGTCTTTTGTATTTTCTCAATCGTTTGTGGGTTCCCGATCGCGATGACCTTCGTACTTGTATTCTCGACGAAGCTCATAATTCGCACTATTCCATTCATCCCGGTGCGGATAAGATGTACTTCGATCTTCGTGCTATCTTTTGGTGGCCGGGTATGAAAAAGGACGTAGCGTTGTTTGTATCTAAATGTCTTACTTGCTCGAAAGTCAAAGCCGAGCATCAAAGACCTTTTGGGAAGACATTGCTATGGACTTTATCACCAAATTACCCAAAACCCAAAAAGGCAACGATAGCATTTGGGTGATCATCGATCGATTAACCAAATCTGCTCATTTCATTCCGATCCGCGAAAAGTATTCTGTCGAGCAGCTTGCTCAAATCTATGTTCGGGAAATCGTGTGCCGACACGGTTTGCCATTGTCTATCATATCCGACCGCGATGCCCGTTTTACCTCTCATTTTTGGCGTTCACTTCAAGAAGCTTTAGGAACACGTCTCGATCTTAGCACCGCTTATCATCCTCAAACGGATGGTCAATCCGAACGTACAATCCAAACACTCGAGGATATGCTACGAGCATGTGTTCTTGATTTCGGTGGGAATTGGGATTCTCATCTTCCGTTCGTCGAGTTCTCCTACAACAATAGCTACCACTCTAGCATTGATGTGGCACCTTTTCAAGCTCTTTACGGTCGTAAATGTCGTTCCCCGAATTGTTGGAACGAAATCGGTGAAGCTCAAATCACGGGACACGAAATGGTCCAGGAAGCCACCGACGTCATTGACCAAATCCGTAAAAATCTCATAACTGCTAGAAATCGTCAAAAGAGTTACGCCGACAAACGGCGAAAACCGATCGAATTTAATGTTGACGATATTGTCCTTCTAAAAGTATCTCCTTGGAAGGGGGTAGTCCGTTTTGGAAAGAAGGGTAAACTAGCTCCTCGTTTCGTTGGTCCTTTTAAAATTCTTGAGCGTGTTGGGAAAGTAGCGTATCGACTTGAACTACCGCAAGAACTTGCCGGTGTTCATCCGACATTTCATGTTTCGAATTTCAAAAAGTGCCTAGCCGAGGGTAATCTTCATATACCCCTCGATGAAGTTCATGTTGATGAGTCTATGATTATGGTTGAACGACCCGTTGAGATTATGGATCGCAACGAGAAGAAAACCAAGCGTAGTCGTATTCGGTTAGTAAAAGTTCGTTGGGAATCAGGGCGTGGCGCGGAGTTTACTTGGGAGCGAGAAGACGCAATGAAAGAGAAGTATCCACATTTGTTTGCATCGTCGTCTTCATCTTAATTTCGGGACGAAATTTCCTAAAGTAGGGAATACTGTGACATTCGTCAATTTCGGGTCACTTTTGTTATGTAAACCCGACCCGTTTGTAACCCGAACATTTCAAATATATAAAATATTGGATCTTGTCATTTAAAATATATAAAATATTGGTTTTTTTATATATTATGCATTGTTTGACCATTTAAACATACCCATTTTTATGCAAACCATAAAAGAATCTTTATACCCAACCCTTCACTCATTCCCTATATATACACACCCATCTTCTTCATTTTACTCTTGCTACATCTCCAAAAAACTCTCTCAAAACTCCATAGATTCAAGGTTGTTATTTCTTATGTATTCTTGAAGTTTTGACTTCTCAAGTCAAACTAACTATAGTATTTCATTCTAACTTGTTCATCTAGCATTACTAACTCTTGAATATGGTGGTAAAACATATATATAATACACACCCCTTGTTTCCTTTATTTGTTACTTCACCGACTTTGGTTGGTTAAGTTTCGAATGTCATAAGGCAAGGCTTCATGGAGGACTTCGTGTTCTTGATATATATTTACACACACATAACTTATTATACATATCACTTATGACTACTTCTAACCCTTTAGTTTGTTCATCTTATTTACAAGTTCCATGGTGTGGGTTTGTATAAGACTAACCTCGGTTTAACCGAAACTAGTCCAAACCGGAAACCGAACTTTTGTTTACTAGTTTTGTTAAAATAGTTGTTTTAAACATGTTTATTGCTAGATTTGAGTTTCAAAAATCATTTTTACAAGTTCTTTGATATTAAGCATATGGAATCCATCTATGAACTTGTTGGGAGATGGAAACCGAACTAAACCGAAACTTTTGCTTAAAAGACTTGTAGTTAACTTTTTTTGTTGTAAAATTTAAGTTTTATTCATTTATAAACCAATATACAAGTTCTATGATATTTGGGCATGTAGAAACCATCTATGAACTATTTGTGAGATGGAGACCGAACCAAACCGAACTATACCGACTTTTACTCGCTTAAGACACACAAGTGTGTTTTTAGCTATCAAGACTTGTATATTTCTTTAAAAATAGTTTACAAACTGATTTTAATTATTTTCTTAAGTACTTGGAATAGTTGGATCCAACTTGATCTCATAACATAATTTGGACCGACAAAACCGAACACTCGCTTAACGTGCGTTGTTAGTTCTAAACAATAGATCTACATACTTGGTTAAGTGTTAGTATGTTTTAATGAGTTATCTCATAACAATTAATATTTTGGAAAGTTGACTTTGGGTTTGACCATTTGTGAAGACCCGAACCGACAACCCGAACACTCGTTAAAAACCCGTTTTAGTATCTTTAGCCTAATGGAACTTGCATTTTAGCATTTTCTCCACCTTATTACTTAACATTGGTTAAGTAAATATTAAGGTTAGATACTTTAACCCGGTTTTGAGCAAACTTACATTTTTTTTAAAGGGTTATTATTATAAATTCTTAAATAGTTACATTTTAAACATTGAACTTTAATTGATTAGTTTTTGCAACAATTATTTTATTTAAAGATCTTCAAGACAACCTTTCTAAATCCAAGACTTTCTTTTATTTTAGGCTTCATACGTTAAACTCGTCGTTCCGGCAATTCTCCAAATAATCAATCTTTCAAGTTTATTACTTGAACGTGAGTAACTTCATACCCCGTTTTCTATCTTTTATTTTGGGGTGACATTTCAACTTTTCTAAACTAAATGTTTTATACTTGGGTCTTAAACCACAAACGTTGTTGTATACCTTACTTGAATAATTGCTCGATTTGGTGTTCTATGCTTATTTGACTATGTGTTTATCGCTTTTGGATGGTGGAACTATAAATCCTAGACCATTTGGCAACCCCTCATGGCAAGGTGTCGTTAACGTAATGCAATTAACGATAACTATAAAATCCTAAACTATTTGGCAACCCCTTATAGTTGGGTGTCGCTAACTTGTTAGCGATAACTATTTATCCAAGTTTATAGCTATTATTTATGGTTTTGTATACTAGTTTTGTGGCTTTTCATACTATATATCTATTGTTCAAACTTATGAATTGCTCACCAACCTTTGTGTTGATAAATTTTATTTTATGAAATGTTACAGGTTTGCATCTAGGTTGATTATGGAGTTCGGTGAAAAAAACATCACAAATACCGTCAGGATATTAGCAAAAATGAACAATATTTGATTTGCTATATTTTGTTGTATTTGAGTTATGAATATTTGGTTATGTGACATTTTCGATGTTGTGAAATGAATCGAGTTTGTTAAATATTGTCGCTTTAAATAGTGTCATGCGCTTATGAGCAATCGTTGCACCCCGGCATGTTCCGCCGCCTTTGGTTGGGGTGTGACATTTACAAAACAGGTACCAACTTGTGGTCACACGCCTAGGCCCTAAGTCGGGGTGTGACAGGTTGGTATCAGAGCCATCGGTTTCAGCGAATTAGGTATTTAAACATTAGTACCTAAGCTTTAACCATTATTATTATCACTATTATTCGTAGGGATAAGATAGGATTGGTAAACCTCCTATCCCTAATTTAACTAAAATGCAGATGTCTTATACTAACTACTTTGGTCGCAGACACCGAGTAGTCATTCGATCAAAACCGACAATCAATTACGATCCATCTGATATGGAAAGTAGCAATAGTTATTATACTAGCTTTTTCAATCACAATCAACCAATCAATCCGGTGATACCCTATGGGAGTCAACCCGTGTATCTCCCAGGCAGTCAACAATATCCAATCGAAATCTCTGATAATACTGAGGAAAATATTCCCCAGTATTACCCCTCCGACATTCCAACATACCATCCTTCCGAGGAACAGGAGGTGCAGAGTAAGATCAAGCAGGAAACTGAATCGGAATCATCAAGCTGGATGAATTGTCACTCTGATCAAAGGAGATGGCAATTTGGATCACCACCATTAAACTATCAATACGAGACCCCACCAGCATCTACAGAACCCAGTCACAAATCAAAAATGAGGGTTAACATGCCATACAAAAAGAGATTCAATTCACCAATCAAGAATCCTTATGAATCAGATGAGGATCCTGAGGAAGAAGAAGAGGAAAACGAAAATCCTTACTTCCCATCATACTTAGGATCAAGACCTTCGATTTCACAACAAGCAAAAGAGATTCGCGAAGAGGCAAATCTCATCGAGGAATTTTACAACAACAATATTCCCGATGAAGAAATGCATGCATACGTTGCTAATCCATATCTCTATCCCAAGGAAAATGCATATCTCTTCCCAGCTGCGTCTGCACCAACGGGATATCCGATCCCGCCAAACTCGGTGATGGACGAGCTGAGGAATGAGGTTGTGGATAAGAAGAAAATGGGAAGGAAAATAGCTAAGAAATGTGACAAGATGAAAAATATTGTTACAAAGTGGATTAAGTATTAGATAGTATGTTATGTATAGTTGTTTGTTGTTATAATCTATATGTAAAATAAATAATGTAATATAAGGTGTGTCTTTCCCCTAAATTTTGTTTTATTCATGTAACAGCATGTCTAAAGCAAACAGTAATCAAGAAACTCAAGAAAATAACAAAGGAAAGACAATTGAAGAAATTTTGCAAGAAAAAGTTGTCACGGAAAATATACAAGCCATACCTCAAAATTATGTGCTTGGTATCCGCGACTTAATAAAAGAAGCTGTGAACCCAATTTATGAAATTCTGAAAAATGATCTAAGCCGAACTGCTTCTCAATCTAATAAAAGAGTAAGTCGAAGTGAAACGGTTAATTCAAAAAGAGAATCCAAGAAAGAATCAAAGAAGGAAACGGAAAAGAAAGAAAGTAAGAAAGGGAAGAATCGAAAAAGAAAGAAGCTAGTGATGAAAGCTCGACTACTGAAAACAACCTACATGAGAAAACAAAGAAACTTAAAATACATGAAGGTTGTGATTTCAAGGTGTTTAAGGTCTATAACCCCAAGGAGTTCCACGAGGATAAAGGTGTGATACATACCCTCCGATGGTTGGAGGAAATGGAATCAATTGTGCTGATAAGCATGTGTACGGAAAGAGAGAAAATTCAGTATACCTCCCAGATGTTCAAGGGAGAGGCATTGGAATGGTGGAATACCCTAATTGGAGTCAAGGGTAGAGAAAACCTATACAATTTGGATTAGGAAACATTCAAGGCTATGATATTGAAGAAATTCTGTCCGATCAACGAAATGGATCAGATTCAAACCAAGCTGTGGAACCACAATGTTGTGGGAACCAATCTCAAGGAATACAATACCAAGTTCCTTGAGTATTGCAGAATTGTACCCACTTGGTCACTCCCGAAGTTAATAAAGTGACGCGTTATATCTACGGGTTACCAATAGAAATCCGTGACTTAGTACGTTAACACATGCCGTCTTCGACGGAATCGGCCATGGAGTTGGCCGGATATTTAATGGATGGAATGTTGAGGAACCGAGATGAGAGAAAGAAGGATGATGGAAAAATGAGTGTGGGTGGAAAGGTGAAAAAGACGGGGAAGAAGAGGGAATGGGCGTTTGTGTATAATCGCCCTATTTGTAAGTCATGTGGAAGGAGGCACTTTGGAAAATTCCTTCGACCAAACAACTCGGTTACATGTAATTTCTGTAAAAGATTGGGTCATGTGGAAGCAAATTGCACCAGGAAAACAGTAGAATGTTTCATATGTGGTAAGAAGGGACATTATATCAACAAGTGTTCGAAGAAGAAACCAACGACGGTGACAGTTGGTGCAAGTGGTAGCGGTGCGAAGACCGATGCCAAGAAAGGAAATGCTCGTGTCTTTATACTAGACACACAAAAGGCAGCAGACATACCGGATGTGATCACCGGTACGTTTCCTATAAATAATGTTTATACTAGAATATTATTTGACCCGGGTGCAAACCAAAGCTTTATAGATTATAAATTTTGTAGTCTATTAAATGATTAGTTAAACTAGATAAACATTATGAAGTAGAAACTGCTGATGGGAATGTAAGTAGAATAACCGAGGCTTTAGAGAATGCCACAATATCCTTAGCAAATCACGTCATATCTGTACGATTGTTACCCATGACATTAGCAGGTTTTGATGTAGTATTAGGTATGGACTGGTTATCGTCTAATCAAGCTCGTATCCTATGTAACGATAAAGCCATCGACATACGAACCCCTAATAACAAAACCATTCGTATAACTGGAGACAAAGAAGGAGGAAAAGTAGGAATTATTTCGAAGATCAAAGCAATTCATTGCATAGGTAAAGGATGTCTTGCATCCATGGCTTATGTAACGAAGGAACCCGAACCCAAGAAGATGGAGGAAGTACCAATAGTATCCGAATTTCAAGATGTATTTCCTGATGAGCTACCAGGAGCCCCGCTTGATAGAGAAATAGAATTTAAGATCGACCTCATGCCAGGAACATCACCAATTGCCAAATCACCTTATCGCTGGCACCTACGAAAATAAAAGAGCTGAAGAAACAGTTGGACGAGTTATTAGAAAAAGGATTTATACGACCAAGTTCGTCACCGTGGGGAGCTCCAATTCTGTTTGTTAAGAAGAAGGACGGATCGATGAGAATGTGTATAGATTACCGAGAGCTATACAAGGTCACGATTAAGAATAAGTACCCACTGCCAAGAATCGACGACTTATTTGATCAACTCCAAGGAGCAAGTTGTTTTCAAAGATTGACCTAAGATCGGGTTACCATCAGTTGAAGGTACAAGAAGAAGATATACCTAAAACAACATTTAGAACCCGATATGGACATTATGAGTTCACCGTTATGCCTTTCGGACTCACTAATGCTCCAGCAGCTTTTATGGACATGATGAATCGAATTTGCAAGCCATACTTGGACAATTTTGTTATCGTTTTCATTGATGACATTCTTGTTTACTCAAAATCCAAAGAAGATCATCAAGTTCATCTTAGGATCATACTTGAAACCCTAAGGAACGAGAAATTATACGCCAAATTCTCGAAATATGAATTTTGGTTATCTGAAGTACAATTTCTTGGTCATGTTATAAATGAGAAGGGTATTCAAGTAGATCCAGCAAAGATTGAGGCTATAACTAAATGGGAGAAACCCAAGACACCGACTCAAGTTCGAAGTTTTCTATGCTTAGCCGGTTATTACCGAAGATTCATTCAAGACTTCTCCCGAATAGCTGTTCCACTAACTTCACTCACAAGGAAAGCAATTAAGTTTGAATGGGGACCGAAGCAAGAGGAAGCATTCGAAACACTCAAACAAAAGTTAACCAACGCACCTATTCTGGCCTTGCCATATGGATTGGAAAACTTTACCATTTACTGTGATGCTTCGCACATGGGAATGGGAAGTGTTTTGATGCAAGGAAAGAAAGTGATTGCTTACGCTTCAAGACAATTGAAAGTGCATGAAAAGAATTACACCACGCATGATCTTGAATTAGGCGCTATAATTTTCGCATTGAAGTTATGGCGACATTACTTGTATGGTGTTAAGTTCACGGTATACACTGACCACAAAAGCTTGAAGCATATATTTGATCAAAAGGAGTTGAATATGAGACAAAGGCGTTGGATGGAGACGCTTAATGATTATGATTGTGAGATCGTATATCATGAAGGGAAAGCCAACGTAGTGGCTGACGCCTTAAATAGAAAAGAACATGAGAAGCCAAAGAGAGTTCGAGCTCTTAGATTGGAACTTAAAGTTGATTTAGCTAGTCAAATCAAAGAAGCTCAGAAATTGGCACTGGAAGAAGGAAACATCAAGGCCGAAAAAGAAAACGACACAATTGATCAATTGATTGAAGGAAGTGACGAAATTCTTAGACTTGGTATAAGGATTTGGGTACCAATGGTCGGAAATCTAAGAAATAAGATTCTCGAAGAAGCACACAAGTCAAAATACACGATGCATCCAGGTAGTGATAAGATGTATCACAATTTAAAGGATGATTACTGGTGGATCGGTATGAAGAAAGATGTTGCATTATATGTAGCCAAATTCCTGACGTGTTCCAAAGTGAAAGCCGAGCACCAAAAGCCGTTAGGATACTTCAACAACCGGAAATACCGATCTGGAAATGGGATATGATAACTATGGACTTCATTATGAAGCTACCGAAAACTTCACGCCAAAATGATGCAATCTGGGTTATTGTAGATAGAGTTACGAAGTCTGCTCATTTCATTCCAATACAAGAAACGTTTAGTATGGATAAGTTAGCACACTTATATGTCGAAAACATAGTATCCTTACATGGTGTGCCACTATCCATCATATCCGATAGAGATAGTCGTTTTACTTCAAATTTTTGGTCAAGCTTTCAAAAGGCTATGGGGACTCGACTAAACCTAAGTACTGCTTACCATCTCCAAACTGACGGTCAAAGTGAACGCACGATTCAAACATTAGAAGATATGCTTCGTGCCTGTGTTATCGACTTAGGAGGAAGTTGGGATACCTATCTTGCTTTAATGGAATTCTCATACAACAACAGTTATCATACGAGTATCCAAGCAACACCATTTGAAGCATTGTATGGTCGTAAGTGTAGGACGCCTATATGTTAGTCAGAAACAAGTGATGCTCAGTTGTCAGGACCTGAGATTGTGCAAAGAACCACTGACCAAATAATACAAATCCGTGAACGATTAAAGACGGCAAGAGATAGACAAAAGAGCTATGCGGACATTCGCCGCAAGCCTTTGGAATTCAAAGAAGGCGACAAAGTGTTATTAAAAGTATCGCCTTGGAAAGGTGTAGTAAGATTTGGAAAGAAAGGAAAATTAAGTCCAAGATTCGTCGGACCATTCAAAATACTCGAGCGAATAGGACCGGTTGCTTATCGCCTAGAATTACCCGATGAGATGAAAGGTATTCACGACGTGTTACACGTATCCAATCTCCGCAAGTGTTTAGCCGACGAAACTCTTGCCATGCCATTGAAAGATGTTAAAATCAATGAGAAGCTTAAGTTTATAGAACAACCAATTCAAATAGAAGATAGCATGATCAAGGTTCTCAAGCATAAACCACTCAAACTCGTAAAAGTCAAATGGGATTCAAGACGTGGACCCGAGTATACGTGGGAGCTCGAGTCAGAAATGAAGAAGAAATATCCTTATCTATTCCAATAAATCTCGAGGACGAGATTATTCAAAAGGTGGGGAGGATGTAACACCACGTCTCAAACCCTATAGGTTTTAGCTTAAAATACTAACTTTTATAAGTATAGGGGCTAAACTGTAAAGTCTGAAAATATTCTCCCGTCGCGGTACGCGGCGGGGGTAACAAATAACCCATCGCGTAGCGCGATGGGGTTGCTGAGTCAGTGGACACGTGTTGAACACCGTGTCGACACGTGGCGTAATATGATAGACCACGTGTCACAACCGCATAAGGCGGCGCAATATTGCGGCGCCATGGTACGCGACGGGTCCCAAAGGAACCGGTCGCGTACTGCGACGGGGTCCTAAAATGGCTATAAAAGGGGGGTGACGGGCATGAACCCCATTCATCCCAAACACACTTCTCTTTACACACACATAGCATTGGAAAGTGTGCCTCGTTGCCATAGCAAGCCGACGTGCTGTTTTCTCGAAGTTCGTGCAAGAAACGAAGATATAATCAAGCTAGCAATCACATAAGCGAGTAGATCAAGTCCTGCCTTATCTTGTTATCAATCTAAGCATCCAAACTAAAGTAGGAGTTATGTTTAAGTTATTTGAATCATAGCTTAGACTATCAATCGAGGCTATGGCCTTTAACCTTGATCGTATTTTAGAAACATTCATTCACAATCATGTTTTCATAAACGTTACTTCATGATGAAGTAATGTTAAACGAAAGATATATTTTGACGGGCATGTAGTAACTGGAAGGGGGATATCACTAGTAGTAAGTTTCTTGCCTAAGGAAAAGTAATTCGTACAAATCCCAATCAACCGAGGGACCCGTTTACTTACCTGGAGAAACTTACCAACGTGTTAGAACCTATTAGGCCAAAGCATGCTATATTAAACGTCACATAAAACCAAGAGTTTTCAATTACAATCAAAGATAAACGATTTCAAGGTTAAGCTTAGAAATCATAGCTTAATCAAGAAACACCATTCAAAAGCATTCATACAAACCTATTTATGTATAGGTTAATATCATTCACAGTCAATCAATCAAACAGTCAAGGTTTTCCAACACCGACGGTACAGGTGAATACGTTAACCTTTTATCAGTCAAAACATATTTATACTCAATGAGACGAACGGGTGTTTGTCTTAACGAGTCAATCAATTGTCTACATGAGATCGAGTAATCTCTAAAACTTTATAATACAAAGTAGAAAATAAAGTCAACTCAGATCGAATACACATGTGTCTGGATCCAAACATAACCGTTCAGCCTAAATCATTCTAAGGCTATGTGGCCGTGGGCTAATGGTCATAACTAGTCTCCCGGTAAGGGCTACGTGGCTCGGGAACAATTGTGTGTGTAGGGCAGTGGTACATAGACCAGAAGTAGAAATGCTTCTGCTGAGCTTGTAGAGAAAACTACATTTGTATTGTAATGTCATTCAAAATGTTTTATTGAGTCATACGTGTTCACCAGCATATAGCTGACGTATTTTTCCAACCCATTGCAGGTAATTAAGCATAAGTAGCATTAGCAAGGATTGAAGTCTTATAATGATAGAAGCGCGTACCGGATGGCTCCGTTTTTGATAAAATAATAATCCTTGTAATATGAACATATATTTTGTAAACTAATACTCGGGTGTTTAATTCCCGAGTAGATTTTCAATGTCAATTATATTATATTCAAACCTAAAGTCTTCCGCTAAAATTAACCCATAAAATCTGATATATTTACAAAACAGGTACCAACTTGTGGTCACACACCTAGGCCCTTAGTCGGGGTGTGACATTTCCTTACCTACATGGTAGAAGAGGGACCTCAAACATATCAACAAGCGGTGAATTCCGCTGAAGGACCTCAGTGGAGGGAGGCCATCAAATGTAAGATAGATTCTATCTTACAAAATCATACTTGGGAACTAGTGGATCTTCCTCAAGGGTGTAAACCACTAGGATATCGATGGATCTTCAAGAAGAAGATGAAACCTGATGGCACCATCGATAAGTATAAGGCAAGGTTGGTGATCAAAGGATATAAACAACAAGAAGGTTTAGATTACTTTGATACATATTCGCCGGTTACGCGAATAACATCTATAAGGTTGGTGCTTGCCATTGCCGCCATTAGAAATTTGAAAGTTCACCAAATGGATGTAAAAACAGCTTTCTTGAATGGAAATCTAGAGGAAGAGATTTACATGGAACAACCCGAAGGTTTCATAGCCGTTGGGCAAGAAAAGAAAGTGTGTGAACTTGTATGGATTGAAACAATCTCCTAAACAATGTCACCAAAAGTTTGATCATGTCATGCTTGATGCTGGGTTTAAAATAAATGAATGTGTCAAATGTGCATACGTGAAGGACACATCTGATGGATATGCCATTTTGTGTCTATACGTAGATGATATGCTCATTGCTGGAAGTGATGACAAAATAATAACGTCCACTAAGAACATGTTAAAAGCAAGATTTGACATGAAGGACAAGGGTTTTGCGGATGTGATTTTGGGAGTTAAAATCACCCAACCCAAAATGGACTTGTTTAAGTCAATCCCATTACGTGAGCAAAATTCTTGAGAAGTTTAATGCGAATGACTCTAATGTAGCTAGAACTCCTATTGACACGAGTCAACATCTAGCTAAGAATAGAGGTGAACCCGTTATTGATGTATCTTATGAGTTGCACTAGACCCGACTTAGCATATGCTGTGAGCAAGCTAAGTAGATACACAAGCAACCCAAGTTCAAGTCATTGGAAATGTGTGATTCGGTTGCTTCGGTACCTAAGATACACTAGAAATACGGGTTACATTATAACAGATATCCTGCAGTTGTCGAAGGACATTGTGATGCAAATTGGATATCTGTCACGAATGATTCCAGAGCAACAAGTGGGTATGTATTCACACTTGGAGGTGCTGTTATATCGTGGAAATCGTCTAAACAAACGGTTATAGCTAGATCCACGATGAAATCAGAATTCATCGCCCTAGATAAAGCGGGAGAAGAGGCAGAATGGATACGTCAATTTGTTGAGGATATACCAAGATGGCCTAAGCCGGCATCGGCCATCTGTATACATTGTGATAGCTAATCGGTAATTGGCAGAGCTCATAGCACAATGTATAATGGTAAGAATAGACATATCAGACGTAGACATAATACGGTACGACAACTAATATCTACTGGAATTATCACTGTTGACTATGTGAAGTCAAAGGATAATATTGCGGAACCGCTAACAAAAGGCCTAAGTAGAGAGTTAGTTCAGAAGTCGTCCATGGGAATGGGACTGAAGCCCTTGAAAAATTAAAGTTCATGCGAAGGAAACCTAACTAAACAGACTGGAGATCCCAAGAGTTGAGTTCAATAGGAAAACCTAATTGTATGAATTAGTGTGGTCACTGTGGGGGGGGGGGGGATAACCCTACAATTTTAACAAGGAGTTTACCACGTGGCAAAGTAACCTTCCTAGTCCATTCCTAAAAGTGACAAGTGTGAGGCTAAGCATATGGCTTTTAATGATTCGACCAAGGTAGTCATACATGGTGAATCACCTATGTGAGAGAGAAGTGGGGTCGCTTCGAAGGGTGTTGTTGGGCACAATACTTAATAGCTCTTGCAGAATCAGGCGCATGTTCGTGACCATAACGAACATAACTATGAGGACTTGACTTTGTCAGGGAGAGTCTTGTGTGAAGTATATTGTCGTCTACATAAACGGCAGACGAGTTCAAAGACATCGCCGTCTACTCAGAGTCAGTGGGCTAAGTATGCTTCATAAGCAAAGGTTCAAAGGATAACACCTACCTATTGTATGCAAGATTCAACTGCTGAAATCTAATCGAAATAATGTTGTTTCGACCTCCATTCATGTGGGGGATTGTTGGAAGTTTTTTTAAAGTGTGTAAATGAAGTCTCAATTAAAACCCGAGCCCGCGTGAGACAATTTTGGAATTCGGTTTTGAAATTCAAAATATGTTGGCCTTGTCAAGATAATTAATAATCATTATGATAATGATTATTGTTTTTGGTTTTCAATTATGCACTAATGACCATTATTTATTTGAATATTATTATTCTTTAATGGTCATCAATTAGAATTGATTATGTTTAATGGCCATTATTTGAATATTATTATTCTTTAATTGTCATCAATTGGAAATTGATGATGGTTATGATTCCTTGGTTTTAAAACCATGATGAGTGCATCATTTTGACTACACCGAAAATACACCAACATACACACTTCTTCTTCTTCCTTTTTTCTACAAAAACATTGTTACGGTTTTCGATTCGGGCAAGTGATCAAGTCCGGCAGTACTACGCTTCTGCTTCGAACCGGAGTACCCTGGGAACAGACCGCGAATCTGTTTAAGGGAATTGTGTCAAACACAAGCCCGGTTCACCGTTTCTTGATTATTTATTTTCTTATTTTTAGATTCTATGCTTATTATTAATACAAGATTTCCAACATCTTGTTTCATAACATGTAGGAACGAACACATAAGCGTACCAAACGCATTGGTTTGATGAAAAATCTTGGGTGTGTCCTTGTGGACAAGCAGATAGTAGTTTTTTTGTAAGGTTTTAAAAACTGATGTGACATTACATGATGTGTTTTGGCTATTGAAAGTTGTACAAGATATTTAATGGGTTTTGGTCTGAAGACATAGGAGAGGTGATTGTAAAATGTAAATATGCATGAGTTAATGGAAGATTGGAAGATGTACATGGTGGTAAAAAGTAAAATGGCAAAACTGACATACTTCTAAGCAGTGTTGTAAAATCGTTAGTCGGGCAGTGGGGTGGAGACTAGCGATTGATCGGGATTAATCGGATCGGATTTTAATGTATAGTTTTTAGTTTTCAGTTTTCTATATACACACACACATTTTTATATGTAATTTTCAGTTTTATACATACACAAACACATTTTTGTCGGAATCTGGCTAGAAACCGCTGATTTTGACTGTAATCTCGTCGGAAACCACATATTATGGCCAGAATCTCATCAGAAACTGCCGATTTTGATCAGAACTCATCAGAAAAAACCGATTAAATCAGATTAAACTTTATTTTGGCCGGATTTGACCATTTATCGATTAATTGGCTGATTAGCCAAAAATTAATCAGTGAAGTAGGGACTAGCGATTAATCGACGCCTAATTGGGACTTTTGCGATACTGCTTTTAAGAGAGTCCATATGACTATAATTTATAAAATATGAGAAATCTTATATTATTGAAATCACACTAAAGTATTTTTTTTTCTTTCACTTGAAGTAGTTTAACTTTGATGATGAACACCACATTTAAAGCAGGTGATTTTGAGGTGGACTGGCACAGTGCAAACACATAGTAATGGTAAAAAGTTGATGACTTTAAAGTTTGGTATTAGTGGGCTCCCCTTTTTCTTGCTATAAAAAAATGCCTTTGAATACATGCCTCAGATTTAAATTTCTTGCATGTGATCTTAAATTGGATTCATCATCTGCTTTGTCTAAAAGATGCCTTTTGTATAGTTTAGAAACAAAAAATAAAAAGAAAAAAGATATTGAAGAAATCTAATAATGATAATATGATATTCAGTTTGTTTTAGAAGTTATTTTTTTTCTTTTCGCAACTTTTATCATGCGCAATGACTGTCAAAGAAAATACATTCATAGCTTTAGAGGTAAAAACTTATATGACATGGAGTGTCATGGACACTCACGTATAAATACACCGAAAAAATGATTATTCTCATGATTTTTTCCATCTAATTTTCAGTATGATTGTATATTTAAAAGGTAACTCATAGTGACATTCTTTAGGATAAAGTAATATCTAGAAGTACACTGTACAACAGCAACAACACAACACAATGCAATAAAACACATTAACAGTTGCAATGAAAATATGATATGTGAAATGATAAAAGTTTTGATTTCTTTATTAGCAGACAAAATTTTGCTCAATTAAGATTTGAAAGTATAACAAAAGTAGTATATAACAAAATAATGTTTTATTTGAATTCTTATGGACACATTGAAAAAGGGTACCATATGATAATACCATCATAAAACAAAGAAAATAAACTTGTAAACAGAAAAAAATGGTTTCAACAACACTGATCATTACAAGGTACATTTTGGAAGAAACATAGGAATATTAATTCTTGAATTAATAACCTCTTGGGATTTTTTACAATGGTCAATGGCTGCTTCAATTGAACCTTCAAGCTCTGAATCAACACTGCTATTCCTCTTTAACATTTGTAACTCATAAATCCCATTAGAATAATTAAAAGAAGACGACGAAGAAGACGAAGAAGAAGAAGATGATGATGTTGAAGAAGGTGAACACTTTCTCTTAATTGCCCCTGAAAAAGACTTCCTATGGTTGCATTTACTATCAAAAACATCCTCATTCCTTTGTTCTTCAATACCCTTTAAGACATTTGCTAAAGTTGGATACTTTCCTATTTGAATTTGATCAAAACTAATCTTTTTATTCACTTTCAAATCTTGTTCACTTTGTTGTTTAGTACTACCAGATTTGTTAAACAAATATTTGAGATAAGATCTTGAAGCTTTAAAAGATTTGATTAACTTAAGTTTCTTTGACCATGGACCATTGTGTTTTTTCGGGTGATCGCCTATGCATTCGGTTGACCATTCGAATAAATATTCGTCCGGGGTTAGTTCGGTACTGACCCTACAAGATTCAGCAGGAGATATATTGCTTGATTGGACCATTGGTGTAGAAAATGTAATGAACTCTTCATCTTCTTTGAATTTAGCATGCTCCAAAAGTGATTTTACCATTTGTACTCTGGGAGGAAGGTGAAGTGGAAGTAGTCTGCCTTTGTAAAAAAGCTCATCAGCAGGTGAATTTGAATGAATAATGGAATTAGTAGCCATTTGAAATTCAAACTCTTTGCTACATGATGATGAACTAATTACTTCCATATCTATGAACTCTTCATCTTCATAATTGCATGATAAAAGATTTGATGCCATTTTGTGGTGTTTTTTAGTGAATGTGAGCTTGTGTTGTGATGGTTATGGGGTGTGTGTGTGTAAAGACTCAAGAGCATCATTTAAAGGCTTAAAAGTAGAGAAGGTGACAAGTTAGAAACTTATAAAGATATAAAATGAAAAAAAAAATGTCAGATATGTTTTTGTTATTTTCAAGTAAGCTTTTCTTGAAGGCTTTCAAGCAAGAATGGTCCCTTTTTCTAGATTGACCAAGCAATGAAAAGAAAGTACCTTTTGCTAATCTTGTTGTACAATTTACACAAAAGTGGATTGAGGTGAAAAGGCCACTTTTTTCATTATGAGAGCTTATTGGTGTGTGATATTATGATAATTCATTACCTTCACCGACAAGAATGAGGACACATAATTTATTCACAAAGAGGGACATTGTAAACAACTGAAATTATAACACACTTCTTGTTTGGACCTACTACAAGTTTCTTATGCATAAATAAAACACTTCTTTGATATTATCAGTCTATTTCTAGGTACACAAGGCTACATGCAACCTATCAAGTGTTAGCAACAAGCCAACAAGGGTGTTTCACAAAACAAGTTCACATATAAAATTGGTTTATAAACAAGACTTGTGGTTAGAAAAGATAATATGTTATAATGTATTTATGTCGGAACAGGGAATATAGATGTGCAGGTGAGCCAGTAGCCCGTCAATGATTCAAATTGCTCATTCAAAAAAGAAAAGTGATACATTTACGAAAGTTTTTACAATGTAAGTATATGCGTTAAATAACTAGTAACTGGTATTATTCTTAATCATTTGTAACATATAAGTACATATTTTTAATGACAAGTTTTTCAATTCGTAATTAGTGACTTTTGAGAATTATTTTTACAAGGCTAAGTTGCAAATTACCTATTGGTCCCCATTTTCACACTCAACTTTCAAAAGATGAAATTACAATAAGTTTTAAACTAAGTTACAATAATATTGAGACTTGAAAGCAATATGTAAGAAAACATAACGCCTAGGCCTAGCTACGATTCTATATATTAAAGAAGAATGGTCCAAAAGTATGCATAATTTCTGCATTTTTTATTCCTATGTCTATTTTCTCTTTTTCTCAATTGTTAGCATCTAGGGTTGGGCTGCTGTTAAAAAGATAAGCTACTAGCTAGGATGCCTAAATGAGTAATTTTCATTTATTGACATGACTTCAAATTTGAACGAATATGTTCAAATGTTCGACTTATGTAGGCAATTTTCCTCATACATGTGTGACGGGGAAATAATCGTAATTAAAAAAAAAATACATGTTTTGGTTAGTTGGGTGCAAAAAACCCCGGTTTTTCTGAACCAAAACCGGTTATTAACCGAAAGCGTTTTCGTTTATTAACCGCTAGCACAAAAACCAGTCCGAAATTAACCGAAACCGGTTTCGTTTATTAAGCGCTATCACAAAAACCGGTCCCAACCCAATTCTAACCGGTGGTTCCTAATCGGTTTTGAGTATTGAGCATAGAACCGGTTGATCAAAACTGGTTTTTTAGGTTTTTTTATTATTTGTTACTAAAATACTGTTTCTTTTTTCTTGGTTATTTTACCTGTTAACTTTTTAACCGGTTTCGGTTATAACCTAACCGGTTTGATAGGTTAGGGTTTTCGAGATACAAAAACCTGTTATTAACAGAAGTGGTCTTTGGTCGTTGACCAAGACCAGAAACCTGTTCAGTTAATAACCGATTACCATCTTGTGTATCTCCAGTTTTAGTTATGAAACGTTGATAATAAAATGAGAGACCAGCAAAGGCTAGAGTTAATGGGCTACTGGGCTAGATCTCGGAGTCCATACGCTCAAGTTTACGAAGTGGATACCTTTTGCGGCAACCACTCATATGACAAACTTCATAACAATCTAATTCTCTTCAAATGGCTGATTTAATTTCACCTATGTTTCCGAAACCAATGTACAGTTATAAAATTTATGCGTGCCGGTAAAAATGATAAATCTATTGTTCGTTATCTTAGTGTTATTAGATTAACTTGTCGATTGAGGAAATAACGTTAGAGATTAAACGAGTTAGGTGACGCGGGAGTGCGGGCTTGTTTATCAATACTATTATTTAGACTTTGTTATTCGGTTTTATACTTGGGCTTAAGTGTAATGTTAAATGGGCTTTTAATTAATTTATTTGGTCTTATGAGAGAATTAGATTTAGATTAATATATTAGTCAATATTTTCATTCCCTGACTAACATGATTATCTCGATCGTATATGCTGAAAAGAGAATACCGTTACTTGTTCTCTATTACTTCATCACAAATTCTTAAAAATCCAATTCCATCTACAGAAAAATCTTTGTCTTATCCGATAAATTATTGCGTGTAACCTGCAAATATGTTTATCTGAAAATGATTCACGATTCAGAGATTAATCCAGGCAATTGTTCAAGAAACTAGGATTGAAATCATGATTACATTTTTGTATCATTGATCGAATTCATCATCCAGGTACGCAATATATACAACAAAGATAAACCTATTTGTGGGTTAGATTGGGTTAATTTCTATTTCAATTTTCATGATTTCAATTAAACAAATTGATTTATGGTTGGTGACTATTCTGGTAATCAAGTAAGGGATTGGGTTTTGTATTTGATATTATGATTTGGATCTAGAATTTTGAATAGGTTGTAAGTTTAAAATTAAATATAAGAAAAGTGGTTTTAGTATTTCCGTTTAAAAAATGACTTTTTATTGATTTTGTGAATTATCTCATAAAAAGGACTATGGAGACTGTGGTTTCGATACCTATAATGTTTTAAACCAAATGCATGATTGAAATTAGCAATCTCTATTGGCTTATGAATTAGTGCCTAATCTAAAAGTGGATTTGATAGATTATCAGAGATTAAAATTCGTGATACCCTATTAGTTAGGGTTGAATTGTTAATCAAGAAAAGTGATTAGTACATGATCAATCAACTTATCCAGGTTTCGTTTGGTCATTTGATCTCGTTTTATACCCTAGTGTTTTGCAATTTTCCTAATTAACAATTTTGTGTTACGTCCAAATATGATGAGGAGATACATCAAAAGTCATTTAGATTTACAAGTAACTGATTCATTCTTTTGTATAATATGAACCATGATAGAATTACAAAAATGGTTCTGGGAAATTGATTTGCAATCAAGAAAGTAATAATTTAAAACTAATTTAAATATCTAGAGATATTTGTGAATTTATAAATTTTAAGTTTTATGATAGGAAAATATCAGTGAATTCATGTTTCTTACGTTTCATGTAGATTTATATATCTATATGAGGTTTTTGAAATAAGAAGTCTCTGGTGGGTTATAGTTCGTCTACGGTTCCATGCGGATGTTTTGGATAAGAAAGTATGTTTGTCACACCATAAACTGAATTAGTAATTTGATGTTCACCTCCAAATAGAAAAAGGTTTCTTTAATACACAATATATTTAGATTTAATGTGTGTGTTATGTTACTATTAAGCATACAAAATATAACAGTAGTGGTATTATTTAAATATTTTGATGACATGGATTGAGTAAACGTATATGTTGTGTATGAATTGTATAAATACGTTCTGTCTCGATGTTTTCAGTAGAGACGAATAATTGGTTTTTTGTTTGCCTTGAAAACCAACCAATATACTATTCTTTGTTTTAACGATTGGTTTTGGTTCAAATTCCTTTTTATTCAATTGAAATTGATGGTGACCGGAGAAACGGTTCGTGATATGCCTGGTATTAATTTAACCTGGCGGGTCCAAGTGGGTTGAAAGACCCAAATGCTCCATAAGGTACATTTAGTAACTATACTTTAAATTTGACAAAATCTTTGAGTTTTGTAATGATTCAATGTTTCATTCGGGACATTCTAAATTTTGTAAAACCAAAAACTGGATTGATACAAAGAAACAAAATTCATTATATAATTTGAATGAAATAAAAAGATTATTAAAATAATTGTCCAGATGGTACACACATGGGGTTGATGGGCTACAACCCAAGTAATGATAAGCCTATTAATGGTACAAGTTGGGAAAACCCGTTGGGTGTGAAATAAACAAAACTCGGTTTTGAGTTTGTTATTGGACTTAAAAAGTTCAATGGTTTCTAATATTAATTCAGATGATAATTATTTGTCGTTTATTTCTTATAATCCTATTATGTACAGGCATGGCCGGCCGGAGGGGAGGGGAGGGCGAGGAGGGTGACGGCCCCAGACCCACTCCCTCAATGGGCCCAAGTTTTTTTTTAAAGATAGAAGATAGAGAAGAAAAGAGTTGAGTAAAATAGAAAATGGGTTTCCGATGACCTTACTGTGCTCTGTAACGGAGAATAGAAGTGTGTTGCTAAAGAAAGATGAATGGAAAAGAAGCTAGTTAAAATATTTAAAGTAAATGTGGATATCTAATATAATATGCTAATAAAACCTAGAAGGCTAACTTGTAAAAAAGAAAGGCAGGTGGTTGATGGTGCAGTCCTATATTAGGCACTCTAGTTCTATTATTATTATTATTGCTACTGTATTATTTATCTTTTGAACTTATCTTACGACCAATTTAATTTTTACTATTTTTAAATCGAATTAATTTTTTTTACATCATACTTTAATTCATAAGCTTTTGTTTATTTGATTGTTACTTAAAAGCTTATTTGATTGTTACTCTAATGTCCTATTCTAATTTTGAACTTTTCTTAGACTAGTTTAATTTTTACTATATTTAGACGAAATTAAACCCTTTTCACATTATATTATATAGGCTTTTGTTTATTTGATTATCACTCTAACATCTTATTTTAATTTTGAACTTTTGTTATGAGCAGTTTAAATTTGCATTGTTTGTTGAGGATTATTTTTAAACGAAATCAAACCCTTTTTACATCATAGCATTTATATAGGTTTATCATCATTTTATAATACATCTTACTGAAAAAATTGGGAGGTGAAAACTTTTATAGGCCTAGTTTCATTCGTGCCCCAGGCCCTGAGTTTTTTGGCATTTTCAGAGACGGACCTGTGTACAGGATGACATGCTTGCATGGTGAATGGACTTTAGTGATACGAGTCATGTATGTAAAGATCTGAGATGGTTTGAAGAATTCAAATCATATGAAAATGGATCTCTACTTAGCATGTAAAATGTAAAAGTTTGACTTGTAATGACTTCTGAAAAACATTTGTTTTAGATTATGTGTTGTATGTTTTATGGATTAAAAAGAATCTCTTGTCTGGTGGTTTTAACTATTGTGCGAAAACATATATAAAAAATAAATGTGAATAACAACTAAGCTTTAAAAACCAAACAACATATCTTAGTTCACACAAACGGCAAATATACCGGTCGCGTATAACAAAGATAAGGAAAGTCCTAAACAATTATTAATACGTCAGAAGAAGTTGATGAACACAACCTATTGATTGATGAGAAATCATATGTGACATCTGACCCGATCCGACCCGACCCAGGTACCCGTTTCTCTGACCCGAACTCTTTCTTTTATGATTTAATATTTATTTATACTTATATTTTACTTTTAATAATAATAATATACTTTTCCTTCCCGACTCTCTCTCTCTCTTTCTTTCCGCCGTTCCGTCCCTCTCCTTCTCTCTTTCCGCCTTCTTTTCCCTCTTGTCGCCGTCCCGCCCTTACGCCTTGTTTCCCTCTTTTTCTTCTAACTCTTTGCTTGTCCTTTGTTCCTTCCCGCCTAAGGTTGTCTGCGCAGCTCCACGCGCCAGACTCCCTTACAAGGAATCCTGCGTGAAGACCACCTGTTTCAGCGATACGCGAGACGAACTCTTCTCGCAGCGCGTTAAGAATTGTAATTCTTCTCGCAGTGCGCGAAGGACGGAAGTTCTTCCCGCGACGCGCTAAGGATTTGTAGTTCTTCTCGCAGCGCGCTAAGAATCGTAGTTCATCCCTCGACGCGCGAAGAATTATAGTTCTTCCCGCGGCGCGCTAGGAATTTTAGTTCCTCCCGCGGCGCGCTAAGAAATGTGACTCTTCCCGCGGCGCGCTTAGAAATGGTAGTTCTTTCCGCGACGCGTTAAGGTTAGTTCTGTCTGCCTTCGCGCTCGCGCTCTCTTGACCTTCTGTGTCAGCCTTCTCGCGTCAAACCCTTTGAGTTTTCTTCTGTTTAAATCTAGCCGTTTGCTTTTGAGTTGTCTTATCTTTTGAGCTGTTGACCTAATCTGCTTTATGTCTGAAAAGTTACTTTCGGCGCAGCATGCGCACCAACCCCATTGGTTGACAGATAAAGTGACTGATAATCTTTTGAGATCTGCTTTTGCCATGCTTGACCTGTACCTTTATCTACCCGCCCATGCTTTTTTTTACTGTTCCCTGACAGCTTTATCTTGCTCCCTGCAGCTGCCATATCTTTTGATATCTTTTGCTTTTGGATTCTTATGCTTTTTGATATCTTTTGCTTGATCCTGTTAAAGATCCTTTCCCCTTTTCTAGGGATTATGTCTCCTAGGGTTTTCCTATAAATAATAATAATATTTTCATAACACTACACACACAAAACACTTAATCTCTCCTGTTCTCTTGCTCCTTGCTCTCTGCCTCCGTCTTCCTCCCTGTTCTGCCCTGCTTTTCCGGTAATATATATTATATATAATAATTTACTTATTAATTATGCAAACTTATAATCAAGACTTGAAACAAATCATTAAAACAATAATTTTATTTATAGGTTAACTTGTGCTTGTTTAAAGTTGGTTCTTGCTTTATCTTACACCGCATCGTTTATCATGTGAGTAATCTCGTACCTAATCCCTTTTTGCTTTTAATGTTTTGGGGTGTTCATGTGTTCATACAAACTTAGAGTCTTAAACTTGTTTATGAACTTTAGTCGCGCAGTACCCCATGTGTTGAGGACGTAGACTTGGCTGTTTATTTGTATGTGTGGATCATTAACCGTCTTGTCGGTCTATTCCGCAGTTTTCATGGTACCATTAGATGAACACGGGAGAACTATCGTTTATGATTTTCTCTTTTGTTTACACATGCACAGTTAGTCTTGTTTGTGAGCTCAATTGTGAGCACTGGCAGTCTTATGAATCTTAGAGTTGGTCCCGATCAGATTACACCCTTGTTGAAAACCAGACATACACATGTTGCGCGCAGATTTTATCGTTATCTATGTATTGTATTAAACTTGATTTCTCACCAACACGCAAGTGTTTGACGTTTATTTTAACACATGTTCAGGGTTGCAGTAGCTGTTTTGGAGCTTGTGGACACATAGGAAGTTTTCTTTATTTTGGACCTAGATTAAAATGTATCAAGACAAGTTATTGCTGTTCGAATATTATGATTTATAATATATTGATTTATGATGATTTATGTTATCTTGTGTTTACCCTGCGCGTGCGCAAATGAATGTATTTATTAAATATTGACACCCAATAGTGTCACGAGTAATGAAACAATATGTGGCGCCCCGATGTATAATCCGCCTTTGGTCGGGGTGTTACAGATTGGTATCAGAGCCCGTTGACTTTAGGATAGGTGGTTAGACGTAACGGCCTAGAATACCTAAGAGTCCCTTCTCGCGCATGAGAGAAATATCATGTTTGCGCGCTTATTGTTAATTACTCGTTATTTGTGAATATGCTCGCGCTTGCGCAGTATATGATTTTATGTTTTATTTCGCGATATTTCGATTTTTTTTTTTTGAATTTCGATTTTTATTGATTTTACTTACATATTCGTTGTGGGATTTGAAAATCCGAAAAGTCATGGTGATACATGAATAGTTGATTTTCAATTTCCATTTACGATTATGTTCTGAGGTTGGAGACTTGAAAAGTCATGGTGATACATGAATTGTCAACCTCCAATACTCATTTTCTTGTATATTTTATATTGAAGATTGGAAAGTCATGGTGATACATGAATCGTCAATCTCCAATACTCGTTTACTCGTATATTTTAAATTGAGAATTCGGAAAGTCATGGTGATACATGAATTGTCGATTTCTGATTCGAATTTGTTACCTTTATTAAGTCTGCAATTAGGGTCATTTATTTTACTTTAACTTTTGATAGCATCTAACTCCGTGAAACCAAGCTTTATAAGATTAAAACTTTGCGCTAAAACCAAGATATTAACTAAAATTAAAAACTTTTATAGAATGCCTCCGCTATCTCGCCGATTTCAGAGAAGAGAAGCCTCGCGCATGCGTAGACAGCAACGTTCCCAGGAAATGGCCGCCGCGATAGCCCAAGCCTTGAGCCAAAACAATACCAACACCTCTGGTTATAACATTAAGTCCTTTAACGCGGGTAACCCTCCAAAGTTCACAGGTCTTGAAGGAGCCACCGTGATGCTCCAATGGCTCGAGAAGATAGAAAACACTTTCCTCCACACCCAATGCCCCTCAGACAGACGAACCCTATATGCTTCCAGTGTCCTGGAATCTAGAGCGCTTACATGGTGGAATGGAGTAGCTCATGCGCGTGGCGCAGAAGCTGCTTCCAGCATACTCTGGGAGGAATTTAAGGATCTCTTGACGCGAGAATTCTGCCCTCCCAACGAAGTTAAGCGCCTGGAGGAAGAATTTTGGAATCTTAAGCAGTACAGCGGAGAAGCGCGCGAGTACGCGACGCGCTTCCACGAGCTAAGCTTACTGGTCCCTCACCTTGTTACCCCTTCACGCCGAGCAATCGAGAAATTCCTTGGGGGTCTCCCCATGGAAATTCAAGATTCTGTATGGGCCAGAAACCCAGTAACCCTCTCTGACGCCATCGAGTTGGCCGCTGTGCTCAGCGACAACCATGTCAGAGCAGGAACCCTGTTCCTGCGGGAAACTGAGAAGACCAAACTCACCAAGACTGCCCCTGAACCAACAGAAACCAAACCAGAACCCTCAAACCGTAACAACCTCAAGCGCAGGCGCAAGGCCTATGCGCTTACCAACCCGCCCATTGTCCAGCAACCCATTTATCAACCTCCAGTTTACGCGCCTAACCCTCTGTCAGCCTACCCAACACCTCCTGTAGTCCATAACTATGCCTTAACCAATCCCGCACTCCCTGCCCCGCCAACTAAGAAACCTTACACAGGAAATCAACCCTTTTGCCCAACCTGTAGATTTCACCACCCAACCCAAACCCCGTGTCGACTTTGCAACCGATGTGGCCGTACTGGTCACACTGCTGAAAACTGTAGAGTCCTTCCCGCCAATCCAATTGCGCCAACACCACCAGTCTACCCGCAGAATCCACAACCAACCTACCAAAACCCACGACCCAGATCGTGCTTTAACTGCGGTGATCCCAGTCATTTCCGGAACGCGTGCCCAAGACTACAAGTTCAGATTACGCAAGCGAATCCGGTGAACCAGATTTCAAACCAAGTGACGCGTGGACGAGCTTTTAACATAACCGCGCACCAAGCGCAAGCGAATAATGACGTAGTTAATGGTACATTTTTGCTTAACGGATTTTATGCTTCTGTACTTTTTGATACTGGCGCCGATCGAAGTTTTATCTCTCGCGCCTTCGAGCAGAAGCTTGCGCGACCGCGCAACGATTTAAAAGAAGATTTTTCAGTTGAATTGGCTAATGGTGAAACTGTTTTAATAAACTCAGTGATTAAAGATTGCACGCTTAACCTTAACGAAAACGATTTTCTAATCGACCTCATCCCTATGCCTCTTGGAAGCTTCGATGTTATCATTGGTATGGACTGGCTCTCGAAGAATCGCGCCGAAGTTATTTGCGCCAAGAAGTTGATTCGCATTCCTCGAGAAAATGGTGATCTTCATATTTACGGCGAAAAACCCTCCCGCGGTCTTAAACTTATGTCTTGCGCCGAAGCCCAAAGACTCATGCGGAAGAAGTGTATTGCATTTCTAGCCCATGTGGTTAAACCTGCTGAAGAAGAGAAGCTTCGCGATATCCCCGTCGTGCGTGATTTCCCTGAAGTTTTTCCTGATGATCTTCCTGGTATCCCTCCCGCTCGTGAAGTCGAGTTTCGTGTTGATCTTGTCCCTGGTGCTTCCCCCGTAGCTAAATCTCCTTACCGTCTTGCACCCGCTGAGATGCAAGAATTGGCAAGCCAACTTCAAGAGTTGACTGCTAAAGGATTCATTCGCCCTAGCTCTTCGCCCTGGGGTGCTCCGGTGTTGTTCGTTAAAAAGAAAGATGGATCGTTTCGCATGTGTATTGATTACCGCGAGTTGAACAAACTCACCATTAAGAACCGGTATCCCTTACCGCGTATTGACGACCTCTTTGATCAACTCCAAGGTGCCTCCTGTTTCTCGAAGATCGATCTCCGTTCTGGTTATCACCAGTTGCGCATCCGCGATGAAGATGTTCCGAAGACTGCTTTTCGAACTCGTTATGGCCATTTTGAATTCTTGGTCATGTCCTTCGGTCTAACCAACGCACCCGCCGTTTTCATGGATCTAATGAATCGGGTGTGTAGGCCTTTCTTGGATAAATTCGTGATCGTGTTTATCGATGATGTTCTGGTGTATTCTAAGACCAAGGCCGAGCATGAGCAACATCTCCGATTGGTATTGCAAAAGCTTAGAGCCGAGCAGCTCTTTGCCAAGCTCTCCAAGTGTGAATTTTGGTCTGATGAAGTACAGTTTCTTGGCCATGTTGTAAACAAGATGGGTATTCATGTCGACCCATCCAAGATTGAAGCAATCAAGAACTGGATTACGCCATCCTCTCCTTCCGAAATCCGTTCCTTTCTGGGCTTAGCTGGTTACTACCGGCGATTTATTTCGAACTTCTCAAAGATCGCTTTGCCTTTAACAGCTCTGACGCACAAAGGTAAACCGTATATTTGGGGCTCGAAGCAAGAAGAAGCCTTTCTAACGCTCAAGCGTTTGTTGTGTGAAGCTCCTGTTCTTGCGTTACCTGAGGGTAATGATGATTTTGTCGTGTATTGCGATGCATCCAACCAAGGTCTCGGTTGTGTTCTTATGCAACGAGGCAAGGTTATCGCTTACGCATCAAGGCAACTTAAGGTTCATGAAAAGAATTATACAACTCACGACCTCGAACTTGGTGCAGTTGTTTTTGCCTTGAAGATCTGGAGACACTACCTTTATGGTACTAAGTGTATCCTCTACACTGACCATAAAAGCCTTCAGCATATCTTTGATCAGAAGGAACTTAACATGAGACAACGCCGATGGAACGAACTCATCAGCGATTACGATTGTGAGATCCGGTATCATCCTGGTAAGGCTAATGTGGTAGCCGATGCGCTCAGCCGAAAACCCTGCCAACTTAACTGTATCTTGCCGCGCACGCATCTTCACTTTGCGCCGATCCAAAGCAACCTTGAATCGCATATTCGTGACGCGCAGCGCGCATCCATCAGTAATGGTAACCTTCGCGCCGAGTTAGCGTGTGGCGCGGAAGCACACTTTGTCCCTAATCTGAGTGGAATTCTCTGTTATCTTAATCGCATCTGGATTCCCTTTGATGAAAATCTTCGCGCTGATATCCTGAGTGAAGCGCATAAATCTCGGTATTCTATTCATCCTGGCGCTGATAAGATGTACAAGGATTTGCGCATTACTTATTGGTGGCCCGGTATGAAAAAGGATATTGCTGTGTTCGTAGCTAAATGTCTGACTTGTTCTAAAGTGAAAGCTGAACACCAACGCCCATCTGGTTTGCTCGAACAACCAGAAATTCCTACGTGGAAATGGGAATGTGTAGCGATGGACTTTATTACCAAGTTACCTTTGACAGCAAGCAAACATGATAGCATTTGGGTAATAGTGGATCGATTGACTAAGTCTGCTCACTTCCTGCCCATTCGTGAAAACTACCGTGTTGAGCAACTCGCGCAGCTTTATGTCAAGGAAATTGTCTGCCGCCATGGTACTCCTTTGAGCATCATATCCGATCGCGATGGCCGTTTTATATCTCGCTTTTGGAAATCTCTCCAATCTGCGCTAGGAACTCGCTTGGACATGAGTACGGCATATCATCCTCAGACTGACGGTCAGTCTGAGCGAACTATTCAAACTCTTGAGGATATGCTCCGATCTTGTGTTCTTGATTTTGGAGGTAATTGGGATTCGCACCTACCTTTGATCGAGTTCTCTTATAATAACAGCTATCATTCCAGTATTGGTATGGCCCCATTTGAAGCACTTTACGGTCGTAAGTGCCGCTCCCCGATTTGTTGGAGCGAGGTGGGAGAAGCTCAAATCACAGGACCCGAACTTGTTCAAGAGACAACCGATAAAATCGCCAAGATCCGTGATCATCTGCTGACTGCCAGAAGCCGACAGAAGAGTTACGCAGATCGTAGGCGAAAGCCTCTCGAATTTCAAGTTAGTGATCTTGTTCTCCTCAAAGTGTCGCCTTGGAAAGGTGTTGTCCGCTTTGGGAAGAAGGGTAAGCTTGCTCCTCGTTATGTTGGTCCATTCAAGATTCTCGCGCGTGTGGGAAAAGTTGCCTACAGACTTGACCTGCCGCCCGCGCTCAGTAATGTGCATCCAACGTTCCATGTATCCAATCTTAAGAAGTGCGTAGCTGACGAGAACCTTCACATCCCACTTGATGAAGTTCAAGTTGATGAATCTATGCATTTCGTTGAGAAGCCTGTTGAGATTATGGATCGCGAGGTTAAGCAAACCAAGCGCAGTCGTATCCCTATCGTGAAAGTTCGTTGGGAGTCCAAGCGCGGAGCCGAGTTTACATGGGAAAGGGAAGATCAAATGAAGATCAAGTACCCGCACCTGTTCTCTGCGCAACCTACTTCGAGATAAATTTCGGGACGAAATTTCTTAAAGTAGGGGAGACTGTGACATCTGACCCCGATCCGACCGACCCAGGTACCCGTTTCTCTGACCCGAACTCTTTCTTTTATGATTTAATATTTATTTATACTTATATTTTACTTTTAATAATAATAATATACTTTTCCTTCCCGACTCTCCTCTCTCTTTCTTTCCGCCGTTCCGTCCCTCTCCTTCTCTCTTTCCGCCTTCTTTTCCCTCTTGTCGCCGTCCCGCCCTTACGCCTTGTTTCCCTCTTTTTTCTTCTAACTCTTTGCTTGTCCTTTGTTCCTTCCCGCCTAAGGTTGTCTGCGCAGCTCCACGCGCCAGACTCCCTTACAAGGAATCCTGCGTGAAGACCACCTGTTTCAGCGATACGCGAGACGAACTCTTCTCGCAGCGCGTTAAGAATTGTAATTCTTCTCGCAGTGCGCGAGAGGACGGAAGTTCTTCCCGCGACGCGCTAAGGATTTGTAGTTCTTCTCGCAGCGCGCTAAGAATCGTAGTTCATCCCTCGACCGCGCGAAGAATTATAGTTCTTCCCGCGGCGCGCTAGGAATTTTAGTTCCTCCCGCGGCGCGCTAAGAAATGTGACTCTTCCCGCGGCGCGCTTAGAAATGGTAGTTCTTTCCGCGACGCGTTAAGGTTAGTTCTGTCTGCCTTCGCGCTCGCGCTCCTCTTGACCTTCTGTGTCAGCCTTCTCGCGTCAAACCCTTTGAGTTTTCTTCTGTTTAAATCTAGCCGTTTGCTTTTGAGTTGTCTTATCTTTTGAGCTGTTGACCTAATCTGCTTTATGTCTGAAAAGTTACTTTCGGCGCAGCAATGCGCACCAACCCCATTGGTTGACAGATAAAGTGACTGATAATCTTTTGAGATCTGCTTTTGCCATGCTTGACCTGTACCTTTATCTACCCGCCCATGCTTTTTTTTACTGTTCCCTGACAGCTTTATCTTGCTCCTGCAGCTGCCATATCTTTTGATATCTTTTGCTTTTGGATTCTTATGCTTTTTGATATCTTTTGCTTGATCCTGTTAAAGATCCTTTCCCCTTTTCTAGGGATTATGTCTCCTAGGGTTTTCCTATAAATAATAATAATATTTTCATAACACTACACACACAAAACACTTAATCTCTCCTGTTCTCTTGCTCCTTGCTCTCTGCCTCCGTCTTCCTCCTGTTCTGCCCTGCTTTTCCGGTAATATATATTATATATAATAATTTACTTATTAATTATGCAAACTTATAATCAAGACTTGAAACAAATCATTAAAACAATAATTTTATTTATAGGTTAACTTGTGCTTGTTTAAAGTTGGTTCTTGCTTTATCTTACACCGCATCGTTTATCATGTGAGTAATCTCGTACCTAATCCCTTTTTGCTTTTAATGTTTTGGGGTGTT
The DNA here is from genome assembly GCF_021521415.1 of Bidens hawaiensis. Taxonomy (NCBI): domain Eukaryota; kingdom Viridiplantae; phylum Streptophyta; class Magnoliopsida; order Asterales; family Asteraceae; genus Bidens; species Bidens hawaiensis. Next base: position 231 of record NW_027492132.1, on the reverse strand, counting down.
CATGTGTTCATACAAACTTAGAGTCTTAAACTTGTTTATGAACTTTAGTCGCGCAGTACCCCATGTGTTGAGGACGTAGACTTGGCTGTTTATTTGTATGTGTGGATCATTAACCGTCTTGTCGGTCTATTCCGCAGTTTTCATGGTACCATTAGATGAACACGGAGAACTATCGTTTATGATTTTCTCTTTTGTTTACACATGCACAGTTAGTCTTGTTTGTGAGCTCAA